>NC_088100.1:60029753-60678462 GCF_036370855.1 Dromaius novaehollandiae
AGAAGTCCCACAGGTGGCTCCGCATACAAATACGGTACTGTGTAAACAGCTGGCCACCTGCTTATACACCCTGCTTCCAGAAAACGCCAAAAAATAGCTTGAGCTCATCTTACTCGATGCTTGTTAAACAATCAACGTGCAGCTTATAAATATTCATATGCATTTTTAATTTAATTAAGCAAACTAGCACAGCATATCATGCCATAATGAGATATTATATTCTCATAATATATATATTATTCTCATAATAATGAGAATGCTACCTGCAAAATCCAGTATGTTATATACATGTTTTTATACATATATACACACACACACATATATATATAAAAGACCGGTTCCTGACCAACACTGTTAAGCCCTCACAAATGTAGATCCATGTTGTTTTGATACGCCACTTACAATCAAAAAAAATCATTCCCATCTCTCCTACTCTCTGGACTTTCAAATCAGCCCATTGATTGGTATGACTTTGGTAGGAAGCTACAAGGAAAACAGAGGCAGGGGAATCAAGTGTCTTTTGCTACTAGGGAACAGTACTAAAGTTAAAGAGGACTCGCAAGGTTTCAACATGGTTCTTACAAGGAGAAGCAACTTAAATTCACAATGATTACTCTCAAAACAGTAATGTCCATGAATTTATAATCAATTATGAAAAAGCTGACCTTAAAAGACTGAGAAGTATCATGTGAAAAAGTGCTGAACTGATCTGTCTCATAAACTGTGAAACGTTGGACACGTGCAGATGAACAGAACTAAAACAGGAACAATGCTGAGGAGACAATGTTCCAGCCACAACCTCTGCCTTGCTGTTCCTCAGGTCATATTAAATGAACAGATTAGTGCCTTCCACACATTTCTCCTACATCTGCCACTTGTGCATGTACTTTGTAAATACTTTGATATCTTTCACAATACTTCAAGGACAGGATTCAGGTATAGGGAATGAAGATCTTCAGTGCATCTTAAAATATACAGGTCGTACAGCTTTTGATTTGCAAGTTATTATCCTAATGCAAGAGAGAGCAGTTGATGTAGGCATAGCTAAGCTGGCTTTGAGCGAGATGGCTCACTGATGCAACAGTGTACTGGGCTTGGCAGGACTGGCCCAAAAACCCAGGAAGTGTTTTTTTTAGATATCCAGAGCTCCATATGGCATCATGACTATACAATTAACTAATGTAGATTCTGCAGGAGCTGTGGGGTGGGTGTAACTTCAAAGTGGCGTTTGCCCAGCACTGTCACAACACACGGCTTGCCCAAGATTCGGAACAGCTCAAACGGTAATGGAAGGAACGACCACTTCCCCCGTTGCTGATAACTTCAGCCATATTGCTTATGGAATATTAAAAGCCTGGCTTAAATCCACAGAACAAGGAAACAAAAAGCTCTGGGTGAATACGGATCATGACAACAGATTTTACACAGGGAGATGAGTCAGAGTTACACCGTCAGCTTCTAGCTCAGTTGTTTCAACCAGGACAGGACATGAGATAAAAATGTGGGCCAAGACTTCTGAAATGTCACCTCTCAAAGCACACTGGAGCAGCAAACTCCAAGGGCAGATGAAAACAACCTTTCAGCGTGCTGCAGCAGCACTGGCAAAGAGAACCTTTTTGGTCACAGCACATTACTAGGTCCAGCCAGGGCTTTGCTTTCCTCTGGGATTTTCACCTCCAAAACACAGAACAAATGATCTTAAACTGCAGCTGGGTTTACATGGTGGAAATATATTCCATAGGTAAACTAGAGTCTATTCACCTTAAAATCCAGAGATTCTTTCTTTTTTTCCTTCTTTCTCCCTTCCCCTCTGTCCTACATTACCTCTAAAATGAATGAGAACAAATCTTTAAGGGAAAGTAAAAGACTAAAAAAAAAAAAAAAAAAAAAAAAAAACCAAAACCCGTAACACATTCTGGGATTGTGCTAGCGCAGGTTTTTTTTTTTTTTTTTTTTTTTTTTTTTTTTTTTAAGCTCTGTGAAGTTCTCTCAGGTCATCTTTTCAAAATTTTCACCGACATCACAATGACTAGAGCCTTACCCTGAAAAAATGGGGATTCTATAATGTTCCAGAACTCAGGTTTTAGAAAACTACAAGATCTATTAAAATACAAGGAGTTGGCAATACTAAGGGCTTTTCTCAAAGTATCAGGTCTCCACCCGTAACAGCTGCACATTTTGAACGCTGGAAAAATTGACAGAAGGACTTAATTGAATTTTCTTTTCTTTTCTTTCTTTTTTTTTTTTTCAAAATCAGGTTAATTTCTGTGTCTTGGAAAAAATCGGTTTTTCAGAATTAGACTCTTTTTAGCCATTAGATGCAGGTCTTTCAGTAGCCAATAGACTCAAATCAAATGTTTCCATGAGGTGTGTACTAAAAAATCCAATTCAAATTGTTTTTTTGGAAGTAAAGCTTGACAGCAGTAAGGAGAAGAAAAAAAACAAACCAAAAAACCACAAAAACCCCACCACTCTGTGTAAGTTAATAGATCTTGAAAAGGTTACCTGAAAGAAATTACAGAAATACATAATTTGAATGCTACAAGTATTAGACTTACACAACGGAGTCTATAACACTGTTTTTCTCTGATTTTCTGGAAAAGGATATTGGTTGAGAATGGTCCCCTAACGTTCTGATAGACCTGGTCACAACCTTTTAACACTGATTTGTTGGATGGACTGCTACCATTTCTTAAGGTCACTGTGATTACTGCCCTTGTGCAATGGAGTCTGCTGCTGGAACTCTTACAGCATTTTTTTAATTGAAAACATACAAAGGCTGCTGGTCTTTTGGTAATATGGCCGTCTATTAGCTTTTTGAGAAAAACAGTGTTAGTAATGGAGCACATTACACGTTAATCAACTTTTAAGTTCTAACTTGAAATAATAGCCTACTTTCAAAAACATTTTTAACCGATTTTCAAATGACTAATTCTAAAATTCCAGTTATGTAAAGTACTAAAGCACTGTAAGAAATCGTATGGTTTTGAAATTACTCATACGTAGCTTGTTAGCTCAGAATTAAACTTGGAAAGAAATTTATTATAATACAAAATAGCACATCTTTATGTGCCTTTCCACCCTACTGGAAAACTACGGAAGGTAGCATACAAAAAATTTAATAGAGAAAGTACATTATAATGATAATTATTTTATTTGCACATGACATGTTTTACGGGAAAAAATACTACTATTGAATGTCTAAGGCGCTACTTTGCAATTTTTATTGGAAAAAAAACATTCTGTGAATACCTTCAGCCAATTTAAGAAACTATAAAAATTGTAAGTGATAATTTACTGGCAATATATGAATTGCAGATTTACTACAGATCCGTGCAATTGCACTGAAGAAAGCAAGGATAGCTCACTTCTCCTTCCCCACAAAACTGCAAAGTCTTAACCCAACCTACACTCACACTAGCTCAAAATACAGAATTTCCCTATGATGAAAAATTATCTTAGACCAAATGCAATGCTAATAAAATCTAGGATGGTATCAAAAGACAAAGGCGATGAGGAGGAACAGAAATGAAATGTTTCCCTTTTCCTTTCAAAAAACCCCTCTGACTCCTGACCAGTTTGAATAGTAGCAGGTGAGAAAACACATAGAAGCTCTCTCTATGAAAATAAATTGTTAGTTCTTCCTTCGAAGTTAGGTCTTTCCAAAACCACATAGACTAAAGATTATACAGTGCTAGGAACAGAGCAAAGAGGCACCCTATATCCAATCCCCCATAGTTTTGATCAAGTACCTTGTTCAAAACTAGTCTTTAATAGCACCCATCAGTTATCAGCATCCCAAATTCTTCCCAGTCTGACTTCAATAAACGGCATACTGCAACTACATTTGCTACTGTCACTGCTGTCAGCCTTTGGGATTTTATCATGATTCCTGTAATATGTGATACTTTTTCAAATAAAGTGAAAAGGTAAGTATAAATACCCTGAATATCCAAAGATGCTTTCTTTCACACAAATTCTATTCTTCCATCTAGAAAAAATTTTTGCAGCTCCTTAAGCTAATACAATACTTTCCTGACACTATTCAGCATCCTTAGGAATCCACTGGGAAAGGTGGGAAACAACATAGGATGTGGAGTGCAACACCAGTGTCAGAGAGCTTTCCTTTTCTATAAAATCTTCCCTTTGAAGAGCACCAACTCTCAGAAGTTAGGTTGGTCAAACCTCTTGAGGTTCTCCTGAACTCTTTAGCACTAACAGGTGTCCAAATACCTGTAGGTCTGGAAGTTTGAGGGAAAGGCAAATATCTGCTTCCAAATCTAGCTGGGCTAGCTGAAGATACTACCGAGCCACCCACTACAGCACAGTAGGCTGCAAGTTCTGTCTCAGTCATTACCTTAAATGTCCAGTTGCTCCCAAATCTCCTTATCCAAACAAACTTGAAGGGTCTTATGTCAGTACTTTCAGCTAGGCCAGCTGATTTTACACAAAAACATCAAAGACACACTGCTTGCACACTTCAGTCTACCTGCTCTGAAGGCGATAGCCTTCAGTAGGCTGCTTGGAAGCTCTCTCATCTTCAGCTACTCCAACCAAAACAAACATATGCCTAAGCCTTAGACCCTAAGAAGTGGCAAGCCTGTTTATAGGCTTGTTTACTGCATCTGACATCTAGAGTTGGAGTCATAAGCACTGTGAAAACATTCAGACAATGAAATGACGACTGCAGGAAAAAATACACTGATGTTCACTGCTCAAGGTTGATTACCCATTGACCAGCCATTTCAGATCAGAACCTGTAATGACTTTAAAAACCTTCTGCACTATCTCGTTGCCTCTCTTTCCACAGTCACATCTCCCTTTGTTAGTAACATTTCAAAGAAACTTTCAAGCAAGAGAAAGAGCAGGCAGTCAGGAGGACTGCAGGAGAGAACACACACTTGCAAGAAAGATGACTGCTAACGTGCACTGCCACTTTCTGAACATTTGGCTTCACTTTTTCCTCATTTTTTCTTTACATACAAAAGCCTTGTTGCCTTCAAATCTCAAACTCTCATCAATTTCTTCCAAAAGAAGTAAGAGGCATTTTGTTATTTCCATTAACCAGGAAAATACAAAATACAGTGATAGGGGAACTAAATGTAATAAAAAGTCTAGATGAATAACGTCAGATGAACTTCTCATATCTGGTATTACAGGGGCTCATAAAAAGTAAAGATAAATCAGTTTTTAATTGCAGAAAGCTTACTATGACAAAAGGCAGTCAGGCTGTATGAAAAGTAATACTTTATTGTGCAGTATGCAGAACTAAGAGATATCAGTTTGAAAGTGGATTCGTGGTCCCCTTGGCTGCATGTTTTGTAGGTAGTGGAGCATTTAGTTGTTTTTATCCAGAGGATGAAATTTGCTGCTCTGTATTGGAAATGCCTTGGGCTGTTGCTTTCCCAACTAGCTTCCTAGGGAATATACAACTGTATCAAAAGCAAAAAAAAAAAAAAGAATATATCTAGCAGAAGTTTCAAACCCACAAGGAAGCCAAAATAAATGAACCTAACTATAACACACAAATATTGTATTATGATTCATGTAACGGGTTGCTGACAAAGAAGATTACTGTACTGGCATTTATTCTTTAAACCTGGTTTTAGGGTTTTCAACCAGTTGTGATCTGATTAAAACACGACTGATTCGGAGAAGAAAATCCCCCTAAACTGAAGGAGTACAAAGAACTCTCACAGATGAGGTGGCAAAAATATCTATACTGAGGCATCAAGCTTTGTCTACACTAAGCAAAAACAAATTTGCATTTTAAAATACGAGTGAAAATTGAATTAAAGAAGAGCATGAAAACAATGTACTCCAGTGTTCAGGGACACAGGCAAAGACATATTTATATCTCATCTAAATCACACCTTAGGCAAAATGTGACTTGAAAACACACAGGCCACTCCACTGTGTGAGCTCCCATTTATAAGCAGATATTCCTGACCATCCACAGTGAAAATGGCCTTTCTCCTCTTCAAGCAAGTCAAAAATGGCTTTACTTTGTGACCGACTTGATATGACTTTAATGAATGACTCACTTCAGCTTTTTCTTCCTTAAAGATCAGCCAAGAAAGGGCAATGCTATCTATCAGTTTTCTTAGAGACAGCCAGCCAAAATTTTCAAACTTGCACACGGGAAGTCACCCTGCCACATTCAGCCACAGTAACCAAAACAAGAGGCGATCTTCAGGTGCCTCGAGCAACTGCGAAAAATCAGACCTACTATCATATTTGTTAACCATGTTTGAAATGAAACGTGCATCTGAGGAAACTTCTTAGCCAATTAGTGCAATGACAATGTCTACAAATAAGGCACCCTCTTGCCTGACTCACAGTGTAACAAGACTAGTAAGTATTACAAGAAAACATAGTACAATCCTGTATGATCATGTCTGCTACTTACACAATATCACAAAAGTAGAATTAAATATAAAACTGTTTGCATACCCCAAGCACTCAAGAAAGGGAAAATGAAGAATAATAATACATTTCTTAACCTAACATTAGCCAACTTGCACTATATTAAGCTTCAAAACAAGTAAAACATTTATCTAACAGTTTTTCAGCAGAAAAATGCTGAGAAGAAAAAGCAAGAAATAAAAATGTGAGCTTTGATACAAGATTACACATAACACTAATTTGTTTTCACCATACAATAAATATAAATCTTAGAAGGTCTATAGTATTAAAGTTTAACCATCTTTGTTAACTCACCAACCATTTAGGAATGAATACACCTATTGTCATTATCCCATAGAGAGAAGGGTCCTAGTCAATGCGAGTAGTCACATTTCATTTCTGCATACCTAGTTTAAGTCTTATACAGTGTAACTGGTAAAAATAAATTATTATAAAGTATTTCACATAGATTCATGTCTGAGGCTTTTTTTTTAAGGCTGTCAATTTAAAAAATGATTATCTAAATTTCAATCAGAACTTGTCCCTAAGCACTTTTTGCAGCTTGACTGCAGCTTTAAGCATCTGGCTCTGAGTTATTAACGACAGATTCATTTTCTGGTTTCTTAAAAGATACTCTGTGGCCACTGATGGCCTACAAAGAGGTCTGCCTGCTCTGGCCCTGGTTCTCGATGCAAAGAAGTGCAAAAAGTCAGCAGAGAAGGGACAACAACTGAGTTCATCCTTCCTCACCAGCAAACACCTTCATGTGCTGAAGTTGCATTTAGTGGGGAACAGGATAAAAAGCATCCTTCTAGGCGTCAATTTATATGTCTACTTCCTGGTTAAAAATATATATATATATATATATGTTTCCTATAGTGCTTGACTGAGTTCCTCCCTGGATTGCTCTCTTCATTTTCTTGTGAACTTCACTCCAGGAGCCTCCTGGGAGGTTGGGAGATACCCTGCCATAACAAAACGAGCGTGGAGATAAGACAGCAGTGATTTAGGGTTTAGCAGTGGAGAGACAGCTTGCAGTTAAAGAAACTGCCCTGTGTCTGACAGGAGAAAGAAAAAACAGAGTGGAAAAACAGAAACATGATAAGTTTAATGTCAAGGGAAACCAGAAAAGGAAGAAGTGTCTGGAAAACAGATACGCAGAGAAGTGAAACCAAACACGGATCTCTGTGAGGAAAAGAGAAGGCTTCTCTCTTTCCTTCTTTCAAAAGGCATGATCACTGGCCTGTTAAAAACACCACTTTGTGCCTTTTAGAAAGGTCATTCTCTATGCCCATCAGCAATGAGAGCTCAAGATGCTCTACACATGCTCCTACAACACTACTACCCACATAACTCTGCACCACCACATAACTCTGCATAAACTGTCGGCCTTTTTGTGAGATAGCGCATTTCAGCCATGATTTGTAATGCTATTTATGTTCTTGTTCAGCCTGTCAGATCTGTGTGTGGTGATTTACAGATCAACCTCCTGGTAATATGTATTACTCTGGTCACTGTTACTATTTCTTCAACTTTATATGTAACAGATAGTTGCCCCCTCTTTCTTTCTCTCCTACCTTGCAGTTAAAAAACAACAAAACACACAAACAAAAAGGAACTGAAGTGAGCAAAATAGCTTTACCTTCTGCTTAGCAGAAAAGCATCACTGCAGACCTCACCATTTAACCTTCCTTCCCCCATCAAACTACTGCACCCAAATCCTCCATTTTTACACTGTTCTAACCTTTCTTCTTTTTACAAGCTTTTTAAGCCAGTATACTTACTTTTCTTCTTAGCATTAAGAAATTATTTCTCAAACTAATCTTCACTGACCAAATATATAGAAATGAGATTAAGCCAATACGCAAGTAAAGCCAGGACCAAATTTCAGAGTCCATTTACTTATTTTAAAATTGTTCCTATCTGTAATGTGAATACAGAGGAGTTTACACTCGCACACCAGTGAACTAGCAGTTAGAACCAAAATGTTCCAGTTTGCTTCATATTTTTTTCCTTCTACAATCAATTACTCCCTTGAAGTCTGGGAAATCAAACAGCTACCTATGCATCTGGGAATGGATCTTCAGCTGAAATCAATGATTTCAGGGGAAATCAGTCTATACTATGCCAGTATAGACAGGGTGATCCAAATAGTCTAAAAAAAACAAACCAATAAAAGAAAAGATTACTTCAAATCTCTTCATTTTCTGCTTCATCAAATATAGTGAATAAACATGACAACTTAAGGACAATAATACCTACTGCAATACCTACTGCAATATGGTTCAGCAATTTGTTAGATGTACTGGCTCGACACTCCCAGTAAATACCTATGCAAAAAAATCTTACCTATATTCATTTACAGCAAAATGTATTTATTCACACTAACTAAAAAATACTTGATTACTCATTCACAGATATTATATATATTTATTAAATCAGTACCACCACCAGATGATTATCTTTTATATAACAGCAATTGTATATCTGTTTACTGAGAACTTGTGAAGCCTTTTTCAAGAAAGAGTAAAATATTGGAAATTACATTTTACTACACAGCAATACACTAACCAAATTTCATTCTCATCCAGGTCATTGACTTAATAATATTTACTAAGGGAGCCTTAATTCAAAATAATGTTCATTGCCTTGAACCCTTTTATATTGATCTTACCTTTTGGCAAAGTAAAAAATGCCATTAATATTTAAGAAGTTTTTGCTTACAGTTGGTGACTGAAAAACCCAGAGACATCAACAACCAAATTCAAACTCTGTATTTGCTAGAAGCCTAATTTTCTTCATCTTGTAGCCCTAAAAGATTAAGCTTTTTAGAGTGGCACATATTTTCAGATAGTTTCCAGCAAGTTAAGGCTAACATCCCAGTGACTAAAGCAGTTTTACATGCTTTTTGAAGTCTCCACATGCTACCCATGAGAAATGCCAGGACTAGAGCAGACAGTTCAGAAGATGCCCATTAGCTGAGCAACAGTGCACTGAATCACTGCAGGCTGGCAGGAGTCAACTCTCCAAGCCAGGGAAATCAGAAGTGCTGCAGAAGAGAGTCACAAGGCTTTCACAGGAGTCCTTACACAGGAAAAAGCTGATTCTCTCACTCTCTCAGTAGAAACTAATTAAGTATGATGAATTATGTAAAAAGCGCTCATTAATAAACATGAGAAAGTGGACTGACTTGAAGAGCCAGACACTTGCTCCAAACTCCGGTAAGTATCAATATAATTCATAAAAAACAAAACCAAGTGAATGTAACCAGTACCCTGAAAAAGTTATTACGCATTGTATATCATATTATATATTTGCATGAAGACTGCCTCGTTAAAAACAAATACCCTTTTCCCCTAGCCTTGCTGTCCTGCCTGCCTTACTGCAGTTGGACAGCAATAACAAGAGATTCCTGCTCTGCATTTTACAAAGCCCTTTCCCACAGCTTTGGCCTATCAAATACTCTACTGGCAAAGATTTCAGCCAGGATTTTGTTACTGTTTTTAACATCAGATGAGTGAAGATTGCAGTTTAGATCAGAGTGAGCCTGAGTTAGGTTCAGACATGGGCTACCCCTTCATTTTCAAACTGGTACAAAAGAGTCAGCTCCAGCCACGATGAACCACACAAGAATTGTTTGAAAATCACTTCTAGAGTGAAAACAGGTCTTTCACCTTGGCTAATAACTTAATAAAAAGTGGGATGTGGGCAAAACAGTAAAAGAGTGGGGAAAGGCATCTTTACAAGGAGCCTGAACTCAAGGAATTTGGGAGAACATTAAGTGCGAAGTAGCTCTGGAAATTGTAATTTTTCTCCTTTTCCTTCAAAGGCTCTGCTCTTAAGCTCCCACTAGTTTCAGGTACCTTAACAGATAAAAATAAACAGCTACACACCCTGCATCCATTGATATTTTTTCCAAACTTAGAGCTAATGGAGGATTCCATTAATATGAAACTTCAGAACACCACATCTGAATCATCCCTGTGGGAAGACACAGCTGAAAGAATTTTGCCTGAACTTTCTCCAAAGTGCTCCTTGGACAGATAGTATCCTGAAAACTATGACCATAAAATGTAAACATTCTTAGAGAACTACAGAGGGATGGAAAAAATGAGATGAAAACTGGTTGAAATCTTAAAAAAAAAAAAAAAAAAAAAAACCAACAACAACAACCCAATAGCATACCCCTATACTATTGGCCATTTACATTCAGCTTGCTCATCTGAAAGTAAAAGTTATTATCTCTTCTTCAAATAACAAAAAGCTGTTTATGCTGCTCGATTCAGCTAATTGACACAGTAATTCACACACTATCTCTCCTTCTAGACAATCCTTCAAAAGTCTTCTCAGGTATTAATATGAGACAGAGTACACCTATTTAAAGCATTCCTGTTTACAGGAGTTAAACAGGAGAAAAAACTAAAAGGAAAATAACTCAAGCTTATAATGTTTGAAACTAGCCTGGGGGTAACAAGGATCTTACACTTGGACTATAAATATTTGCAGATAAAGGTAATGTTTTGTGTAAATTACACTTTCCACTCTGCTGTTTTTATACCAAGGTAAGATAAAGTCATACCAGGTTTAACAACCTAAAGAAAAGCAATCTACACTTATTGGCACTTCTTCACACATTTCTTTTGCTATGCCCATCCTTCCTCCTCTTTTTTTTTTTTTTTTTTTTTTAAAAACACAGTAGTTCAGCGAGCTTAAGATAAAATGATTTGAATGACAGACTTGAAAAGTAAAGCACTCCAGTTTACCACTACTTTTTTTCTATAGCAACAGAGTATGAATGAAAAGGGAATAAATGGTACAGTAGTCCTTTCATACCCCCTTCTTCTTCCAAGAGCATTCTTTTTACTCCCTTCACATTCAATTCAAGCCATTCACAAAGGATTAGCATAACACATCCTTTTATGCTTGTAAGGGTTACAGCTGTAATCGCTTCACCTCATCACTTTACTTAGAAATCCTGTCTCCAGAGGAATAATACGATTACTCATGACAATCCAACTTTTGCCTAAGCAAACAGAAATTCATTATGATGCTGTACTGGTGCATCGGTTTACTTACAGTGGATGGGAAAATAAAACCCAGCAACATGAATAGTTGGTGTGAAAGGAGGAAAGCAATTGTTGCCTAACAAAAGGCTAACGACAAAAGAGAGAATGACTAGCAGAAATTCTTGCTCCCACTGGCATAGTAGCCTCAAAACTAGTAATGACCTGTACCTTTTAAAGATCTTAGTTCTCAAATGGAAATGGAAAGCCTATAAAAGAGAGCAACAGATTGCCTCTGTCTGGTCTTCAGCCACGCACAAGGCAAGCGTAGGTAACAGCCTGAGAGAGAGCTTTTGCACAGGCTGAGGAATCAGATAGGAGTGCCTTCTGTCGGGGAAAACACACGTATATGCGCACATGCTAATGCTTGTAATGGCTTCTCTCGTTTTCCTTCCAAACCTCTAAAATATACATGATGCAATCTGACTGCATCCTGCTTAGGAGTAAAACTAGTATCATTCCTAGCAACTGACAGTGGATAAGGATAAAAGAAAAAAATGAGGACAACTGGCATCTCCAAATGACTTCCAGTTGTCCATATGCCCAGAAGCATAAATTTAAGAAAAGCTCTTGCTGATTGTGGCACAGAAGGATAGGACTTGGGGCAGTAGCACAGATGCCAGGATCATGCCTTCTATTTAGAAGTAAAGCATTTCATTTCATTTTATTTTATTCTCATAAAGTGATTTAAGATGCCCATATATAATGGGATGAGTTCTCAAAGGCAGCATTTGTTGTGCCAGAGGTTTAGAAGTATTAGGATCCAGCTGACAAATCCTTAGCTGTTAGACTGGCTTAGGTTTGTTTTCAGCTTTCTGAGCTCATAACTATCTTCTTGATTTTTATTTTTACAGATTTCTGAGGATTTCAGAACAACATATGAGTGGCATTAAGAGCATTAAGGATTTATAAATTTGTATCATCATGATAAAAACACACAAAGTCTAAAATATATTTGGGGTTAAATGCAATCCATATACTACTTGTGGTTAAGTTAAATATTGACATGTTCATGTTCACTTTGAGGAGAAAAACTGAAAACATCCTCTTCACAGTAACCATATCAAGTAAGCATTGCAGACTTACTCATAAGAAAAGCAGTTCACTGTATATACTTCAGACTATTTTTTTTAATATGAAATTTCTTTTAATTTAAATGTGCTACTCTCTTACATTCCTATGGGCACTTAATCTTTATTGTGATGTGTGTGCACTTTATGGTGACTGGATTATTATCAATAATAATTCTGATACCGAGTCCTTTTTGTCTCAAAAATCTCAATGTATCCATAAGACAGCATCTTTGTTCAATACTACCCATGAGAAATTACTAATAATCACATTATTAGAAAGTGGAGAAATTGAGTACATGGAATAAAAGCCAGATCTTAAAAGAAAGTCCTCAGAGCAGAAAAACAATAGTTGGTTATTATTATTTTGTAAGTTACTGTCCAACATGCACACAACTGAAATAATATTATGCTCACTCTACATGGGCAAATACCTGCATTTTCCTTTTGCTTCTTAGTTTAAAGAACACAGCAGAGCAATCCTCCATCCAAACCCTCCCCCACACTGATCCTGATGAGATGTCCAGTTCGTAAGGACGACTCTACAGCTAGACAGCGAAACGAAGATAGCTCCAAGTTTCAGCCTTGAATTCCCATCTCAAGAAATGGAACAAATCATTCAGATACAAGAACATACATGCTCCTCTGTATCCTGACAATTTTTGATTTGCATTGCCTTTTTGGTGAAAATCAAGTTACAATGCTATTTTTTATATGAATGTGTTCTTAAAGAAATAAGCTGTTTTTTCACAGAAAAGAAACTCGCATATACCGTGCAAAGAACACAGGCATAAAGAGAACAGTATCATAATGGAAACAAGAACTTTTTTTTTGGTAATAAATAACTCTCACCAGAAATACATTGTGTTTAAACTATGTAGTAATAACAACAACAACAATATATTCACAAAGAACACAATGCTTTTGGAAAAGACAGCACAAGCATGAAAGCAAGCATTCATATTTTGTATTTCTCATGCAAAAATAGAA
Source organism: Dromaius novaehollandiae (assembly GCF_036370855.1). Classification (NCBI taxonomy): domain Eukaryota; kingdom Metazoa; phylum Chordata; class Aves; order Casuariiformes; family Dromaiidae; genus Dromaius; species Dromaius novaehollandiae. Next base: position 60,043,282 of record NC_088100.1, read on the forward strand.
ACATGTCTTCAAAGATTTTAACCAAGTTAAAAATAGGTCGGAGAAATGTAAACAACAAAAGCTAAACCTGCAGCCAGCTCACGCTTACCAGATCACGTAAGTATTGTTTTTTGTGTTCATTATGATGATACCTTTTCTCACTTTGTTGTAAAACATCTAGTTACACATCCAGTCTGGAGAAAAAGACCACTAGAGTTCTCAAAATAAGTACTACACTTCTCAAAATTAATACTACACAAACATTGGCATGACAAAAAAAAGAAAACCTTCAAGTTGGCTAACGATCTTAAATCTGTATTTAGTTTCTATTTCAGGATTTTTCATTTATGTTTTTGTCTCAAAAATACCATATATAAAATCATACTTTCGAGTTAACAAATCTGCACTATCAATTTTTTTTTTTTTTGGTTACAGATAGAATTCACCACATCATATATAAATCAGTATAAATCAGTTCTAACTACCTTAATCGCATTCCAGCAGGAAACAGCTGCATCTTGAGAGGGGAGGAGAAAAGATAAAAGTCTTACAGTCAGCTTATCCTGCATTATTTTATTTCCCTCTTAGCCTAACAAATGAGCAATGACAAGTGTATACTACCTTCTTAACCGCACATCCATTTCATAGAAAATTACACATTGAATGACTACGATGTGTTATGTAGCAGAATGAAATCAGTACCAGTGCATTTCCTGATATCGCTAAAGGTAGTCTCCAAGAAACACTTGGATTAGAGTTGGGATACAGAACTGCTCTAGCTTATTCACACCAAAATGGTGTTGAGTAAACTGATAAAGCAATGCATTCAAATACCTACTGCTATTACCATGTCTGTTTTTCTTGAAAATCAATCTTCAAGATTACCTTTTGAATGCCTCAAAATTGCAAAACATATTTTTAACAAAGTAAGATCTTTAAACTGTCAAACTTCACTGATGACGTCAATGATCAGAATCAATGATGATAATAGTTGAAGAACATTACTGTCAGAGCTTTCAATACCTCATCTACTCAGATGAAGTATGGCAGCCATCTTTAAGATGATTTGTTGCAAATCTTGTATTTCTTATTATGTAGTGGCCAGCGATGGTAATGGCAAAATTCAGCTTGATGAAATAGAGCTAAATACAGGCCTCAAAGATCCTCCATTCATGGCTGAACAGGGTATGTTGTATAGCCCATATATTTTGCTTTGGAGAGAGAGAGAGGTTGAGGAAGCAGCTCAAACGTGGAAGCAGTAGTATTTTAAGAAGTTTTATCATTTGATTAAAAGCAGCCGTCACTTGGTCTTGCAATTTTGAAAAAACTACTCAAGTGTTCTCTTTGGCATATGGATGCTTCCTAATTATTCCCAGTCTGAGGATGCGTAATTAGAGCTGTCACTGTTCTATCATTCTAGCGGCATGACCTCATCACAAGTTATGGGCAGACAAAAGTCTACCCAGCCCAGCTTCAACTGCTAGGTCCTCAGTTAGCTATTAAATCTAGAAGCAGCCCAGTTTCCTCAAATCATATTCACAGCACAGTGCAACTAATGCAACTTGTTCTTGAAGAACAATGGCTCTACTAAGCTTTTCTGATCACAGACACAAGAAGATGCAGGAGTCCTGACATGAGCAACAGAGTATGAAGCCCTGCAACTGAGGTTCTGCAAGTCAAACGACCGGGCTGTAAATGCTGCAGCACTACACCTGTCAAGATGATAGATTACGTTCTATTCAAGCACCACAGACTTCCTCCTCCACCAAAACAAATTGTTTTACATAAGTAACTGCATTTTTCTAAAACTGTTCTTTAAATGGATTACTTAGAAATAAAGCATAAAAGATTTGTACTTCCCAAAATGTTATGGGTAATACTTCATTTTTCAGCTGGTTCTGTTCCATGGCTATAAAATTACATCGTCTGAATTTCATCACTACTATTCAGATGAGCATGCAAAAGGCTGTAACTTCTGTTGCTCGATTCCCTGCATACACAAATTGATTTCACTTTCTGAGACTGATAAAACTCTTCAGTAAGGCTTGAATTCTACCTGTATTAATAAAGCTGTTTGATTTGGTTAAACAACATTACACTCCAGAGCTCATGCATAGCAAGCAATAACCTTTTACACAAAGGCAACCAAATTACCAGCCTTCACATTTGCACAATCATATAATGAGATTCAGTTTGCCATCTCCTAGTCCTTAAATCTCTGGCCATTTAGAATGAAATTTTCTAAATTCTGCTCAAAACCCAAATAAGAAATTGGTAGATTTACAAATAGGTAGTGCCTGTTGCAAACAGCCACCATCCATTCCCACCTACATGTACGGCATGACCCAAGCTGAAAAATGTAAATAGCTGGTAACAGCAAAGGCACAGATTTTCTACTGTAATCTGTCAGTGAAACAGGCAGACAATTTAGAAAATCTGGATGGTGATAGTGTACATAAAAATTAAGGTACACGTTAAAAAAATGTCTGTGCTTGTACAAATCAACTGCCTTCCATACATTTAGGCAATTTTAATGCCAGTAATTGTAAATTTCCCTCTTCTCTCCAACTCGCATGGAAAGAGAGGAGTCCTTTCACTGTTGTTACAAACAGAACATATGAGCAAAAATGCCTTCAAAAGTTCTTGAAAATAGTCAACAACCTGTTTTTCGTATTATTGTCTAATGGTCCCAACAATAAGATGTACTATCAAAACTATTTTTAAAAAAATACCTTTACATCACATGATTTACAAAAAATATGACTTACGCCTCCCATAATTAACACTTTGAAATGGCATATTCAGAAAACAAGACAGAACCAGGGATAGAATGTGAGCGATTATGAAGCCTCTTTTACGTAAATACATAAGGATTTAGTTTTATCATCACAAAAAGTGGCCCATTTTCATGGCATTGCAAAGAGTACAGATGTCATCTGTTTTGCCACCATACTTGCTCATGTCATAGAGCACTGTTCTGGTTTTAGTTGCATGCTATGATGGCATAAGTAACTATTCTCTGTCAGAGCAGAAAATCGTCAGCCATAATCTCACACACTGTGAAACTGATGATACATAACTGAGGATTTGCCTTAAACTTGCCCATTAAACACCTCACTATGCTACCTTCTGAGTTTTTCTCTGCATTTTACTGGGCCACAGAAACTGGCTTTAGGCAATCTGTAATCCAATGTCAGAACTTGGTCTGGCGTAACTGGACCTACTGTAGTTTTGCTTCAGTGTTGACAATTTGACAGCAATTTAAGAGTGCAACATTCAAGGTAGCATCCTGCAGTTTTCTATCAGCAAGTGCACGAAAGCAGTGCATGGGAAATGGCTTGGATGCCTGATGCAGAGACGATAACTGGTCTAAATTCTGTAGCCACACAAAGAGTGGTAACAACTACTGCACAATAGACTTTTACTTTTGTTTGAAGCCAGATGCCTCCCATTTCAGACATGCTGTTTTAAAGTCCTAAATGCTGTACTGTCTTTTGCCATCCCCTGCATGACTTTGCTGACAACTGTGGTGTTCTGAAAAAGTATGCTGCTGAAGTGGCAGAGTTGTTCTCACAAATTTCGGTAATACATCGTCAGTGCACGCTACTGCCTCAAGGTATTTTCCACCACAATAAGGTTAGAGCAGGACCTCTCTATGCTAATGGCCTGGCCAAATCACTTGGCAGAGAGGCTAAAACAGTCAATAATGTGTTGTCTGCTTACATATGTGTGAATAACCAATACTCAGTCATCAGCAAAGAGCGAGTAACACAAATCAGCAAATATGCGACCTTTGATTTAATGTTCAGGTTAAATATTCTGCCATCTATATTCTATTGAATACGGATACCTTTCCTGTTGACTAAACAAATCAAATGTTAATCAAAAGTGGCAAAGGATGCAATCTGTTTTGTGACCTCTTTGACAGTAAAGGGTTCTGGAAGTCCACCCTGATCAAGAATCTTTATCACCATGTCACTGTGAAATGCAGAGAATATTCATAATCCTTTCCAGATTGCTGAATTTGCACAAAACCTCTACACACTTCCAAAGCTGACAGTATTGAAAACCACATAAAGGGTTGTAATTCCACTCCCTACACTTTGAATTTACCTGGCTACAAAAATCCCCTCAATAGTATCTTGACCAGATGGATATGCAGATGGACCTTCCAGAAGGGAGGGTCTTTTTGAAAATATTTTGGTTATCATACAACTTCCTGTCAGAGAAGAAAGCAAAGTCTGTACTTGTGAACTTCAGAGCAACCATCTCCTTGCACAGCTGACAAGGCATCAGTCTCTGTATTTCAGTAATTTGGCAGTGCTGCCATTCAAGCATACTGACTTGCTCTGCAACACGTTTGACAGCGTTTAAGAAGTGCTACTACACTTGGCAATGATGCTCCTTGTTTCTAGACAATTAACTGTAGAACTTCATTTAGCACTTTGTCAGAGATGACAAGCAAACAGTTTAATAAACCGTTGTAATGTTCATGACAATGATGAGGAACATCCTTCTATTTAGTTAAAAGTGCTTGATGAGTAACAGAGAAGCACAGTGATGCTGATGTCAGGGCCATAAACTGTTTTCAAAATCAATAAGCAAATTTCTGATTTAGATATTTCTAAGGTTCTTCTGCTGTTCTTTGCCCCTCATTTTTTTCTGACACAAAGCCCTGCCCGTACTTCCTGTCCAGATGCATAGTAAGCGGCTTGACTGCTCAAAAATATTTTATCTTGTATTGAAAATATTTCTGTGTTAGGTAGCTGTTAATATGATGTTCAGTAACTGCAAAGGTTACCACCTCTCTGCTGAGATGTTGCGCACCGACAAAATATTTTATGGACTGTTTTTTTTTTTCTGATAGTTGGATTAAAGCAGCTTTGATCTTGAGCTTCAATTTCTTCTAGGAGTTTTAAACCATCTGATCTCTATACAGACCTTCTGGCTGCACCTGAAGTTGATGAAGACATTACCTACCCTTTCCCTTCATCACTTCTTGCAAGCATATACTGTCACTTCTGCTTTGCTTTCATAACTGCTCATGCAATTTCTAACCTAGGAATTGTTTTAAATTAGTTTGATTGACTATGTTGAGATTGTTTATTTGGGATAATCTGAGTGAGATCAGAAATTTCTAACAGGAATAGCAATGAGTGGCTGGCAGTCATTTTTCCACGAGCTCTGTGACCCCCAGTCATACAGTTTGATTTTTTACCAGAGCTGGCTTATCAGTGTGATCTACAGACATCAGCTCCTCACTATTAATGACAATATCCTCAATCTGCCACATAAAAGATTATGATAATATTTCTATTTCGCCAACGCTGAGTTATCATGCTATAGCATAGTAAGGAAGCGGCTACTGTTTGAACACTGAATGCATCCATGATGTCTTCTGTATGACAGCACGTCAGGTCTCCACATACTGACAACTAGCTAGCGCTCACAGCATAACATTGCTACTAGAGGGCCATTCAAGTTTTCATTATCACTTCCAAAATAACCTTGGACTTGCCTCCAAACCTCCAAATACAATAAAGATGCATATTAAACCCTCCCAACATAGTGCACTATTTCACCGAACCAGCTTCAAGTACGACTGATTTTGACCTCATCAGTTTGAACTGCATTTCTGCGACAGCACTAAGAATGGTGTCATGATAACTATGTGTAGGGATATTTCTATTATCAGCAATTTTTTGCTTTTTTGGGTACGGAGCTCAATTTACATGTCAATGCTGTGTATGGCAAAGCCTAGACTGTCAGCCTTCCTCTTCTGACATGCCCACTGACATGGAGAAGCTTTGTTCTTGCTGCAAAACACTGACTGGATGAAAACAGAATCAGTAATTCTTCAAGATCCTTTCCTCCTCCCTTCTTTGAAGAAACAGCACTGCCCCTTATCGGAGCTGCTCTTATGTTCCTCCATTGCCCGGAGAAGTCAAACTATGGCTACTCCTGGGCCAAAGGTGCGCACTGGATGCATGTGGCTCAATGTCACCAGCTGCAGTCTCTGCCTACTCCATCTCACACGTTCTTCAACCCCGGGCATTGCAAGGCTCCATTCGGCCCAGTGGTATAGCTAAATCACAATGTAAAACGAAAGTGGACACAGACTGTCCAGGCGGAATGGGGCTGATGAGCGCAGTCCTATGAGGTGATGACAGAGCTCACCTTCTCTAAATGCTTGTAAAATTACTCAAGTCCAAAAATTACCTTGAATACGACAAAGAAGGTAAAGATACAAGAAAAGGCAGGCAAGAAGTGATGAAAGAAAAAGAACAGAAGAAAGGTGAAATTAAATCGAAACAAGAAAATTACAGTACTAGCAAATGGAAATGTGAAAGGTCATTTTAATTGCATGTCTATTATAAAGGGAATTAGGATTTTTTATTGCAGTTAAAAGTTTAATAATTTTAGTAAGAACTGTAAGTTTTTACATTTGTCTCCATATTCTTTAACAACAGATGCAACATATTCAATGCCCAAAATCTGAATCATGAAGTAATGTTCACAGAAGCTGAAGAGACCTGAGAAGCCAGGCACCTGCTATAAGAGCATATATGCTGAGATGCTGCTCTCCCACTTAAGAGCAGCAAATATATCAACATTCATCCTCTAATGTTTAAATATAAACTAGAATACTCTACTTCAAGTTTTACTTTAAAATTCTTATTCTTTAGTTCTATTAAGGTTCCTAAGACTCTGCAAATGCTACAAGAAGACTGAAAAGTTATTTGTTAAGCACCTACACCCAAGTATGTATTGAAACATTTCAAAATCAAGGAAAGCTAGTATTTAACAAATCTTCGGACTCAAAATTTCTTCATTCTACTGGTTGGTACTTTTAATATGCTGAACTCTATCATTGGTGTTTCTTCTTACAAACTTACTCATTTTAAAAAGGCTAACATCTTCGAAAAGAAACAAAATTTAACACATTTAATACTGTAATAAACTCATTCACTATGCAACATGTTTAAAAATAACGTTTTCTGAAAAGCTAATAGATTTATTCAATGTATTTATTAGATTTATTAATCTATGAAACTTTTCTTTCTGAAAGCAGTCAACTCTTCTTTCAAAATACAGGAATAAACCCATATTCCTGAACACTCAGGAAAGGGGCCAGGAGACTTGAAACTATTTCTGTTCCTAATTACTCCCGAATATAGTTAAAGTAAACAGTTCAGCTGTAGTTGATGGACAAGCTACTACAGAAGATTATAAATAGGAATAAGTTCTATATCTTTCTAGAACTGTTCAGCTAGGAACAGGGAAAGTAACAGATTGCAGAATGTTGGTTTTTTTCTGCAAATGCTTGCAAGGTAATTTTTAGACATTTCTCTATGCTGTTTTCCTTATGCGTATAGATAACTGAATTTTCATAACCTCAAGCAATGCCTCAGACATTAAAAAAAAAAAAAATTTAGATTTTTTTTTTTTTTTTTACTGTTCTCCCTAGAAGGAATCCTTATTTCTAAGAGATGTCAAGCAACAAGCAAAAAAGAGCACTTCTGTTCAATGTCTTATAATTAAGTATGGGATGTACAGTCTCTTAAAATTTTTCTCCATGCATATCAATCATGTTGCTTCCCTTAAATTCTACTGCTACATTAAAAAATATTAAATCCCTTTTTGTTTAAATTGAATTTTAGTAAGTTGAACTCTACAATTTTGTTACTATCCTCATATATGTGAATATATACACATTATAGATCTTCCTTCTGGATTTCTGGAAATATCCCTCAATTACTGCATTTTTATAATTGTTTTTTTTTTTTTTTTTTTTTTTTTTTTTTTTTTTGCCACCAAAGGTATCACTTACCAAAACCCAAAACTGGCAGATGTGGTTGCAGTGATTTACTGCCTTTTCATACACAGAGAAGGAAAATATGCCACAGAAAAATTCTGTTCCATCTCTGGAAAGCTCAACAATTCAGTAAAAATTTCCTCTCTGTGAGTTGAAGGATACTACACAAAAGACCACTGAAATTGAATTATCTTATTATCTTTTTGCTATGAATGAATGAAAGCAAAGACATGATTAAGGCAACATTTGCATTCTTTTCTAAATTTAGATCACTATTTAGGTCTCAAGCACCTATTATGATGGTATAGCTAAAAGTCATTTTAGGAACACTGATCCAAACACAAAAAGAGAAGTAAAAGGACCTTCATTTCATGTATGTTTAGCATCTGATATCTTCCCTTGTTTGTGTATTAATCACTAACACGGGCATATCTGAGCATCCCACTACATGAGACAATTTCACTTTCACAAATTTCCCTAAGAGCAGAAACATCGTCAGGAACAATTTCAAGGAAATAATTATGGTCTAGACAGACTTATGACTTCTAAAGACCTAATCTGAAGCACATTAATGTCAGTGAAAGGACTCCCATTGACATCAAAGCCCTTTGGATCAATCCCCAAGTGCTGTGGGAATGAATTCAGAGCAATAATGATAGTGGACTAAATACACACTTGCAGTCGAAATGTTACCACCCAGACCTTTTTATTTGTCAAATCAGATTAAAAAGTCATTTTCTACTATTTCACGATTACTTCCAGATGCACATCATCTCAAATGGCATTTTCATCCATCTACATGAACCAAGTGTGCATAGAGATGAAGAGTTTCTACTTTGCCTGAACTAGTATTAAAATGAAAACCACAGGGGAAAATAATTTTGGAAGCGATGAAGTTAATGTTGTAAAAGCGGGGGAGAAACCTTGGATTGCATTTATTCCTTCTAAATACTTTGGGATAGAGCAGCCAGTTCCACCACTTACTTATTTAGTGCCATAGCAGCTTTTTTCTACTTAAATTTTCAATATTTTTCTGTAGTCTTCTAAACAACAACAAAAAACTAAAAAGAATACACACAAACTAGTGCTAGCCTCAAACTTGGCAGCCTAAAACCCATCAGAAATGTCAATTTCATACATTCTCTGCCTAATAACAGCTCTGCTGTCCCTTCTGTCCTCTTAAATGTCTACTTACAAGCTAAATAATTTGAAGCATCCCTCTTCTCTGACCATGTTAATCTAGTTCCATTCCCTCTGCAGTCGATAAAACTTGAGATTGTAAAATGAAATGCCAACATAGTGCACTAGTGGAAATCCATTCAAATTTTTATACATTCAAACTCAACTCGAACATGTGGCTGATCAGTCATCAACCTAATGTGTTAGTCTGAAATGCTATCAGCCTGTTACAGAATAGGTGCATCTTTTATTCACTTGTCTGGCAATGCATTGGTTAGGCAGGTTCAGTTGTCACCTATTCATTACAATACAGGCATGCTGTGTACCGAACTCTGCCCTCCCAAATTAATTTTAGTAAGTTTGAGAATCTTCTTTAGGAAATTATATGTGATGATGCTGAATAATGCACATTTCCTAGCATAACTCCATCCTTCAATTTCTAATGAATATCTGACCTACCACCCTAGTTTCTGTATCCTTCTCTGCACTCAGGAAAACAAGATTTTTTTCTTCTTCTTCTTCAGTTACTCCATGGGTAAGAAACCAGATTACTAGAGGCAGGGTAATGCTACTACTTGGATTTAAAAACCAGTGAGGCAGAGAACTGTGAACTCTTTTTTTAAAAGAAATTGATGCTGATCACTGGTTACTAAAAGGATCTGAATGGGAAGGAAATTAAGGTTGACAGAAGAGGGCAATATTGGCTGAAAGTATGCAAGGAATTAAAATAGTTTCGTAAATCTATGGGGCTATAGTTGTAATGGAAATGGTGCTGTAGACACGTTCTACCCACCACCTGGGTCACAAGGAATTACTTTCAGCCCGGTTTCCTAAAGAATCAAAGCTTATGTGATCAGACTGTGTACGTGTGCAACGTCCATACCCTTTCCATCACAGCTAATAACATGGGACTCTCTTTGGCCCACTCAGTCCTATCTGCACAAGGGCAATAGTCACAAAGTCATTTAATTCTGACAAGCTTTGTGAAAATAGGTGTCCAGATAGAGGGGGAATGCTACTATCGCCCTAAATCAAGGCCATTAACGAATCACGCTGGCATTCATCCTTGAGGGGAAAGTACATAGGAACTGCTCAGACTACTTTTTATCTGTTGCTATTCCAGTATTTGCTTTCAGGAAAAATTAACTCATGTATTTTAATACACCAGACACTAGTAAGACTCTCAGCTTATGATAAAAACATCTTTTAAGACATGCCAAAAGTAGCAACATGCTTTAGCCATGATTTGGCACCATCTTTTAGATGAGTTCACACTTCAGTGAATTTTGTTATCAGCAATGTAAGAGAACACTGCACCTGGAATACACCGAGTGAAAAAATACGAGAGCTCCAATTTAAATTTGCTGACTTTCATTAGTTTGATACCAATGAATAAACTATTGAATCAATTCTCAAAGGTATATGCCAACCCTTGGGAATGATATGGGCAAAACCTCTGGTGCATTCAAATATGTATGAATTATGTAAATAGGGAACTGGCCAAGCAAAAAAATTAGTCAGGGAAATAGCACATCTAAGAAAGTTAAATTATCAAGATTGTATTTTCAGGCATATGAACTTCCCCAGCACCAAACCATGACATTACTACCTTATTTTTTTCCATCACTATATCTTATCAGTGTGAAACAGGAATTGTAAAATGCAGACTATTCAACTATAAGACATAATAGAAAAATTAGTTCGAACCAGGCCCTTGAATGAGGTAAGAAATGAGAATGGTTCGCTGCATTCCAGACATTGGTTTTAATCCTGAATTTCACTACCAGGGAAATTTTTTTCTTGCCTTTAAATGCACTTTTAATCCTCCCCCCACAAGCTCTTTATGTCTTTTAAATGCCTTTCAACAAGTTCGAAGCAAAATTTCATTTTGATTGGCTAACTGTGGTCTGCTTCAGGTCACAGGACATGATGCAGAACTCTGCACAACTTTTATAACTGAATCCATAGTTTAGTTAATTAACTAGATTTTAAAAGGCTACATTAGATTTACTGGGAGTGCACTACATAAAGTGAAACAGCTCCCATTTCCTTATGAATATATTTATTCCAGTGAAACAAAACATTCTTACCAGAGATGCTAAACAAATATAGCCAGACTTCTCCTTGGTCAATGATCCAAAGCAAACTAAAAATGTCACTAAAGCAGCTAGATAACCAGATAAATATATGCATAAAACAGTATGTTAAGTATACTTTTCTTCAAGGACAACAAATTACAGCATTATTTTTATGATGAAAACCAGAGAAGATTTCAGTATCAGCTTTTAAAAAGCTGTTTAGAATACAAACATAACTCAGATGAAGATGTGTGAATATATATGACTTTGAAGTGATGCTGCCCTACTAAAAGCATTCCTTCTGAGCAAGAGAAGATATTATCTCATAATGTTGCCTTTGCCCACATTCCACATTTTACAATTAAAATAAAGTCAGAGAAAACACATTGTTCAGTTCTGTATTGAAGTGCTGCCATACGAAGCAATGGAGATACTTCAAGAAAACTTCTCTTTAGCCATGCTGGCAAAGCCAAGGTTTGTATCACTACGGAAAGAAGCTTGCTACCAATTTCCCCATTCCTTCAGACTCCATAGGCACTCGTGTGCACGTGCCTGTTACAGTAGAGGAAGGCATAAAAGCAACTACCACCAAGGCTCGTGCTCTTGCGAACACTGCTTTGAGATCAGTGGACTGAATATGGTTAAGTGAAAAGTAATTTTCTCATAAGCCAGGTGAATTACTTCCCCATTCTGTTATTACTAACCAGTTAATTTATGATGAAAGAGACCACTGCTCTCCCATCTGTCACTCCATATTTCTGCAATATCTTAAGATATTTCAGATCCCTTTAAGACTCTCCCTTGCCTCAAATCCTAGCAATATATGCTTGTGGTACATAAATATTTGTTCATGCAAATAAATTTAATTCAAACATTTAATTTTGTCAGGTAAACATAAGATAGATAATGCTGATGTACTTTTCACAGAAGACAGCTCACAGTTTGAACTTCCTGTTTTTATTAAGCTTAGCTCATTTGATGAAAATGTTAACCAATCTTGAGATGTACATTTTACTTTCCAGTTTCTCAGGAAAACATTTTGTTGCCACCACCTTGTTAGAGCCATCAGCTTTTAATTGGAACAAGTATTAAATTGAAAGAAATAATTGAAAAGATGATGCCGATGTGCCACAGCAGTACTTCAAATGCCTGCCTGCTCACATCTCCAAGCTGTTTTTTTGCTGAATATCAATATGCAATTAGAAACAGACAATGGAAGTAGCTGTGGGCCTCTGCAGCATACTGTTCCAGCATCTGTAGGGTGCTTTCTTGTTTATGCTGCTGCAGTCTGTCAAACAACTCTAATGTTGACACAATCAAGCAATTGAAATGAATGGCTATAAATACAGCAAAGCAAGAGATAACAATAAGCGGAACAACTAAATCCTCATTTGAAGATGAAACAGTATTTTTGAGTGAGCAGTATGTGATTAACCTGCTGTATATGGGGTCAATATGATTTGCTCTCGCAGCTATGCAGTCAATCTTAGCCCTGGGCCTCACTTGCTATTAAAAACGCCAGCCTTCCTCAAATTAACCCTCTCCTGTGCCTGTCTTACAGTCTGAGCTGTAACCTATGAAAATTAACTATTGTGTCTTAATTTACATGAAAAAAAAAAAAAGTCTATACCACCAGTGCTTGGAAGCAATTTGTTAGCATAACAGACAGTTTAAACAAGGGTGCTTTCTAATCTCCAGTCTGCCTATCTACCGCCTACAGTGCTCCAGCTGCTTAAAAGGAGATCCTCAAAAACACAAACAGAAAAAAAAGCTTTACTTGGTCTAAATATTGAGTATTGCTAGAACAGTACTGTCTTGGCCTAATACCAAAGAATAGTAATAGCCTATTACATCTTAAGACAATCAAGTAGTTCAAAACACTGGGATAGTACTAGCTCTGGCTCAAACATTTAACAGAAACTCCACATTACATTTTGTTAGTTCCAAAGCAAGCTACTATAAAATCTTTGCTTGGAGGGACAAACCTCTTACCTTTTGTAGCTATTCGAACACACTGAGTTTTGGTTTCCTGTTGAGGAGGGAAAATTAAAGAAAACACAGTCAGACCATGTTTGTTTCCCCCCCTCGCTCCTTCCCATTTCATAAATTAGTCCTAGATCCGCTGGTCAACTGGGGCAATTGGAAAAAGTGGCTCAGGGTTTTGGGCTTATTAGCAAGGAAGGCTGACTAATTTTGCTTTTACGAAAGCTGTAAACTGGATGAAACCTTTGTAGACATTGATCTGTACTATCCAGGATAACGATGGGAAGAAAAGGTCCAGGACAGCCCAGACACAGCAAAATTACAGATAGTTCAAATCAAATGGAAATCATGCCCATCCGAACACAGAGAAAGGGTGCAATGGAGAAAAGGGGAGAATCAGTGATCCTGTTTATTCCATGGCACTGAAATTCTGAGCCAGTGTTGACCTCAAACAGCGCTGCACAGCAAAGAAGATACATTCGTTCAGCACTGTGTCCAAACTAATTTGTCTTGCCGCATCCAGATCGTCTTGAATGGAGTCACCTCAAGCGTGTCCGCAACATACTCCCCAGTGCTCCTGGGTTTGGTATTAGCTTAGAACCAGCTCAGGTAGCTCCTCGCATGTGACACAGTTAATCTACAGCCTATACAATCTCCCCAGGAAAAATGACTGTAATGTGCTTCAAAAGAACTTGCATACGGAAAGACAATTTTTATATATTTGACTTCCCCCCCCCCCCCCGACGTTTGGGCAGCAAGTGAAACAAATCAACAAACAGAGAAATGATTTCATTATGCACAGTGGGGACAACTTGAAAAAAAGAGGTTCAGTCACAAATGGGTTTTCTGATCTTTTTGTACAATGTGTAATCACTTTAAAGGCAAACTGAAATCGCGTAAGGTTGCATAAGAGGATGCAGCTGCTGCTATATTAGATCATTCTAAACAATATTGGCATGTAATTAGAAAATTGATAATGACAGTTTCATTCTGTAAAATGTGCTTCCTCTAATCCTCCCACTCGCCAGCACTGCCTCCCCAGATACATTTCCTGGGATCTCTCTCCTCTTGAAGATTTCCAAAAAATAGTTCAAATACATTTATGATGTTTTGTAAACACAGTATGTAAAGAATATGCAAAGCTGTGAGTTGAGACTTAATATAAATATTCCATGAAGATGGATTTTTCAACCTAAATGAAAGCCCTGCGATGTTTATCAAGATAATCTTACCTAACTAGCATTCTCCTCAGTCATTGGATCTACTTGTCCACTTCTGTTTCAAATGTCTGTGAAGATCCTAGTGTAACCCACACCCCAATCCAACAGGTTATTTCACAGAACATACTTTACTTCCCCTTGCACATTTCAGTGATTGCATTAGCTTACAGTTAAGACCATGCTTAAATATTCTGTAGCTCAGAGGCTGGTTCACAACTGTCATATCCATGTCCCGGCAGAAGGCTCTGCAAAACTCCTCCTCGTAGGATCTCCCCCAACCCCCCTCCCCCCCCGGAAATCTGACCCAAAGTTTTGAATCATACCAGAGAGAAGCATTTTACATTTAAACTCTCCCACAAACCAAAATCAAATTAAAGTTAAAAATAATATGTTCTTCTCTCATCTTTTACTTATCTGTCAAAATGTAAAAGGCAAAACAAAGATCTATTCTTGTGCTTAATATTTTTGGTTTTGCTCCCTCCCCCCTCCCCCCCATTTGTTTCTTGGTGAATGAAACGTCTATTTCTCTACAATTTAGTCTGCTGGAAGCCAGCAAAAGCAAAAGGAATTACAGGTAGCAAGTGAGGGAAATACGATCGCATATCTGACAGCTGCCTTTTATTTTCCTTTGTTTGCTTCATACAGGTCTGTAGGTAAGAACTAGAAATGGGAAACAGTCTCTCTCTTCAGAAAAAGTCGCCAGTGTTCAAGCAGCTCCACTACAGAGTTCCATTTGTCACTGCTTTTTCCCCATTCTTATTTGAGGCATGTGCAATTTTCATAACCATAGGTATAAGGTGAGATTATATTCAGAAGGCCCAATGGCAAAGCCATTTTTTAGCTATGGTTTGTTTAGTCACAGCAGAAATCCAAATATAAGGGTAAAAATGGCTTCTATTTCGTTCAGATGGCTCTGGTGAATATCATCTGCTATCAATCTATCTGTGTATCAGGCAGCTCCTCTCTAACCTGTCTGGATACTTCATACTGGGACTCTTACAGACATAATAGAGCAATTTCCTTTAGTTATCTAAAATAAAAATCTAAAATATAAATTTTTAAATATCTCAAATTCCTGTACCTATCACCTTTTCTCCCCTCACAGATCACTCCTCCCTCACCCGTTTCTCATTTACAAGAGAAAAATCGTTCAGGAGCAGCAGCACAGGACTTGCAGAGCCATGTTGTATCTCACCCCTGCAACCCACTGCAGTATTTATTTTCCTGTGGCTTTTTTTCCCTGCCATATGCATACAGAATCAGCAGCACCACTCAACAACACAGTTAAAAATGAAACGCTAAGGAGGTAATGAAGGTGAGCGACAGCCAAACCTGTACTGCACAGCAGTAGCGCAATGTTGAAGTAGACCTTTTTAGAAAGACACTCTCAAACACACTGCAGGCCTGGGGTTACTTTCGCTCAATCAAAAAGATTTTTTTTTTTTTTTTATGTTTGGTGCGAGAGTCTCAAAACATTTATAACATCTGATTAGCCTGCTGAGCAGCCTACGTTCTGTTTATCCTGCGGTAATTTAATCTTCTGAAGTGTGCGAGTACTGAGAACTGGGGAAAGAACAGTGGATGTTATTTACTGAGGAGGCAGAATCACAACGCCGAAATTACTCCAGCTCTGTAAAACACTATTACTATGAGATGTATTAAATTTTCATCTAGTAACAGTTACTGTGATACAAGAGTAGTGTGAAATATGAATGGCACAATGCCACGTTGTTACTGTGCAGAAGCCAGCGCAGGGGTTAGCATACTGCTCTTGCCAGCACTGACCGTGCCTAATTTTGACAGTCCTAATTGTCACCACAGGCATGTCTTTGACTCCACCCAGGAGAAAGGTATGGGTTGATGCTTACCTTCTCAACACTGCTCATGGCCTGGAAATAGATGTTGTAGCCTTTCCGAGGAGCCAGTGGTGGGTTCCAGAAACCCTGGTAAGTCCTGTTGTCACCCACAGTGAAAGGGGCTGGTTCAGGCAGGTTTCCAGGGGGCAGTTCAGCAGCAAAATAATACGGTGATCCTCCACTAACAGCGGTTTGATAAGTGACAGGGACTTGGTAGCACTCCATTGCACCTGTTTCTCGCTTTGTTCGGTGCGGGTGTAGCTCCTCAACAACAATCTGGTAGGCACTATTGGAACAGGGGAAAACGAGGTCTTTAAGGTCACCTGTTACGGCCAAATCTCAAGTCCCATAAAAACATTAATTCAATTGCTTTATGTGAACTGTAAAGAAAAATAAGAAAAGAAAAAAGATGCAGAGAAGAAAGAAAGGTTTGAAGTATAGCAAAGCTATCTAATTTAGACATGGGAAAGCAGGAGCACCCATTTTTTTCCTGGAACAAGAGCATGAGTATATTCAAAACCTCCTAACAACGATTTTGATTTTTTTTTCCCCTTTAAAGAAACCTAGGAACGAATCTGACTTTAAACTACAACAGATTAAACTCTGTCAGCTAATCGGAAGCATCTGAAGTTAGCATTTTCCTTTGAAATGATATTAGAGAAACCTCAGCTTCAAGGCCCAACGTAATGACTGCCTCGAGGCTGCGCTTGAAGCACCAATTTGCAGTTGTCATATCATTAGAGACAGAATGTGCTGACAGGCTTCTCCACCTCTTGACCTTGCTGTGGCTTCTATCTTGGCTCAGAGCTATGCAGATCTAAAGTACAAGTGACATGCTGTAATACAAGCACAGATGGACAGAAATCTGTCCATTCAACCAAAATAGACTGCCTCATTCCTCTACAGTTGTCAATGATAAAATGTTACAAATTGCTGAAGCAGATGGCATTCAGCCTATTAAAATGCCATCCTAACCCCCCATACCTATCTCGAAATGGTCCACGGCTTGGTCACTTTTCAAAATCACCTTCTCAAAATAGAAGAGGTAATTATAATTCCTTTTGCTCCTTCAGGGGAACTACATAACTGCAGTATGTTACCAACTCATTACCAGCCTTCACTGCTCTGCAGAACGTACATACTGAGAACAGGAGGGAATTTTTCAGTTTATAAGGAAAGAAAAAACCCAGACCTTTTTGGGTTTTAGAAAACGTAAATGTACACACACACACACAATTTCTCATCTATATGCAGATATATTGGAGGACCTTAAAAATAATCACCTTGTTACCATGATTAGTAGGAAAATATGCATGCAGACAAGACCTGGAACAATTCAATTAAACTGACAGAACTGCCTGTTTTGGTTTTGTTTTAAAGCTTTCTAAACAGAAAAAAGTAAAATTGACCAAAGTTCTGGAAGTGTCACTGCACTGCTGCAGGGAACCCTAAAGGCAAAGGCAAAGACAGTCCTTCTTTTGGAACTCATGGGGCAGTGTTAAATTATTTTGTCAATTTTCTCTGCTACTACTGTTCCAGAAAACCTAATAACTGTAGTGGCAGAGATGAAGTACGATTCAGTGGAATGGAAGAAAGGATGGAAGCAAAAAAATAAGATTCTGGTCTCACTTCTTTCTCAGGCTGAAAGAGGAAGTTAGCATTACCCTTTCCTAGCAAATAAAAAATTAAGGAGAGAAGAGTCTTCCCTTTCAAAGTGTCCAAGAGGAATAGCACAAAGTCACCTCACTTTTATAACTCTAGGAAAAAAGAAGAATGTAAACAAAAAAATAATGAGTTAGTTCCAGGGATGTCTGTTTCTCATAAACTGTCTGTAAGCTGAGCTGGGCTATAAATCATCTCCTGTGGTAACCTCTATGTATTAACCATGTCCAGTTAATGCAGCCTGCAACAACAAATCACTTCCGCATGACCCTTGGATACCCAGAATCATTCTTTACACTTCAAAACTAATGTACTAACAAAAAATGTAAAAGCACCAATATTCTACAGACCTGACAGGATATAAAATACAAAAAAAATCTTTTCTCTTTATAATGTTCCAAGGGAAGAAATTACAACTGGTGTGCCAGAGACGGCCTGTCCCGGAACCAGACAGGGTTAAAATCACAGCTCCTGGACTGGGCAACCAACCAATTTAGTGTACCGGGAATGCAGACACTGTGTCTTTACTCCAGCCACTCTGCAGTCTTTTTCTTGTGAGCTGCCAAAGGACTCAGATTGACACAAATTCTGCTCTCTGAAGTGCCAGGAGAGCAGGAAACTTGTCATCTGCTATATCCTGCCAACTTAAAGAATAAAGCCAGCAGGGAGAGCGGAAGGACTGTGCAATATTCGCACGTGTCTGAGGCAACCATCCCCTGGAATATGCTGGTTTTTCATTCAGCTCAAAACCTGAGATTTACCACAGTTTTGAAATCAGCCCTTTTTTTCCATTTTATACGATAAGAGGCTAAATGAGGTATCTATTTTTTTTTAAAGGGGGCACATCTCTTTAAAGACTAAAACAAACCAAAAACAAAAGATGAAGTTCATGAGAAAAATTAAATATTAGGTAAGTCTCTTTTAATAGCATTATTTCAAAACATATTCTAAATGTGCTCTCATTAAAAAAAAAAAAAACTTCTAAAATAGCGCTTTTTGGGCCCTAAACTTGAAAACACTACAAAATGTGGAAAATGAGAAATAAATGTGCCTATTGTAGATATCTACAGCTATGTAATTATTTTTTGTTAAGGAAAATAGCATTCATCCTAAATAAATTTTACGTTCCATAATTAGCAAAAGAAGCGAAAATTTTCAAAGTCTCTAAGTAGGCATTTTTTAAAATTTTCATACGGTGCTGTTTAAATAAAAGCAGCACCTACCCTCTTTGGAAAGGGGATCTGGCACTATTTGTCATGCACCATTATAGGCTAACAAGGCATATAGGAATACAATCATCTACATAAGGGGACCTTTGTGATGCCATCTGCTTAAATCCATTTACTAACACGATAGTGGTTCCAAAGCAACACTGTTACTATTTCTGCACATAACAGTGTCAGGAAAGGACACTCTAGTATAAGAGGATGTGAAAAAAAGAAGCCAAAGTTCTTGCAGTTCAGCAAAAGGAGGAACAAATGAGAGAGAAAAAAAGAGGGAGGGGTGGAAAACCTGGATGACAATATTCCTTTTCCCAGATGACTATAAGAAATCTTGAACAACTGTAAAGAGCAATACAAATTTCAGGACCTGTTACATAAGCTGTTGTGATCAGAAACTCCAAACAGTTGTCTAAGACTGCCAGGAAAGTAGAGAAAGTGTCGAACAGTTAGGAGGCTCCTGAATTGAGATTTGGCATGAATAAATTACTTTTTTGATGTCAAAATGTTTTTCTTTACTTACGAGAACCTGCACAGGACCTCCCTATTGACCAAAATGATCAAGAACAATCTAAGAGGCCCCTGCCAACAGATCTTAACCTCCTCTTTTCACCCCTCCCTAACAACCTAGACTTTCATATGGATACTACAGTGGTGAACACATATTGTTCATATTTTAGCCTTATTCTGACTAGGCTTTAGTACCAGGTAGAAATTTCCTTCTACATGTCCAGTGAAGACGCAGCACCCTCTCCTTTGACATGTGCCAGAGCGACCGACAACCCAAATTACAAGCTGAGCTCCTGGAGGTCCAACTGACAGCTTAGTTTTAGTTTCTCCCTGCTATGGTCCATGCAATTAGACTTGCCATAAAATGAAAACAGACTGAGTTTGCATACAGAGGTATAGGAAATGCATTCCCAAACAAGTAAAAGAAGTTTTATTACTAAAAAGTTGTCTAAACTGATTCTGAAACAAGTTCTTCATAATTTGCATACAAAATAGAATTTGAAAGCAGGATGCACAAAAGATCGTTTCAAGGGTGCTCCATTGGGATGCTTCAGAAAAACTGCAGTGACAAATCATGTCTTCAAATGAATCACTGAAGCACCACTGATGCCCCTGACTGGGATCTACTCCACTAGATTGATAGTGGCGCAGCACATGCTTCATGATGAGCCTGAGCCACTCACAGCTCAGCCTCCCTTTGCATTTCTAGTCTGTAAATTGGTTTGAAACTTCGGGAAGTCACAAAGAAAACCACAGATTACACAATAACATTTGACAGGCAAGATATGATAATTGTCATGTTTACAATTGTGATGACAATGGCACTGAGTGTCTTAAAGAAGTGACTGACAGCCACCCATAGGTTTCGCTTGGGTTAAGGAACATCTGTTTCCTGGGGGCTGTCTTGATGCAGAGGTACAATAAAACCTGATTACAGTATAATTCTGTTTGTAAAAGCAAAATAGTATCAGACTATAAGCTTTCTGTTTGTTTGCTTTAATAGGCGCCTACTGCTATGAGACAAAGCGATCTTTTAACCATCTACAGCTTGAGGGATTAGAGGACAAGGTACAAACAAAGCCCTTCGATAAGCCAGCTTCTTCAGTTTGATGTTAGAGACTGAGATTTGAGTCCCTTCTCTGCTCAGTCACAGCAGCAGGCATGGAGACACGTTTCTTCCCACCTGCCTAGTAACACTCATGATGACAAGAGAGGCTTGTCGTGGAAACACCCCTGCTGTGTGGCTGGAGTAAAGCTTTGCTAAAACTGATTGTAAAGTTGAGTGAAACCCATTGAATCAATTCAGAATTTCAGTGGGCTACATTTCTCTCCCCTATTGAGACGCTGCTGACATGTAATGGACTGCAATATGCATAACTTCAGCAAAGGGGACAAGATAACATCCTGTGCATTCCCCTGGAGAATACTCCTCCTTTGGAATAAGGAATAAAACAGCTGCAAGTCACAGCCTTGATTTGCAGAATCTTTCTGGATTAAGGTCATTGTTTAAACTGAAAACCAACCCAAACCATGAATGGTGGTCATAAAAGTGATGAAATTGGCTGGCTTGCTTTTGTGCTGCTTCAGTCAGATAAAGAGTTCTCAATGTGAACTACAGATTTTAATTTCTTTATTTTGTAATTACTTTGAAGTTTGTGCAGAGAAAGAGATGACATTATTTTGATGGGCAAAGAAAAGTTTCATCCAGCTTTGATGCGCATCAGTTTAACTTCTAATCTGAAAACCAACATTTTTATTTGGGGATTTGGCTACACATTTACAGCAACCAACACACTGCACAGGTTAACAGCATTTGGCAAGATACCAGAAAACATTTATGCTGCTATTTTTCATTTAAGTATGTAAAATGTATATATAAACCATAATTTTTCTACAGTATCTGCCTGTGGTACATTGTATCCATCTTCATTATGCATTGCTTGCTCAAAAATAACAAAAAAATCTGGCTGGCTTTGCACCTGGGGCACTTATTACAAGTATACAAAGTTCACAGGCCACTAAAGTAGAGTGGAACTGCACTGCTTGTGTGTTAAGTATTACTCTGTACCATTTTTCTAACTGAGGTCAATTCTTACATCCTCATCATTCTCTTTTTCCTCTTAGTGTATCATATATTTACCTTTTTTTTTGGTTTAAATCCTCTTTATTGAGCATAGGTCTGTACAGAGCCAACTAAGCATTGTGTGCTGTTATTAGCTATTTTATCACCATCACATTATTCCTGAGCAGTAACCATCAAAAAGTCAGTGAAAGATGTTCTACTGTTATTTTTTTTGCAATCAACTGATGGTAAGTATTTATAAGAATAATGTTTCACTGAATAAAGCGTACTTTATATATAAAATGAATGTGACCGTAAGACTAGCAACACAGGAGGACCACAATGTAACTCTGGTTTTAATTCTAGCTTTTCCTCTGCACACAATGAACCCCTTTCCACATACTGCACATCTGAACAGCACCTCCATCACATCAATCGTTCAGAAGTTCACAGCCACCGTGATGGTCTCTGGGCTGTCCACGGTGCCCCTAGTTTAACACAGGGCCGTCCACTCTCCAATCTAATTTAGTTCTAAAACTATCTGCAATTGATTAGGTTATTTGTTTAAAGAATAAAGCTCAGCACTCTGGTTATGGCGAAGGATATATTTCCTTGGCCTCCCGATGTTAGTAATTTAATGGAATCTCTTAGCAATTAAAGCGGAGAGGAAAGAAGGGAGACAGGAAGAAAGACGCATGCCTCTGACATACTCAAAACAATAGTCATTAACACTCTACCAAACTATCCCCATTAAACTACCAGTTAACTGTTAATTCATAGATCCTTTCTGCAGCCTCCATAGATTGCAAGGACAAAGTCAAGCCATACAACTGAAGAGGCTGTAAGGAAAATTTTGAGAGACTAAGTGTGGGATGTCGTGGCACAAGTCTGCTCTACAGTCAGCAACTTGCCAACGAGTATAGTGTGGAGGTGCGCCACAGCTTACCGCGGTAGGTACATGCAAGTGTCTAGCCACATGCCATAACTTGACCAGCCCATGAAAAAAAACCCCAAGGCAGAAACCTGGGATGCATGATTGATCCCCCTCAGGGGGAGCCATGGGGCCAAAGGCAGGAAACTCCTGCTCCCCACACAAATTTGCAGCACTCGAGTGCAGAAAAGATCTGTACCACCCTCCGCAGATCCCAGTCACGGCTGCTCCAGGCACGCTACTGGATCAGCCCCCTCAGGGAACCAGGCACAAGAATGCAGTATTTGGTCCTGATTAGATTAGAGATAGGTAGCATATTTCTCGGATAGGAACAGTTTTGGGTCAGGAGCAGGGCACCTGGAACATTTTAAAGGCTCACACAAAAGAGCAGTTGAGTTTAAGCAGCTGCATAACTTGGGAGCATTTTCACATCACAGGTCTGATTTCCACTGTATCAGCTCCACACAAACCCTACTTTAGGAATCTGAGTCCTGTACTGAACACATTTTAGCACTCTTCATACCAAAAAAAATCTTAGGTTTCCTCCTGGGCAATCCTTCAGAAATTAATGACGTATGGGCTTACAAATTTATTTATGAATATAACAACTCAGTATCTGCTATAAAGGGGATGAATCTGGATGATTACTTAACACAGAATAAAAATAAATAATGTGGTCATATCAATCATAAGGTTCTCTCAAGTGAAACTTCCTTATGCTCCGCTTTGAGTGCCTGTGTACCTAGGCACCTGAAATACTGAAACATTGACCTATAAAACAATGTAGGGTAAGGACAGAAAAATGACTATGGGTATGTGATATCCAGATAAAAAATAAACTGTTTTTATTAACAGGAGTGTATTTTCCTATACTTTTAGGGCTTGGGCACATTACTCAACATCAGCTGAGCCATAATAACTGACTTACGTAACACAGGATGAAATGCATTAGCCTGTATTTCTCCGAAATGTCACAAGGCTAAGAGCATGAAAACATTCCAATACTCTGCAGTCAATTAACCCCAATTAGTCTGTTCTGTGGCTGAATCTTCCTGATGCAGCAGTATCAGTAAAACACAAATGGAATCAAATAACATCGCAAAAATTCTGCACTAACAAGTAGAAGTAGAGAGCAAGATGTGGATTATTCTTTGCAAACAGAATTAAATTATTTCTCAATAGAGAGCAGAAAGGGAAAGACCTCTCAAAGTTAACATAAATGAAACATTTTAATATGATTATGGGACACGCCAAATAAAATTTAATAGCTCGCTATGTGATTTCTAATAAGAAGCACTCCAAGAGAAGAAAGGTCAAATAGTTTGTATCCATCACTATTATTCTCCCATTTCCTCTGAGCTTCCAATTTTCCAATCATACATATATGCTGTAAAATAGCTGATATCAGGTACTGGAGAGGAAGCGTTATTTTCAAACCCACTTTCTGACAAATACCTTTCAAGCTCGTATTTCAGAGACACCAAGAGAAAGTAAAATGAAATGCTAATGGGTAAGTCCTGGGGCCCTTAAATCAAGCAGGAGGGACAGCTAGATGATTCAGGTCATGAATATCTTTTAAAAACTATAAAGAATAATCTCTTATTAATTACAGATCTATTGGCAGGCTCAGTCTAGGTAAGAAAAACAGCAGTAATGTCAAAGGAATATCACTTTATTAGCTGCTAAGCAACATATGATCAAATACAGAATCTCTTCTTGCATTTTTTACCTGATAGGAGCACCTTTGGCCTGTGCTGGTCTCAACAGAACAGTTATTGTGGTAGCAGTTTCATTGAGAGATGCATCGACTCCTTCATAATCCGGTAAAGTGGGAGCTGATTGATGGTGAGTGGGAAGGAAAAGAACGAGAAATCAGTGAAAACATCTTGAATTTTCATGAGATTTTAGCTGTTCACAGAACTGTACAAAGCCGTGATCTTCATCAGCTACAGGAATCTTTTAAACAATTTTCCAGGTAGGTACAACCTTTTAGTAGGGCATAACCTGGACTTCACAAACAATTCATAATCCCATCCCTAACTACTCCCACTCAAATCCTTACACCTATTAAGTTAGACGGGTTTATTCAAAAAGGATAGAAACACAGGGAGGAGGTGACTGCAAAGGAAACCTGAAAGTATAAAATCCCATTTTTGCCTCCCTCTTTGCACCTCTCAAACAAGTATATTCACTGTCTTCAAGACCCACCTCTATTGACTCCGTTTTGGATTCTCCAACAATTTAGGAACCTTCCATATTTCCTTTTAGCTGTCAAGAGAGACCAGACCAATACCAACTAGACTGCAGGAGAATTAGGCAGTAACAGATGTGGGTCTGGAGATTAAAACTAGATGGGATAGTGAGCCTGTTCCCAGGCCCATTTCTCCTCCCTGTTCTATCCACAGACAACTGATCTGCTCATGAACCAGTTTCTGAACCACTGCAGTTTTCAGCCCATGGTGCTAAGAAAAAACAAAATCAAAGCCAGAACTAGAAGCAGTTCAGAAACTCATTTGCTGATGGAAAGGCTGTTAGGCCTTCAGGGCAGCAATATCTGTTGTGAGTTGGATGGCTGGGGTAGGCGATAACTTTGGCCACCTGACTTCAATCTGCCACCACAAGCCTGTCGCAGCCCTTACTGGTGATGCTGTTGCTAACGTCAGCTCTAGCGCAAGGAAAGAAAGGATTTTCTGTGATTCAGAAAATAACAGATTTCTGTTGAATACTAATTTTCAAAAAGCTCAAAAACTAACTGCATTTTTTTAACATGTGGCTGTACCCTTATAAAATTGTTAATGATACCAGAGTATTCTAAAATGAATTATCACATTGAAGATGTTTACTAGCAGGATGTCAATCATCTAAGTCATAATAATTTTAAGATAATATATCGATAGAAGAGCAATGGAAGGATAAAAGCAGAGCTTTGTTAGTCCTAGATCCCAGACACACAAAAATATTGCTCTTATTTCAGAGAATCTTACTGTTTATTGAATTTGCACTTATAAATTACTATTTACACCATGATCACTGGGATCGTGGTAATCACTTGTAACTTTGATTAAAAAGAATCTCTTTACTCCTCATCACAATGAAGAGCTTCCAGAAATACATACACTGCTTTGTAAAAAGTATCAGCTGTGTGGAGCAATACTAGACAACAGTCTGGCATAAAGCAAGACAAAAAATAAAAGGGTGAAATTCAGGTAGGAAGAATGTCATAGCCCACATTTAAGCTTTCCTAGCATTAACTGTGTTTTACCAACTAATATGGCCCCATACTGTGTCTGGAAAATGTAGCAGACTGGATTCTAGAAAAACGTATCAAATCCCCCAAATTTCTGGTTGGAAAGAGAGGGCATGTCTGAGGAAACCTGAATAGACTGTAGCCCTAAATAATCCAAACATGTTGAGGTGCTTATTCCTCAAAACAGTGATATGGCTGGGCAACAGACATATTATCAAGATATTACATACAGTTACATTGTTTTTCTCCTACAAAGAGGGTCAACTTCATAATTAGACGACACATATGCAAGTACTACACCACCATTATCAACTCTTGACATTCCCCAAGAGCTTGTGATCTGGAATTTGGTGTGAAGAAACAGAAAGACCTGACAAGAATCAGAGTAAAATACTAGATTTCAGAATAGTCTAATAGCTCAGTGAAAAGAAATGGTTAGTTTTTGGTTGTGGGCTTTTTTGGTTTTTTATTTGTTTTGGTTTTTGGGTTTTGTTTCTGTGGAATAGGTTGGGGGAGGAAAAGCTAATACTCCAGGATGGATTTCCACAAATTGTTCCAGGCAGCTACGACTGTAGAATTTAACTTGCTGCATTCTTCAATTCAGGAAGCTGTGCTTTCAGTTTTCTCACATTTTGATTTATGTGGATGTTTTTGGAAACTAGGTAAAGTGACTATGTGAGTAGGGTTTCCCATAGAAATGCTAGATATATTCCAATACAATATTAGCCTCTCTATCTAGAAAAATTTAAGTCTCATTACAGTAGGTAACAAGGGAAAAATCATGCTTTGTGCTGTTCACGTTTCTAAATGACTTCCTTCTCCACTATCTGCCAAGTTCTGCAGTCATCATGTCTCCCTGTCGTATCAGCAGTTTCTCTAGAGATGGTATTGACTTACCTACCACTATCAACTACATAAACTACTGGCTTATTCTCTGAGAACAATACAGAAATTTAACAAAACAATGATATTAAAACACTCCACATGACTTGAATTTTTTCCCCTAAAGTTTTCAGTTCATTTGTGTGCAGCATCAATCTTGGTGCACAAATGTACACATTGCTTTGTAGAAAGTATCAGTTGTGCAGGGCGATACTAGACAACTGTCTAGCATAATGCAAAAAGAGTAAGTGAATAAAGGCATGAGGAAGCAGATCTATATGAATCTGACAGGAGATTCAGACTTCCTTCCAACCTCCCCAATCCTGTTACAGATGCTTGCTGTTAAGTGGTGCCACCTTGAGTAAGTCAGTTAATTTTCTGCATCTCACTTTACTAATCTGCAAAACAAATATAGTACTTAGTAACTTATGGAGTGCTATAAGACTCAATTAATTAAGGTTTGTAAAGCACTTTGAAATCTTTGGATGAAAACACTGTATTACACAAATTCAAACATTTGAAAACTCTGGGCGTACACTTTCCACCTGAGGCAAGAGTTTATGCCTGAACTTGTACTACTGTCAGGAAAATGCACTCAAAAACATTTTCACTGATGTTAAAACTATATTCAGAACATGATAGGCGCTTTTTAAAATCATTTGATTTTTCAAGTCTTACCAAAAAAAGCTTATAAAACCAGTGAACATTCTCCCCTCCTCCCACCTTTATTTCCTTTATTTATTTATTTACCTGAAATATTGGTTGTAACATTGAATGTGGTTGCTGGTCCGAACCCTTTGACAGTGCTTGCACGGATAAAGAACTGGTAAGTAGTACCAGGGTGCAGGTGGGAGAAGACATGGTGCGTACTGTTCCACAGCTTTGACACTGTTTGCGGAGGTCCTGCAACTGGAACTGCAGGATCAAATGACCGTATACTGCTATAGCTGACCTGTGAAAATGATAATTCCTCAAATTTGGTTGCAGTTTTTGGCACAATGGGATTAAGTTAGTTAAGATGGAAAGGAGAGAAAAGTCATATGTTCACCCAGCTACGCAGCTATCTTGAGGATACCAAGAGTACTTGATATGTTTTACTGTACAGTCTGCTTCACTTGTGAGCGTATACACACACCCTTCTCTCTTCTCTTTCCTCCTGATTTTAGTTCACGTATAGATAATGTTAGTGTAACATTTAAGGTAGCCCTTGCCCCAATCCTCCCCATCTCCACCAAAAACCCTTTACTTCTCACTACTTGTAATATCTTGCCCTTCCCCCCTAATAATTGTATTTAAATGCTGTCCAAAACAGGCTACTGTTGGTTGGTCTTTTTCCTGTAAGTCACTATTACACAAAATTATTCTGTTTCTTTAAAAAAGGAGTGATAGAGAGGATCATGATTGTTCCCCAATCTGTTTATTTTAAAAGTGTTTCCTCCCAGTCTCCTGCACAGGTGCCCAGAAGGCTCATACATTAAATATATTTTAAATAGAATATACCTGCAGGTTTCCTTGAAGACTGATATCTAAATATCTTGCAAAGCTTAAAAATGTAGTTCCAGATTTAATAATCATCTTACTTTTTGTGTAATGTTCTCTTCCAACAAAAAAGTTCCATAGATCATGGCTGTCATGGCTTTGGAAGGATGTATATTAATAATATAGGCTTTTAAAATTAGCATCTCACATGTGGATTGTAACATTCGTTACACTCAGATGCTAAAGCTACTTGACAAGGTCAGCCAACAGTGTTTGCATTGTAATTATGAATTTTGAGATCTTAGTCACTAGGGAATTCCAGTCCTCCCTAAATGGTAGTAGCATATAATTTAACAGCCTACCTACAGAGCACAGACACCCATCCTCAGCCACCCTTCTTCTCCCATCCCCAGCTCTACCCCACGCTTGTGGGCTGTGCTGTTACCTCATACTGAGTAATGATGCCGTTCGGATCAACAGGTTCCTTCCAGTTGAGGAAGATCTTATCTTCAAAAGGAGTTCCCTTCACTGACTTGGCAGGGATGGGGCCTGGCACTACAAACAAAACACAACTTTAATAAAATAGGAAATTCAAGAGACAGACCAACTGAAGAAATGGCAGAACATCCTATGAAAACCAAAAGCCAACATGGATCAATTCTTATTAACATCCATTCACACATAAAAGAGAGGGGTAGAAGGTATGAAAATGCACTTCAAAGAGGATTTTGTCATTCACAGAGCAGAGAGAGCATGCAGTTGGAATGCTATCCCCAAATATGGTTTTCAAAGACTTATGCAAAGTCAAAGTGTCTTGTAATACTGCCAGGGGAAATAGTTCAAGCTAGATTATGACTTTAGGTGTTCAGGGAACATCACTGAATTCTGTAATAAGCACATCTAAGGACAAGGACTACATGGTTTTAGAATCCTTTTAAAACGAAAAATCAAAGGTCAGGACAGCATAAGTTATACAGCATCTACCAAATAAGAGAAACGCTCACAAAATAGCTTTCAGCCACCTCGCCTTATGATCCATTGTATTAAAAAGAAATCTTTGTTTAAAAGGGGGGCTGGGAGTGGGGAAAGCGCAGCAGCTCAGCTGCCACTTCTTTCAAGGACTAAAATGTGCATGCAGCAGAAGGATCAAAACTGCTTACTTCAAACCTTTCAAATAAAAGATATTTTCAAAGCTTTGAACTGAACCACATTAAGATGACCCTACTTTCTTATTGTAATGTAACCAATGTCCCTGGTGTAATGAAAAGTTTAAAATGTCATCTCAGGCCCCTTTGCCTGAATGATTCACAGTACCTGGTAATCTCATCAACACCAGATGGGAGCACTTTACTATCTCCTGTTTCAGCTTACAAAATATTTCTCCCTATACATATGGTTCCTTTTTAACCACAGCAGCTCTCCTAGATTTAAAGACATATATTTTGAAAGAAAGGGATAAGGCTAAGTGCATTTCCAAAAAAACCTAACAAAACCAACACAACAAAGCCCTTTCCCCAAAAAGCCAAACTTGCCAAAACCTGCAGTCTTTCCACTTGTCATCTCTATTTAAATATGAAGACATATATTTCTCTTCCCTTCTTAGTTTATTTTCTTCAGTGCAACATTCACTGAGCCTCACACATGACATTTCCTGGATACTAATTTTCAAAGCATACTGAAGTTTTACAAAGAGTAAAAATAAATTAAAAATCACAGGATGAAAGGAAGTGCAAGGCAATGTATTAGCAGCACCAAGGACTGAGTGGTCAGTCCCAGTAGTAGGATTTATTTCCATCTACAAGAAACTATAAATGATGAGCTGACCCCTGGCACGAGCAACATAATTTGGTACATTAATAATAAATTCATGGAGTCAAAGAAGCCCACAAGTAAACAGATGAGAGCTTCACAGAAACTGTTCATCCATCTGTCAAGCGAAGACTTAGGAGAAGTTAACTAAAATCATACACTGCTGTTTTGCTTCAGCGTATCGACACAAAGCGAGTAGCGGATAAGGGCTGATGTGCCATGACAGCCCCTCTGTGCTGTTTGCCGCATTCACAGATTTGCTGGAGGCATCACTTTGTTTTCCAGGGGAACGCTCTACTGTTTTTCTCTCTACATCACAAACGAGGTATGAACGTACTCTGATGCATGTACATTTTCCCTAGAAGATATGCACGTGTTTGCGTGTGTATGCATGCATCTGTGTGAGAGAGCATACGAAGGCACTGGAGCATACACACAGAACATGGAATTTGCTATTAAAGCATGTTAAAGCATTTGAGGTAAAAAGAAAATAGACACAATTTGCACTCTTTCTGTGTTGCTTTTTATTCAACTCAAACTGGGTGCAGGGCTATGTAAGTCTTAGGGTTGCATGAAGGCTACATTTCCGTTTAAACACCCCAGCGGGAGAAGCCTACAGGCTCATCACATTGCACAACCATGTTCTCTTCTCCTGTGCTATAAAATTCTTTGCTTGTGGCAGCAGCAATGTTAAACTGACTGGAACTACATGATCCCACATAGTTTCATGCTTCTCTTCCCACTGGCATAAGAACGGCACAAGAACAAAAGCTGGTACAGTGATGACCAGCTTGCAAGCAATCCCAGGAAAAATAAGGTCAGAAAGTGAAGGAGAGCAAGTGCCCAGAAACAGAGAACAGTAATTCCCATACACCTCACCCCAACCCACAAATTCACCAAAAATTGATGCTTGGGATCAGCTGAAACTATTCAAGAGTCCTGTCGGAATTACAAACAAAAGTTCAAATATCTCAAAAAGGGAATGGAAAGTTTCAGTTTGCGAAGGACCCATTTTGGCAGGTCTGAAATTATTTCCTCCCTTCTATTTCTCAGTTCAACCAAGTAAAAATGCCTTTTATTTGCACAGCTTTAGCAAAGGGACAAAGGGAAGGGAGGAAAGAGAGAAACAGGAGCAAAGGAACTTGCTTACAGAACACAGTATCTGTGGGCAAGTGCACGGACTCATCAGTCAGGTTAGTCCAAGTAATACCCAAACTGCCACATTTATGTTTTTGTGTCTTTGTCCTCAGGGCCTATATTAGTTACAGGTAGAAATTGTAAGAAAAAAAAGGGTTAAAATATTAAAAAAAGAAAAAAAAAAAAAAAAAAAAAAAGAAGTAACCTCTGGGCAACATTATTTTGAAAACTCAAAGTGCATCTTTCCACTTAGGCGGCCATTCCCCTCTATTCCCTAAGACTCCTAGAGGGACCCTGAGGTCTTAAGAAAAACCTCAAGCTTCATCTTTCAAAAGCAGTGTTAAAAGTCTTGCCTTTTATGTAGTATTTAGCAAGCATTCAGGTGACAACCAGTTAGGTAAATGTCATCTTTCTGTTGCTAACAGCTTTCAGAAGCCTCATCACAAATAGCCCAAAAGATAAAACAGCCTTTCTAGATGCTTGCACGTGCCTGCCCAAGCCCCCATAGTTTACTACAGTATCCCTTAGCTCCCTTGTCAACTCTCACTCCCTTTCTAAGCAAGCTCTCTCTCCATCCCTAGTAGTAATGAATAAGAAATACTAAACTAAAGCACAAAAGACTACTGCAAGTGTATATTAAAGCGAAGTACATTACTTAAGATTCCATATCAATGGCCAGTTATCTGAATAATTTAAAAAACCTAAGTAGCTTTTACAGGAGGGGGAATCTAAACTTTTGGCCTCTGAACCATTTCTTTAAAAAGATTCTGGTCCCATTGACTTTCTTTCCACCTGCTGACCTTATGAAGCGTGGCTCCCCACCTTTCAGCAACACTAACAGGGCAGGTTCTTGCTTTGATATGCATTATTCTGTGTTAAACTTCTAACAAGCCAAGATTTACACATACCTAAAGAAATGAAATCAGTTAGGCAGTTTTAACGGTATGATGATTTTCACAGCAGATTTTGAACTTCAGCGAGAAAGGTTTTTTTCTGAAGAAATATATATATATGTGTATGATATATAACACACATATGAAAGTAACATAAATTCAAAGGGAATCTTAGCAAGGATTTATAGTGAAAACATCACAAGCTCTTCTTTCATGATTTACATGCATCTCCAGGGCCCTTTTAATGAAGCTATATATTTGTATAGCGAATAGCTGATAATCTTTTTTTCTATGTACATGTAGTATAGCGAACTTTTACAAATACTACGCATAATAAAATCACAATCCATCAATCTGACATTAGACCAATTCATTTTAGAGCAATAAATTTTTGCATTAAATTATGTCACAGCCACAAATAAATTGTTATTCACAAATAGTGTCAGTTAAACCTTGTTCTGCACTAACTTAACAGGGAATTTATATTACAGTACATTACTTCTGGAAGAACAATGTATTAACTGACACCAAGCACTATAAAAATGAATTTATATTGCTTCAGTTTTCCTGCTACAAAGTAATGAAAGTGCATGTAAACAGAGTATTTTTATTACTATTATGTACTGTGAAAGCCACGCAGAGTATTATTATGCTCTACAGCAAAGGCTATATGGAGATATATGCATAGTTATGGTGGGAAAAATTCCTTTGTGGTACTCAAAAAGTAAAGTGTATGAGCAAGAAACTTACAGCCCTTCTCCAAAGGTAGATGTTCAATTTCAGGAGAAGGTAAAAGTCAATCTGTTCTACTGTTTAAGTGTTACAAGCAATTAAAATGGCTCACCATTACATTTACTCTTTCCAGGGGGAAAAAAGGCTAGGATTTACCATTGTAACTTTATGCTGCGTTATAATTCTGGACTAAAACATAGATATAAGGAAATTCTATATAATAAAAATAGAATAAATTCAGAATGGCTCTGTCAGACATTAGTAGTCTTTACCATAAGCATATTTATACCAAAGGAGATCATAAAAGTGAGTTCTTCAGAAAACACTCATTTTACACCATCTGCAGTGAAGTACTATGCTATTGAGAAGTAAGCTGATTAAATATTAACAGTCTCCCTAAGTATACATGGCCCCTCTGCTCTCCAGCACGTGTTGTGTGGCTGAGGCTTTTCCTCCCAGAGGACACGGGCAGCAGCCAGTCCCCGGGAGACGGCAGCGCCGGAGGCTGGCAGTGAGGTCGGATTGAGCCGGGCTGCCTGGGCGCAGGGAAAGCCCAGAGCCCGGCAGAAGCTGCAGCACTTGGGGACACCGCTCGAGTCCATCAGTGTTGCCCGACACTATCATTTGCCTACCAACACCTGCTCTGAATGGCTCTTGCCTGCGACTTTTCAGGCTATAGGACCTTCCATCCAATATAAAATTATTAACATAACTAATACAGATACTCACATACTTACAACCAAGCTATTAACGAAGCTAAAGGACAGGGGTTAATTGGTCTCAGAGGTGCCAGGACTCACCACAGATACCAGTACAAATGTCAACCAGAGATAAATCCCTCAGGTCTGGGTTTGCTGAATTCCAGGACTGAGTCACCTAAACCCAAACACAGGTTTTTGTTTAAAGCCACTTCATACTAAATGCTGACTTCTGTCCTCCTCACTTCTGAAATTTGGAAATGTTTGGCCATTTAGAGGCAAGATAACATTGCATACTCACAAAATGGCAACCTTACGACTTTTATAAAAATACGCAGTTCACTATGCCGATATTGTTTTCAATCAGCACACAGGTTGGGAATAATGGCAATTAGTAGGCACATATGTAAACCTTTATTCCATTGCAAACGGCTTCAACAAATAGCCACTAATTCTGCTTACTTTCAGGCATTATTAGCTCAAACACACCATTTCAAAAAAGAATCTCATACGTAGTATCACTTCAGAAATGAAAGTATGAAGTTGTTTCAGCCAGTGTCAATAATTGTGTTACACGGCCAATTTTCCCTGGGCTATTAATACAAAACCTAAATTGTATTTCTAGGGTCTACAACACATTTAAGCAGCTTATTTATTTTGTCGTTCATTCAGTGTAAGCTTAAAATAAATCTCTGACTGACTTGAACAGCTAATAATTTCAATGTTTTCCTTACTTTCAAGCCAACTTTTTTGACAAAAACAAAAACTTGTTTACTCTGTCTTAAACTGATAGTGGAGGATAGATACTGGGCTGTCTCAATGAACATTTTCTGTAGAGATCATCCTTAACAGCAGCATGACACCAAACAGATATTTTGCAAGGCAGAAAAAGAAGAATGAATTCAAACTAGCATGTGATTGAAGTAGCTCTAGACTTTGCTCCAGTGTGTTTTTGTGAAGTGCTCAAGTGTCTTTCTGCAATCACTTTTTTTCCTCTCAGAATTATATGTCCTTAGCAAATCTTACCTACACATCTGGAAAAAAACTGGGGTCATTTTCACAAGACTGAAAGATAAATAGGTTGTACCAGCTCATTTCTCAATGGCAGCAGGTCATTTATGATGAGTTTCAGTTTGCTAGTGCTAAAGATGTAAAGCTGCCTTCCGTATTTTACTATATGGATACTAAATTTTGACACTGCTCATGACATGTAGGTCACTAGTCTTCCTTTTTGATCAAGGGCTGAGACCAATACCCTGAGCAGAGGCATTTATGGACAACTTAACATTGTATCTTTTATCAGAGTTTGCAAGTCACAGGTTTCTCTTTATTTAACTTATCCATATGCCATTTTTTTCCCCCAATAAAATTAGTATACCACATTCACTTGACATCCATGTACCTGTCACTCAGCTAGATTAGTTACATATTTTTTGAGACAGTTTGACATTTCAAGAAATCTCTGTAACCCTCCTTTACAGCATCAGACATACTGCCTGTTCATCTTGCTGCATTAACTTCTCTCCCAGGTGTGCTATTTTTGTTACTTTCACAATGTTACCAGTAGAGTTCTACATCTATCTTTTTCCAAAGTTCCTCGAAGCATTTATTGTTTGTTTGCCTCCTTAGATCAAAACCTTTTTTCTACATCTTATTTCTTCCCCCCAATATTTTCCTGGGGTGCCAGAACAGCTTGAAAAAACACAAAGGAAACAATACTTCTCATAGCAAATGCTGAGCTGAATGTGAAAAGGATGTATGTTCTTTTTTCTTTTTCCCTAAGGGCAATTTACAGCCCTACCTTCAAATGTAGAAAAACAGTGGATGTCAGTATTTCCATAAAATGTTCTCTCTTCTGTTTGGTCAAAGGTATTTCCTTTTCATACATCTAGATTGTATATAAAGTATTTTACTTTTTTAGTTTTTGTCCTATAATAATAACAACATCTCCCCCTTTCCTCTGCTGTTTACCAGAGCAATGACGTATTTGGAATTTTCCCAAAAGTATGAGTAATGGCAGGGCTGGACATTGGTGTTTAAAACCCTACATTTAGCTCTAGATATCTACACAGAGCTGAATGAGTCGTCCCCTCCGAAACATCAGGAAGCATCACTTGTGTTCAATGAGTGTGTCCTTTGGTTAAGACCAAAGCTCTGGCATATTTTAAACCCAGTAATGGGTACTTACTCTATTACAAGTGAGCTTGTTCAATTAGTTGTTTGCCTGCTGTTGTCTGACAGACTCCTTTACTAGTTACAAAATCATCATCGAGTATCATGAGTTTCAGTATTTGCTTTCTCTGTAGCTGCTCTCTCAGAGCTAACGTCACTACTCCTGCTAATCCAGTCTTTTGCATCTGTTTCACAGTTAAAAATTGAAGAAGCATTTACTTGCTTTAATTCCATTTACCTTCCACTGCTTAAAACGGATCCTTCCGAGTTGGGAGTACCCTTGTCACCACACTGCCTCAAGAACGTCTACACACTGTTCATTCATGCAAAGTGATAATCCACTGCCGTTTGTGTACTTCTTTCAAAATGCTAAACATGGTCTTTGCCCAGCACGTAGCCTCCCCAGGCTGTGCAAGCCCTCCTCTCATTTTCCTTTATCAAGTCCCCCAAACACTGTCAGCCTCCTATATAATACAGGGTGAACAGGTGAGTGCTTGCCACAGCACAGATAATCCCGAGTCTTCGGGTACTCAGAAAAAGCTTTCTTCCAAACCTTAGTAACGAAGTGCTCTCTCCCAATGTTGACAGACTGTGCTTCACTTGTAAATCAGTCACAAAATTCCTTGCTTTTTCTTTCTGTACAAGCTGTTTAATAATACATCACTCGTTTCATTTTTATCTGGAATACAGGTCTTCTCAAATTACTATAATATACTTCTAAAATTAATTCCCTCTATCCAAGTTAAATAAAAATACTTAAATTCACCAAGTATTCTGAACTAGCTGTGGTCAGAAAGGAGGCTATTTTCAGACTGCTTGATTTTTCCTGGCTTTGCTTTCTTACAGATACTGAATTAAATGCTATTAAAACCTTTCTTCAGTTGTCATTCATAGTGCCAAAGGTCTGACGCAGAGCTTGAGAAACGTATTCCACCCTTCTACTAATTGTTTCCTGAGTTAATTCTGCTCCTGGTACCACAGACTGCTCAGAGCTCTGACGGGTCTGACCATTTCCGGAAGCCCCCACCCCAGCTGCTCAGTGTTATATAACTGTGAAACTTTGTGTAACACAACCAGAGATCCACAGTGTCTCACACCAGAGCCCCACGAAAGTACAAACTCTGGTGTGTTTGGGGAATCCCAAATGTTCAAAAACGCGTAAAGCTCCTTGCAGAACACCTAAAGAGTATTATGAAACCAGATGACTGGAATGAAGAAAGGGAGGAAGAAAAGAGGAGGTGGGATAACAGAAGCAGAGAGATGCAGAGAAAATAAGAAGCAACTGGGAGATGGGAGGTCTGGGGAAGACAGATAAAGCAACAGAAGATGAGGGCAAAATGGGAAAGACAGAAGATGAGACAAGAAAAGAGGTGCTAGAAGCCCTCAGTATTACAAATTGCTTGTGTGTAATCTTGACCTGTATCTTGAAATACACTACAAAATGGACATGTATTTTATGGTCATAAAGTAGACTGCACAGTTGAAAAAAAATTGCATCTTATTCCCAATAGATTCCTATCACTAAGACTCACAAGCTTTTGTGCTCACAAGCTTGTGAGCTATTTTCAGCTCACAAGCATCGTTATCAGCAGTGTGTCTAAATATAGGTGCCTTTAAAAATGTATTAATTCTTCCTTGAAAACAACATCTGCTTTTAATAGTCCACTGTAGTAACTTTTGTTCATTGTGTGAGATTTCTTTCAAACTATGAGGGAAACACCTCTGACACCAAAACTAAGTCTAGACAGTTTCACTGACAGCACACTGCCATGCTAGCCTGAGACCAAAACCTGCCTAGCATGTGTCATTTTCCATGAGTAATCCAAAATAAAAAGAGAAGACAAAATATATGCACTTGACTCTGCTCTTGACAAACACTACAGTAATGACCAGCCACCATCTCTGCACATCTGCACATAGATAAAGGCTATCAGAAACCATGTTCTTTCTCCAAAATACAGCTAAAAAGAAAAAGAAAGCCATTATCCATAGACATAGCAATATTAGTTTTTTGTGTTTTTTTTCCCCCAACTCATGGAAAACAGCAAGCATAAATATCTATAATATAAGCCTAGATACAGTGAGAATTCATCACGGCTTATATTTAGAATTGACTTACAGAGAGTAATGCTAAAATTTGATTCTCATGAAATACTCTAATTCTGTATTTGTCAATAAATCCTCACGTGATGCATCTACATCTATCTACAGCTCAGTAGTTCTCTACAGTCTCTCATATTCTGGCTATTTAATAAGCTGTTCTCCCTTCTTTATTGCAACAGTAAACATATTCTTCTTTCATTTCTTGTAATATTGAATGCACGGCAAAAAAGTGCCACCAGATTCTAACCCTGATTGTTATCCATAAACAAACACCTATGCTCCTCACTCTTCCCCCCTCTTTTTTTTAAGGCAAGTAAATACACTGTACATGTTTCAATTTTGTCTTTTCATGTATCTACACTTTATATTAGTCCAAATACTCACCTTCATTTTTTAAATTTTTTTTAATCTATAGCACTACCTCTTCTCATTCTGTTGTCAATATTTCAGTGAAATCTAAATAAAATGTATGGAAACTAAAACAGCTCTTTACTTCCACAGGTTTAACGCTGTTAGGGTAAATCTCTGTCTTTACTTCTTTCATACCAAGATTCATAGTTTAATCACTGAATATCATCATCAAGATCTACATCTATTCTTTATTTTTCCCCAACTAAGGTAAGCTAAACTGTCTTGTCAATGAAATTTTACCAAGAGCAGTTAAAGAGGAGTTGTCAAAATATTACTTTAATCTGCCGGGTATTTTCAAACATTTAACAAATACTATATAATGTAATCTAAAATAAAATTATTGCTCAAATATATTTGGTTTTATAGAACAGAATCTTAACATCTAACTAAATAATTAAATATCATTTAGAGAATTAATTCCATTTTCAAATACTATACCTAATACTCTGAAAAAGCCTTCAGGTGACAAGAAACATGTGATAGTGTTACCTGCAATAGCATACTTTTGGAATGAAAGGGATCCCACCCTCCTTTTTCCTGCAAGAGATATTCAGTACGAATTGAGCTACACTGTTACCTTGGGCAATATATGCAGAGTGACAGCTGAAATACTTTTAAAGCTACTGTTTTGGGACTAATTAATACCTTAATAGAACAGAACTTCCATCCTTTGGGAGACATATTGTAACACACACAGTCATTTCCTTCCACCTCTCTAGAGTAGACTTAGACATAATTTCCATAATAGCATTTAGGCATACCGTCTTCATCCGTCTGAATAATAGTCTCCTCGCTTTCCTTCCTCCCTTCCGGATTGGTTAAGATCATTTTGAGGCTGACATTGGTGTAGGGAGGCAGGTGATCCACGACATGCTGGGGTGCTTTGGGGTCCATGTCCAAGCAGTCTGCCTTGCTCTCGTTGTGCCCACAGAAGTAGTGGTAGCATATGGTGACGTTGAAAGTGTGGCACCGAGTGATGTTGTACCCCAGTGACTCCCAGTCCACAGCAATGTGTCTGGCTTGGATTTCAGCGATCTTTAAGGTTTTTGGTGTTCTCATAGGCTCTAGAAAACAGAGAATAATGAAGAAAAGTGTTGTTAATGTTCTTCATGCTTGTACTGAGCTGTAAATGCTAGGTGATACGCAGAGAAATATGGAAGCAAAGATGACACCCAGCAAACACAAACCTATTACTGGAAAAAGCATCATGCTTTGTACAGGCTACCCTGAAGGAAAAAAAACCTGCCACAGTCTCTATGTTTTTATTTCATTCTTCTCCAGTATTTCTTTGCAGGTTTCAATCAGTGATTAAGACTTAGCAACAGTAAAAAAAAGAACTGCTAATTAACAATGCGGCAATTCAAAGCAATTCAGAATACAGACAGCAGATGCAAGAAGAGCGACCAAGAGGCCACCCAGCTATCACCACTAGCTTCCCTTCTTGATTTCTCTTTAACTTTTTTTTACCTGAGTAAATTAGATAATATATCATAGTGGTGAAGAGCCAACACTCACTGCACTGTGATTTATCATACCATCAAGCAATGCTGTATGCTAATTACACTAATTACCTTACTAAACTAGCAGTTACAAAAATGATGCAGATATTAATTAATGTTTATTATTTTAGTAATAAGGCGATTCATCCAAGCGAAAAACCTCAGAAATATTACAAAAATGCTTTTGGATATTCCTGTTGTATCCTGCCTTCTTTCAAACCCCATAACTTTGCCTGGACTTTGCTCTGCGCTGGTGATCATTGAGCCGCTACCCAAACTCAACTGCTCTCCACACTTGGATTTCCACCAGCACAATATGCGATACTCCCCAAGCTGTCATCAATCCTTCGTCGTCTCCGTAGCACATTCGTTCCTCATGCAAGACTAACTTTTATTGTTGAACTGAATTAAAATGATTACACAATGAAGATCATGACCATGACTATATATACTAGAGTTTCACTTGAATTATACCAAGAGAATCTCTGTATCTTGCTATCATATACTTGTTTGCCAGAGAAAATAAAGCCTGCTGGAGGTACAGCTTCAGCTTTGTGCCCTTGCCGGTATAAGGTCAGACTAGTTGAGATTATCCAAGCAAGTGAAACAAAGAATTTCTCCTTTTAGGCTTAACTCTCCTGTGTAACTTGTATTTATGAAATCAGAGTCCCAACCAAACTAACAATCAGCCAAAAGCACAGATGATATCTTGAAACGAGGAAACGCGAATCAGTGTAATCTATTCAGGATGCAGTTTGCAAGACAAGCCACAAACATTTAGTTTCAAACACCAAAACAGCTAAATTCTAAATATAGCATAAAGGTATTTCTAGAAACACAATGACTGTTAAGGATTCAAAATCATGCTTGTTTGTTTCCATGATCAATCCTCCTCCTTCTGAACGCTGAACATGTATGCTTCCTTCGTCCTTAAGTGCTGATTAATCATATACAGGGTGAAAAATACAAATGAAAAAACAAACTTCCTGGGCAGTAGCTTTCTGAACATACTGTATATTGTGACAATAAAGATCTAAAGCTGAAAGATACCACTGAATAGGTCCTTGAGAGATAGGAGGAATGAAGAGAAGG
Source organism: Dromaius novaehollandiae (assembly GCF_036370855.1). Taxonomy (NCBI): domain Eukaryota; kingdom Metazoa; phylum Chordata; class Aves; order Casuariiformes; family Dromaiidae; genus Dromaius; species Dromaius novaehollandiae. The sequence continues at coordinate 60,083,932 of NC_088100.1, forward strand.
AGAAAGAAGGGTTTTTATAGAGTAAAAAATGGGTGGTGCTTTAGCAAGCAGAGGCATGTGGTAGTCAAAAAAAAAAAAGTAGCAACACAGCAGGTCTTCTGAAGGAGCTGATAAGAGTCTTCACTCAGTGTTTGTCACTGTAAGTGCACAGAAAAAAACGAAACTTGGGTGTCTCAGAGGAAGAGCAGCACTAAACAGGAAAATTTTTTCATCCTTTTTTTATATGAATGACAGTAAAAGAAACAGTTATAATGAGACCTAGAAGAGTAAATATATCTCCTTCACCAAGAAAGTACTGTATGGTATGCTTATTTTTCTTTCTAAAAGGGACTGATCCTTCATTTAATAATTCCCTCTTTATTCTACTAATCCAGGTTATGCTTCCAACCACCCACTCTATTACAGACAGAATGCCAACCTGAATTTATTAGAAATTTATAACTAAACATAATACAGGTTATTTGGCTGTGAAGTTTTAAACTATTAATGTCTTAAACTTACTTTCATCAGTAACAGAAAATGCACTAAATTTCATCTTGCTTCTTTCATATCAAGACTTCAAATGCATTCCCGCTATGCTATACAGGATTTTCAAAAAAGAACAAAAAATTAAGAGCTTTGGTAATCTTGAGGAAAAATTATTTTACATTTCTATGCAAATTTTACAAATGTGTCACAGTATCAGAGGAGATATTGAAAAGCATCCTTTATTCACCTGTCAAAAAGGAAAGAAAGAAAGACAGAGCGTGATCTCACTTTCTCATAACTATTCTGTTCTTTGGCAGAAATTAACCAACTTCTGCAATATTGAGATGGTAATTAAAGTCTGCAGAGTCTCTCAACAGCTTTGCTAAACTCTGCCAACTGTCCCACTGCTGCTAAAATGATGCTTTAAAAATACAATTTTACCCTTGCCTTTGGGCAACATTCATCTCAGGGATCTCTGGAGGTAAAGTCCAATTGTTTTAAACTACCACACCACAAAGCCTCCATCTGTAAGACCTCAGTAGAAAGTGATCTCCCACTAATTATTTTTCTCACGTAAAGGCTGCTGAATTTTTGAGTAGGCTTCCCAAAAATCTCAGCATCTCATTAGTAATAATTTTTTTCTAGATGAGGACAAAAGAAGTGCTCACCTGCCATTTCTCCCTTTCCCTTGTCACACTTAAGGGATTGCATGTTATTGAAATATTTTCTTCATCCTACTGTGACTGAACTTCAACTTGCAGATTCTCTTCTCATCTATGGATATTCTTTCACTACTACTAATTCTGGTAAATTCACCTACATTCTATCTTCCCACTTGCTTTTCCACACCTTCTCTATTTCATACGCATCTAGAACTTGTATCCAAAGCAGACAGGTATCCAAACCGATGACTCCTCACTTCTTTGTTGAATTAGCTCATGCCAGTACCAGTACCCCCTTCCAAAGAGAAAAGAAAAAGGATTTCCTCAAGGTATCTGTCCCATCTCTTCATCTATCTGCGGGAGTTTCAACAGTGCTAACAACGGTAGAAAGTACTTGATATTTTCCAGTTGTTAATTTATCAATTGCCCCTGTGAGAAAAGTAAGCGTTTTTTAATCCTTTTCAGCGCCGAGGAAAAGACACAGAAAGGTCAGTAACTTGCTCAAAACCACAAGGCAATTTACTGCCAGAGCTGAAAGAGCACTAAGCAGTGCCCAGCAGCTCTCAGGTCTCCGGTGCTCTGGCCACCAGACAGCACTGGCTGTCAGCCCCAGCAGTTCAGAGGTCGCCTTTACACTTCGCGTTTCAGTGGTTACACAGAAATGCTAGCTCCTCTGCCAGCTCCTCAGCTCCGGCTCTTTCTTAAAGGAGTTTACACCAATTTTAGTAGAACAAGCTTGAAAGGATAATTGTGCCCAGATATTAAGTGAATAGCTGAGCACAAGCACAGGTTACTTGAAAAACAATTGCTTGACTTACCCACACCCAAGATTCATGGTCTGAATCTATCATTGGGTTTTAACGAGGGAGAACATTTTTAAAGGTTTCTTGATTGTGAGTTTTGAATTTGAGTGAAAAAACACATTTGAGCATTTTTTTTGCATTTTTTTTTTTTTTAATTTAAAATTTGGGGGGTTATTCAGAAGCTATTTTTTCAAGCCTTTCTCACCAGTAGAAAATGCATTTAACACTGGAGATAGTTCTTCATGGTGGCAGCAGAAAGTGCTTAAGCACTTCTGCTGTTGAGAGAAACTCAATATTCCATGACTATTTCAAGCTCTTAAACATGAACATCCTGATTGGCAGAGTGATGTCCTCCAAGAGAAATATGGCAACAAGCCACATGGAGGGTTTGGGAGGATTTGGTTTTTGATCTCTGAATCAGTCAGAATATGTAATTCATTGTTCATATGAGAGTCCGAGGAAGGAAGGGTTCAATCCCAGTTTTAGATGTAGACTGAAGGGGACAGTTGGGTATCCAGATAATTGGGTAATATGATAGTTGCACAGTAGTTTAGGTTAGGCTACATGAAAGAAAAATCAGGTTTTTTTGCATATAGCCCCCAACAAATACCTTTGCCTTCTTCAACTTCCCTCCTTTTATCCTTCTTTGACCACCAGTCTACCAATATCCACATGCTTTCATCCATTATCACAGGGTCCTCCAACTTCTTCCACTGACTTTATCTGGAAGAGGATCTGCAGATGATCTTAATGAGAATTTACTGTTTTCCCCTGCAGTTTCGCCACTTTCCAGCTGAGCTAGCAGTGCTCCTTTTCTGACACTCGTGCTGGTAATGTCAGCATCTGTTTACTGATTTTCGTGTCCTCCACCTTGCCGCCCATTTTGGTTAAAGAATTAGCCAGCTTTCTTCAGTAGCAAAACTAAAATTCCCCAGCTGGACTTCTCTTTTTATGTCTGTATGTATATATGTGTATGTATGTATATGTATGTGTGTGTTTGTGTGTATATATTTCCTTGCTTCACCTTAGGTCTTTTCCCCCTTCATTGTAGTCACAGTGGTTAATCACCAAGGTTTTCCCCTATCAAATCCACAGCATCATCCTCTTTAGCCTCTCCTCCGAGCATACTCACCTCTAACAACTCCTGCCCACAGGGTTGCTGCCACTACCTCCATGCGGATCTTCAGAAACCTCTGCTTACAGCTGGCCTCTCTCTCTCTGCCTTCAGCTCTCAATGGCTGGGAAAAGTGACCTCAGTTATCTTCCTCCTCATCCCCTTTACTTTATCTCTTGGCACAAGAACACTACCTATCACTCTCTAACTCAGACCCATCACCCAGTCTGACTGTTGTTACATTTACTGAACCAATTAAAAAAAGCAGAAGCATTAGAAGAAATTCAAAAGAATAGAAAAGAAACCAGAATAATAGAAAAGATCTCTACATTTATACCAATTCCTCATTCCTTATTCAGAAACTGCACTAACTAAAAGTATTACACACGTACAGCATTCACTTGCAACAATTTATGGATCAAGAAGATTTAACTTAACTTCACAGGATAAAATAAAGAACAGCTTTAGTAATTCTCCAAAGGTTAATAATCCCAGGATAGATGGCAAAAGAGACAGAACCTATTGACCCCATACCACCTCTCAACTGCAGGATAATTTAATATGAAGCTCCAGGTATCAGATAAAATGAAATTCAATTTCTTCAGTGCTTGATAAGCAACATGTGATATGACAGGTCAGTATCAGAGCATCTTTGTAGAGATCATCTTCATTTATACAGAGATGGCAGTGAAAACAAAAGCCCTCACAGTTATGAAAGAAACAAGGCCAGAGCATGCATTTCCTTAGAACCAATTTCTAATGATAAAACTTATTACCCCTGCTGTCAGTCAGAGAAAAACAGAAGTCCCAGTGTTGTGACAAAAAAACCCATAAAATCGGGATACTGAAGTCTGACAAGTTCCTCTGCTTTTGCTGCCTTTCATCAGAAATCCTAAATGTTGATTGCAATACACAGTTCCAAATCCATTTATCAGCAGGGGGGAGGGAATAGGTTTACTGACCAGCAGACAAAACATTGCATGAAATGGAAAACAGTAAGACAAATTTTAAAGCATGGGAACACTCTTCAGACAAAAAGGCAATGCTCCTTGAACACCAGCATATACTGTTACTCAGCGTATACTGTCAGTGTACATAATTCTTTAACTGGGGTCGATTTTTTGATTTTCTTCCCTTGCACCCTTTCTGGCATGGCATTACCTTCAGTAGCTGACTTCCTATTTCTAATTTAACTACACTGACTGAAATTCATGTTAATTTTAACAGCAAGCCAGGTCGATTTGATTGGTGACACAGAAGGAGAAAAATAACTGCAAAAGACTTATGACTTGGAGGGTGAGAAGCATTCCATAAATTCATGCAAGTTTTGAGGGAACAGCAGAGAGATGTGAGGGTCATATTAAATAAAAACTGACATACCAAAGCAAATGTATGACAATTATTAAAAGAGCAGAGTCAATTTGATTTAAGATAGCAACCTTGTAATTTAAAGCAAGTGTTTCTGACAGAGGCTCTTTTAATTATCTTGCCCTGATATTTTAAAATAAAAATGACATAGGAAAAAAATGCCCTCATTTTTCTGCAAATATTCTCAGTCTGAACAGCCACTGGAATTCCCTAGACTCTACTTTATGAGAACATGAGCCACTCTGTCCTGTGGCTTCTCCCGACCTTTGCAGGATGGGTTTCTCCTTGGCATGTGGGAAATAAAAGAGGATTATTCTTAGATGTCACCGTGGCTCCTGCTGCTTCCTTGCTTCATGCAAGGTCCTACAAAAACAAAATGTTCCCAAAACTCAAAAAATGTTACAATCCTGCTGAGGTAAAGAATCTCTTCTAAAAAGACCGCTGATAAGAGCATATAAGAGTGGTATGAGTGAAAAGCACTAGGTGAAGCATAAATCATCAAGAATAGAACAGCTGTCAAATGCACAATAAGAAGAAACAAATAAACAACTTTTCCTCACTAGCCCATTTCAGTTGCATTATTCTCAATTACTACTTTTGTTATTAGTGAGCAATGAATCACGGAAAAAGATTTTATATAGATACTGATTATGTTCCCTCACACCATAAACTCAGTTAAGATTGCTGTATGTAAAAGCGTATCATTTGTTGAAAAGGACTGGACTAGAGCCAGCATAAATTTCAAAAGAAGATTAAAGTCTGAACAAGAAAGCACATCAACCATAACCACTTCTGTATTTCTGTGGGTGATCTGCTGCCTGTTAAGGTATTCTTGGGCATCAGAGTCTCCTAACTTTAAATATCTAGAACATAGGTATGTACTTTTAAATTAGCCATCAAAACTTCATTTATGGTCAGAGGGAATTAAAAAAGCATGTGTTATGGCATGATTCAGCTAACTTACATACTCACTTTAGGAGGAGAGAAATTGTCTCTCAAAAATCACACAGTTCTCCACTGACCGAGAAGGCAATGGTGGTAACTCAGAGGTACACATCTACTGCTGGTCAGATGACTCTCACCCAGCGGCTGCATCCACAACAGTAAGAGATGTGGTGCAACGGCAGTGGATGTGTACAACAAACCTGTTGGTGCTTGGGACCCAAAATCTATGCTATAATCATCAAGTAGGCTTTTACTAGCTGTAATTTGGACCCTTAATGCAATGTCCTTTAGCGGTTGGAGCATGCTGGATGCACCCCTGGGACATATTTTCCATTTCAGTTTCAAAGCAATGTGTTTTGCACATACAGAGACAGCTCTGTGTTGCAAATCAAAGTGCAGTAATCGGGAGCAATCAAAACATTTTCTGTGAAAATGCACTTGTTACCAAAGCTAAAGCACTGATGTAGTATCTCACAGCCTCCATTAGAAAAATCTAGGCCAAGTCATTTGAAAGTGAGCAAGAGACCAAACTAGCATCCTATAATTAAGGCAGGTTATCAACAAAGCTAAAGAATCACTAGGAAACGTGCTCTGTTTTAGAATACATATGATGAAGACTCTGAGTTTCAAGGATCATGAATCTACGAATCCAGAAGAACTCTGTTCAGACTCACCCCCTAATGAATCTAAGCCATACTCAAAACGCCTAAATTTCACTAGAAATCCTGTATAGAGAACCTACACTCCTCTGAGATATGACTGCACTTGGGTAAGTGAAGTGCTTGCCAGGGAGCTACCTAAAACCATGCAATCTGAAACCAGGTACAGGTGGTGGGGTAGAATTTCACCTCTCTGAATATGGCTCTAGGCTGGAGAAACTTAATAGCCATAAAACTTCTAAAAGAAAGGTATGTTTCTTCAGGAGCTTCTAGAGAAAACAGATCTTAAAACAAAGCTGACATAAGAGCATACGTTATTTAACATTACGAAGGTAATATAGGAAGGTCCAATTTATTCAGACATCCCAAGAATGCCATGTATTTCAGTCTAATTTCCTTGAATACCTCTTTCTCTTATGAGGGAAACATTCCTGTAAATCCCATTCAAGCTTCATCCCTCTAACTTAGGCAGATTCTGTTCATTTCAAGTTAAGAGTTAAAAGCCAGCTAGAGAGGTAAAAAATCAATTAACAGCACTGGCCTCATGCTGTAACTCCTTAGTGATAGTTCATGGCCTGTTATCTAGAGTCATGTCCTCTTCACTGCCCACTTGTGTGTATTCCAAGTCAAAATCACACAAAAATCATATTACTAATTGTTCAAAAGTTATTGGAATAGTAACTTATTATTGTAGATACACAAGTTTTGGAGTATCTTCTATCCCTCATACTCAGAACATAAAAATCAGGGCGCCTGTCATACATGCAAATACAGATTGGAAGGTCTAACTGAGGTACCCATGTTTTTCAAATCTTGTGCTATGTCAGTGGTTCCCTGACTTTAGGCAGCCAAATTTGAAAACTCAGGCCTTTAATCTTTTTAAACTTGGAAGTACTAAGAAATAGTGAATATCGAAAGAAAGAGAATCAAATGAAGCTGAGAGTACAATTTGAAGCAACTTCAGCAGTTGGACAGAAACTGAAAAATTAACAGGTATGTATTTCCCCAGTAAAAACAGAAGGGATTTCTGGGTATCTCCTTTCTCCAGTTGTTTAACACATACACAGTAAAAAGCAAATACAGATGCAGACACAAAAAATGCTTTCCATATATCTAGTACATTCTTCTATTCCTCAAATAAAATATGCAGCCAGAATAAAAGGAGTAATGGCACCATGGATTTATTTTGTGGCAAATGAAGGCTATAATGTGATTGCAGGAAAATATGTGAGCTTTTTCTCCTTTCATTTCATCTAGTGACTGAATTATTAAGCCAATTTACAAATTTCTTATTGACCACATACTTCAGGGAGCTGAAGAAAACATCTGAATTATTACAGAGATAATCAGCTGTACTACAGTAGTTTCAGTAGCGATGAGGGGATATTCAATATATTTTAGGACCTACCTTTTCGGATGCAAAATATAGCTATCCTTTGCTTCAGAGGTATAGTAAATAGATGAAATACAACTGCACTACTGACAATTATTTGTCCATTCCCTCTTGATGTTATGTTTATTCTATTGCCTCCATGCATGATTAACAGTTTGTGTATCCTTCACATGTAATCAATAGCTGTGAACTCTTGTATTGGCTTTAGAGATTAGACATCCCTTGATAATAAATTCCAATGATTTCTCCAGTTTAGCTTAGCTGCAGAAACCCCACTGCATTTTTTTTTGAGTTTAAATTAAAAGGAGATATACAGCCGAGGAGGAGAGAGGAAATGCTGGTGTGACCGCTTTAAACTCATTCCTCTAGACGAACAAAATGTCTCTAGTGCTGTAAAACAGGAATCAGTATGTCGACAAGCATCAAGCTACAGCAGTAAACATAGGGAAAGCCTGACATAAAACATTACAAAATTCCCAGGAAACCTGTCCAGGACTTCAATTGAAAATATTAATTATCTAAAGTCATTTCTGAATTACAAAATTAACAATAACGGCAAAAATGAACCTTCAACTTAAAAATTAAATGCATGGATATATTAAAACAGAATGGAAGACCTAATCTAGAAAAAAAGAAAAAATATATATATACAAAAAAAAATGTATTTATACACACATACATACAGATTTTTCCCTCCTTAACAGTGAACCTAACCATTCAACATTATGAGAAAATCATTTACAAACATTTATTTGAATATAAATCACTGGCTTGCTTAAATGATGCACTTTTCATTTGTCTCCGATGAACATGTATACACATCATTTTATGGTTTTGTTTACAGACAATATATTTGGGAACCTAGGATGTCATGAGTATCAATGCAAAATGCCTATCTTGGAGTAGTGTGAATAAGCAATACAAGTGTTTTCTACAGATATCATTAATGCTTTAGTTCCTTTCTCCTGTGTATAAAAATTTCAGTCCTCCAACTCAGGAAGCAAAAGTATCACCATATGAAATAACGTGGCCAAATACAGACCACAGGCTGTAATACATAAATAGTAACACACAAGAGAGACCCAGATCTTGAATTCACCACAGTCACTTCTGATGACTAAGAATTTGAAAACTGCAAGCAGTAATCATGAAACAGTCTTAAAGCAGTTGAGATAGACAGACAGATGGATAGATACACACGTGTATATATACACACACATGCAGACACATATTCATGTGTGTATAATACATGGAGTCTTACACTGGACATTTTTTAGCCTGTTGTCATAGCACTTAGCTCACTGTGCCACCCTCTGTATGCATATAAAACTCTTGATCTGTCCAGATGCACCTCGCATCCCCTCTCTGCACATTCAGTGAAACCTTCCCAATCCTCACTGCCTTGGCTTCCATTTCTGCCCATCTGGCTCCTGTAGCCCCTCAGCACCGTGGTGGAAACCACTGACTCCCCACCCTGCGCCCTGCAGCCAGCAAGGGCTGGAATTTCTCTCTGGTTCCCAGCCTATGAACTCACCCTTCCAATGCTGCCCATGTACGATAGATCCTAGTAGTAACATCGTGCAGCACCGTGATCTGGCTCTGCCCCTTTCCATATATACCCCTATATATCATATAAGGTATATATCATACAATTTTTATATATATATATATATATATATATATATAAATGTAATTTATATGATAACTTGGCTGAATCAAAAATTCATAAAGTGGCTTAAAACTTTATGCTAAACGACATGCAATGCTGCTAATAACATACCTTGTTATAGTATTACTGAGTTCCTGCTACAACTGTGTCATACATGTCTGTTTTCAAGTAAATCAGAATTCGAAAGGGCATACGAATGTTCTTTATCACCTGTAAATGGCATTCAGCCCTACAGCATATGTCAGCCTTCCCCTCCTGGAATACAGCTCATCTATTGCTGATATGGTTCTCACATTTAAATTATAGATGAACAAGATACGCTCAACAATAGTTGCTATCAGGCCACTATAAAGATCTGAGTTTAAGATTCTGATCTACTTAAGTCTTACTGTGATGTGAATAAAAAACAGATTTATAAAAATCAAGTACAAATATCTTTAAAGTTATTTTTCTTTTTAAAAAACATAGATACTTAAGATAAATTGTTAAATTATTGTAGAACTATATTAAGGTCTAAACTTACAGTTAGAGATTTAAATGATTTAAAAAAATGCACCAATGAGCCCTCTGCAAACGTACATAAATTAAGGCATGATGATTTTAAAATTATAAGCAGGATCAATGCAAAAAAAATTTAAATCAACAGCAACTTCATAAATCTATCACAATATCATCTAATGCATGTGTTGTCTTTGTCTTGTCCTGACAGTGAAACAGTATTGACTTTATCTATTCTCCTTCCAAATGTCAAAACTTTTAGCTTCTGTTGTACAGAAAAGGTCTTCCTTAAATACTTTCAAATTTATTTAGCCAACTGGCTTCATTTTTTTCTTGGTTCATTAAAATCAAGATTCCAAGTTGAAAATGTAAGCAAGTTTTTCTTCTTCTTCAGTGTGGACAAAAATAAAACAGGTTGATGAAAATGAATTCTTCTGACATTAAAATCTTAACAAAAATGAGGAACAATTTTCAAAGGTATTTAGAATTCTGAAAATGCAGGTCCAAACATGCAAATTATTTTTTAAGTTAGCTACTTGACTACCATGAATTTTAACACCTTTCCATTTCGATTCAATGGCACCTTAAATCACTTAGTCACCTGCAAAAACCCCACTAAATGCAACTAAAAAACTTCTAAAAACCCTGGTCAATGACCAATGACAATTCACCAACAGAATGTACAATTTCTCCCAGTTTAAGAAGCCAATTATTTTAAGTGTAAAGTCCTTCTTCTTTATGTCTCCAGTACACCTTAAGCTGGTAGTAACAAATATTTTATACACCAAAAGAGTTTCTGTGCACTTTAAGCACATGGCAATTTCAATTCAACTGTCCCTTCACATAACCAAGAGAAAAAATTTATTCTTGAATAAACAGGGAAAGCGCTGTTCATGATTTCCTAACCTAACAGTCATGTAAAATAATCATTAGAAAAAATAGTCTAAACTTATTCATTTCTGAGGGAAGATGATTTTTCTGAGAAGTTCTTTAAAATGTTTGTTTTTAGCAAGGAAAAAGATTACTGTCAAAGGAATATTTGTTTTTTATGTTGACTTGCACAGTCTGAGTAGAATTCATATGGTATCAATTCTCTCTTGTACCACCATCTGGCTACAAATATTTGCAAGGCCATTTGGGGAACTGGGACCTACTCCTGCAGAACCTTTTGTTACCGGAGATGCCTTTGCTCACAGGGAGGCAGGCTCTGTAGAACTGAATTCACAAGCACCTCTCCTGCATCATGAAATGGGATCCTTGCTGCAAAGAACACCAGTGCAACAAAAAGCCTACCCACAAATGGAGGCACTGGCAGGCTGGGGAAGTGCTTGCTAAAGTATGCTATGAAATCTAAATAATAAATTTCTATTTAACATTTAGCTGCATAAAATACTCTAAGAAAAATTTCCTGCTGCTTTACTTTCAGTCAGCTAGTGCTTCTCAAGGCTATTGTTTTCTGTCTAAGCAGAAACTTGGAAAATATAAGATAGCTCACCCTACAGTAAAACAAAGTAATTTATTTTAGAACATAATTTTCTCTTTGCAAACTTACTCTGAACACTGCTGTTTCACTCCATGATCCCAGGACACTAAAATGCTACTGAAAAATGATTAACTGTAAAACTAGATCAGTGATAAAATGAAAAGGAGGTAAACCCAGCAGCTTTCTGGAAGGAGCAAAAGAAAAATAATTTTAGATGCTGTTGATGGTAACTTATTTTAAAATGGGATGCTTTGTAAAAAATGTGATTAATTAATGAGCAATTGATCTTGCTTTATACAGAACAGATGGTGTCATTAAAAGAAAAACCAACCAACTTAGTTTCTATTCATAGGCAAACCTAAAGGATTAGTTCTTCACTTGTGAAAGCAGTCACCACTGTTTACTATGTGTTTTGTTATTCTAGATATCTATCCAGATACCTGTCTAGTTCAAGCTGCCAATCATACTCAGTAACTTTAGCACATTTTATCTTTCAAAAAGATACTGTATTAGCACAGTTGTCTTGGTTTCACTGTTATAACAAAATAACTGCTGATGTTACATTCAGAGCAGCGCTACTCTTACAGTCACCCAAGAGAGTGTCAATCATGCTTGCTGAGTAAGTGGAGCATTAAATTTCTTTTTTATGCCTATGTTGTACATGCTGAATCACTGTCATCATACAATCACAATAGAATACAAAAAGGAAAGGCTGCCAATTAGTCAAGGCCACACAGGCACATACGGTATAATTTGGAAATGTGGGCTAATCACTGGACACCAGCATTATGTCACTTATAACAGATTTATTGCCTAAGAAAATAAAGAACAACAATTCCTTCCTCCCAACTTATTGCTGAAAGGCTTTAAAATTCTGCTGAGTGTGTATTAGGCAATATTCAGCGCTAGCCCCTTTCCTATATAACTTTTCACTTCTGTATGTTAACCTTTTGGAGACTAGCATAATGCACATACACACAATCTACAACCATCCCCTCTTTTCACCACAACCAGTCCTGTAGCTCGTGTAGTTTTATCAACAACCAAGAAAATTTGCAGGATTAAAAATCTCCTGTTGAATTTCTTTAATATCTCCAGAATTACAAAATTCCTCAGAGCTGGCTTGAAAACTTTCAGGACTGGTAATGAAGTGATTTTTTGATGTACACTCCAAATATGCCTGATTCTTGACAGCTATTTTTAACTGCGGTATTTAAGTTAAATGAGCAAAAAAAGGTTAAATCAGAAAAAATTAGTTTTCATCTTCCCAAAACTCCTGATGTTAGAGAACAGAACTGATTAATTCACTGTCCTCTAGTCTGCATATTTTCTTCCATTATTTAGAAAAGTTTAGCAAGGAGCAGTTGTCTAAACAAAAACGGACGTGGCTGTCTTGTCTAACCATTAGATTACTATACATATTTACTAGAAATGTGTTGCTTTTTTGTTTTTGGAGGGATTGGGTTGTTTTTCACTTCTACTCGACTTTGTAACAGAACTCAAGAACAGAACTCTGTCACCACAAGTGTTTAGTGAGACAGCTAAGTACATTGCCTTTGCATCTTAATGAAATTGAAAAGAAGATGGGAAAGGCCAACATTTTAAATCTAAATGGATATGGCACTTCAGCCAGTTTAAACTTGTAGACAAAATCATGCATGTCAGAGTCTTCTGAGAAACTGGCTAACATCCATCTACTTTTCTGATCTGTTCTGCCATTATAAACACCACTACGATTAATGAAATATATTGGTCTCTTTTTTACCTGCTACACTATTATGCTACTCTTTTCAGCATTACAACAAAACAAGTAACCAGTACTAATTGGTTTTGAGCACAGGTTTTTATATAGAGATTCGAGACACTGACAGAAGATATGATTCTCACAGTAACCATTTAAATCAAGCCAGTTAGCTGAGACGGAGAACTAGCTCATTTTATAATGAGTTCTCTCATCAGTTATTTCTGCCAGACTGCAACAGGCACTTCAGCTTACCTAAGTGACACACGGTCCACAAGAAGGAGAGTATAGAGTCTGTAAAGAAAGAGTACAAGTTGTATTTCAAGCATAATTCCTGCATCTTTTTAGACTAAAAGTCACCAGGGCTATCAGAATTTCTAAGCAAAGAACATAAGGCATGCTCTAACGACTAATGAGTGCCCCACATGACACACATACAGGGAAATGCAGAAGTCCAACAACCAGTAGGTATTCATTCCAAGTAGACAACAGATTGCTTCTTGTCTTCTTTCAGACACAAACGCTACTGCCTAATTAAAACAGGCATATGAAATGAAGTTTCCTTCATTTGCTGAAGGGTTTCTTAGTTTTTTTTTTTTTTTAAACTTTCAATTTTAATTTAAATTTTTTTCTAGACACAAAAATCCTCAAGGAAATTTTTTTCAAATGTCTGGTTAATTTCTTTGTTGTTGTTGGCTCTGAACACTCATTCTTGCCTAGCTATCTTGATTAGACCATGACAGAGTGGTGCGCTGAGAAAACTGCTATCTGTCATGGAAAGTGTCCAAGATACTTTCTGAGTTGGTTTTAATTATTTTCACAGATCTTTGTTTTTATTATGTCTAATAGATCCTACATCAATCCAAATTTATCTAAATATAAAATGTCTGAAGAGCAAGTTATCCACAGACTAATAAGAAAATAGTTTAAATAAAATGGCCTACAAAGGAAATGGCTTTTACTGTAACAGAACTGGCTAGAACCTGAGTTTTACATAGAAGCCTAAAAGCCTGATTATAACAGTTAGTATTTGGGGAGGACAAGTAATCAGGCCAAAAGATGCTGGATTATGCTGACAACAGAATAACATGCACTACTTGCAAAGGTAGGTAAAGGTTTAAAACACCTGCTACCCTCCTCTCCATCCGAGTACGAAAACCCAACTACTTTAATTTCATTAATGTTCCTTGGCAGGGGGGAGGGAGAAGACAAGAGGATGAGAAATCACTTTAGTGATGAAGTTATGAAGTAAAAGCAAATGTCTGAGCTGTAGCTATAATTACAATTGTGACTACACTTTGGTACTGCATAACTGATAATATTCTAGTATTATGTGGCTTGTGCTACTGCTTGAGTTCAATTTCCTTCAGATAATGTATTTGGATTTCATAAAATGCCTCTCTGGTAAAACCAATAACTGAATCCAGTCATAATTCCTCAGGGAGTTATAATTTATGGCAATTGTCTGTTTCCACCACTTTCCTCAGTAATTTGTTCCAATGATTAACAGCCTCGCTATTAAAGATAAATAAGTGTGTCTTACTTCTAATTTGAATGAGCCTGGCCTCACCATGCAGCCATTAGTGGTTCTTATATTTTTCCTTCTCTAGAGTAGAGAGAACTTTTGAACCTGGTATTTTTTTCCCCTTATATACTCTATAGCCACAATCATCACCTCCCAACCTTTCCTCTTAAGGACTTAAATAATTGAGCTCTTTAAGTCAGTGACTGTAAGACTACATAACTTCGGTTGTGGCTCTTCTCTGCATTCCTCCCAATTTTTCATCAGTCTTTTCAAAGCATGTACACCAGATCTCCATGCAGTATATTGGTACTGGTCATACCCATAAAATGACATCTTTCCTTCTAGCTGCTACTCACTTTTTTGCCATAGCATTATACCAAGAACTATTGTTGACTGTTTATCTATGGCCCCCTACATTATTTTCAATTTTGCTGTACTACAACTTCCAAATATATGCATTTATTTGCATTTATATGTATATAGTAGCCCATAGTATCTACACAGAATCTCTATTTTAGACTACTGGAGGGGAAAAAAGTAAAAAAGCAAAAAAAAAAAAAAGAATCCTCAAAATAAACTTAAATTTCAAAGCAATTTCATAAAAAATGTTCACAAAATTCAGACAGGTGGAATTTCACAAACTAATATGATAGCTTAAAACACTATCACAATATTATAACACTGTAAGATTAAAGGACAGGCTCAGATAAAAGGCAGCTGACCTTGTCTGCAAACATCTTCACTAGTTTGCTTTGCTCAGAGCCCCAAATTACGAATACATATATACAGATGAATTAAAATATGGCACAATTATCAACTGCACAAAAAAACTAAAAAATAAAATCAGAAGAGAATGTCAATGCAGCAGGAGAGTGGGGCATGCTGTGCCCCTATATAAACAACACAAAAAAGAAGTCATGCTTGAGTGCAAAAAACAATCATTAAAAAAAAAAAAAAAAAAAAAGAAGTAAGACCAGTGTCTTACTGAAAGACACCAAAGTTTCCCCAAGGACAACTTGAATTAGAGTCAGAGGCTAAACATAAAGACACCTCTCTGAAACCTAATCCCATTGCCCATTTCAAACGTCCCTGCAGCTTCCGATCAGGAAAAAACACTACTGGGATTTCACTAGCAGTTTTGCTTGTTTTTCTTTAGTGTTTTCAAAGCCAAGTAACTCAAATATCTGAAGGAGTATCAATACAACTAAAATAAAAGCAGATGGGTTCAGCTAATCTGCTTTCACTCATCTATAGTAGCTTCGATTTTTTCCTTTCCGAACTGTTATCTCCTGGCATCATCATCATTTCAGTGCTTAAAAGACAAAAAAAGCATTAGAAATTTAAAGGTTACTGCTGTGGGTTCACACAAAGGGGGATTCTTAATCCTAGTTGCTTGCTTTTCCACCGCCTTCCTTAGTCCAGACGTGGATTAGGCACAGCAATAGCCCCATGTCTTTTTAGACTTGGGCTGAGCTGGAAGCTTAGAGACTGAACTTTGCTGAGTCTACCAGCCCAAGGGAACCAGCCAAACTTGTTCTGAAATTAGCTTTGCAGAGTAAAATAAGCGGTACAAAATTAGACCCAGGCCCACATTTCCTAATCTTCTAGATAAAAACAAAAGGGTTTCCTTCATAATACTATTTCAGCAAAGTCGCCGTCAGCCACAGAGCAGTAACCGCTCAGGGTCCTTCTGGGAGCGACAGCATTGGACAGTGCACCAGGGTCTCCAGCAGACCCCAGCACTCTGTCTCTCTCTACCTCCTCCTGCCCTACCTGGCTGCCTCGGTCCTCACACTCCAAACATGTCCCACACCAGAGGCTCGGGTGCGTTGGACTCTACTACTACAGCAGCTGGAAGAAAACCACTTCTCTGCCTTGATCTGATCTCACAAAGTTGCCAGTAATTCCAGATGCCTTGTTTCCCCAAGGCAAAATTTTAATGTGCTTTCCATTTTGACTCACAAACAAAAAAATAGGGAGCAGAGGCACTCATGGCAAACATAAAAATATCACAAAATATGTTTATATTCTTCACAACAATCAGAAAAGCATTTTAAAAATTAGCAATAATGTACTTCAGTCTCTCTGCCATCTGGCCCGCTTTCATCAGGAAGGGTGATCAGTTGTCCTCAAAAAGGATCGCAAGGAGCTCTCCCTCTGCACTATGTTGTATGGCAGTTCGGAGGCCGGGGAATATAGTCAGCATCAGGTTGTATGATGGGAAAACAGCCCTTAACTCAGGTCCCCTGATTCAAATCCCAGGGGCCTGCACCAGGACCTCTCCTGCCTCTGCCATGTTTCCGGGGCTTCGGTCTAAAAGGGGCATCTTGGGAAAGTTCAGGTCTTGGATGGACAAAACCAGGAGGGACACTATGTCGCTCTGAGAAGTATGACTGGGACGCCAGGAGGGTTTCTGCCCTCCACTTCCCTCCACCAGCCTCCCTCCCGCACCAAAATAAGCCACCCCATGCACACAGGAAACACGCTTCAGCTTCAGTCTTAGGGCTACGCTGCATGAACAAGTGGATGGTCTCCTCATCCACTCTCCTTTACTCTTACACCTGGATATTATAAATCAATAAACACGCTGTTAAATTGATTTTTTTTTTGGTCAAGACATTAGATGCTGAATTAAATAAGCCTTAAATAAAATAAAATGCCAGCAGAGGAAATTTCAGTGTCTGAGTTGAATTAACACAGTCAAAAAATTCCTCAAGTCTTCAACCTCTCCAACTTCATGCTGAATTCTGGGTAAATCAAGACAAAATATCTAACAGCATACTACTGAACTTTCCAAACAACTCAGAAAAAAATCCTATGAGCTAAGGTTACAGCTAATTCACAATTCAGTGTACAAGTACTTTACATTATTCCTGTGCTTTATCTCACCCACTTAGAACTTCATTTGTCGATACATTGATAATCAACTAACCTTTATAAAGCAGCTTCTATAATTCCTCTGAGCATTTTTACTTTTTACTAAATGAAGTAATTATTCAGTGGTAAATTTAGCCAACCTTCTAATTCACCGCCTCCACCTGATCATCCAGTAGATAATCAGTATACTGAAAACTTATTAATGATTCCCATTTCAGTATCAACCTCTTGCCATTTGAAGGATGAGATATTTATTTCCATCTGTATCATGCAGCTACTTCACAGGTATTATCTCTCACGTCACAGTTATAAAGTTTCCTGAAAAGCTTTCTCTGACACAGTTTTATATGCTATCAGCAATATCAAACACCAGTTTTCTGTACAAACATTGCACATCTGGCTTAGTTCACAGCTGTGCTATCCACAGAGTAACTCGCTGTATGAGAAAAACACTGAACTTTATTTGTTTTTTCCCCAAAACACAGTTAGAACAAATTAATACTCTGGAAAATGGTAATGTAAATAATGTAAATAATGTAATAATGTAATGTAAATATGGAATAATCTAAATTAAATAATCCTAGAGAAAATTCATTCATTCCCTGGGATAGTGCCATAATTAATAAATATAAATGCTCTCACATTTTGTTTCCAAAACCGCCTATGTTTTGCTAGCCAATTCTATCTCTGAATGTCAGCCCAATAAAGCCAAATAGGCAAATGACAGAATGCTATTTTGTATTGCAAGCCATTTTAATTTTACCTAAACCATAGCTGACATCTTTTCAGCTGATTTATATTCTATTTATAAACAACATCCCAATACACTAACAAAGCCCTGCATTTTTACATTTATTCACTAAGAAATATCACAATGCCTTTATCGGGGGGGGGGGGGGGAAACCTAAGGAAATCATAATAGAAGTCCATTTTGCTTCCTATAGCTAAAAAGGGCATCTCAGGAAAGTTCAGATCTTGGATAGACAAAACCAGGTGGGACACTACGCCGCTCTGAGAAGTATGACTGGGACACCAGGACGGTTTCAGTCCTCCACTCCCCTCCACCAGCCTCCCCTCCATTTTGTTTCCTACAGCCAGTACAAGCTAGGATTCTTAGTCATAATTATTGGAAGTAAAAAAGGAGTAAAACTACAGTCCATAGAAGACAAATATTCCATTCCAGGATATACAATAGTTAAAAATCAGTAAGTGCTTCCTAACCCTGAAGGTGGATTCAGCAGACCCACTTAATGCTAAGATGTTAGGAAACAATTTTCATTTAGCACTGAATTGCATAGTTACCTGAGTTGCTTAATTTAAGCCTTAATTAGTTAGTTTCATTATGTTCCCATTGCATAATGAAACTTTGTTATAAGCAGTTGCCCTCAAAAGTTTATTATAGCTGATGATAACAAATGATTAAAAAAAGCAATCCAAACATTTAGTTTGACGTTCCCTTAATAGAAAATGAAAACCAGAGAAAAAGTTGTCTACGTTTTTAACTTCTTCCAAAATTTGGAGTGTTGTCTACTTTTAACCAGATTTCTGCCATTTTTTACTATTATTTGATATTGCCCTACACTTTCAAGCTTTCTAGTACTAACAAACAATTCTTCCTCTTTCCCAACCATGCAAGATCAAGTCCACAGCATTATTTTATCTTCTCATATATGACACCTCTGTAAGAAATAGTAAACTATCAGCAATCCTGTTTGCCTCTAACGCAAAACCGGTAAGTCAAACAGCTTGTCAAAACCATTTAAAGAAGATCTAACGTTGTACGCTCCGGACAGCCTTACAGTTTTGCAATATGTTACATTATAAAATTGCTTTGGTATAGAATGCCTTCTTGCTGAAATGGTACATTTCTGTGCTGTTTGGCTAGAATAAATAAGGAAAAAATATTATTTAAGGTTATAAAAGAAAGAAATTAAGATGATTTATAATCAACTCACATGTTCAGATATTTCAAAACTGTCAAAAATATATAATCAGAGATAGAAGAGATGAAATACCTACTGCAGTGATAGATATACTCAAAATGAGCTTGTAACAGTAACAAACCCACAAAGAGAAAAAATAAAACAAGGCCTCTTACATTCCTTTCACACGGCATTTGTTTTGCATTTGATGTTTACTTCCCAGCTACTCCACATAAACTATTATTAAATAAAAGCCTTCACATTTGATATACCATGATGCTGCTACAATTATTCTCTTGATATTCTTGACAGCCATTGTTGACCTTTTGCCATTTGCTGCAATTTTGCATAACAACAATAACGCAAGTGACATTTTTACTACAGGAAAACTTATGAAAGAGAGAAACATTTTAATGCTTGGGAAGGTTCCTCTCTGCTGCAGGTCTCGTGATTCAAGCACCCATTGCGATGGACAGGATGGGCTACGGCCAGGCAGCCCACTGCATGCCTGGTGCACAGAGCAACCCAAAAGCACAAAATGCCGCGCACCGCCCAGGCCCTTCCAGTTTTTGTACACAGGCTTTTATACTACACAAATATATATCAGCTGTGTTACAGCATTCACCTGGTAGTGCCTACAAACATGAAGATTTCCCACTCTAAAAGCATTTGAGTTTATGTCACACACAGAAGTTCACACACTCGTTTCCTCCCCCTTCAACATCACTTCTGCTCCCTTTTCCCCCAATATATGTCCACCCACACCTCGAACAGAGCCGTTACTGTGCCCCCAGACATAACACAGTTGAAAACGGGGACCAGGGCCAACCCAAGCTCAAGCTGCATGTATACACGTATTTCTTTGAATGTGGACACACTGAATGCAAGCTTCTAAGTTAGTGTTTAAACAATCTAAAATTGTTTAATAAATAACAATTGATGCATAAGTAAAAAAAGTTTTAGCTAACTGCCATAATCAAATATTGTGCACTGCTGAAATGAGAGAATTGAAATAAGTCTTCCTTTTTGATAGTTCTAACTACCAAAAATAAGGAAAGGCAAAAATTAAGGATCCCCCTGCTCTTGATTGTATTACCTACTCCTTCCATCTATGGAAATTGTAACATTTTTATTAACTTCATATTTACATGGAAATAAAAAGTATTTAATTTTCCATGGATTCTCACAGTCCTTTTTGATTAATAATAATGTTAAATTTAAGGCATAAAACAAAGAATCTTCAAGAAAGAAAAACTGTGCCTCTGCATATGCAATTTCTCATCTTTGGCAAACTTTATTACATAAAACTCACAGTGCATCAATACCTTTTGGTTGCATTAAAAAAATAATTAGTTACAAAATGGGCATAAACTTATGACCTGCTTATTCATTTTTCCTCTTGTCCTGGCTACAAGTCATCACAATCTGCACTAGAATCCAATCCAAATTACATGCAGTTTACTCTTCTACATATTGGGGGGGGGGAAATAATTTTGAAAAATTCAAAGGAATTCTTCATACCAGCTGTCTCTTCCTCCCTGAACGACTGCCTATTTGGACTTTGTATCTCGGTGTAGAGATTATATAGCACCTGCTCTTCTCCTTTGCTTCCTTTTCTTAGATTAAGTATCAGACTGAGGAGCTGAATTTAGCTTTCCACCACCACACGTGAAAGGAGAGCCGTTAACCTCCTTGTAAGTTTAGAAGCACAAGTCACTTTGCAGAGTACCCTTTAGTGTTTAGAGACACCTCATTTCGTGATACAAGGGCAGTTAACACCTGTAAAGTAATTATACCTACCAAATGTTGTTGGCCTGAAATATGAATATATAATTGTTCCTGCCATCTGTTAATTATACTAGTTGAATTACTTTTTTAATCATATACATTTACTTGACATCTATGAACTGTTTAATAGCTTTCACAAATGCTATGCTTGCGTTCAGGCAGAACTAAGCCACTGTTTATGCGTCCCACAAGGAAACAACATGGTTGCACAGGGGGCCAGATTTTGCAGCAGCTCAACAAGATGAAAAGGCAGTTAGCGCTGGCCATCTCCTCAGCCTGCACATGCTGGGTAACAGCAATAAAGCCAAACGGGAGGTTTCCAGTAGAGGCATGTGCATCATCTGTGAGCAACAGGAACAGCTGGAGGGAAAACATGGGGGAGAAGAAAGGAAGCTGACAAGTTGGAAGACGTGGAGGGAGTGATAGCTGGGAAAACTTGACCTACTGAGAAAATAGCCCAAGCAACTGGGCTGTAAACTGTCCTCTACTCCTCGAGTTAATGATCACTTCTTTTGAACAATTATGGATAAGGAACTCATGCAAAAAATTGAGAGGTACGTCCACAATTTACAAACCGCATCACAGCTTCAGCCCTCAGTGCTCTCTGATCTCTCCTCCAGTCCTTCTAAATCACCTACCAATGACACCCAGGTGGGCCAGCTTAACATTTCACAGCACTACAGGCAAAATTGAATTTTGCTACTCTCCAAGGATAAGAGAAGATTTAACTTGCATTGTCTTTGTTGGTGGTGACCAAAATACAGTTATACAGCAGCAACAGGACAAGTTCCAGGCATGCATCAGTGGGTCATGCTTAGAAGAAACCTACAGGTTTCAGGAAAAAGTAAAGTGGTGGAGGGGATCTGTAGGGATCACATCCCCATACACCTCAGAGCTAGTTTCCTACACCCTCTGAGGGTTTACTGACCTGACATGGGCATTCCAGCCCAAACAAGCTCCATTCTGCCTCCCTCCTACCCCCAGTGGCACCAGAAGCATGAGCAAGGCAGGAAAACTGGACTATGGCTTGTCTCTATCCTCCCTCTGCCCTCAGTCTAGGAGAGGTAAAGGGCAAAAGCTGGCAGTAAGCCAGGCTCCCCCTCGCTGACCTACTCATGCTCTCAGCCTTAGTAGCAGAAAGAGGGCAAGAAGGGCATGAAGGCAGTAAATCCACACCTACCCCAGGTTTTCAGACATCTCACACAGTTTCCCACTCTGCCCACACCTACAGTCACCTTGTCGCTAGCACAGCGCATCCCACTACAATGAGTCTAGGAAAGCTGAAAAGAGGAAAAATAAAATGCCTCACTGAAACAGAGAGAAACTCTCCTGAAAGTGCTTTAATATCAGGGAAAGGAGAAAATGGTGGTGTGTGTGCATATTCTGGAGAACAGCATCCTAAATTATTCTGAAACTTTTAATGCAGATTTTCATGTTTCTAAGATTACCTCTCTGACTTTCCATTGCAAATAAGTAGCCATTACAATGCAAACCAAAGCACTGCTGCTAACCCAGCACTGCAGGAAAAGCTGTCCCCGGGCAAAACACAGCATTGAAATATAAAGCAGGTTCTCATCATTTGAGCATTTAAATTATTATTTTAACTAGTAATATTTGCATTCACCAAAATTAAATATGCACACATCCTCACTTTTTTCTGTCTTGGAAAAAAACCCTGAACTTTAATTGCAGGAAAATGTAACTTCAAAAAAAATCTTGTATAAATATATCATTAAAACAAACAGTAGGCAAGAAATATGCATAAAAGACTCATGCAATTATGAGGATAGCTGTCATCTGACAGCTGAAATCAATTTATAAGATGGTACAATAAAGTCAGTCCCATCTTTATCTTCTCCATCTTCACAGCTGGCTGTATTGCACACTGCTCAAAACTGCTGACCTTTCTCAAAACTGCCTAAAAATTTCCCCAGCTGCTTGAACATTAATCTGGAATTCGCAGTTGAACTCTGCTGGTGATCAAGTTCAAATAGCTGGAACAGTGTTTCTAACCCGGTGTGGTGAGGGATAGCAGCTGCACAGGCATATGCAATATAACCCAGGTGGCCCCAAAAGCCCAGGAAACATGAGACAGGTATGACTAATGTTAATCTCCGCCCTGGAGGGCAGCAGCTCTAGGTATCAGGCAAATGTTAGTATTTTTAATGACAAATGCAAATCTGACTTACAGAAAACCAGCAGCATCCTTATACTGGATACAAGCTGAGAGGTAAAAGTAAAAAAGTAGTTTTTTCTAGCAATTGAACTCAAAACCCAAAAAAATAGATTCGGATAAATCCACTTACTCTACTTTGCAGCTACTCTGCATTTTCCTTGGTTGATAATTAATACCTATTCAATCTTCTAGATACAAACTGTAGTGAGTTATTTTTATTGTCCATAATTCCCAGAAAATGGTTACAAAAAATGAAATCTAGTTTAGAAGTGGACTGCAAGATTCTTCCTGGGATCACACAGTAAATAAGCATGTGACGTCATCTTCATTTCTAGTAGAGTTCCTGTATTTCTTAAGCTTACCACTTCTCCCAGGAAGCGGCTGCAATATGCCGTCACAGTTTCCAGGGCGAAAAGTGGCGCACAGCCTGGAGCCCGCGTACTGCAGCGCTCCCCAAAAGAGCCGAGCTAGAAACACAAGTTGTCCTGGTAAGATCGCTTGAAATATGCATCCACCCTCCTAGGAAAAAGGCTAGAGAAGGCAGAGTAGGGGACAGCTCCCTTTGAAAAGTCAGTGAAAAGCTGCCGGCAGTCACATCACAGCACCACGCAGGCCAGGGGCTCCTGGTGGTGGCAAGGCAGGGGCCAGCAGCAGAGACCCATCCCACCGCCCATGAAGGAGCAGGGCATGGACGGGGTAGTTGAGGCAGCCCCGGGCATCAGGCACCACCGCGGGGATGGGGATGGGTGGTCAGGGTTGGTGGGGACCATGGGCCACAGCCTCCCCACAGCCGTCTGGGAGCCTCTCCCCAAGGTCCCCGATGGGACAGGGCCGCCATTGACTGTGCCAGCTCCGGGCTGGCCCCGAGCCCCCATAGCTAAGCCCTGGTGGGGGAAACGCATGCTCAGGGCCCTGACAGGTTACTGCAATAGACCTAACGGGTTTACTGTACTCATGCAAAGGTTGATCACCTAATCTAAGCATGCTGATGCTATCCGCCCATACGCACCACAGAGATGCCTCCAAAACCTTCCCGAAATTTGCAAATAATGCCTCCGTACAAATTAGGAGAAAATGAAGTACATTTTATTTGGATCAACTACAGATTTAATCAAGCATTGCAGTTTTTAAGGGAATCATCAAATAATTAACAATACATTAAAAGGATGCCTAAATGCACAGACAAAGCAAGCCTGGGACCATAATTGTAAAGGTCTCTCCCCATTGCTCAGAAACTCCCTGTGTAAAGACAATTTGCTAAAACACAAAACTTTCTCTGAAGACAAGAAAAAGAAATAAATTGAAGTCACATGCTGGGACTCTTTCAGCAAGGTTTTAAAAATTAAGGGGATTTCATCGATTATCACAAATACATCACCAAGGACTATGGGCTCAAGTTTTAACATTCTGGCTATGCTTCTATTGATCTTACCACTTATTTTGACACTAGTTTTCTCCTTCTCTCAAGTAAGTGTCACTTTAAAACCATACAAATTGAATTTGGTGCGAACAAGCACTGATGGGCACTCTGCCAAGAACTGAATGCTCAGAGGCAGCTGAGAAAAAGGTAGTGGACTGAACACTGATTCAAAAGGAGAAAACTAGCCTGAAACTAGAGACTCAGTGAAGAAATTGGCAAAACTCGGTCTGGCATGAATAGAGCCAAATATCCCTTTAAATATGCTTACAGTATGTAAATCTATCTCAACGAAAAATGGGCAAGTTTTCATTACCAATCACCACAGGAATTTTTCATAATGTTAAAGACAGTAAGGCTCAAAATGAATTCAGGAAAATTATCAAGCTTAGAAGTGAACTACACTCATTTAGACATCTTGGTAATTAATAGATAAATTTGATGCTAAACTTCTTAGTTCCTATTATTTCCTTCCATATGCCAAAACAGATAACTATGCATTATTTTCCTATTTGCATGTCATGCTGGTACTGAACTAAACATATCAATATTGTATTATACAGACGGAAAACAAATTACAGGAACTTCATTCAATTTTTAAGTCAAGAACCCATTTTTCCCCAAAATATGCCTCCCTCATTCAACACACAGGATGAGCAGTGCTGGGTGAATGAGCAGGTATTTTAGCCTCATTGGCTGCATACAAGCTAAGTGTTTTTGCAAAGACAGAGCCTTTCTTTCTGAGGAAGGGCTTGTAAGCCCACATGTTTGCTAGTTTTTTGCAGGTATACTACTGGGTCTAATAAATTACATCATTTCCTCTCATAAATCTACCTCACTATGTGACCAGCCATCACAAATCCAACAGCGCTACTGCTGCTAAATATTTTGCAGTTTTGCTTACATTGAGGGTGAAGTTTCCATTGACTATAGTTGCAACTGAGAAAAATCAGCACTTCTCTAGGTCACTCCCCCAGGATCCCAGTGCAGGGGCCCACATGACCTTTACTAATGATCACTTGTGAAACACCTCGTTTAAGTAAGACCTACCTAGTATCACACAGAAATTTTCAGAGAATCCAGTTTTTGAGAGCAGCACTCAAGTTCTTATATCAAAAAACTATTCCTGAAATCTTTTGCCTTATTTGCCAGTAAGCTTCAACTTTCTACAAATCCAGTAACGGTCCTACTGCCAAGAGACCCCTTTGTTAAGTAACTGATTCCTCTACTAGACACCCCAGGGCACAATCATCCTCTTCACTGAATGAGTTAAAGATTGCTCCTAATGAGACAACTGCACGTTATCTCAGCACAGACCCTGAAGAGGAACAAATAAGAGGCTGCACTGGTGATCAAAATCTGGCATTTTCTAACTAATGAAGGCTTGACTTTCACAGCTGTGTACAGCTTTTTTTCTTCACGGAACAATTTGTGGAGATATCCACCAAAATCATCAATAGCTTTTGGTCTTTCAGTTCCTCAGCAGAGACACATGCAGCTTTGAGCTAATGGGGCAACAGAATGAAGACCCAGTGATGATTCCATGAACCATCGCTTCAGTGGGACAAGACATTTTGTTGCAGGAGTTTCATAATTTCTTGCTGGCATTTTGAAGAATGGTGACACATAGTAACCCCAGACTACATTTCAGGCTCACTTCTCAGTTTTCCCTAAAGCTGATCCTTTCTTATCTATCCTCTAGGCTGTCACCCGAATCTAATTTTTCCCTGACTACTTCACTGGCTTCACTCCTCTTCACAGTATTACTTCTCCCACATAGCCTCTTCTGTTTTGACTCAAGGTTTCTCTTCACAGCACTTGCTTTTCAGTGTGCCCTAGTCACAGAACTGCAGAATGGCTGAGGTTGGAAGGGGCCTGTGGAGGTCATCTAGTCTGACCTCTCTGCTCAAAGCAGGGTCAACTAGAAGCAGCTGCTCAGGACCATGCTGAGTCAGGTTTTGAATATGTTCAAGGATGAAGACTCCACTACCTCCCCTGGAAACCAGTTCCAGTGCTTGACCAAGTGTTTCACAATAGAAAAGTTTTTTCTTATTTTTAAATGGAATTTCCTGTGTTTCAGTTTGTAGCCATTACCTCTTGTCCTGTCACCGTATACCACTGAGCAGAATTTGTCTCCATCTTTACTCCCCCCGCAATCAGGTACACACTGGTAAGATTCCCCTGAGCCTTCTCTTCTTCAGACTAAACAGTCCCAGCTCTTTCAGCCTCTCCTCAGAGAGATACCCCAACCTCTTAATCATCTTTGTGGCCCTAGTCATGCCTCCAGATTCCTCTCTCTAGTACCACATTTGCTGTTTCTGCCCCAGCTCTCTAACCTCCTCCTTCTTTTCCCCTCTTAGCAGACCCCATTCCCCTCATCTCCTGCCCAGCTATTTCCAGCCCCTACCCTTGGCTCCTCTGCATCGCTGCCTTCCAGAACCTGTCCAACACATGCTCTATTGTCACTAAAAGAATCTTCAGTCTTGGTTCCACTTCATACAGACTTTCTGCCACATTTTTTCCCCCATTTTCCAGGTTCAGCCCTTGTTCCTCTTTTCACTCCCTTCCCGTGATGCCAGGAAACTACCAGACTGTGAAGAACACAGGGATACGCAGGCATGTCCTACTCTTCTTCAGTATCTAGATAGAAACTGCTTTTAGCAGTCCAGAACTACAGCAATAGGGATCTGTTCAGCCCCTTACAGTACTGACCAGCAGCAACAGACCTACTGTAACACAGATTTTGAGTTTTTAGTGAGCCTATGCTGAGCAACATCTCTATGGAGATGTGATATTTCAAAGGCTCATAATTCACACAACACTCTCAAAGAAATAGAAAAAGTCACTCCCTGGACAAATTCCTTGCAAAGAGTCAAGTCCTTGCTTGAAAACTCAGAGGCACCATATTATTTTTATATTTTTCAATGCAGACAAAACATACATTCTTTAGCATTATTTTCAGAAATCTCCGAATTTTTTTGGCCACACAGAAAAATTTCAACCCAACATTATGTGCAACTGAAAACAGGGCAAATAAACATTCCTGTAAAATAAGGGAAAGTGCCAGCCATTTTGGTAAATACAGACAATCTTATATAGTAATTCCTGCCTACTTTTAGTCTGTGTTAGTTTTGCTAAAAGAAACAATTTCCACTTATAAAGCAGAGTTCTATAAAGTTCAGTCAAGAACTAGACTTCTCAAGCACATATACTACAAAATATAATCCTAAATTAAATTTCATGATCTTTAGTAAAAGATAAGAGTGCTAGAAAAAATCTCTATATTTTATTAGGATTTCTTATACTTCCTTCCCCCCACAGGTATCTTCCCTTTAGTCTTTATGTTTCCTGATATAAGAAGTTAGCTGAGTACATTAATCATGTTCATACTCTGAAAGAAAAAGAAGAAAAAAAGCCATCCAAGGAAATCAGTGAAGCATTTCTCCGTATCTTTTTACGTTTACGTTTAAGGATTATCTGATGACACTCAGAAAACGTCACGTCCAGACAATTGTCTTGCCAATCCTGCATATACAGCTCAACATCTACTGCACTGCAAGAGGTTATAACAATTCAGTTAGGATTCCAACACAGTATGCCTTTTTCAATACAGCACAGTTTTTCACCAGTAAGACCTATTGGTCTCAAACCTATTGAGACCTATTGGTATTTATCTATTGGTATCACACTGATATCTAAGTCAAAAACGTGCATATTTGTATATTTGAGGACAGCAACATCTTTTCTGTTTTTTATCATGGAAGTAGACAAGACAGGATCCATGAGGACTGCCTTTATGGGTGTAATTTGATCAGTGGAAAGATACTTTCCAATATCATCCCAAAAAAGGTACAGAATGGATTATCCCACAAGCCTCTTGCTCAGTGTGGCATTAGAATAAACTGCACAAGGCAAGCAAAAGGAGGATATTCAGAACTGTGAGAATATACATCCAAGGTTTGCTTTTTAAAAATATGCTGAAGTCAAAGCTCTATCCATGTTGGGATAGGAACGATTCTTCATAGGGCTTTAAGAAATAGCGAGGCTTTTATTAATCTTTGTCCTCTTATATAACTGTACAGATCCATAAATCACAGCTGTTCATGGGACTGCATGTAGAAGCAGTATTTTAAGAACAGATGCTGCACAAACTTTCAGTTTCCAGCTTCCTTCAAACTCACATACAAAAATTCATTAATACTTTTCACTGAAATGGACTACCGTAGAACCCTACTCACACTAACTTTGGGGGGATCCAGTCCTAAAGTTAATGAAGCACCAGGAATAATGCATCATAAAGTATGCATCACTGCATATTCTTCTCACTGGAAAAATGTAGCACTGCTTTATTTAAATTTCCTAGGAAAGTCTGTAGCATATTTTGTGAGAGCAAGTCTTAAAATAATAGAAACTTTCATGTCAGCCATCTACTGTTAAATCTTCACTTATATGTATGGACAGAATGCTACTCTGCATGGACAAATTGCAAAATACAGTGATCAGTAAGACCTTCTCTTTGGAGAAAATCCATCCTACGTAACAGTGCAACCCACAATGGATACGCTATGCAAAAGATCAAGTAATCACAGCAGCCTTTGTATAATTAAAAGCAGTTCTAACTCTGGCACTCTTTCAAGCACTGGAAGACAAGTGAGTGTTTGTAATTATGGCAATTTTCCAAATCTGAGATGTGCCAGACAGGAATAACTCCTTTCCTTGGTAACTAAACATGAACTACTAATGGTGGGGGTTTGAAGGGAAACCTGACCTAACGGAGATCAATAGGAAACTCTGGCAGATTATGAATGCACTCTGCTGTATATGTACATGAGACAGAGTCATTCAGATGCACATAATCAATTAACCGGGTGTCAGTGTTGAAATTAGCTGTTTGCCTCCTGAAAGCTTCTCTCACCACTGACCTTTGTAACAGGTAACAGCAATCTTATCTCATCAAAGTTATAGCTGAAGAGCTTGCAGTTTTCTCAAAAAAAAAAAAAATTTTCTCCAATATAAAACTGACTCATCACAAGGCCAATTCCAAAATCTAGATAATTATATTCTAGGCTAGAAGATAGATAAATAGACTTCCAAAAAAGCTAGTACCATGGAATTATACTGTATTTTCAGAGTTATTCATATCAGCAGCTCCACCAGAACAACTCTTAGTAGCTGCCAGGTGATTCTAAAATAAGTCTCTTTTACTCACCATGTAAGCACATTCGCTTTCCTCAGTTAAACTGTGTGTTTGCATGTTTGGGGAATAAATGTGGGTGTACTGGGAGGAACAGAAAGCAGATTCATCCTTCTTTTCACTTTCAAAGAACATACACTGTTGTATGCATGCTTGTACAGCAGGTAGCACGGTAGACAACCTACCATCAGGATTCGTGAATGCTGTGGTTGTGCAAACGATACGTATCTACTAACAACTGCCATTAACATTGGCTAATCCAGCTTAGTTTTACTGCTTTTACATTCACTCTGAGAACCAAGCTTGGTGTTCTTAGAAAGGCTGCTCAGTATTTCACTTGAAGGCCATCAGTACTTTAGAGGTTTCTCTTCCCTTTCAGTCTATAAGAAAAACTCAGACATCTTACCTGCAGCCTGTGTCCCACCTCATTTATTTTACTAATAGCCACAGAGTTTATTCTTCAAGTCCTATAGATTCACTATTAGAAGATAAAAGTCACAGGGCTGAGAAAGTAAGGGCATGAAAAGCTACCAGCATTGGAAATGCCTAAGGACAAACACATCTTCTCCCTACTAATGAATGTCACAGGAAACAATTGGTAGCTAGCAGGCAAAATGAAACTAAGAGGCAAAGGAAAATACCAATCGAAGCACACAGAGACTGTGGACAGCTTTACTGAGTGTTTCTTTTCAAAACCTTGTGTGAATGTGGAGTGCACAGTCTAAGCACACTGTCTAACCCCTCTGCTTTCCTTTCAAGCATGTTACAGTTCTATCCAATCAGTACAAACAATTCACTCTAATGAAACTTAAAAGCATCAGTGACAGCTGAATATGTTTTGCATTATATAGCTGGGAAGATTACATATCTCCTCCATATAAAAATTAACTTCACTAACCCCATGAACAATAATTACAATCAGCTAACACAAAAACACAACATGGCGAAACGTACCCTGCAATTTCTTTCCTCAATAAAATTATGCTGTACAGAAGGGAAGGTATCCTATCACTTAACCCAGTACAAGTGCACCAATAAGCTAATGACTTTTCTTCGTTTATTTGAGACTCCTTCAAATCATTAGCCACTTAAGACAAAATATATGCTCCACAAAGACTCTTCTAGGCATTAACATGAATATAATCCAAACCATTTCTGTACCTCGGTTTTTCAACACATTTTATTTTCTGGAATGGAAAACCAGAAACCCAGAACAAGGTAACTATTCCTTGCAGGTCCAATAGAATGGTAGGAATCCAAACAGGCAACCCAGCCAACCAACCAAGCCTCCTCCCCTGCCATTAACAAAAGAGATTGGTATTTCTACCATAAAAACATATTACATTATGTTAATTATGCTTATATACACACACACAAACTTTCAGGAAGCACAGTTTAAGGGAGCCCTATCAAATGAGCTAACTTTTTGTTATTACTGTCTGCTTTATCTTGACATGACCAAAAAAAAAAGGGGGGGGGGGGAAGAGGGTATTATTGGTCATCATATGAAAATGTACCTGTGACTGTAAAGCAAGTTAAATCATTCAAGCAGAAATTGGTTGAGCACCAAGATGAAAAACAAGGGAAATGTATGAAATTCTGATTAAAAAAAAAAAAAAAAGGCCTATTTCCATAGGAGGGGGACCCCAATCTGGGGTGAAGCAACATAAGTAGCATGTCTGTTTAAGAAAGAATTTTCAAGAAATTTCTTCTCTGTTCCACCTCTCCTGAAAGACTAGCATGAGGCCAGTTAAGGAAACAGTTGTATTTATTCCACTAATTCCAATAATAACACAACTGATTAAGTTATTCTTCATGAAAAACAGCGAAGGTCACAGTCAGATCTGTATTTAATAAAGCTTTAGATGTGTGAAGGAATAAATACAAAGAACGTGAAAATAAAAATGTATTTCAAAATAATGGATATGCTATTTGACAGAACTGGAAATATAAAACTATCAATTTTACAAAACATACTGGAGAGAATTTCTGAAGATAAACCATTTCTCGTGAAACAAAAAATGAATTAACTCTACCTGTGTAATTCATCAAGAAATCGCAATTTGCCAAGAAAAGAACTGGATGCTAAGCATGTACACTTTACTCTCTTGTTCCATCCTCTCGCTGGCTCTGCCTGCCCAGCATTTCATAAAGTGTCTTCCTTGATCAGAAAAGTCAGAATCAGAATAAGAGACTAAAGAAAATTTTCTGCTTCAATACCATGCTCCTCCTTTATGGCACTTAAAATTTCTGCAGGAAGAAAGGCAGCCTCAATTCCACAGGAGGAGCACAAGTTTGCAAGCAGCTCCTTCAATACCCAGAGAGGAGGATGACACAAAGGAAATGACACACTTTGACTTGACAGTCACTCAGTTGGTGCTAAAGCAAACCAGGCACTGAATATAATGCTTGCAGCTCAGTTACTAGAAATACTGAAGAGCATCTAAAAATGTTTTGCAGCAGACTTATTTCTCCCTTGCTTAAAGACTGCAGTGGAACTTCTCTTCACAAACACTAGGAAGCCCATGGGAGTACACAAGGAAGTACCAATAATCCAGTCCTTCAAGGATACGAGCTGAAATTATGGACAGCTAGCTAGCAGGTTAGAAACCCATTTTTTTTAAAAAATGGGCTCAAGAACAAGCACCTGCCTTCCATTGCTATATAGCCTCATTTACAGAGTGAAAGATCAGGTATATTAGTAGCATTTTCTTGGAATTACGTGTCCAATTAAATCATATTTTACAGCATACTTTACATGTCAACATACCTTACATGCACTTACTTTTGGTAGAGAAAATCACCATATTAAGAAACTGAATATAGTTCTGATGAATTGTTACTTTCTTTAAACAGCTAATTTAATTCTCTGCTATGTGCTTTGGAATTCTAGAATAAATACAATCCCTAAAATGCTTCATTGTTGATTAGCTTGAGTGGATTATTGTACACTGAGAAAGTTACAGATTAAATGCATTAGGAGTTGAATTTGACGTGATTTTCAAAGTTGTGTGTTATCATGACCTTTGGTGTGCATCATAAAGAAGATACAGAAATTTAGGCTACCCCTAAAAAATTCCAGTGATGTCTGGCAGCGTCTTAAGCAGCTGCTTGACATGGAAGCTGAGTGTGATGACAATGAAGGAAATGATTTACATGAACAGTATTTGTAGCTCCTACAGCTTGGCCTGGACTTTGACTCTGTCCGAAACTAAAAGTACCAACCTCTCTTGTACTTCCTATATCTTTACCCTAACCAATGAATCTCAGACTTTCTCATAAGGGGGAAGAAGTGGGGGAGGGCAGAGAAAATAATAGTAGAGGTAGATGCTGATCAGAATGAAACCATAAGCCCTTCGGCCGCAGTCACCAACAACCCACAAGCTGGAGCTCCATCCTCCAGTTATCGCACCAATAGGAGGGTGCAGGAGTAGCTCTGTGCACAAGCTCAAAAAGCAGCACAAATTCATTCCTTTTTAATTTTAAAATTTAAATCGAGCTGCCTGCTGAGAAGCTGATAAGCCCTCTAGTAGAGTATAAAGTGTACACAGACCTTAAGATCTAGCACAGGTGGATTATGTGTAATGAAGTAAAAGGAATAAATATGATCTAGGGTGAACAAATCCATCACTACTCTTACCCATGCAAGCAAAACAAAGCACAAAACGCAGCCAGAGTTATGAATATAAATATCTCAAAGAGTATATAAATATTACATTTATAAGAATGTGCCTTAGAGTTCTGAGTAAAATATGATACGCATTATCATTTTTTAGGAGAATATAAAGCAGAAACTAAGCAGATTTTTTCTTTAACTGTTAGGTTAACAAGGAGTTACCAGATGCAGGAAGGAAATCCTAAAAAGGAGATAAGTTGAGAAGCACAAATTTTCCCAATTCTCAAAAGAGATTTTTTTAAGGGGGAAAAAAAAAAAAAATCAAACATGAGAAAGAGGCAGTCATTCCGCCTATTTTTATGAAAGGCCATTAGCCAACCAACTGTAATACTAAGCACTCATGTGACTTCTGCCCAGCATTTATATCTTCAGAGCTGTCACCAAGATAAATCAGTTATTCTTACTCATTTTGAAACAATTGATTTCTTCAGAATTGGTGTTTATATTCACATTTTATACATGACTTAGCTGCAAAATGAAAAAAAAATGCATGTTTTTTTCAAATACAGTTAATAAGATAGCCCACAGCAATCAAAGAAATATCAGTATTCTTTCTATATAGTTACCAAGTAGCACATATTATTACTTGTCAATGTACTAGACTTCTTTGCACCATGAAAATCTGAAAGCTGAATCAGAGCTTAGATCATAAAATACTATTATGTATCCCAATGTACATACATGAAAAACTCAATTTTTAATCTGAAGCAAGAACTGTGTCAGTATCTGTATTTCCATGTATTTATTTATAGTAATAGATTACTGCAGTTTGACAATAGGAAACTTTATATTTAGAGTCCATTGTAAAAAAAAAAAAATTCTGGGGGAATTCCGATTCATCAAGTAACCTTAAGAACATACTACAGGTTGTCATCAGTACAGTCAAAGCCAAGAGTATCTTACTACATATGTTCACACATCATTTTCCAAGACAAACATGGTAGTTTTAACGAAGAATTTCTCTCTCTAAATCAACAGATACCTTAATAAACATCATTCTTTGTGGGTTTGTAGTAGCATGGCAAAAAGACTAAATGTTAACAAGTCGAAATGTTTCTGATATTAAAAACATGCTATATTTTACCATATTTATTGCTCATGTCTTTCATCAGATCAACATCAGAGTGAAATGTACTACAGCAAGCTGTTAATGCAGAATGGACTAGACTGGAATTGTGCAACAAATACTCACATCCATCTCCTCTTCCATAAAACGGACATGAATTCATAAAAACTACTTCTAAATTACGTCATGTAGTGAGGCTACATTGTCAGCTGAACGTTGATTATATCAAAGACATACTGCAAAAGCTTTGGTAGCTGGCAACGAAAAGTAATTTGATCACCTCCTATGAGTTAGAATCTCATCTGTCAAAAGTGTTGGATTGGTATTTTATTAAGGTGCATTTCCCTTCACATCTCCCCTCCTCATCTCAGCCCTCCCCTCTCCCACCTCATCCTGTCTCATGTTGGCTCCATCTCTGATAGGGCCACAACCATGAAATAGGTAATAGTATTATCCAAGCTCCTACGTGCTTTCTCTTGGTGGCTTTGGTCCAAGCCCCCATAACAAATAAAAGCCTTTTATTCCTCATCCAAAAACTTTCCTGGTCACAATGTCTCCAAAAAAATTACAACCATTAAACTAAGGTGGCTGAGCCAACAATATTTCCATGTTTCTTTGTATTTTCACATCTACCCTCCATCAATCTCTTATTTTAAACTTATTCTAAATTCTTTGCAGTAGGGACTGGCCTCTCTTCCTCACATTTGCTCTGGGTATAGCAGAGAGAATCCCTATGGGATTTAAGAGAAAAAAATAGTGATTTTTTCTGCAATACAGAAGAAATCCATTGTAAATCTGTGAACACCAAGTGAATGACTTAAAAATGAAGAAAAAATATGTACCAGTATAATCAGTGGAAATAAATATTAGTGAATGTTGTTCACAGTGATAATTCACAGCATATTAGCAAATATCATAAAGTACTTTGATACTCTTGTACCGTTTCAGAAATAGGAATACATTTCAGGAAAAAATTATATGGTGAGCGAGCTGGAGTGGAAATTAGCATTGGTTGTAATTCTGTTCCATTACATTTATTTTTTTGGAATCACAACATAGGGACAAATTCACAGTAAACTAGTGCTTCTTAACTGCTGCATTTGCAAATGTTTGCAGAAGCAATGACAAGATGTAGAATTAATACTTTAATATTCTTTCTTTAGCTAGTTTCATATCTTGTTTGCAAAATCTACAAGCGTTGTGCAATTGCTTCGAACAGGAACATTTTTCAGTACAAATGAACAGCATAAAATACATCCACCGGAGGGCCAAAAATGGAATATTCTCCCTGTTTTGTTATAATTAGCAAATCACTTGCTTCTCTCAGTCCCATTGTTATCTTTTGAGATATAGCTTCTGTGTTTCTTCACTATAGACTGAATTTTAACTCCTGTATACAAATTAGCAAACATGCCAGAAATGCACGAAAGCAGCAGATCTGGCTTTCAGATTCTCAGCTCTGAAACAATTTTGTTTTAGCATAGATTCACAACTTTCATTCCACTCATCACTTGCCCTTTTCCCCTCCAAATTAGACATAATTCAGTGGAAAGGTATTTGTAATACTTCTTTGGCGTTAAAGCCACTGAAATAAGAATGGTATTGCTGAATGTAAAATGCGGAATGGCCAAATAGTAGATAGTTGGAGGAAAAAAAAAAAACCTCCAAGATTGTTCTTGTGTTCCAAGAGAGATTTAGTGAACCTGACAGAAAAGACATTTTTAGGATCTTGAAGGTGTGGATGGGAGATTTGGAATGTGAAGGTTTTTTAAGGGCCTCAAGTTAGCTCATTCATTTTCACCTAAAGCATTCATAACAGCTCATTTTTATTTGGAAAACTCAAGTGATAACCATGCCATGGTCCAACAGGTGATGGTGCTTGAGTACATCTTGCTTTTAAGCACAGGTACCTTCTGTAGGACCAGGGGCAGCACAGATATCAGCACAGGTAGGGACTCTCAGAATTTGCCCAGATATCTAGGGGGTTTTGCAGCAGTTGCAGACCGCTCTGCTCCTTCAGCAGTACTCCCACTAGTACATAAATTGGCTGGTTTAAAACTTGCCCAGGTTTACTAGATTATATCTGCCA
The DNA here is from genome assembly GCF_036370855.1 of Dromaius novaehollandiae. Lineage (NCBI taxonomy): Eukaryota > Metazoa > Chordata > Aves > Casuariiformes > Dromaiidae > Dromaius > Dromaius novaehollandiae. The sequence continues at coordinate 60,120,465 of NC_088100.1, forward strand.
CGCAGCCGTAATCTGAATAGGAAACTGGAGATAAAGCCCTGAAAGAATGGCAATCACACTTAAGTATGTATATTACTTAATCACACTTAAGTAAAACACTCATTTTAACATGCTACAGTCTCCTTTAATATGTAGGTTAAAAAATTCTCTCTATTTAAAAAGCCAGTACTTCTAAGGATTCCCAAATCTGCATGCTTCCTTAAGTTACCCTGAAACATGCTGTGGTTGGTAGGGGTATACAACATATTTCTGCCCTGGATCCAGCCCACCCTTCTCTTCTAGTGAAGTTTTATGTTCTAACATACTCTTTTGCACACAGCTGAGGATTAATTCACAGCTCCAGTCACAGTGACTAGTCTCTGTAGCTCTATATTTACCCCTTCAAATGTATCCATCCCCTTATATCAAAGCAAACTACCTGCAGCTACCTGGATTCTGCAGCACAGCACAGAGATAGTGCTGATAACCTCTGATATCTCTCAGATTTCTTAAATTTTAAGGTTAGAGATCTGCTGCACCCTTTTCTTGCAGAACCACCTTAGACTCCTATCCCCACTTCCCACGTGGGGCCAGGATATCCAAAATGCTACTCAAAGACATAAACTCTTCTTCGCACCAGCTGCCCATGGGCATGCTAGGATATGAGAATGCTTTTTCTCGCTAAAGTGACCTCAGATTTTGCTGCTGCTCTCCTTGAGAGTCCAAGTCAGAAGAGGCTGAGAAACTATCATAAATATAATCCTATGAGAACCTGATGATACAAAATTAGGGCGGTCATCATGTCCGGTTGTGTTGAAGAGGCAAGGCATTTCAGAGACTAATGAGAGGAGGAATCTGTGTTGGCCAACAGCAACAGACTGTGGGAGGTCAGGCCAAAGCCAGACTGTATGGTGGCCTGATCAATAACTAGGGGAGTGCACAGCCATTTAGAAAGCTGTGACTTACAATAGATGAAGAGAAAAGCAAAGGGCAAGAAGACAGCAAGAAGCTATTTAGTGGATTGTCAAACACTAAAAATTTAACAAAACAGAAGAGTGAGCTGACAAAGGCTGTGGTGGAAAGGGTATGTTTCAGAGGGGATAATAAGGGAGAAAAGGAGAGAAATGAAAGGTAGACTCACCTACCTTCTTCTCAGATCTTTTTACTGCTGTGGTAACCATCCAGACAACCGGCCACGTTTCTGAACAAAGACTATACCTGATTTCTCCCTCTGGATCTGTCTGCAACTACAGAGTCCAAAGCATGCCTGTAAACCATATTCCGAGATAACAAAAAATACAGGAGAGAAATAGTGTTCAAATTACAGATCTCTGCTTAACACAGAGCAGTTTCTCAGCAGTCAATCTATAGAATAGGTTAAATGGCCTAAATATCCATTAAGTTCTCTATTTCTATTTTCATCCTTTTTGCTCTTTAAGCACACAAATTAGGAAAATCAATATAAAAAATGTTTAAATCCTTTGGATAATGTCTTGTTCCGTCCCCAGTGGTATTTCAATTTACCGAAACACTGTATGTGACTACAGTTGTGTTTATTAAAAAGGTTCAGTTTTTATGTCCTGAAAACAATAATTCCATCCTCTTTGGATAGTCCAATCTCTGTAACACACAAAATTTCATTCTGCTTTTGAACTAACTCTACTGGACCAGAAACTATCAAACCCACTGAACCTTAAGCCTGATCTACAGAACTGTTAAACTGTGTAATCCAAATCAGGCATGAATTTAACACAGGAAGCTTAGCCTTCCCTTAGGTTCAATTTCCTAGTCTCTTGCCACAGCACAAGCAGTTGCTCGCTCCCTTGACTCTTACTTCACACACTCCTCAGCCTATTAACCAGCCAGATCTGACAAGGGGGGTCCAAAACCAAAAAGGCTGAGGGCACTACAAAGCAGCAAGGCATGTTTCTCCATCTCCTTAGCAGCAGCCCAGCAGCATGGCTCTTCCCAAATATCCCATGGAAAGGACGATAAATGTCATGTAAAGGGGGCAGGTGGGGCAGACTGGAAGGGAGAGAAGGGCTAGAGCTTCCCTCCCAAGCCTGTGCTCTGTGCAGCCCCACACGACATCTGATCTGCCTCTTGAAGCTTACCTGGGCTACTACAACCACTTCACGAATAACAACTCAAAAGACGCTTTCCAGAGCAAGAAGTGAGCGTGCTCTAGGTGTTTATCTACGACAAGCTAGGCAGAACACCATTTTATTTCATACTTCCTTAACGTAAACTGTATCTCATCCCTTTGAGGGCTTACAGACAACTCCACCATGCAAATATTGGCCAATCCAGGTAATAAGATCCAGCTCTTCCTTTTACCACTAAAATCTCAGCACAGATCTTCTCTTCTCTGGGAGCAGCAGCGCAGCAGGAAAAGTGAAAAACCTGTGGGGTTCCTGACATGAGGCAGACTGTATGTGCTCTTTGCTGTCTCTCAAATACCGCCCACTGTCTTTAAAAAATAATGACTATTGGGATATTTTAAGAAAGTAATGTTACAAATAGAGACTTTATCTTTGGAATATGTTACTCGTTAGTCACTAGTTATTTTAGATAATTTCAGTCACTGTTTCATGCACAAAGTACAGCTAACTGTGATAAACTTATCAGATTGGTAGGTTAGGATGGCCAAGGATGGTAACTAAAGCATTGCAGAATAAAAAATAGATTAGTAACTGATCTTTTTGTCTATTAACATTTTCTGATGCCTTTTCAGTTCCAATCTATTTATGAGGCTTTGCGTTTTGCAGGCTGGTGGACCCAGGCTAAATGTACCGTCTCAGGCAAAGACTTTAAACCTACGTAACTTGGCCCTGCTGATAAGGACGCTAGTGCAAGCGTAGAGCCACGTGGTGAGCTAAATCAGGGAACTGATCTCGCTATGAAAGGGCCAGACTGCAAAGAAGAGTTATATTGATCTGATCTAGTCTGGCACCCCGAAATCTGTGCAGCTTAAGAGAGGAGCAAGTTTGGGCAGAAAAAGTGGAGGGAGGGACCTCTTCTGGCAAAAGTGTCAGTTTACACTGGTTTATTTAGGGAATTTATTGAACGCTACCATCAGAGAAGGAAGTGGATCAGCACAACTGCGAAGGCAGGACTCTTTTGAACTGGCACTGCAGAAAACTGACATGGAATGCATTCTGTTTCAAAGCATTTCACTTCATGATGGTCAGTGTTGGAAGTAGTCCTCATTGTAAAGATTTCAGCTGAAAAATTTGCTTTTAAAAAAACAGACAGGACATAAAAATTACACACATTACCGTTTCCTCTAAACAGTAGGGATGTCCATTTTTTTCCATGCTAGGTTACTCACTGCTTCCTATTCCACTGTAGCAGGAGTTTTACCCTTCACTTTTACCAGGTTCTTTCAGCACATCTTGGGAAGGACTTTATTAAGAACCTACTGGAAGTTAAAATAAATGGTATGTATCTTTTCTTAACTATATCTTGTTAATGCATTCAGACAACTCAGACAGGATGACAGCCAAAGGTTTACCCTTTCAGAAACCATTTCTGTATCCATAAAATACTCCATTCAACATGGCTAGCAACATCTTTGGTCTCTTTGGTCTTAATCTTGCATAAACACAGAACTCATTTAAATATTTCTGTAATTCTGCTGGGGCTACTCAAATGAATAGCTACAGACATTTTTCTTTGCACAGTTGGGATTTAATGATAATGTCACTTGAATTTTTTTAGAATGATCACAGTCAACACTAGAGAAACTCTGCCAAATGCATGAAAAAAATTTTCAAAAGCAGTTCAGACACTCGGGGCTTCAGAGTCACTACGGTGCTTTTTCAGAAATGCTATCTTACAGCTTTTGTATTAAATTCTATACCTTTGTTTTATATGACAAAGACCACTTCAAAGTTGCCTGTGCCATGAAAAACAGGATCAGTTAGTGAAGAGTGAGATATTTGAAAACAAACAATACAAAAGAGATGTCATATCCCTGCAGTCTGTACCACATTCAAAGGGGGGTTTGGAATGACTTTTTTGTAATATTCCTCTAAAGGTTGTCAGAAACTCAGCTCAAGCAAACCAGCTGTTCATTACTAAGAAACATGAAAGAACACAGACTGTGGAATGTATCAGCTAGTCTAGCTATGTTTAACTTTCATGAAAGGCCTTTCTACAAAGATGCCCTTATTGTCCACGCTGCTGGTAGCCTTACAAGTACCCTTTAACATCCAAGAAGCTTCTAAAAGCTATTAAAACTCCTACTAAAAGCATTATGACTCTTGGCACTGAAGTAACTGTTTTACAAGGAACTAAGTAGTCCTCCCTAATGTCACACTTTTTCAAAATCTCCTCAAAAGATTCAGCAGAGAAGGGGTTACAGCTGTAAGAGTTTGCAGCTGTAAGAGTTTGACCACTCAGCCAGAGGAGGAGCAAAAAGCAAGGAATTACAGGGCAATCCCCCTTATTAAAGTTCCAGAAGAAAAGCTAACACCAGCTTGTTGGAAATGAACAGTCACAGAAAGATATGCAATCAAATTTATTCAGGGATTTTAAGGGTTTAAAATAGATGACAACCTGACAGGAGAAGTTCTACCACAAAAACTAGGTTAAAACAAAAACTTCTTAATTTTTTACAAGGTCAAATTAAAGAGAGTAAAAGCAGCCAATACTAACTTTCTGACAAAATTCAAAGATTTAACGAGGATGAAGAACACATCATAATTCTGAAAGAACGCTGCTTTCCAGGATCAGGTTGTATGCATTATAAATCAACCAACAGGATATAATTAAGCAATAACACATGGCAGGAATTAATTTCTGAGCAATGAGAAAACACTACAGATTTTAACAAAAATACTCATGGTTTACTTGTTACTTACCAGAGTTTGTACAGCTTTCCAACTGCTACAGTAAGCATGCACAGTATACATTCACTCTGCTGTAGATTTGTATAAATCCATGTCCAATCATATCCTATAAATCCTTAATTACTTTTTCTTTCTGGCATTAAAAAAGGCCAATTTTGAGGACCATCCAAAAGACAAAATCTTCTCTGTTGAGATCTCTGTGTAATACTTGTACTAAATTAGGTGTTATCAGTGATGAAAAAAACCCTTAGCTTCACTAAACATGTACTGATGTATTTTTTATGGTTGGAAGTCCTCTGTCCCCTCCTGTAATCATTTTGAGCTTCTCCTAGCAGCAGATGGCCAGCCTACCACACTGCAGACAGGAAAACAAAACAATGTTTTCTCCATGCATACAACGGAAACAATGAAAACAACAGTTAGGCACTTTCTTTTTAGAATATGTTTTGTGCCATGCCTCGGAGCTACATTTGTTTCAAGTGAGCAGCAATTGTTTATTATAACTCCACCAATTCATATTCAACTGCAATGTTATTACTTTATAAGTTACAATTTAGTTTGAGGCTTCCATAGCTGGGGCATGTTCCTGAACAAAAAGTAATTTCTAACCAGATGAAGAACAAGCAGCAATAATATTGCAGTAGCAGCATTCTAACATATCCTCTTTTAAATAAGATCATGCTCCTCTTAGAACACGGGACCTTTGAGCAAAACAAAACACAGTTTTCTATACTGTGGAATACAGTTTCACTGGGCATTTCTGTGAATAACCCCTCTACACTGATGTTTTAACAGTTCATTGTTCGGCTTAATTGTGAAGTCTTCAGTCACCTAAAAAACGCATCATGAGATACCCACCTATGTAAGAGTCACTGTTTCTGCAATATGAGTTAAGTATACTTTTTTAATGATTTAGAAACCACTTCTGAATTCTCACATTTTGCAACAAATTCTTTTGCTATGTAGAACCATTTCTAAAAGCTAGTTCTAAAAACTGCAAGCAAAGAACTATAAACATTTTCTACTGTTCTAATTATATTTATCATTTTTCTAATCTCTATTCTTAAGCTCTCCTGCCCAACAGAAAGGCTGTTTTTCTTCCAGCAAGAGCTTTGTGGATGTCACAGATTCTGTATCTCGGATTTTTATTGAAACAAAAAGCTAACTGGGAATTTTAAGCTGCTCCTATTTCTCTTTCCCACTAGAATTTGTATAAGTATGTTTGTATGCTGTTTCTCCACACTCAGGGTGAAATGACACAAGGGCTTCCAAACTGGCACAAGCATAAAGAGATCTTGACTGCACACACGGCCACCCACTCTGGCTCCTGGTTTTTGGACATCATCTCCACGGTGGTGTGGACATAACTGTGGGTACATCATGCTGCGAACCCAGTCAAGGAACTTATCTGGCTTTCAAAAACCAGTAAGTAGGAAACTCCACACGAAATTACCTTAAATAGTGTTGACACCAAACACTTCTGTGAAGCCGAAGTGTCAGGCTGCCTTCTGCATATTTGTCCTTCAACTAACTTTTGCCCAGATGTGCACCATTACTGGAAAGCACAAGAAATATCCTTGTGTTCAGTTTCCAAGCTCCCAAGATACGATTCCGAAGTCGACATAGCTATGTGACGTTCATATCCCTCAATAACCCAGCACAACATCCATCAGAGTTGAGATCTTCCCTGATAACCCTCCCCAAAAAGCACAATGGGCAGATGTTAAATTCTGTTACAATTTAGAAACTTTGTCCTAATACTCCTGAAATAAGTGATGGGCTCCTTAAAATACACTATCTGCCACGTATAGAACAATCCGATTTTGAGAAATTGATTATTTGCTCCCTAGAAAAACACTAACATGTGTGTGTGTGTGTGTGTGTATATATATATATATTCACTTATAGCTCCCCGCATACTTTGCATATTCTATAGAGAAAACACCAGGTTGCATTTTGGTCTCAAGACACAGTATTTAACAATGATAACAGCAGATGGGGTTTTGGTTCTCTCAGATAGAAATTAGTATAAATATTGCAAGGGACTGAGGGGAACTTTCTGGCTGACTGTCCTATTCTCACTTTGGGTCCACCTCCCTCCCCAAACCAAACGGACATTATTCATTCATATATAGACTGACTTCCAGGCCTAAAAACTGCTTCATAACCATTTGCCAAGGGGGATAATGGCTTGTAACTATAAAGGACTTCTTGAAGAAGTCCCATACAAGCAAGCCTATGGACTACATACACAGGAATTACTGCAGAAGTCAATTATTTCACAGCCAGCACAATTGATATTACACAACACTGGCTGAAAAATCTCTAAAAATAAGCAATATTTTTTTAACATAGCCAACTAAAGATGGCATTTGAATGACAGGTTGGTCCCTAAATTCTTATCCTTTACTAATGTTTCCTCATGAAAAATACAACACCATCAAAATATTGCAGACTCATCACTAAATTCTTGGATCACTGTGGCAGAGAATGATCATTTAAGATGCAACTACAATATAAGATAAAGGAAGTAATTTTCTCCTGATGATTTCTTCAGCAATCTGTACCAAGGTACAGTGTATGTCTATTGTTTAGAAGCCTGACCTCCTTTGTCAGGAGCAAAATTCTGATAAAACACACTCATGAATGCCAAAAAAAATATACTGTGTTAGCAATTTTCAAATATTAACTCTTATGCTTGCTAAAGTTAGTCTGAGTACCTGCTAATAAACACAACATGGTTTCAGACAACTTCATCTGAATGCCAACCAAAACAAAGAAAACGCGGTCCCTGCCCTCCCTGCGAGGACGAAAGAGCTCTGGCAGGACTCAAAAGTGAGGCGGTTCCACTTGGCTGAGTGCGCGCGTCCATAAGCAGCCGACCTGCCTTTGGTCAGAGCTTATGCGCAGGCCAAGTTGCTCTTTTCCTCCTTCCCGCTGAAAGTCAAAGATTTCTAGATCAACTACTGGGAGAAGGGAAACTTAGCAGACCACTTGAATAATATCACCATCTAAGGAATCTGTTGGAAACTTCTACAGATGAGCTACAAACCTTTAGAAAGACCAGTGCAAGGCATATCAGTTAAGACACATAGATCAAGGTCAGTTAACAGCATATACATATTCAGAAATTAGAAATTCTCTTAAAAAAAAAAAAAAAATGTCTGGAAGCCAGGAACCCACCGAAAGTTTTTCTTTGCTCAATTCAAGATTAGTAGCCTTCAAAACAATAAGACATGTACTGAATATACTGCACCAGTTCCTGATAAACTTACTGCTTGGCACAAGCAAACATCAGCACTATAAAAGTAAAGTTAGACAAAAGATAAACATCCAGAAAAATGCAGCTTGCATCAACTGCTGCTTTGCAAATAGTACAGGGTGCCTGCTAGGTACAGAGCAGTTTCATCAGTGGCATTCTGCTCTAAACTGACATAAAAATGGTAACTTTCTGCTGCTACATCGAATGAATTGTTCACATATGTATAAAAAGATACAGAGTGCCTAACAGTCTTAACATCACTAGAAGAAGAAACTGGAGTCTATGTCTGGCTGATACACTTGGTTTGGAGCAAATGACATTCACTTTCTTCCTTTTTTCTTTAAATGCAAGTTACGAAGTCACTCACCTTTCTTTCAATGTCCCCCCCAAAAGTGAGTTCTCACAACTCCACCCCCTCCTTCTCAGTCCAAAGCAATCAAACTGATCAGGACTTTTTTAAAAAAATGGACACACAGACAAGAACTTTGAACTGCACTGTCCAGCTAGCCTCAATTGCAATCCCAAACGCACACATGGTAGATTGTGATCTCTGAATGAAAGATAACATTCACTTGCCAGGTTCTATTATATATACATGTTTTTATGTTAGAAACTTGCTGTAAGCTCAATTTCCGCTGCATTTAGCCTCTATGCATCTTCACTGAATACAGAAAGAGGCAGGAAATACATACTTGGATTATGAAACAAAAGAAGCAGATTTCTACACTGTAGAGTCTTTGACCTTGCAAGCTCCCTGTTTATTTCTTATTCCTCAGGGTAGACAGACAGAATAGGGCTCTGAGACACAAAATGTTGAATTTTTGGGAAGAAGCAGCAGCAATGTTAAAATAGCACTTTTCTAAGGCATAAGAGCTTATGAAAGAATTCTGTTTCAATCCTCCTTACATTTAGAATTAAATGGGGAGGAAAAAAAAAACCAAAAAACCTGAAGGAGCCTCAGTATTCTGCATGGCATCCCTGCCTTCTTACAAGAAAAGAAGATTAGTCACTGTCACAAAATTCTCCTTCAAATACTGGTTGTGCCTCCATCCATGAGTCATTCATATTAACTTTTCAGGACAGGAGGTAGTTTTCCATTATCTCTCTTTATTTACACAGAGCATCTCTTGAGGGCAGAGTAAATTAGGTTCTCTTCTCTTATGACCCTTTACTCACAATAATTCCCTGGCTGGAGAACAAAAGATACATGCAATGACAAAAAGAACAGGCAGGGAAAGAAGCCTCTCAAACTGTATCAGACAGGCATTCCCTAGGAATAAGGCTGCTTCCTGAGGAAAGTCTGTGTTGGAACGCTCCGGCCTGCCTGCTCAGTAACAGGCGCTGCCAAGAAATGACCCAAGTTCTTCCACACTCATTCAACTACTTATTGATCTATTCAGAAGGTAATATTTAGTTCCAGCATGCATCTTGTGAGACCATTACTGCACCTGCAGCTTCCCGCAACATACAGCTTGCCCTGAAAGTCCTAACTGTTGACTATACAAGAGAAAATGATTAGCAACCATTTGAGAGAAATCACACCTGAGAAATCATAGCTCTTTACAGACTTATTAAGATACTAGCTGTTTTTCCTTGGGTTATATATTTTCATCAGACTAAGACTCAAGTTTTTTACTCTATATTATCTGAAGAATTGCCCAGACTTTCACAGGGACAAGACAGGCAGATAGGGAAAAGACTGCTTTGCACTGTGTTGCTTCTATGACTCTTGCTCATTGGATATTTTGGATATTGTTATTATTTCCTCCTTTTATTTTTCATTTGCTAGTCCATGTGTGAGGCAGCACGTATGTATGTATGGTCATGTTTCCCTCTTCTATTTTGTCGTTAATGTCTGAAGTGCCCTTTGGAGTATCTCATAGACCACCAGTGCTCCAAAGCCACTTAGGAGAAATGTTCCAGGATGGCTCCACAACCATATTTCTAGTCTACTACCACATTCACAGATAGCACATCTTGCATACCGCTGTCTTTGCTTTTTCCGTGGATTGTACTGATGAGCTCTGCTTACCTTTCCATCTCAAGAAAGTCACTACTTTGGACTTTCTCTAGCACTCCCCATCAGGGCTTTATTCTTCTCCAAAAATTTTGGTCTACTCACAATATCGTATCTTATCTGACACATTTTCTGTTTTATCTACGGTAAACTGTGGATCTCCTAGTAGTTTATCTGAGTAGTATGTCAGATAAATTTCAGCCATTTGGTCTCTAATCAAGACTCTATTCAAAACCCTCTCGCCATCCTTGGATATCCCTCCTTCACCCCAAAAAAGAAAAAAAACTGTAGACACCTCAGAACAATCACAAATTATTTCATGTTTTTATCTTCATCTTGAGCTCTTTTCTGATAAACTTGTCACTCACGTCTCACGTGAGTGCTGTGTACTTCACATATCTGGAATATAGTTTTATCCACAGACTTCATTTTGGAAGTAAACAAAAAATGTGAAGACCATCAACATGCTTCAGAATGAGCTACTCTAAAATTAAAGCTACTCTGTGACTACTTCCCTACTGTTTGTAAGTCTTTGCTGCAGTTAACAGAACACAGTGCTTGAAACATCTGTCCCCATTTCCGTTAGGTTTCAACTCAGGCTGGGTTTTTAAGATCTGAATTCTTCCTTGCCCAACATTGACTTACTCCATTCATGATTTCACATTCTATTCAGAAATTGTTTAGAATCAAGGATTGTGAGAGAAACGGGTTTCAATTAGAGCTGAAGTTTAACTGAAGCGCTGCCTAACATAAGACAACACAACTAATTTTAACTGGTTATCGCAAGATCCTCTCAAAAGCCATACATTATTAATCATTAATATTTTTGCTGACTCAAATGCTGACTTCTGTATTAGCAAAGTAGTTAACCGTGTATTAGAAGTCATAAATGAAGGCACAATTAATGCTGAAATTCCATTCTTAGATCACGTTAAAAATGTAATTAATAGTAGTTAGAACTGTTATTCTATATAGCACTAATGAGCCCATTTATGGAATTTAAATGAAATAATTGTTAAGTAAGTGTAAAATAGCCACCCTAGTATAACACTTCCAACAGACTTCCTTTTTGGTCTGCTTCAAAGATGTTTCTTTTTCACCTCTTCTCCCTTCTGAAGCAGTCAGCAAATACAAAAAGCAAGAAAGTGTGGAATACCCCTCATTTCCATGGCAATAGATTGAGAGACCAAAGACAAGAGTCTCACTTCACAGCTAAATTTATACGGTAGTAGAAGGTAGGATACTCATAAAAAACAAAAGAAAACAAGTCCTCTTATTCAGAAACAGTATTTTGGAATAACAGGACAAAAAAGAAAAAGAAAAAGACTATGATAATCTCATCAACTTTTTTGTGCATGAGCATGAGGTTTTACGACAAAAGTCTCCTTTTGAATGCTGACAATTGGTACGAGAGATATTAGAAATTCCTAGTTTGTACATGGATGCAAGCAAACATAATTTAGTCTGTTCTCACTCACCCTATTTCTCCACATATGCCTAAGAGAGAATTCTATATTTTATGATTATAGCAGCAAACTATTCAAAACACTATAGTTTAATGCTTAAAGTCACACCATGTTCTCATTGCCTACTGGGTCTGTTTAAGTACTTAGTTTAGTGTCAACCATTAAAAACAGTGGATCCATTACTTACTGAACTGACATGAGACCCATCACTTGTTCATTAAATATATATATTTCTTCTCACTTCCCCTTTCATTTGTTCTTACATTCACTGGCATATTGTTCTCCAACATAGAACTGTTTGGCTAAGCATGACACAATACAGGCTTATCATGTACGAGTCTGGCATTGCGATTCATATTAATGCCTGTCTTCAAACATAATGTGTATTTCCCCAAACTTTCACAACTTTACATAGCAAATCATTTTAAAAATAATGTATCAGAAAGAACTTCAAAAATACCTCTAAAACCTCTCAATAAAGTGGCCAATTTTCCAGTACATAATGTTTAAAATACAGTTTTCTTTTCAATATGATGTAATGACAAATTGTGATGAATTCAGTGGCCAGGAAAAAGCAGATCTGGAATTTATGACATAATTTTTCTTCCTAATGATGAAAATTTTGAAAATGAACTTTCACTCTTCTTGTTTTACATGTTTGTTTGTTTGGTTTTTTTTTTTTTTTTTAAGCAGTGGCTAAAATACTTGTCCTTAAGTATACGACTTCTTTCTAGCGACTAGCAGTCCCTCACAAAAAAGTAAAGTTTTAAGATCTCAAACAATATGATTCAACCAAGAGAGCTACAAATCACAACCCTTATCTGGTCCTAAGAACTTTGCAAAAAACAGATGCAAACGTTAGGATCAAATTTCCTTCAGGTCAGAATCCCTTATCTAACTTATCAGACTGCACACATTGGAATACCAAAACATCTGGAAAGGTACACTGGATGAAGCTATCAACTAATTACCACTCACTTACATGACAATGTTAAATCCACATGCCAGCACCAATTTCATACTGCCCGTTAAACATTGGTTTGGTCAGCAGAGATCATTGATGGCTATGTCATCTCCATTGAGTTCGCCCCAGAATAAAGGCTTGGTTATGTACTGACAGTCCTTTGAAACAAATGGCAACAGCAGAGCCAAATACGATGATTTTGCAGACAAGCTCAAGAATTCAAAACGAAATGGCAGCCTCCCCGCCACAAAATGGCAGTTTTAGAGAGGGTCTGATAAAGTGGGAGAGTTGTCTTTTCATAGGTCTCATAGCAAAAATTCAGAAAGCCAAACACAGTCGAATTCTGCATTTGGTGGTGCTAGATGGGGAAGCCAGCAGACTTGTGTATCATTTCTGTGGTGGGTTTTTTCTTTTTTTTTTTTTTTTTTCCTCACACAACAGGATAAGTGATTTCCCCCTTTCCTTTCAAGTGGAGGGGCTTTTTCTTCACATAAACATCCCTTATAAATATAGTAAAGGACATTTGACAACAAGTGGGTAACAAGTTGAAATCTTCAAACAGAAACACTGAACAGCTTGGTCCTGAATCAGAGAAGGCTCCCCCCATTGGACAAAAACACTCATTCTCTTCCTTTGTATTTTCAGGTCCCCTGAAAATTATGAGTGGCAGTGAACTATTCCCTGCATGTGAAAAAAAAAGATGGAAGACAGCAAAGTACAGAGATTTCAAATGAAACAATGCTGTGCACAACCCCAAGGGATACTCAGAGAGAGAGCTGTGAGATATTTTCAGTTCAAAAGCAGAAAAAAAAGTTTAATTCAATAAAACTTTTTCTCTAGATGTGACACAATATATTTGTTGCCCGGTATTTTTTATGCTTTTAAAAATTTAACTTAGCTCAATTTTAAAACAAAACATTGTTTCAAAATCAAAGAAGAGGAGCCATTTCATTTTGAAACCACTGAATTAAATATTTAGGCTCCCAATATTTTTCCTCAGCTGAAACTACTAGATGAATTGCATCAAAACAAGAAAATAGCTTTGATCAATACAGCACTGTGTCTTTCAGTTAATACACCATTTGCATAAACAATTTCATCAAGCACTACTATGAGTGCAATTGAGACCACAGAAATGAGTCAATCTGCCTACTGGGTAATTTGCTATGGGAGGAAAACTATGCTGCTGCTCAAATTCAAGGACAGAAGCTGGAGTAGCCAAACAGCATTCCCTGAGGTCCCCCTTTCCCCCCACACCTGATAACCCAGCACTTCTACTGTGTCTGCTTTAACAAGCTGAAATAGACACCAAGAGTTTACATGCAGAAACAGTTTGCAATCTGTGTTTTTTCCTTCCCAGAGAAGGATAAAGCCTGACCTACCAAGTATGATTGAAATTTCCAACTACTGAAAACTGCCCAGGCCAGCGATGAGGCAGAGGCTGCGAGAGGATGACCGGCTCCGGAAAGGAAAGAAAAGGTTGCAAAGGTGCAAACTAAAAAAAGGGCGGGGGGCAATTCCTTGGAGGCTGAACCCAACCTAAAATGGGGCTGCCGTGTTCCCTCCCTGCAGCCAGCTCCCCCTTCCTTCTTCCAGGTCAAGCGTTAGCCTCACACAGCTACAGGAAGCCAGCGAAAACTGTGAGGGCTTCAAGGCTGGTTTCCAGGCGAATCCCAGCTCGCAGGAGTGTGGCGGGTGCATTCCCGCAGGTGCAGTACAACACCTGAACCGCAACAGGTTCGGCAACAGAGCAGCTCGACCCGATGCCAGGAGCAGGGGTTGCCTGCTCCAGACGGAGGGCACTTCACTGAGAAGCAGCAACACGAGTGATCGTCCCCGTAAGACAAATAACTCAAGCCTGCACAACAGCATGGACACACTCGAAGGAACAGAATGGTAACAGAGCTACTGCATTTTGAAACAATTGGTTTTACTGCATGAAATTTCTTCAGCATAACAAATGGTGGCTGGCTTCATAATTAACAGTTTCGAGGGCCTTCCAGAATATGAATCGGAAGGAAACAGAATTTGAATAATGCATTAGCGTGAGTTCGTGTTCTAGTAGCCCTATGTGGATTGTCAGTGCGTATTCCAGCAGCTCGTTATGATTTATCTTCATCAGCCATGGGCTGAAATTACCAGACTCCAATTACTTTGCTTCCTGTGTTGGGGGGGGGGGGGGGGGGGGAAGAAAAAAAAAAAAAGAAAGAAAAAGAAAAAGAAAAAGTCAGGCCTACCACAGGAGATGGTTTAAAATGCCCGAGGTAAAGAAAGTAATCTACTGTTCTCTGACATTTGCTGCCTGAAAGTCATTCACATTAACAACCATTCAAACTTGTTTAGTGCAAACCAATTGCTTCTATTTTCCTCTTGTCAGTAACATTAGCTTCAATTCAAATTTAACTCTTAAAAAATTTTAAAATGTAAGATGAAATTCAGTGAGGCTTGACAGAGGCATATAAGGATCTTGACAGAACACACTGTTATTGAATTTATCTTCTTTAATCTGTTAATTTTGAAATTTCTATTTTCAAGAGAAAAACCTGCTGATCTGTACTTCTTCCACTCTCTCCGTGAAGCTAAGAGATTTATGCTGATGTTTACTGGATTCACATTTCAATACCATTCCTAACATAACAACGATTGCAGAGGCAGAAAAAAATAGATGCACTTAATTTAAACTAATAAATTGTGTGGTTATTTATGAGCATAACTTGAAGTTTAGTTACATAGCGAAGTACATTTAGTAACTTAATATCCCATCACTGTGAACACTTAGACTTGTAAAACAGGCCATTAACTTCTAAATACTTAAAGCTTATAAGGTTAATGCTTAGAGAGAGAAGGGGAAGTAGGTTAGATAGTAAAACAACAGCAACTGTCAGTCTGCTCAAATAAACACCAAGGAGACTTGCTTTTATCTGTACTCTTCACACCACACCCAACACTGCAACATGGAAGATCTGAAAGCAAGCTTTTATCGTTTCTTTCACAGTTAAATAAAATAAACAAAAAACACAAGACACCCACCCACACTCCTTGGCCTAACGTATTCAAGGATATAATGCACAGATTAAGTCATATTACTATGGTGAATTCGGAACCTATTCCAAAAGGCGTCTTTTCATAAGGGTTTTTTTTTGGGGGGGGGGGGGGGAGAGAAGAGAAGAGGGAGAAAAGTAATTTTTATTTTCTTCTGTATTTGTGAATTCAGAAAGGAAAGAAAACACATACAAGCCTGTGGTGGCTGTGGTAAATCTAACCACATTTCAAGCAAATTAGTTCTGTTACAGACCTCTATGGCATGACAATTCAGCTCAAGAAAAAGCCAAATCAACTCCTACACGCTACAGAAATGAAAATAGTAAAGATTGGCATTACACAGTTAATTGTTTCTAAGCACTGCACATTCATTATTTTCAAATTAGCAGTAAAAAATTACAGGCACTAATTAATGTTGAACGGTTTGGGGGGCAATAGCTGGTTTACAGACTAAATCAGATGGGTTGATAAGGACCTGATGCCTACAGCTTAGGCAAGAGATCCTGTTAAATGATCATGACATTTCTTTTCTCACTGCAACAATTTTCTTCTTTTTGAAGTGCATATGAAAACTCTAGCTCAATTAATTGTGTTGTATCTTGGGAAGACTGCACAGTTACTTTATGATAGGATACCTGGCGTCACCATAACATTTAGAAGATATTAAAAATCCAGTATAGTAGTTCATGGTTATGAAAGAACTTGACCTACTGCGTTATATCAACAATAATATCACTAGTTTTACTAGAGGTCTGAGCATGAAGCTGGGAACTAGAAGCTTGACTTATGCCAGTTTTGCTGCTTGTGCTTGTTGGCATGTACCACACTCTCTAGGCCAGTTCCATCACAAATAATTTTAGTATCATTCCACACTTCATCTATAGCAACAAATATTTTTAAAATACACACATTTTAAGATCTAGACAGAATATACCCTTGCAGATGGATGTCCAAGTAAAAGGACAGATGAATAATCAATTTCTTGGTACAGCAACTGAAAGCATTACCACTCCAGCCATTAGCTAAAGCCTGTCAGCCAGCAACTCTTGCCCCAAATCTCAGCCAGTGCAATGAACAGATCTCATTTTGGTCAGTGAAAAAATTAAGCAGCTTCAATTAAATCACCAACAAGGGGGATTTAGGTTAATGCACATGGCTGATACTGTGTTGCAGTAGGCAAAGAGACCTTATGTGATCTTTTCTGCTATCTCTGCTGTAAAGAAGGCTAGGGAAGGAAAGGGGATACTACCCCAATGAGGGACAATGGTAAAAAGATGAAGAGCACTAGTTCCTCAAGCCATCTATGTGTGTGACAAAGTTTGCAGTCAAAATACAGTAATGAAATAAGGTAAAATCATTAGAAGCAAGCAAGGAATTTAAGCCTTGGTTGGTTGTTTTTGAGTAAAGGACTTACCAGCACTCAGGGAAAAATATTCCAAGATAAAAATGGAACTCTGCGGGCTTCTCAGAAGCATTGAGACACAATTCTGATTATGTGCTTACAAGTGATGTTCCTCCACACTTTTGAAAAATCACACTCAGTAGTCTACCTGGATTGATTTTCTTTTCTTGCTGGTCTGAGTGAGGCTGTCTCAAGCACTCGCATGGCAGATCCCATATTACTTCTTGCTTTACAGAACTCAGGGACCATTTACTATGACATGGATCACACTGTTGTCGTAAAGCTTTGCAAGCACTCCAGCTCTTTAGGATCGAAAGCACAGAAAAGAAAATCTTTTTGATAAACACCCAAAATATCACAGCATTTAAAATCTAAAGACATGAGATACACAGGTACTATGCTTTCCATAATGTCGGGGCAGGACCGACGAGGGAAGCAAGAGACGACCCAATATGGGTGATAAACAAGCTTCAACTTTATTGGTAACAAGCACAGCTTATATAGCTCATTCTACTCTGGATTACATACTTGACGCACATCCATTGGATAAGAATTGTACACGCCCTCCTGACAAGTCCCTTGGCCGACTGCCAGGGACTTCTCCAGTCCGTGTCCGTTAGTGGTGTGCTGTTTGTTACCTACACTGTACTGTAACTAAAGATCAAGTAAAGTTCAAAACCTCTGTTATTTTCCTCAAGCTAGCACCTATACAAGCATCTCCATAGGACTGTGCCCCTGTTCCTCAAGCCATTCCCCAACACCATAACACCATACAGTACATTATTGCTGATTTTCCAGGCCCTCTAGGTAACAAACATTGGTATTACTTGTTATTTGGTACTGCTGACAGCTCAGAAGTTGATTATTTCTATTAATTTATTTTTTCTAACACTTTCCATTTTTGACAAAAAAGGAACATGACTCAAAGTGTTATTTAAATTTTGCCATTTTCACATTTCAGTAGAATGAGCAAACTTCATCTTTAAAAAGATATGTTTCTTTTACAGGAAATTACTGCATTTGTTTCTTATCCCTATCACATTTACAGTAATTCAATCTGCTCTCTTTCAATCAATCCACATCGTTAGTTCATTGAGATAACTGAAGTTTAATGTTATTCTATACTCTTGCTTCAATTCTTATTTTCTGTGGAAATTACACTGCAATAATAGGAATTTTTGGAAAAACAAACTAGTTATCTTTATGATTTTCCTTAAACTGTCTGAACTGAATTATTTAGAAAGACAACAAATGCCTTTTTATAACTTATGAATTTGAAGTATTTTACAATTATAACTAGGACAGCCAATGACTTTTCATAAGTATACTGAAGCAAAGTTTTTCACAGCATATATCTGGAAACAAAACAGAAGTAAAATTCACACAATTCTAAATTATATTCTCCCTAACAGGAAACATAAGACAATACCTCTCAAGAACAATCATAGTAGTGCAGCCTCTACATTCTGAAAGTGTATGTAATTTCCTGAACATTTCATGATCTCAGTTTGCATGTTGAAAGCTGAACTGCCTGAACACTTTTGAATATTTATTATAAATCTTAAGCATTAGGCTGAACATTCTACCAAAGAAATGCAGTATTCTCCAAATGCAAAGTTTTCTAGTGAGTCCAAATATAATGAGACAACATTTCCAAATAAACTTTTAAAACAAACAGATCATACCTGATGAGACTGTTATGCACTGATGTTACACCCAATTATCTAAAGGTTTGGTTATACATAGAATTGTATAGCTGTTTCAGAGCACAAGGTATCTGATGGATTTATGCTGAATTTTAAGCCAAGCATGGGGTTTCATTCTATTTATGCTTAAAGCAAAGGACAAAATCATAAAAACCACAATACAGAAAAAGCTCGGGAAGCTGTGATTTAGGGAGCTCCTTCTCTTTATTTTCAGAAAGTGTTGAACACCTACTTTAAAAATGAGACACAGCTAAAGATCCTCCAACTGAACATTAAACTGAAACAGCCAATCATAGGTTGCTATTTTAAGTGAGACAATCCTGAATATGGTGGTTTCTCTGTTTCTTTTCCATATGAGTTTATTAACAAGACAGAGAATGGTAAGACTCCTCTTCTTTCAATAGTGTGTTTCTTTTACCATGTCAGCAGAGGACAAAAACTAGATAAAGACATGAAAATCATAGTTGTAGAATTATGTGTATTGCTAAGGCAGTTTGGGTTCTTCATGCGAAGAACAGAACTACAGTTGTTCTTTGACTCACAGTAGACCACATCAAAGCTGTAAATGCTTAAGTGGAATCTGAAATGAAGCTAAGTGCATTAAGTTTTATCTTATATCCCTTAACTTTTGACCAGATAAAGTTAAGAAATGTTATGCTTCAAATGTGGGAATATACCCAATATTGTAATTAAAGTAACAGCAACAAGGAAACAGAATCAATAAAAGAATTATTTCTACTTAATAGTAAAATATATAAAGCTAAATTACTTTATTGACAATTATGTTAGCATACTTGGTAGCAAACATTTTTTTAAATCGAATGTGCTTTTCAATTTAAACACCAATGCAAGAGTGTAAAAAAATACAGCCTTATGGGCTATCATAAGAAAAAAAAAAAAGGAAGCTAGCACTTTACTTAATTATAGAAAAACGTAATATGAAGTTGATTTCTTGTGTGCTGTATTAGTGCCTTTCTTATTATAAAATACTTTTGTATTGCCTTTGTCAACATAAATTAGCCTTGCGCAGTTTTTTTTCCATAAAACACCGTTAAATTAAAGTAATGCAAGAATGATATCATGCTTATGTGTCTTGCAAATATAATACTGAACTGATGATGTAAGCGTCTAAATGCCATTAAACCACTGTATTTCTTATTTGTCTAATAATGAAACTTTACAAAACAAAACAGTCCTTAAAGGATGTCTTCAATAATCTGTACCATGAGCAGTCAAATTACAAATTTGTGAAAAATTAAAAAAGAACAAATTTGCACCCTCTCTACAAAAACTTAAAAACTTGTAACAAATTTTTATTCATTAAAAATCAAATAGCAGACAGAATGCTACCAGCAATTAATCTTTGGCCAGGCTTGCATTATCATTTCAAGGTCAGGTTTCACTACCCATGCCTCAATGGCAGCTCGGTTTTGAAAAGATCACTAAACACTGCTCACAAGGGAAACATCATTAAACATGTACTTGGAAAACCAAAATTACTTGCAATTTCAATAACTACAATAACTCAGCTGGCCTGCATCTACTCATTTATACTCCAGTCAGAATGAGATGCTATTCAGCAAGCTTCCATGAGCTACCAATGTTATACCGATGGAATTGGTATATATCAAGTGTACGAATGGACTACACAAGCCTCCTCTTAATAAAAGCTTTGCCGGTTTGACCGGAGAAAATGCCCTTCTGACCATAAATCTGGAGATCAGTTTAACCCAGAAGGCGTCAGATGGGCACCTTGGGATTGATAAAATTCTCTGACACCAATGTCTAAATTAAACATTTCTTTCTCTCACCAGCATTTTTAATTGAAATTTATTTATAAAGATGCATTATGGTATCTAAGAGAGTATGACGCAACACTGCCATATGGTAAGGGCTGAAATCTGCATGCAAGATCTGCCCATGACCCTCAGACTGTAATTCTGATACTGGTAAGGAAATGTGAGCACCAAAATGCATTATCAAATGGCTTGTGGTTCCCTCAGATTTTCTAACCTTTGTATGCTAATGCTCTCCCACTGTTCACAGAGCTCTCTTCAATAGAAGACACCTTACTTATGTAGCAATCAAAGTATCATGCCTCTAAAAATAACCATTCCCACAACTCCATCCTTCTGATGAGGGGCCTCTAAATAGCAAGCTGAACTCATGACTGATTAAGATGAATACATGACTATGAGCAGTGCCACAGAGATGACCATTTGGAAAAGCAACTGAAAATAAATCACTGCTTCTTTGCAAATTATACCTGGCAGGAACAGGTATAGCTTTATTTTTCCAAGAACATACAATACTGCAGGTGTGGATCTTTTTCCTTCATATCTACTGTAATACACCCACAGGCAGAAAAATGGTTATAATGACCTGACCAGGTATTAAAGATGTTATAACAATGGACAGAAATGTTCCAGTGTACTGAAACAATTCTTAACAAAGCTATCAGAGTATTCTCCTTGAAATCAGTATATACTTAATTATAAACATATATATTAATACATCCCTATGCATTTCCATATGTATATATGGTATTCCATCCCAAACAGATTTCTCCATTTCTTCCAGACCTTTTTGCAGAAAGCATGCCCAGCAACACCTATGAATGTTGACCACTGTTCACAAGCAATTGGTGGAAAGAAACAGGTATCTCAAAATTTCAGTTCAACGCAAAAGCTTCCAAAGCTAGATCTCTTCCTGTCCTTAAACACAGCAGAGGATACTGGTCTGCCCTGTTTTGCTTTGTTTTTTTTAAGCAGCTAGCTAAGAATGCCTGATTTTGAAACGTGTATTTCACCATGACTCCCATCAGGAACTATTGTTGTTTCTACCATCCATGCCTCAGACAGTCTTCCACACAAAAGGCATGGAGCAGATGAGAAGACACACTGCACCTCATTCCCACAGGCTATTTCCTGACCTAGGCTTCGAGGACAAGCTACCCCTGTCTATTCCTCCTGTGCAGTTAGTGCTGCATACCAGACTTCCTGCTGCCCAAGGAGAAGAGCAAGGATTTGCAAGGGACAGGCTATAATCAGTTGGTTCTCGTGCCCTGCGGTGCCTTAATCTCCTACCCAGCTTTCCAATCCAGTGGATCTCAGCTGCTCAACCTCAGGATCTTCTCATCACCTTCTTGGTGTCTTCTGCTGCCTCCAGCCCAGAAGAGTGTCTACCCACAGACCATTTTCCTGAAGGAGCTGGGAAGCCACAAATTGCCTCCTCACATCAGCGGCCTTGTGAAGAAAGAAACAGAACCCATAACCTTGCCAGACAACACGAGCTGGACAACGAAGCCTCGAGGTTGAGAGAGGAGAGCTTTAGTAGCTACCTGAGGGTAAAAATCCACCAAAGAGTCTATTCCTGAGAGAACCTAAAAGATGGGAGGAATAGCATTTCAAGATCTCTTCATCTCGCTCTTTCTCTCTCTATTTTTAAAGTAGGAAAGGCTGTCCTCTTGTATAAACACTTCAGATGATGCTGACAAAGAAGAGGATGGGGAGGAAGAGTTTTGATCAGCAAATAACGGTTTCACCAATTCTGAAATTTGCTCTATCAGTGCATAACTGTCAAGGGAGCAGAAGAATCCTTCAGACAAGGCAAAAGGCCTGAGGGTCAGCACTTTTGGAGGATTTAGCATGCGTTCTGGTAAGTCTCAGTGTATACACAGCAATACTACCAGCACAAATTCAGGAGATGCCCATTGCCAAAAAGAAATCGATTTAAAGATGCTCCAAAACCACAATAAAACAACACAGACACACACACACAAAAATCCTAGAGATTGAAGAGGTGGATACAGACTATGCAAGTCCAAAAGATAAGAAGTCACAGGGGAAACAGAACTGGTAGTGTCTGACTTGCTTTGCATCCAAGATCTCAGGAGGGAGCGGAAAGACATGTGTCATGAAAGGTAAATCAGGAATCTCCTCTTGCTAACCCTTCCCTCCTCAACAAGGAAAGTCTCTGTGGCCTTTTCAGAGTCAGACGGGATATTTGTTCTAAAGTGATTTTGCTTACTAAACAAATAAAGGTGAAGCCTGCTACACAGAAGCAATGCTTTACCTTAGCTAATAAACATCAGTCACAGAATAATGCTCTAAAATGTGCAAGCAATTTAAGTTTTTGCATGTTTTATGCATTTCAAGGCAAATAATTCTTTTATTGTCAAAATGCATTTTTGATGCATTTTCTTCTTCTCTACCTGCCAGCAGAAACTTTCAAATAAACGATTTGGAGGATTTTTTTGTCTGCTGTTGTTTTTAGCAAATTATATGCACAAAAGCTACATTATAGTAAAGAGAGAAAAATCAAGTATTCAAAGAGCTAGAAATTCCACCTTTGAAATATCAGTGATAAGTTCAACTCAATTTACTTATGCATTATATTACGTTTAAACACATGATCTAATTCCACTTTCCTTAAATATAGGTGGCACAGTCTGAATAAAGCGAGAAATACAACTGTGTATGTACCTTGCCTGTATCCCTTATATACAGCCTTTACACAATGAAACTAGACCACAAAAGGTGTGTCAGAGAATACTCTTTATTGACAGCTGCAGGAAAAAATGAAGTGCAGCATCTCTCTGTGTACTACTGCACGGTCCTCAGATATATTTTATATGTAGGAGCAGTCAAGCAGACATTCACTAGAGAACAATGCTGAAGATTTTCCTGGCCTATAAGCTATAAAAGCTTGTCGTAATATTAGCTTCACATTTTATTGCTTGATTCAGCACATGCTAGGGTAGGTATCTGCCAGATTTCTGTACTAATGTAGTCATGCTACAAAAAAAGTATCCTCATATTGCTCTGTAAATCTATAAAAAAAAGAGAGGCGTGAGAGAGAGAGCATGCGTGCAAGAGTGTGTATGTGTGTAGGCGTGCGTGTGTGTGTACGCGTGCATTAACCTAACTCTTTAATAACTGGACCTTGAAATTGTACCCAAGAAAAACTTATTTTAAAATAAGCAGAACAGAAACACACAAACATACATATTAAATATATGTTAAGTTACTAGAAAAATGATTCTGGTTATGCAGAATAGTTTAATATTTTAAAATTTCATTTATATTCAGTTCGAACCAGGTATCTGAAGTTTTTAGATGCTTCAAATATGGGAATAGCGGGTTGTTCCAGGCCACAGGTAAAGAGAAAGCAGCAAGTAACTGGATTGCTCTTATTACTTAAGCTTTTCTACACCACACAGAAAAGCAATTCCTCATTTTCTTAATTATTCATTTAATTTCTTATACATGCAGAAGTGTAACAGTTGCAACAGTAGTATCTTATACATTCAGAATTAAAGCAAGTTTACTATAAAGTGTGTTTCATCAATATTGCAGAGTATCATAATGACAGTGAATACTATCATCTTTTGATTACAGAAAGGCAGCATTTGACTGATACAGAAAACATGGAGCCTCTTATCAGCTACTGCAAAAATATGTTCCTACATAGCAGTTAAAAAATGTGTGAAATTCTGCAATAAAAAACAGTACACACATATGCACTGCTGGGGAGACAGGAGAAAAGGATTGCCTCTCTCCAAACAATTTTGGGAATCAGCACATACCTAAACAGGCTTCTCTGTTCAGACTGGAGAACAGACTCCAAAAGAGGAGCCAGTTTGAAGAAGGGCCTTGATGTTTCACAGTTTTTCCAATCTACAATAACACATAGGGTACCAAAAAGCATATCCTAGACACCTCTGCAGCAGGCTTCAAAGGAAACTGGATAACTACTTTCCCATTTCAGTCAGTATACAAAGCCTGTTCACGATATATTAGCTGAGTACCAGCAGAGAAACAATTTGACAAGTCAGAAGCTGAAGCAATGTGTCAAAGAGATTGAATTCCACTCTCATATTAGTATAGGAGAAGACAGTGCATGATTATTGCTGGGAGCATGTGGCTATTTAGGGGATAATGCTAGCGCACCTTAACACTGAGGAGTAATGGAAATTGTCTGTCTTGTTCTCATTCTTTCTGAGACAGTCACTTGTGATATGTCTTGTTACACTGCCAGGTCATTTCTCTCTTCAGGCTCCTTAAATATCACCTGTCCAAGCTGCGAATACATCTCTCAAATGATGACATTATGCTTTGTCCCTTGCTAAATAGCAAGACGCTCACTTTACAAAGCATGAAGTTACACTTTACCTGCAGAAATTAAAATATTACAGACCAACCATTATGGTGGAGCTCTACTTCACAACGTTACATGTCTGCATACGAATGCTCACTCCCCCAAAATCAGAGCTGTACTCTTTAACAACCAATGCTTGGGTCCTCCTTTACGTTCTCATTCTTCAGAAAGGAGAATATTTCCTTACGTGGCCAAATTCAAAGAGATAGATTACACTCTCTCAATAAAGAGAATGATTACAGTTTCAAGCCAAAAAAGCATATGCAACGACTTTCACATTCTTTTAAATGACATCACATCCACCGAGAAGAAACTCTTTCTATTAGAGAAGATGCACTGCACTGAATGTCTCATTTTCTCTCACTAATAATTATTCTGGGCACATAGAGCTTGAGCAGAAAATAACTCAGCAAATTCCACTCCAAAAAACAGACCTCCAGCACCTGAGACAAAACAGAGTTTCTTCCATGAAGTGTCAGTGTTATGTAACATTTAACCCTGACTACAAGCCCAGGCAGGCCTGGTAAAGGCACAGGATGAAACACAGCAATAAGGAAGGCGGGAGTAAGAGCAGTCTATTTAAAAGAAAATTTTTGCCAACTGAGGATGAAAGACTATATTGTAAAAGCTAGGAGGGTGTGGGTTTTTGTTTTTTGGTCATTTATTACAACTCCTGCAAATCTGTTTCCAAACCCGTACAATTGTCTACATAGGTAGAAGGATGTATGCCTGTAACACCCGAGAGCCTCACACAAACATGCTGGTGCAGAATGGCTGCTCTTCCGAGGGAGGAAAAAAACATATACATGGGTACATAGGTATATGCTGAGAGAATATGCAAAGCATCTAAGAGATTAATTTTAGGAGAACAAAGTGTGTAACCAAAACAGCCAACATTGACTAATTTAAGTCTGTCCACAAGGCATATTTTTGAACAATTAAAATACAGAGTGTGGCTTCTACAGAACCTGATCTGTGCAGATTGCATTAGCCTAGCTGAAACATCACACACTGGAAACAAAACCATATATTTTCAAGAGATCTTCAGATCACCTGGAGTCCAGCAACCATTAAACAGACTCAGGCAAAATTCCCATCTCAAACTTGCGGATCCTTTCTTAAGCACCAAGACAGCAAGCTGGCTTGTGAAGGCAGTATGTGGCAGCACTTTTGCTTCCACTGTGGGAATCAGATCAATGTAACACAAGGAAAAAAAAATGAAATGTACTTTTTTCAACTGACTTTATCTAAAGAACACAACAACTAATAAATCCAGGACTAAATAATTCCCAGTAAGACATAAAGACTATGGATATATATGTTTATTGATTTCCATTCAATATTACTGTTCTGTATTTTTTCCCCTCACTGTGGAAACTAAGGGTATATGCTCTGAACAAGCTCATCAGTAAAACAACAGCGAAAAATGTCTGCCTCCTTAATTTAGCTTTCAAATATGCATCACTACCCACCCTTTCTGATTACAGCTAGATTAGATCATTTATATCAATGACAAATTTTCTTGGTTCTGTTCTGTACAGGTTCTTATATTGTATGCATTACCATAGGATCTGTGCAGCTTCTTAAGAACATTTATACAATGTGAATAGTTTCTATGACGTATTAGTCATTCCCTCATCCATTGCTTAGGCAGAAATATCTGCATTTTTTATTTTAACTTTTCATTTTGTTTCTTGGCTGAAGGGAAGGAAAACCAAGAAAGCTGGGTTCAGGGGTTGTGTTCCAAAATCCTGGGCAACAGAAAAGGAAAACTTGGCAATGCAATGTAAGAAGTCATAGAGGTGACATGGCACAAAAAGAAAGGAACATGTGCAGTGAGGAGGATCCTTAATTACGGCTATTCAGAGGAAAGGAGACAAGTGCAAAGACAGTCACAGAAGATACTCAGTTCACGAAAAAATTCATCTCAACTCACTTCTATACATGATTGCTGCATTCTTCCCTTCCCCCTTACTGTATAAGCTGTACACTGAGAGTAGAACCTGCATACACAGACACAAAGAAATGCTGGTTGAAGGCAGAGCAGTGGTACTAGTTCCTTTTCAAGGGGGTTAACTCCGAAGTCCATAAAATTACATCAGCTACAAAATTTGTTAGTGAATCAATAAAAATTTACTCTCTGACATATGATCTTTAATGTACTAAATTCTGATTACATACTATTCATCTGTGGAAAGCACTCAGATAAAACCAAGATCTCATCTCGGCAAGCAGAACAACAGACCTATTTGCTCTGAAAAAGCTGTGTAAGGTAAGTATGATAGACATCCCTGGTGAAATGTGCATATTATTCCCACTTTCCAAATGGCACTGAGACAAAGTTGACTGATTTGTTAAATGTGGAGAAAAGGCCCCAAACTGAATTCAGGTTTCTTGAACTGCAGTTCAGGACTATCTTCTAAGATCATAACTTTCAGGAAATGTGGTGCTTTTGAAATAGTTTCCTTACTTGTAACCACCTGAACTGCTACAAGTTCTAAACTGTGAATGCAGCACTTTTGTATTCTGTGTGGTAACCAGCCTCTGACATTTTGGCCTGACTGGCAGAGCTCATTTGGCAGAGAAAAGAGGGCACATTGCCAAATATATTTTCATTGCTCCCTTGCATTGAACATAATTCCATAAAATAAAGGTAATAAACTGCAAAATGTGTGCTTATGGTACTGTTAGACTCAGAATCTGAAATGTTAAATTATTGTTCAGGTAATTAAACATTCTGCCATTTCCAAGAGTAATGAAATAGCTTTCAGCAATTAATAACAGTCTGAAAAACAAAATGCATAAAATAAAATAGTTTAAAAAGGTAATCTGAGATGAAACATATTAGTGCACAAAAGAAATAGCATGCTTTTCACAGAATACGTTTGGAGATGTGAAACAAGGAAAACCCAAGTATGATTTTGACTCACATGACAAATCAATGCCTACAATCACGTCTGCATCTATAAAAACATAATTCTGGTCACATCACCTCCTTCACAGCAAGATATCGTTTCAGGATTTTAAGTTTTAAAGTTTTTGCCAGAGTTCCTTTATTTTGCTTTCTTATTCATCCTAACAATAACCTCTTGTGTAATACCATATTTTCAATTCCACAGAATAGGACGCTACATAGATTTGGGGAGAGAGGGGAGTAGGGTAAAGAGAAGGGCCTGGGTCATGGGTCAGAGTAAACCAATTTGGCAGGCTATTTCAAGTATGTAGCCTTGAAAGCTTTAAAATATTCTCCAAAACTAAAGAAAGGGTGAGAAGCTTTGCTCCATTTATACGGCCAAGGACTGCATTAGCTGTTTTAGCTATGGAACCCAACTGACTGAGTTCACTGAGTCAGCCAATGCTTTGTGATTGAGTTTCTCCTTCTCCCACTCTATAAACATAGCCTATTTTTGTTATACTACACTTGGCCAACCTGAAACATAGATTAACAGCAGCCAAGTCAAACCAGTGTAAATTAGTATCTCAATTCTGTTATTTACCATTTTCACAATCTTTTGCCATCTGCCAAGTTGATCGGTAGATATATTTTCTTCATAAATATCATAAAACCGATCCTGCTATGACCCAAATAGAAATGTTCATCCATCATTATGTTTTAGATGCATCAGCCAGTTCTACTCCATTTGAGTTTATTTTAATTTCTTCATCAAAATGTTTTATATCAAATTAAATGCATTACAGAAGAACTATATTGCCTTTATTAACAAGATCTGTAATCTAATTTAAAAAAACAAGTTATTCTGACAAGATCAGTATTCCATAAACCTGCTGACTGTTTCTAATTATGTTACTTTCTTAATTCTTCATTAATCAACCCTTGTATTGGCTGTTCCATTTTTCTGTTCAGAATTAAAGTCAAGATGACAAGCCTTTAATTAACTGGGTGAACCTGATCCTTCATATGAGTATTGTTAATGTTACTTTTCGAATCATTTGGAACTTCCCAAGACTGCCCCAGCTGTCTGGTGGTTTTTGTTTTTAAGCCAGGAGACAAAAACAGGTCATAATAAGAGTCTGGACAAGCCATTTTAAGATCTACTGATCAGACCTACTGATTTCCTGATGTGCGACTTGACAACAGCTGCTGTTTAATATCCTCCTCAATCTATTGTTGCAATGGAAGCTATTTCATTATCATACCATACAAAAACATCATCTGGCCCATTCCCCCTCTCAGTGCCAGCAGTAAGATTTACTGAGAAATTAAAACGAAGAAAATGAAATTCACTCAGTTCTGTCTCAGTCAGTTCAGATTTGAATTAGGAGGAAAGAATTGTTTTATAAAAATGCAGGTAATACTAAGTTGCAAGAAGAAAAAACCAAAAACTCAATGCAAAATAAAGATTCATCTCGCAGAATAAGGCCAAAAGAATCAATGTGAATATGAAGGAGGGCTTTTGTTTAGCCCCTCCTAACCTTGGGGGGGGGGGGGGATGTTAATTGGAGCTTTATCCAGATCTCACACCAGTGTGAACAGCGCAATTTTTCTCTGTAATGGCTTTGGAGGAGAAAAACATAGGGCAGGGAGAGATCGAGAGAGAGCAATGAATACATCTAGGAAGTCTCATCAACACCCCCCAACACAGCCAGCTGGTATTGCTTTCCTATCGAACCCTGCCACGTTACCCCGTCTGGCACTCACAGCCATGCACCCCGCACCACTCTGCTAGCAGCACCACAATAGCAATAGAGGCTCCTGTGCTTCTGAAACTCTACATTTAAATGCTGCAGTGACCACAGCAGCTTATAAAACCTTATTAAAATATTCCCTGCTTAATTTTTAATAGCGTGAAAAACGGAAGCACAATAAAAGCCAGTCCTTTAAAACTGCAGGTGTCAAAACCAAGTTTGTTTTATTTAGGTGCTTACCAGTCCTCAATCACTGTAACAATAATATTATACTCTTAAAAACTGAGGCACCTTAATTATGAAGGCAAACTAAATTAACATATCAAGCACACTAATGAATCATATTCAGAAAAGTTTGGGTTTTCTTTCCAGTTGAAATTAAAAGTCAGAGTTTCAGGAAAGAGCTACAGTCCTCTGAAAGGAGATTATTTTAACCTGCAGACACATTCTTCAGAAGCAAACGCAGACTGGAAAAGCTGTGAATATGAATACCCAAACTTTGGAGAAATTACAAGCAGGTTCTGAGTTATCTGGCCTGGGTGCACCCCTAGCATTTTCAAGTGCTGCAATATGATTTATTACCCACGTCCATTCTTTTACAGCAGGAACGGTGGCCGTGGATTAATGCACTGCAATATATTTGCTTGCCACAGACAGAGCTCCTCTCAGAAACGTGATCTATTGACTAGTTGCATGCACTTCAGATAAATCACCAAGGTCTCAGTGCTGTGGCGCTCTCTGCCCCAAGAAAGGCGGCCGAACAGCCCGAGGTGAGACAGGAGATGAGAAAAATCAGCGGCGGGAAGGGGTGCTGCCAGGTGGGAGTTGTGGGGAGCCGGCAGCTGCTCCTTTCCTCCTGCAGCCCGGCACGCGGCAGCCAGCCCAGCCACACAGCGCATGCGGGGCACCCATCCTCCCACTCGGTATCCCGGGTCAGTCCACTGTTAACAGAAAGACATCAGCTCAGCGAGCTTTAAACTGAGCCCTGGACAGCCAATTAGTTATTAGGCAGCAACCAGCACCACATCACTGGGGGGCTTCAGAGAGTAGGCAGAGAGGGAGAGGTCACTGCATGCAAAAAAGGCTCTCCCGCCCTCACCCCAAGCTAAGGGGCAAAACACAATTTACTGCTGACTATGACCCTACAAAACCCAGACCTAACCAGGAGCAGAGTTAATGCCGGAAACACAACGCAGGAGAAGTCAGGAAGGCGCGGTGCTGTTGCATAACCTGGAACTGGCGTTATCACGGTAAGC
This sequence comes from Dromaius novaehollandiae, assembly GCF_036370855.1. Taxonomy (NCBI): domain Eukaryota; kingdom Metazoa; phylum Chordata; class Aves; order Casuariiformes; family Dromaiidae; genus Dromaius; species Dromaius novaehollandiae. Next base: position 60,151,218 of record NC_088100.1, read on the forward strand.
ACGTTTCTGGAGAGCGCACAGAAAGCTCACAACTGCAAATACCACAAAGCGATACTAAGCAACACTGAATATAGCAAGCAAAAAAAGGTGAAAACTAATTGAGCAGAGGTCAGTGTCTGAACTTTCAGGTTAACATCATTTCAACTGAGTCATCAGCACTGCACTCCTTCAAAAACAAGAGGATACCAGGCTTAATTTACACCATCTGACAAGAATTTGGCTAGGCAATATGACTGCTCTCCTGCTAGGTAGCTCAGCTGCGCTATGGTCTTTTCTTATGGATATAAGCATCATTAGGATGCTATATGTGGCATGGCTATTTGAACAGGGGCAATCAGCACAGTAAGTGTTGCTGTTCTGCAATACGCTCTCTCAGTAACAAGTATCTCATTCTGGTATCCAGTCCCAATAGCAATATGATTAAGCTCCTTAGCCCACACTTGCTCAATTGTTTAAATACCTTTTCCGTATCATGGCCAACTGGTGAACCTACATGGAACAAGCAAATAGTGCACTCAGTATCTTCTGGTGAGATCTTAAATGCTTCCAATTATCACACGGCCAAAAGCCCAGAAATGGTTATGAGTGCCAAACACATTTGTAAAAACAACAGCAACTTATAAATATTCGTGTAACATGGGCACTTCTGCAATGATAAATATAAAGTAATTTAAAAAGCACGTATGTGTTTAGTTTCAAGTCATTCTTCATTTTCATTTATTCTAACAAAGTGTTTAAGTTATAAACAACAGAAATACGAATAATGAAAATACGTAATCAAAGTGCTTGAAATGTATTTAGGCTCCTTTTTCAACTATGTTGTAACTCTCTACCTCAATATCATTTACTTCAAGAGAAAAAGGTAAAGATTTTGTTTGAAACCTTAAGGTAAATGCTTTGTTGTAAAGGTAAATATTTGCTCTCTGACCATTCAAGTTTCTGAAAAATTGTATTTGATTTGAATTATTGAGAATTATATATTTATCTGCACTTTTATTAGTTCTCAAACACTGAAATAAGAATTTAAGATGTACTACTTCAAGAGACGCAAATGAAATGCACAGCTTCTACGTTCATTGCCGTATTTTCTTACTAGCCTCTGACACATTGTAGCTCCCAAAACCTCTCTGTGATGTTGACTGCATGCAGTTTTACAAGCCCCCTGCCTCACATACCAACATACTAAATTTTCCTGTACAGCACACAGCAAAGTCTGTAATTCAAGCTCCCCACCTTGAACTCTCCACCTCCATTCCAAAATTTTAAAAGGCGAACAATACTACGCAGAGTATCACCATGAGCATTCCACGTCAGCATGAGTGCATTTTTTGCTGCACTGTCCCCTTTCACTCCACTCATTTTCAAAACCAAACAAAATTTTTATGCAACCAGAACAACATTTTAATTCTCCAGATGGCCATGCAAAGTGAGTTTCCCAGCATCAGCATTGCTGGGGCCCCTCTGTTAAAATTCCAAAGAAAATGAAAGAAACACTGAAGCTTATTTTTGTTTTTCAACATTTCCCCATGTTTTCCTTTTCCGTGCTGCAGGGGAATTCAGCAGCGTCCTGGGTTCTGCGTATTCTGTTTTCAAAATTAATAAATGTGCAAATTATAAACAAACATTCCACATTCAAAAAAGACCAGAAAGCAACCCAGCTCCCAAGCCTTTAACCAAAGGCAAATCGTAAGTCAACGGTGCACTGCTGAACAAGCCTCTCCACTGTCGAGCCTCAGGACTGATTATTACTGATAAGTAGGTGTTTGTGACTGATAACTATTTTGGACAACAGTAAAATAATAACAACAGCAACAACAACACTAATATCAATGTATATTGTTCCATTCTCAGCTCTGATAAAGCTGTAACCAGCAGTGTAAAGCTTACTTTCCACCTCATTTTATTACCAAAAAATTAAAATACAGACAAAAGTTTACCAAAATCGTAATATCTGGGGGGAAAAAAACAGGACTTTTTCTCCAACTGCTCTACAAATCTTCACATTTTACTGAAAATCACACCCTTGCATTGAACTTCAGTAAAGTACGAGAGATCAATTCTGCTGTGTACATACATTAAGCTCTGGACAGGCCGAACTATTGACCTCCTTTGCCACTAAAATATCAGTTAATCATAAAACTGAGCTCTTAGCTGTTACTCAGAAGAAGCTGCCAACATGACTGAACAAATTCTAACTTACCGCTGACAAAGCGGGCAAGTCGAGACCACAACACACTTCCCAGAGCCCCCCAAGGGAAAGGCAGAGAAGGCAATCACAGGTCACCCAACACGCTCCGAAGGAACCCGAGCCACCAGAAAGGCCATGCAAAGCAACCTTAATACCGATTCAAGTGCTGCTCACGGCCTTTGGTTTGGGTTTGAAAACACTGGTGAGGCAAATAACATGAGCAGCAACGGTGGGCAGGACACGTAGCTACACAGAAACATGTGCCTGCGTTGGGTGCGCCACGCAGTACAGCCTGTAATTGGGGCTGTGCAAGCCCAGGCACCCTGTGACACTCTGGTGTGCTCAGCAAACACTTCGTCTGCGCTTAAAAATGCAAACAAAAAGCATGCAGCTGACTCTTCTGGAGGATAATGGAGGGAAATAATGTTTTTGCTCAACGTGTTTTAGTCTCACATCAATTGTTTAAAAACACTCCATTGTATCGTATATTCAATTGCTCAGCATTGTCTTTAATTGCATGTATATGACTGCAAACCAACAAAATGACATACAAGGTTTTCAGCAAAATGCAGTGACTTTGTTTCAGCGCAGGAAAGATCACTCAGGAAATTCCAGTTACTCAAACTGATTTTTGCAGGACTTTTAACTAATGAAAGAATTATCCCTTTATTAGAAATCAATTGTGTTTAGCATCATTGGAAACATTTACTAAACAAGTCACCAGACATTGTTTTTGCTATTAGGAAGACAGAAATACTCTAAATACCTAATAACAAAAGTGCATGTCTGATATGGAGATGAGTACAGTCATTGCTCAGATTGTTCAAAAGTAGGTTACATCTCCAGCAAAACACAGGCTAACAGATCAATAGTATGTTACTATGAAATGCCATGAAATTATAAATACTAAATGAATTATGTGAAAAATCATTTTTAATCTTCATTCCAAAACAATGCTAATATCTACTCTAGATATAAAGTAAACAAAAAGTAGAATACTAATCTATCCTTATTGATGTGTCTGTGAGGTTGCTATCACTGGTAGTTGGCACATAAACATTAAAAACTCATCAGATCAATGTTCAGTAATGTGTGCTTTTTAATCCATGCAGAGAGCAGTCAAAATTCACTCCGAAAATTCATTTTTTCCCCATCACTCCATTTGACACTGAACAGATAATCAATTATCATTTGTATCAAAATCTGAACTAATACTCACAAAACTTATAGAAAGACAAAATTGAAAAAGAGCAACTTCGTATTGCTCTGGGAGCCCTTGCAGTTGCCTTACAAGGCAACTTGGACAAGGAGCACCAGGCTTCATGGTCAGGCAGATGACAAGGAAGCATACAGATCTGCTGTTCGGCCCGATCCCATCAAGGACCCATTCCCTGATGTTGGGCAAAATTCTTCAGTCTCCCTAAACCTCTGCTGACTCATTTTTTCTAAATAAAAATGGTTAATAATAGTACTTATTTACCTTTACTTTTATGGAATAAGATGAACCAGTCTTACTGCAAGGTAAACAGCTTGAAATATTTTTCTGAAAATAACATTGTCACAAAAGTTTAGATTTTTTCTTTTAAAGATTTTTTTTTAATGTAATTTAATTCATAGTGAATTGAGTTGAAAATTTGCCTCAAACCAGATCAGATTTTGGTGCCTTATATGTGAGTGTTAAAATAATAAAATAAATAAAATCAAATAAAATTACACCCACAACTCCTTGTTTCCCCTGTTTTCTAAAAAGATGTCAAACTTCACATAAATCATGACCTCCTTTCTTTTCCTTCCCCATTAGAAAGCTTGAGTCTGTCATAAACACTGCATAAATAAAACTGTATTTTTCATGTGTTGGGAAAAAAGTATTTTGGACTTGTTAGCCTTGGCTCACTCTCTTTAAAATAGAAGCTGTTTCAAATTTCTAATGTACTTTTTCAGAACAATGTCTAAAACGATTCAGAACAATAAATCAATGCTTTAACCTTACTTAGATCTCAACAGCTGTCATCTGAACTGAGATGGACACAAAAATCTTTTCACTTCACAAGAGAAAGACTAAATAATAAATAAGATCACAAATTTCAAAAATGCCTTCAGTTTCAGAATTGCTACGGCTGACAGCTACTGGTTAAAGGATTAAATGAACAGTGTGCTTCAGCTTCCAACAGTATTAGCAAAACAAAACAGCAAAACAGACTGGCTAATTTTCAGGGATTTATACTTATTGCCATAGCCCAGTAGAGGACACTTGCAGTACTAGCTTGTCATCCAGACACCAAACTCTTCCTTGAGTAAACAAAATGAATGATCATATAAGCTTAGATAAGAGTTAGAATAGATGTCCAACTGACGTCTGTGACCAGTGTGTGAAAAAAGATTTTATTTATATTTCTATTTTATATGTACATGCATGTACACACAAACAACACATGGAACTGAGCGCCACTGCAGCTCTTCCTTCTTACTACTTTAACGCAGTTTTGAACAGGTGGCTATCAGCACTCTGCTATACCTAACAGTGCAAACTTTCAAATACCACAAATCAGGCCCTAAAAATCTTGAGATTAGAAAAAAACCCCAGAATTTAATTTACTTTTATTTTCCTCCTGGTTTGGTGTTCAAACCTACAATTTTTTTCTTCTGTAACTATGAGAGGTAGGTATTATTTTTCCTTTTTATGAAAGTTGAGATTAAAATAAGTAACTTTAGAAAGCACAGCATCTAACACAAGCTGACAATACTTAATCTTTTTGGTGCTGGCCATAAAGAGGCACTCTAAAAACCAGAAGCAGACAGCAAGTTTCTGCAACACTCATGACTGCAGTGGTGGTAAAGCAGAAGATGGAGAAGGGAGAAAACTCTATTAATATTTGCATTTTAGAAGTTGGCCACAGACTCTGGTGGGCCATGCATATCCTCTTTGAAAAAGAAAAAAAAAAAAAAAAACCCTGAAGGACACTACATTTTTGTAAAATTCTGTTTCTTAAACAGATTCTTTTCCATGCAAGTTCCTTTAGGTATAAATTTATTTAAAATGTAAGTGTAAACATGAAGTGAAAAACAGGCAGACTGTCCTTTCCAGAAATAATAAGGTGTCCATCTTGTCATAAAGAGAAGTAAAAGATTTTCTTAAGCTTTCCCCAGTCCCGTTTGTTAGCCTAGCTCCCACAGACAGCAAACGGGAAACAAGATAGTAACCAGGCAAACCAGGAGACACAGAAAAAACAAATGCACACTGGCCCAAACACAGTGGGTTCCCCCAGGCGCCAAGGGAAACCTTAAGTTCTGCTTCAGGTTAATTGCAGCCAACAAACCCACAAAATAATTAAATAAAAGAGAGCGAGAAAGAGCAAACTCACCTGCACATTTGGTTCTGGTGATGAGTGGAGGTCCTGGCTGTCCAGTTCCACCTTCTCCTGGTCTGGTGAGCAGGACCCGAATCTCATACTCAGTGTCTGGGTCTAAGTGCCAGAGCTTGTAAGTCGGTGCATTGACAGCATGGGTTTCTGTCCAGGTCCCAGATGTCATGCGGTACTCCACTTCTTTCAGAATAATAGGTCCATCGCCAATGATTGAATTTGCATTCAGCTGTATTAGCAAGTACGTGGGCCCAACACCAAGCAGCTGCGGGGGTGCTATTGGCCGAGGAGGCTCTGTAGGAGACACAAATGAAGAAAAAGCCGGCAATAAAACAAAAGCTGGAAAACTCATTAAGAGGAGGACTCTTTCAGGATAAAGTTGTCAGGTTTTCATCAGCAGAGATCTAAAAACTTGAAAGTAAAAAATCAAAGCTGCATCAACCTAAGACAAGCTGAGGAGAATTTCAGCTGATGGAAATAAGTGGAGCACTGCCAGCACCTCAGCAACATTATTTTTCTCATTTAAAAATCTGGGTTGGGGACCCACAAAACCCTAATCTGATTTATAAATTGCTATTTTGTAACACGTTTTCTGAAAAAATTCTGTGTTAGTGCTCATACGTGTATTTTAACAGACCAATAATTCAAGACTTTGAAAAATGTAACTAGTTTTCTTTTATTGAAAGAAGTCATGTACAGAAATAGTTGCCAATAGCATTATATGCTAATCCTGTAGAGAATATCTGAAAAATGAGTATCACTGCAGTTCATTTGAAATGCACCAGATGCAATTGCAGTAAAAGAAACAGATACATATCAAAGGCATTCAGAATAACTCAGAACTGAGCAAAATAGGCTGGAGAATGACAAAATAAAGACATATAGCAATAACATAAAAAAATTACTTTATTCTTAAATAACTTGCTACTGATTTAACAATTCAAACAACAGCATGCATGATACCTTTTGTCTTCCTTTGTTCCAATCAGCCTCCCCCCCCAAATACTTCAACACATCTGCAAAATGAAAAGGTAATGAAAGAGGCCAAATGGGGAAGGTGAAGTCTCCCTTACCCTGAGAAATGTTTGCCTAAAGTAGCACATTGCCTAGGCATGATTTATTTTAAGAAACAACCTCAAGCAACATGTACTTTTCTAATAAAATGAACCCACTGATAAACGTGGAAGGTTCATTTTCATTCCAGATGGCTCATATTTCAACTAATTTCTTTCAGTTAATTAGGCAACAATGCTAAATTCAATGCACACAGGGGTTTCACACAGCAGCGATGCAGAACTAACAACGTGGCAACTCTGAGCAGGTAGAGAGCGCTGATGGCCACTACATAAAAAATAACATCTACCCCCAGACCATAAGATTTCCCTAGACCTGGGCCCTTCTCATCATCATTCCCCTCCTACTCCCCGCTGTATGACAAAAGCTAATGAATGGAAGCATTGCACGTATCCTGCCTCTCAGTAATGACCGCACCAATGTCATTTAAATAGTATGGGATCAGTCAGGACCTAGAAGGGCTCTCCGATGGCCTCCGGATCTCCTTCCACGTCCTGCCATCACTTCGTGGTGAAGTGTGGGTGAGAATTCCCTGGTTCTCTGGGTCCAGCAGTAAAGATTTCCCTCAAGAACTGGCTCCCAACAGTAAATTTACCAGCTCCACAAGCAAGCATGTTTCCCACATTTTGCCGCAAAAACATCTCTTACTGACTTTTCTTCTAAATTAGCTACATATCAAACTACTCAGTTTGGAGATGAGGGAATCTGAATTTTCTGTGATGGACACCAGTGGAGCTCATTCTGTTCTCCCAGAGCAAAGGGGTGAATGCTCCTAGATGTCCCAATTTCTCATTTTGGATATACAATACTTCATAAAGTATCTCCATTAATTATTAACATGTTTTACCCTGTTTTGGCAAGAAAAATGCATGTGAACTAATTTAGACCCCTACCTGAATCAAAGCTCAGCAATGCAGCCAGGCTTAATGAGGGCAGTTTATTTGCTGTGGAATTAACACATTAAATGTCAAACTAATGAATTCTAAGGTCAGTGTATATTATAGCAGAAAACATAAATGTTGATGAGGATGATACACTACCAACTCTGAGTTCGAAACCTATTAAATGTGAGGCTATGCTTAGACGTATATACTTTGATTAAGAGCATGATTATTACAAATAAAACCTCACATTAATGAGACTAATATACCATTGCATATTAAATTTTTATGTTAGAGGTAAAGCATATTCTTATATTAGCATATGTATTTTGGTTTTAAGCTCTTGAGGACAAGGAGGCTTATTTATATAGTCTCTCCCTGTTCCAATAAATTATGCATGAATTTTAATCAGTTAGCAAATGAGCAAGTAATTGTTCTGCAGCATTATTAATATTCTTCATAATACAATATACTATCACAACCAGAGGTGTGGTGCAACCAGAAATCTCAAAAGTACACTAAGCATCAACTGAAACATGCAATCCCAATCTACCAGACAAACTTTTCCAGTGTTATCTAATTAACTTTCTATTAATTATTCTCATTCATTATTCTATAACCAGATCCATCAAATATTTCCAAATTATAATTTCAAATTGCATAATTTCCTTCTGTATATACACAGTAACCTGAAACTTTTATGGCTTAAAAAAATACCATTAATAAAATTAGAAAAGATCAAAGCCATTATTAATATTTTGGTTAACATTTCCATAGCAAATATCACACATGCACAATAATACTCTGTCAGTGGGCTTTTAGCACAATTAAGATCCTTCAAAGAAGTTATATTTCTGGCTCTTCATCCTAGCAATCAGGCTCCACCAAATAAATAATATAGTTATGGAGTGTCCTGGAAAGAGCCTGTCCAAAATTAAAGTCCTCTTATGCATGGTATGAAAAGAGAAGAGATGCATGAAAGTGAATCCCAAAGAAAGTCACTCTCAGAAATTCAGTCTGACTTATAAAGGATATAAAAACCTCAGCCCTCCCTCAAGAGGAGTGAAAACTTTGGAGTTTAAAGCCTGGACTAGAGGCAGGGTTCAGGGAAGCTGCGGCTGAACAGGTAACAACATCTCCTTGGCCTCACGTAGCTCTGCCCAGGCTCTCCACCTGCAACAGCCACAATGTGAAACGCGTTTTGTGGCTTTCAGCTGCCCAAACCCCACCAAAGTCAGGCAGCAAAGTGCCCCTGCTCATGGGTCCATCTGGAACCAGCTCAGACTATTTTACCCTTTACTTCTGCTAAAACCAAACCAACCAAACAAAACCCCCTCAATTATTATGAGCAGACAGGCAAACATATTCATGGCTACGGTGCACCGTGTTCCTAGTTAGAAATTTTCAGTGAATGCAGTTCTACTTTTCTTGGCCATGAACCTTTTCAGAATAGCCATAATGGTTCTAAACAATGATTTATGCAAAAATATTTCAACCTATGGATGGTTTATCAATTGGTCAAGAGAGTCACTGTTTCAATAGGTATTTCAAACACAGATGCAAATAGTTCAAATAAATTCCCTGCATGGTAAGTTACATTTCTTCCTTTGCCAAGCACAGACTTCAGAAACTTGTTTCAAGTCTGACTTGTTTAATTACAGACTCATTTTCTGACTATATTTTTAGCCCCTGCTTGAAGTTAGCAAATCTGACGAAATCCCTTCCAGTATGCATAGCCACTAACACATCTGAAAGACTATATAAAAAGAGCGCGTGTACATCTACAAGATATTGAAGACATGAAAGCATTTTCATGCATAGCATTTTGCAGTATTTGGCCAGTTCTGGTTTTGACATAAAATGCCCACAGCTAAGTTAATCAAAAATTAAGACTGACATTTCATCAGTACAAAGCTCCCATTCTGCTGAGTTACTAGCAGTACATTATGCTCACATCAGTATGTGTATGACATTATGTATTAAATGTACTGTGATATTTAGGTACCGATGACTAGAATAAGCATGCAGCATCAACCCTAGCTATAAGTTTTCCTACAGTTAAACAGTTGTGTCATATGCTTAATATTAAACATTGCATGTAAATAACTATGTATTCATAGACAGAATAAACAACCAGAAAAAGCCAGTAGCATTATTAGTATACTAACTAGTATGCACAAAATTTCCTATATTCTCAAGTAATGTGTACATATTATGTTGCTTAATATTATTTATCCAGTCTGGGTGACAAGAGTGTTACTATGTGCCTCTCTGAAACTAATCATATCCTTAAATTTAACATAAAGGAAGGAAGTTTCATTAGCATCTTAGTGGTAATCCTGTTCTGTTAACAATTCGGTTCAAAGCAGAAAAACATAGTCCAACTAAAACAGAATCCTACAGCTTCTTCCACTTAGAAGGAAAAGTTGACACTGGAGGCATGCCTGACAAAATCTTACTTATTTACACAAAGTCACGTGTTACTGAGGGTAAGATGAATCAGTCACAAGAGACTCTTTCCTTGCTCACAGCACAAAGGTTTGGGGGGTTTTGTCAGGTTACCACACAGCGCAAACATCCAAGACAGGCGCAGCCCTTCGTTCCCAAGACTCTCCGTTCCCCCTCTCGCTGGCACAGACCCACCACACACCAACATCCTGCAAAGCTCCTCTGCTCACACATTCAGTGTGGCTTTGTTCTGCCTGCAGCACGTGTTTAGTCTTCTCCATCAAATACCTTACATGAAGCAATACAGCTGGTATGATGATGGGCTTCATCAGTTTAATCTAATGCATACAATCGGAATCATTCATAAAAGGCATAGCTTTTACAATTATTCCATGACAAAGTATTCATTTATTTAAAACGCCCAACAATATCAGCATCATCCCTCCAGAAATTAAAATCTAGAAGTCTTAACAAAACCTTAAATATCAAGAAAGTGGGTAAATCAAGAAAATCCAAAATTCTCTTTAAATTTTTTGTAACTTTAAGAAACAGAAAAATCCAGAGAAATATAGATAATACTGGACACACTGGAGAGCACACTGCAGATACCTCTGCAGATGACTCAACATTGATTCAACTCTCACCTAGGTCAAAGTCATTTCTCTTCCAGGGAAACAGCTATTTCTTACAAAGTCGTTCAGGTATGCCCACACGTTGCTCGTGAGAGCTCTGGGTCCAGCACCTGACTCACGCTGGCCACATATAATTAGAGCACGATCTTGGCAACAATAAGCTTCCTGGGACACCAGGGAATACAGTCTGAGACACCCAAGGTTTCTTGAAGGGCATAGGCCCATGTGACAATCCCTGTATACCATGATCTGACCCTATGCACGACTATTCTGGTGCCTCTGCCACATGCTGCAAGCGGCACAGAGCAACGCTGTGGCAAAGCTGCAGCATAAGGCCCACAGCACTAAGCCGCAACAGCGCGCAGAAGCAGGCTGCCAATTTTAGGCACCATGAATACTGTTTCAATACTTGTCCTATCCTAGGAGATTACATATGGTTTTAGGATTCGCACATTTTTAAAAATATTGAAAAATTGAAGAAACATGAATGTTTGTTTAAAAGTTGGAGAAAATGTATGAGATTTTGCAAAAGGAGTTATGGCAGTCAAGTACTTGCAAGGAAATAAAATTCTCAGTCTGAAAAGCTGGCTAATCCAAAGGAAAAAAAGCATTAACAAGAAGCAGTGACTGAAGGCTTAAATTCAAATATAGTGTTGAGCCATAAATTTAACAGTGAGAATAATAACTGAATAATAATAACCAGTAATATTATAGGAAAGTCTACATTCTCTGAGTGTTTTCGCTCAAGGCTGGATGCCTTCTTATAAATTATACTTCAAGAAAAAAAAATAGAAGACAGTAATAATATGCAAGACTCCAAAGAAGCACAACTGGATGAAATTATGTGGTCCCGAAGGTCACATAAAATGGCCTACAGAAAGTTTAAGCATAAGAACAAATGAAGACTTTTCAGCAAAAATATTGCACTTTTTTTTTTATTAAAAAAAAATTTTTCCACATGCGACATGGTATCTTTGATAGGAAATAGAAATATTTTCATTCAGCTTTCTAGAATGGGTAGGAAATACTGCTCTGCTAGCAAGAAAAAAAAAAAGTTATAAAGTTTAAGAAAATAAATTCTTTCAGACTCATACCTGCCTGGAAGATACGCTAGCAGTCTTCTAAATGGCTGTCAAAGCTACCAGTTTGACCCTCTGTCAAGACCTCTTGCCCTCTGTGCCAACAAAGCCTACACTGCACTGTTACAAATGGAGGGCTATGGCACGTGGTGGGAGGAGCATTGCAGAAAGAAGCACTTACCTGATGAGATAGCCTTCTACCAACTTTTCTACCAGTTACCAAACAGGTTAAGGCAGGGATTTAGAGATACCAAGCTGAAAGCATAGGGCTGACTAAAAGCAGAGGTATCATGAACCTGCAAAGCACAGAAAATCTCTACAGTTTATTTCCAAATTCCCAACAAGTTCAGGTTTTCACTTTCTTTGAGCAATAACCTAGACTATACCCACAATTCAGTCTCTCACCTTATTCATACCTCCTCTAGTGAGCAGTTAAGTCCTTAGTGGCTTTGTTATATAATATACAGAAGACAAACAGTTTAAAAAAAATTAAATTAAAAAAAAAAAAACCTAACAAGCTATGCATCAAAGAGATCTCCCAGTGCACTGAGGGCAGTTCATTAATGGGAACTGAATACTCTACTGGGCTTCAGGAAAAAAACAAAACAAAACAAAACAGCTGACACTTCTTATGTATATTTTATTTTTCTGCATTATTGACAACACGTCTAGATGTACATTGCTTTGAGACCTTCTGGCCACTAGTCAAAAATACACACAGGAAATCCAATAAACAAAAGTTGGATCAGGGCAATCTTAACTAATCAATTCAAAGATGCATGCATACAAGCATCCTTAAGTAGAGAAATGCTGCTGTTACAAGCTTAGCTCATGGAATTTTAGCTTATGTTTTCAACCTAGCGGTGCTCGATTTTCGCACCCGGGTAGCTCACCTTGTTCTTGTGGCAAAGGAGGAGACTAAGCATAAGCTTATCTTTGCCAGACACATTACACATCAGCAATGCGGACCTACTCCTGCACAAGAGATACAATAGTTCTGAAAAATGCCAGAATAACTGAGCACACGCATGAGGAAGTTTTCAAATGCTTCTGTGTTGCCCGTGAAAAATAAGAGTTAGAGTTAGAGGCAGCAGCCACCCCAAACCGGCTTGTCTGTTCCCAGCCTGCTCCCAAGCTCTCCTTTCTCAAGGGCAGCACGTCTGTCTACCACCTTCCTACACCGTCACTTTGGTAGACTGTACTGGTTGTATGCTGCCAGCGGGGTGTGAGCTGCCATGGCCGAACCAGCACACTGGTGCTGGACGTCACCCCTGACGAGCTCCCAGGAGTAAAGGCAGCCAAGACCTGGCTGAGGGGTGCTCGCAGGCTGCAGGTTGGGCACACTTGCTTAACTTGTCTGCAACGGCTGAAATAACATGTAGGACCTCAGAGGTGTTTTTAAATCACCTATGCTACTCCAAGACTAAACACACTAGTTAGAGATTCACACAATAAACTCCACATCAGCTGCAATTTAATCCCTTGCAGTGTTCACAAGTTCTGGACACACTTCAGGCTTTAACAAATACCTCCCTAAGCCATTTCTTGGCTTCTCTATTTGTTCATGAACTCACCTATAGGTCTCGCAACAAATTTTTCCTTCCTTTCTGCAATCATCAGAAACTTCTCTCTCCTCAAGTTTAACTCACTTTAACAGCAGCTTTATTTTTCTACTCTGTTATTTTTTCTAATAGAAAAGTTTCAATTGCTCCCACCTCTCTCTTCCAGAGACAACTCAGAGAACAGCAGTCATTGTGGCTTCCTATTGCTTATGCAGGTTAACAGCTTCTCCCCCCAGAAGCATACTGAAGAGAAGCCAGCAAAAACTTTGTCAGCAAATAACTAGCTTTAATATATAATGCCATACAACAATTTCATAAAATCAGGTAGAAATTTGTAGGCTTTCACAGGTAAGCATTCCAAATCACTGCAAGCCTCCTGTTACATGTTTCCAAAGATAATAAAAAGCTAATTCAGACTTATCTCAGCTGCTGTCCTGTGACCATAAATGATGGTAGCTGTGTGGAGAAACTTGAACAGCTTATGATCTAGCATTCTGCCTCAAACCTTCAACGATTTTTCCAGCACCTGAATTCTTACACAGTTATTTTCTATGACCCAAGAAACATTCTCTCTGTGGCTTTAAAACACAATTTATCACAACTGTCCAGTATCTGGCACCAGTTGATAGTCCTGAAGTTGATACACAATACCTACAAAATGTTACTATTTAATTAAAAAAGTTAGTTGTCTGGAACAAAAGAATTCTTTCTAAGCAATAGCTTAGTGACCGGGTTGTATCAGCTGATTTATCCAACTCACATAAAATTTTCATTGTCTTTTATGACTTGAAATGGAGAAGCTGAAATAATGTTTTAAACAAACTTTCAAAAATAAACATCTTTAACAATAAAATTCAGGATATTATATAAGGAATCAGTGGAAAAACACAACAGAAATGGCAAATTGAACAGCAAGCTCAGAACAATGGCTTAGTTAGGCTACTGACATACTTGACCATAACATCATTTCCAATTTTGAGTCTGCAAATGGGGATACTACATCACAAGTTCACCAAACTGCAGATTTGTCTCTGAGCACCTGCATAATCTATCAAGTCCATGTATTAAGTACAAACTGTGCAAGATCATGCAGCTAAAATGTATTTAATCTAACTGACACGGCAGTTACTGACCACCTAAAGTGCTGAAATAGGAAGAATTATTTCAACAGTGAAAACTGCTAACTTCTGCATGGCGATTTCATATCCTATGCATCACCATGGCATTTTATTCACCTTGATTTGAAACACCACCGCATTCATTTTATTATCTTCCTTTAAATAAAAGGAACAGTGTGCAGCTTTAGTATTGTCAGCAGAAACTGTAAACAAGGTTAAGCTCATGCTCAGCTTACACAAAAAAATCATCCTAAAAACTGAAGCATGTCATCTCTCTACACAACTTTTAAACAGAACACATGCCTATTTATTAAGTTATAGTAGGTCATGCTACCCTGGGAATCAATTAGAAGAGTACGACATATTTTGTCAAAAAGACTGCATTGTGGTAAAGACATTTATGCAGTACCTTCACCCAGAAATAAAGAATGCATATAAGAAAAATGGTGCCTGTAATGAGAAGACATTCAAATCTTAAAAATAAATAAATAAATAAAATAAAATTGCTTGGTGTAAATGAGTCAGCTATAGAAACGTCTGATGCAAAGACTTGATTACCATGACTTTATTATCCACACGTAGAAGTGATTTCCTTGAGCTCTCAACATTGAGAGTATTTTTGGTACAAAATACTTTATCCGCTTCATTATCAGGAACCAGCAGGTGAAGAACAACTGAATGCCTTATTCAAAAATTGGTACGTCCCAAGAAAGAATTACTCTCCATCTCTACAAGGCTTTGCGATGGAATATTTGACAATACTGCAATCTCCGGGCCTCTCTACATGCCGTGGATGAAAAGAAAAAGTAGAACTATACATTAGGGAAAGAGTGCCTGAACAATGACAAAATATTCTTTTAGGGACTCCAGGATTTTCTTCTACATCCACAGGTATATAATAAGAATATTCTTTTCTATTCCTTCGTTCTTCTCAACTACTCGAATTTTTTTTTAAATTTCAAGTCTGAGTTGGGCTAGTAAGCCGATGCTCTTAAGATTTTTGCATTGTTTTTATATCTGTCGATGCTACAGTCATGCTCACATTTAGTTTATTACCTATACAAACTAGGTAGAGAAACTCTGCAAGGTATACATACTAAAAAACGTCATCGTGACATATTTATATCAAACAAAAAGAATTACTAAATGACTCAAACACCTGCAATAAAAATGGAGCATTTCAGTATAAATCAGTGACACACACACACACAGAAAGAAAACTCACTGTCACAAAGTTATGCATTACTAACTTACGCCTCTATAAAACTTCAAGCTAAAAAACCACAAACATTCAAAACTCCTGGAATTCAGTGTGTGCCTTCTGCCCTACCACAGATATGCAGTCTAGCTGCATTTCTTACATACGGTGGAGCTTTCTCTTTTAACGGCGAAAGGGTATGTGGAGCAGTTTAGCAAACAACTGATCACACTACTGTGCCACCTGAGAGAACTGCACGTTGCCTGTGCATCGATAAACCCTCCTGTTTGGTGTGCTTTCACGTCCAGAAACATTTCAGTATGTCTCACTTGGAAAGATGCATTACATCTGGCCAGAACTAATCCAAATTTTTGTTTCCACTTTCCTGCATACCTTTTAAATGATAGAGGTGTTTCACATGTTACTGGGACAATATCATGGTCAGGGAATTCAGAACTGTATCACACTCTATACAATGAGCTGCATATGCATACATCACTATACCAGAAGGGAGCTGAAATACAAAAAGCCTATAGCTGAGGGAGATCACTGACATGACATAGTTTTCCAAACATTTGCAGTTTCATTTAATAGTGATTACAAAAGCATGTAAAAAGTGAGTCATGCATTTCTTACTTCTCCAGTCCTCCCATATTCTGTCATATACCTGCTCACCTTTCCCATCCTGACAAGCCACTAGTCCTTGAGATACCATTAGTATTCCCAGACTTTCCCACCGCCAAGTAGTACCTACTCAAGTCTTTACATATGACTGCCAGCTGCCTGCAGGCTGTTTGTACACTCCCAAGGTTATGTGCCACATCACATGCTCGAGGCCACTACCTGGCCTAGCCTTGCATTCTCCCTTCCACTTCATCACCCCAGCAAAACCCTGGGGCCCATTTTCCTCCTCCACTGTTTCTCCTTCTTCCTATTTTGCATTACTTCATCCAACCAATGCAGAAAGCTAAGCACTATAAGCACAGATTGATTTTCTTCTGCAAGCACTACCCCAGCCCTAGACCTTGACTCATGGAGGTGGGAGAAGGAAGGAAAGCAGCTCACACACCATATTGCCCAGGCAAGATGCACCAAGACCCTTAAAAATGCACAAGGAATCAAGACAAACTTAGAAACTTCCCCTTCAGGCTTGAAGGGCCCCTATGGATATTTGTAGAAGAGAAAAAATAAACCTTCTCTTCTCCACGGTTCTTCCTCAGGTATCCCATTTTATTAGATTTAGTTAAAACACTTCCCATCAGCACTTCAGTGCTACCATCAAAGGAAAAATGGTTTCAATTTACCAAATGGCTTACATGGTAATCATTACCTAGAAATTTTGGGTGTGCTCAGACTAGCAGACAAGTCGGGGGGTGGGGTGGGGGTGGACAGAATCTATCTTTCCTGAGCAAACTTACTTTATTTTTGACGGACTGTTTCCTTATTCAAATCTATTTCTATTCATAACCTTTTTTCAAGATATGTTTGGCTGTTCCTACCAGCAACGTCTTTACATTTCTTATCGCAGCATGTCCAAATATTTCTTGCCAAAAATGCCAGAAGGCAGCCCAGTGGAATGACAGAAAAAGAGGGCTAATTTCAGAAGGCACTGAAAAAACTTACTTCAGACTATGCAATGAACCAACAGAAACCAAAATGGAAGCCTGCTTGGTTAATTCTTACGCTGTGGTTTCACGTTATAGGTGCTCCTTCCCTCCCCACCATCAGCTATGCATCCTGCCCTCTTTCCTGCAGTGCCACACACCTGTTCTCATCAGATCTAAGCCAGTTTAGGCTTAAACTAGACTCTTGGGTGAGTTGGAGGGGGAAAGAGGAAGTTTCCTGCTTTTCGAGGTCCCTGAAGCTGCTCCCAGTGGATTCAGATGACAGTCAGAGTGAGCACAGAAGCAGCAGCAGGAGCACAATCCAGGTGCTTGGGAGAGTGGAATAGAGAGTGCAAGGATCAAGACTGCCTTTTCAGCAGATACTAGACATTAAATCTCAACAGCTTTCTCCTGAAACCTCACCTTCCAAAGGGGGGGGGGGGGGGGGGAAGAGGTGATCAAAAGGAACCAACTTCATTGCCCAAGCAGCTAGAGACATAGTAAGAAATACCTACAAAATGGTGGAAATAGGCAAAGAAAGCAGCTGCCCACCTCTTCAATGTCATGTGGATTCTGCACCACGATTAAAAGCTTGTAAGAGCTCTCTAGGAAAACAAAACAGAACAAAAATCCTCACTGCTTCATCTGCAGGCTAATGAGACACACATTATGATATATGCTTCTTTAAAAGAACAAACAAAATATGATAATTTATGAAGGGTTTTGATAACAGAGGCATGTAAAGTAGAAATGGATGAGTGAAGTTTGGGATGAAATTTTTATTTAGATCTAATTGACAGGGGTAAGCATTTCATTTACAGTATGAGAACAAATTGACTCCTGAGAGGACAAGCTGGGTTAGGAGCTTTTTTAGTTGGTCTAGCAAAATTAGGTTATATTTGCCTTTGAAAAAGAAGGCAAATGGAAATGTTTCAGAAAAGGGCAACAAGAGTGACTGTAATCATGGAATGTCACCCAGATGAGGAACAACTGAGTGGGCTAGAACTCTTCAGCCTGAAAAGATGATCTGTCATATGACAGAGCTCTACATAATCACAAGTTATTGGGGACAAATGTTGGAAAAGGCAGAATAATTGAATCCTAATGCAGCAAACAGAGGTCATCAAATGAACCTAGCAGAAGACAGATTCACAAATAAACAGAAGAAAGTGGTCTTCATGCATAAGAAGGTATTAGACTCGTGGAACTCTCTGCCAAAGGATGTTGTGGACACAAGAAGATGACTCCTCGCTAATCGGACAAAACACACCTGGCTCAGGAACTTCCCATTGCTGAAAGGAATCAGAAGCTGAGTGTGGGAAATCAGAGCAAATGTCATTTATGCTTACCGTGCACTTTCTCTTCCCTATATATTTCCTCCTATGGCCATTTGTAGATAAAGAATCCCGAATTAGTTGGATTGAGAATTAGAGAATTTGAACAGGGGTGACCTTGCACTGTTGTGTTTTTGCATTCTGTTAACTTATCTCTGTTTAAATTCAGTGTTGGTAAAGACAGGAATTTTGATATTGAAACCTGAAGATATGGATCTCAAATACAGAGCAAGATAAACAAGAACTTCTACACGCTGCCCTCACTCACGTAACTGAGCTGAATTCCACCTATTCCCAGCTGAATGAATATTTAATGACCAAGTTACAATAACATAATTTTCATTTATTTTGGCAACCTTAATAAGATGACTTACAGTGGTTAAAATAAGTATTTGATGAGTAAACCTGAGAAAGTAACAGCTTATTATTCTTCTACTGCATGTTTTAATTCTTGAATATGATGCTAATCAACAGCTCTTCAGCCTGAGCTAGCACGCTGAAAGTTCAGTAACTAGGATTGTGTATTCACATAAGAAAGGCAAACAAAATCAACCATACTACAGAAATAACGAGGAGAGAAAAAATTACTAGGGCAGAAACTGGATGGTAGAGCTTTCCTCTCCAAGCACAAGATCCACTGTTAATAATATAGTTTATAATAATATACACTATTACGGAGATTGCTACCTTCAAAGATTACACAAGTAAGCTATGTTATTTATTAAATTTAGATTGCCTTTGCATACAGACATTTTGTCTAAAAATGTGTTTGTGAACCAAGCTGCTAAGAGTACATTACAGCAGTACTTGGAGGCAAAAATCAAAATCAGACGCCACTCCACTACCAACTAAACAAAAAGGAGCAGTACCTTAAAAAAATTTTACACTTTACATAAATATCAGTAACAAAAGCACATCACCATGGGGAAAAACGTTGCATAATTTTATAAGCAAGCTCTGTTGGCCATAACACACAAAGCTAGTAGCATTTTTTTCAGGTATTTTAAATACTGCAAATTAGAACTGATTTTCACGAAGACAAAGACAGTCATGATTCTTCCTGCCAGATTCCAGAATCCTGCTTCAGCCTTCTGATATTCCAGTGCTCTTTGGGGGAAATATGTATGTATGTATGTATACGTGTACATGAGTGTAGCATAGATACACGCACATATATAAAAATGTATACGCGCACACTTTTTTTTCCCTTAATTGTAACTGCAAGCACCAGGAAATCTCTCTCATGTGACTTGCTACCCTTGTCATAAATTTGGATTTGGAAAAAACAGTTCTGTCAACTCAGTCGGAAGACTGGTCAAGCTGCCCCACTGAACCCTACTTACACTGCTATAACTGGATCCAAATACTTGCCTTGGCTGCTTTCAAGAAAATGTGTGTGTGTAATCCATCCTCCTCCCCAACCCCAGCCCATAACGAGAAAGACAGACTGGCTTTACGGAACCGCTCAGAATATGCCTATGTGTTTTAGAGGAAGTTTCTTTCCAACCATAACAAGACCCAGCACTGCATTTTGACATTTGCCTTGCCTCTTTTGTTCAAAATAGCATTTCCTTTCAAAGACTACTTTGACTTCTTGAAGTTAAACAGTTTTGCCACAGAACTGAAACGTCAGCTATTAGCTAGACGCATCTCTCAAGACTTCTGTGTCAACAGTTTGGCATAGCATCTTTTCCTCGCTTCTGAGGCTCATTCGCAGGGTGCAAATGCTTCCACTTAGTGCCCACGTCCAGTGCAAACTCAGAGGGTAGGTGACCATGAGCACAAAGCTAATTCTTCTCCAATCCCAAATACTCACCAAGTAGGCCATATAAATGCAGGAAATCTGTTTCACTGTTAACTTCAGTTACAGCCAACTATATAAAGGCACCACACACTAGTCTCACACACACTCACACTCTACGGTTTCCTAAATGCAGGGGCTTAGAAATTGAAAACTGAGTAACTCCTCATACAAAAATCTTCCTTCTCCTTGAGAATGTAACAGGCTAGACAGGCTGAGTTGTGGGCTTGGGTGGTTTGAGAGAGCAAAATAATAAATGAAAAAAAGGGTTTGGGTTAATAAAAAAAAAAATTGCTCCAAATTCAGCAAATAGCTGAAAAGACGCGCGCACACACACACACACACACATTTTTACATTAGCATTTTCAAAACAAAATGTTTTGACTTTTCATGCCAGAGTCATGTGGGGCTTTAGATAACATTCAGAATGTAGATAACATTTAGATAACATTCAGAACATAGTTCAGGACTGTGTCTGTAAAGAAGTGACTCACTTATATTCGTTCCTGTTCTCTGACAGAAACAGAGCAAGGACTTGAGCAAAGAGTTCCTGTTTCCCAGGAGAGTGCTTTACCCTCCAGGCTACAGGCTTTCTCAGAAGAGTCTCCTGGTTACTGCTTTTGAAGCTGAACCAGTTGCTACAGCACATTCATTAAGTCATATGTCTACCTAGAAGGTCAGGAAGAACACATGGTCTTTAGTCATGGCTGCAATTAGCACAGCTGTATTTCTGTTCATGGTGGCAGTATTTTGGCAAATAGATACATCCAGCACATCTCATTTTCCTTAAGATACTAAAGTGTTGGGAAAAACATGGTAAATGAAAATGGTAAATGAACTCAAAAGTTGATAAATACAAAGAAGTGCATGACAGAGGAGATCCCACATGTGCTCTAAAGTAGTATCATCAGACAGGAATAACATCCCTGTAGAGAATTTGATGAAAATATCACCTCAGTGCTCACTGTCAGACAAAAAGCCAGATAAGACATAGGAAATTATTAGGAAAAGAACATAAAACAAAGCATAACACCATATGCCACTGTATAAACCCATAACATGCTCACATCTTTAACAATGCATACAGATCAGTTCTCCATATCTCCTGCAGGATGGGCTAGAAGACAGAAGAGGGCAAAGGAGGTCATCAGAGACTTAGAGCAACATCTATATGTGGAGATATTGAATAAATCTGGATTATTCACCATGAAAGAATGATGATTAAGGGAATACATACTAGAGGTTTATAAAGCTTCAAGTGGCATGAAAAAGATGAATATGGAATGACTTGCTAGTTCTCCCAATGAAAAATGAAGGTGCCTAACATCCATTCTTGCATGTTCTCCTAAGGTTATACACTAAACAAAGTGGATTTTTGGTCCGGTATTAGTGTTGCCTCAAGTTGTTATTATGTTCTCCAGAAAAAGACGACCAGCAGTGGTCAAGTTACTGATCGAGTGTTGGACAAGAAGATGCAAACATGGGCTTCAATCAGTTCTAGATGAGTGCCCTCTGCATAAAACTACAAATGCACCAACTGACCCCTTCTCTTCTTTCACAGTGTGAACAGTAGCTGCATTTCCTTCCCATTTTATTATAAATGAAGTTTCTTTTTTCCTAATGCTTGACCAGAAAGCTTTTGGTTTTAAAACAATGCTACTTTGAGGAGTAAAAATAGTAAAAACTAGCCAAAAAGAAAAAAAAAAAAAAAAAAGAGAGAGAGAATAATTTTCTGTTTATTTACATACCTCAGTGGGTAATGTCATACACAGAGTTAGTAAGAAGAACATATCTGTGTTATACCTACACTAAGTCATCCCACATACCTAATAAATATGAAACACTTTTTCTCCCATCCCAACATCCCTCTAACATGGGGAAAAAATAAACAGCTAAGGTAAATAAAGTCAGCAAGTAAAATAGCTTGTATGAACTCCTTTGACACTTCTTCTCGCTGCAGGCCAACTCAGTCCAGTAATCCCAGAATAGTACTAGGGCTTAGAATTGTTAAATACCTTAAAAGAAGATAAATTGCCACTTGTCTACAGCCCCTATTGCCAAGGCAAAACGTTTTGCCCTGCTGTCAGCCTTTGTTTCACAGTCAGGATAAACAGTTTCCCCACTGGTATTCTAACCCTGTGATGTTTTATACTTTTGTTGACCTGAATTATTTATCACTTCTCTCTCGGTAACAGATAAAAGAAAAAAATGTGTAATGGAAGGGGGTAACTAACATCTCTGAAGCTCAAGCTACCTTTTGAAAACACTACAGCACCCAAATATTTTCTTTGACATGTTGTCTAATTTTCCTCAAATTATTTAAAAGTGTTCCTGTTCATGCCCTACATCATTTACATCATATATTACCTTACTTAAAAAATAAAAAAAATCCACTTAAGTGTCTTTAGTCTGGCCCTTACCTCATCCAGGCTCATACGCCTTTACTCTTCAATGTAATACTATTGCCTTCGTACTGCCTTCTCTCTTCTCCTTTGAATTACACACACCTTAACCACGCTTGCTGTTTACCTGCCTCCTTTCAAACATCTCTGTCTTTTTGAGTAACTTGAATTACACCTAACACCATAACCAGCCACTATTTTTATACACTTAGACTGGATAGAGAAGACTTTTTTTTTTTTTTTTTTAAAGGATGTAGACAAAAATTTCACATATACTTTATAGTAATGTAGTGATTTATCCGTAACTTTATTTTATTACTCATGGTTTACTACTGTGGTATAACCCAGATATGTTTGCTTTTCCACACTGCAGTTGTACCTGTATTCAGATACTATGGGTTGTATGCAAACCACATGAACTTACCTCAAGGCTTACTTCATCAGGATATTGTGGAAAAGCCACCCCAAACATTACTGTATTTAAGCTCTTTACTGATTAGTATTCCGAACTTGAACTGAATTTGGCATTCAGTTTAAGAGAAACATTTCTCTTTCTTTCTTTCAAAGTTTGTGTGAGTGAATTCCCTACCAAGTCCAACTCTTCCTTTTCTTAACAACCTAAAGATGAGTTTTACTGTGGATTTTTCTATTTAAGGCTGGCTTTTACATTACAGGCCATCATTTGGGTATCTGGCTATCTTGTCTTCTATGACAAGATATGCAGGCTTGAGGGAACACACTAGTACCTCCTGTCAGCCCCTCTCTGTTTTTATAAAACATGTCCCTCTCTTCAGTGGGCATGTTCATACACAGCAACTACTGAAAAATAAACAATGGCATTTCTTTTGAGAACCATTCCACACCAACTTTCTCTGTAGGCGCAAAGATTTTTGCAGTTGAGTTTAATCCACTTCCAAAGCAAACTGAGGGTGAGATTTCACACTACAGCTAAGCGAACCTAGATGACCACACTGTCAGGAGCAGCTAACTACTACCTCCTTCCTAGTCTTCTTGTCTTTCCCAGACGAACGGTTCTACTGTTAGAAAGCCATCCTGACGTAAAACTATTCATTTCATTCTACGGTATTTGATTTTTGTTAGTTGAGCTCCCCAACCGGCTCACTGCAGAGTTCTAGTGGAAGAGAGGCAGCAACAGCATGTGGCTGGGAGCCAGAGAGAGGAATGAGAAGTAGGGCCACCCCATTTGGCACTCCTGCTTTAACATCAGACACTGAGGCACATATGCAGGCCTTGGCTATGCCTACATACCTATTCCAGGAAGGGTCGAAGAAAAATCTGTGTATGAATCTGTTTACAAGTCACATAAAAATCAAAAATAAAATGTGCAGAAAACTCCTTCACCTATCAGGATGCTTCATTAATTATGGCAGTATGGAGACACATCTTTAAGAAACTGGGCTGAAACCAGAGAAAACTTGATGATTGTTTAGTGTCAGCTCTTTGCTGACAACAGTCCTCAGGAAGGACTCCACTGCATCTCAAAGTGTTGAATCAAAAAAGGATTCTTGCCATTCAAGGATCACTTCAATGTTTCTCTCTCAATTGCTTGAAATTCCAGAATCCCATGAAATTTTTCATCTCGCACAGGAATTCCATGAGCTCTTCCAAGCAGATGATAAATCCTTGCAGGTTTCAAGAAAGTAACTTCAAGTGCCAAAATCCCGAAAGTCTGAAGAGCTGGAATTGCAAGGACACTGAACTGACACATGCAGGCAACAGACTGCAGGTACCCGGTCCATCAATTTCCGCTAACTGCCTGAGAGCTCAGCTTAGTTTCATTTGCTTCCACTTGGCATCTGCTTAGTCAGTTGGCCAGAAGGCTGTCTTTTTGCTGAAATATAGTTTGTCTTAATTATTAGAAGTCCTAATGGTGCAAATGTCTTAGGGAACAGAGTCTCCTTAATGAGGTGACAGTTTGCACCTACCATATAGTGCTTGGCACACACATTTGTTTTCTTCTTTAATGTAAGCAACAGCAGCTGTTGAAAATGTTCAGCTTCAAAGAAAGAATATTCTCCTTCTTTCAATATTGATTTTAACGACTTTCCTGTTCCAGCCTGGAAACATCAGTACACTATTAAGTGGTGGGGTGTTTTTGTTTTTGTTTTTTTGTTTTTTGTTTTTTTTTTTTTAAACAAAAATGGCAACAGAATTCAGTTGAAGTAAAACTTACAGTAAGCCATTCTATCTGTCTCCAACTCCGGAAAGTTGTTTGGTGAACTTCTTGAAGTAGCCACTTGGCCTGGCTTGAAGAGAGCTGGCCTGTACTCCCTCAATCAATTCTCTAATCTATGTAAAACGGAAAGATCACTTTGTTTCTAATTGTGTAAACATCACTGATAGGGGAATTCAGAGGGGAAAGAAATGTCACGAGGGCATAATTCTTTCTGCTGCAAAGTCCACCTACCTAGAGGTCAAGTATTTGAGACATTTCTAGGAAGAATAAAATTCATTAAATATTTCTTTGAATGAGAAATACCAAAGAAAGATCAAAGAGATTCCTGAAATGCCATTAAGAAATAGTTGAAGTTAAAGAACTTAAGGAGTAAAAAGGAAAAATGAAGAGGTGGGGGTCCATTCTAATATGGAACAATGACAAATCTCAGGAAAGAAAGAGAGTTACTAAGCCTAAACTCAGAATATATCTTAAACATGTTCGCAGCCAGCCAGAGATAGTCCTGTATTTTTCCTGAAGTGTCCAATTACATTCTCTTTATGAATCCCTTTGGAAAAGAAACTATTGTTTCTACTAAAATACACTTTTTAACTACCTTTCAATGACTTGATTGTCTTTTGTTGGCACATGCAAACTGTCAGCATTTGCTCAGTTGCTCAGCTCCACTGATAAAAGCAGCTACCAGCAGATGGGACACAAAAGACGACCAAGTTAAATCACAGTGTGGAATGTCAAACAGAGGTTCTACTGGTGCAAAATCCAAAGAAAAATAAAGAGAGGCGGCCATGGTAAAACTGAGAATCGCAGCATGCCACACTTGAGAAACCTAGCAGAGAAGGGAATTAACAGCAAACTGCCAGCCTGTGCTACATCACTTGGCTAGCTTGCTGAAGCACGGCCAACACAAGGAGTTAAGAAGGCTGAGAAAACTAGAGACACAAATCCCTCCGCTGCAGAAACGGCTAGGAGAGCCACATATTCTCAGTGCTGCCTTAAGCAACCTCGTAAAGCTCACTGAAAATTAGGAGCAAAGCTAATTTGGTTTTATTTTCTTGGATAAGAGCACAGGCCAGAAGGCTTGGTTTTAGAGGACATGGAATTGGACTTAGAGGGCAACAGTCAATGAGCTGCCAGAATCATCACAGCAGTAAGGTCCAAGCCACTTGCTTTAAATAATAGGCTAAAGCTGCTCCTGGAACAACTGGAGGGAAAATATCTCTGCAGAAATGATGATAGGAAGTTTGTATAAAGTTTTTCTCAGAATTGTCTTGGAACATATGCCATGTTTCACCTAAGTAAAAGAAAAATGGAGAAAAACATCACAGACAAGGATTCTGGCTTATCCACTAGCAAAACACTGAGTTCCATTAATTTGATCCAAGCTACTTTAATTTGTTCAAGAGCTTAGCAAGAGTTGTTGCTCCAGTCATTATTATGCTGGGGAAAATTGTGTTGGGTTTCTCCCTCTTTTGTGTTCAGACACCCCAGAAGTCTGTTAAAGTTGGTCTGAAGGTGGTGGAAGTGGAAGGTGATCTGTACATATGCTGCATTTCTTCTCCCTACAGTCTGAACTCATGCCTTTCCCATCACTCCAAGTTGAATAATAACCCCCACCCCTGTCCCTCCAAAAAAAAAAAAAAAAGAAGAAAGAATGCACAAGAGGAATAAAGAAAAAAAAAAGTCATAAAAAGGCATAGAAATACTAGGGGATGCTTTTCAAGAGGAAACCGTAGACTGTATGAAGTACGATATGAGCCTCTCAGCTATCAACTGCAGAAACATCAGAGAGCTCTCCTCCTCCTCAGTCCACTGAGGTGACCAGGTGCCATGCTGCACACATCTGAAAGAAGTATGTTATCATCCCACTTCGAATAAAAAAACCCCACTGCTACTGGACCCACTTGTTTGGAAGTACCCAGCTGCCAGCATGAAGCAGGGTTTTATACACTACTTCTTTCTATCCCCAAGTAAAGGGGAGGGGAAAATACTCCTGTGGCCTGGAGGTGTAACCAGAAATCGCCAGCTTGACCACACTCAGTGCGTCTTGTTTACTCCAGGACGTGCAAGTCAGCTGGTCCAAGAGAAATGGAAAAATCAAAGAATAAGTCATTACTCCAGACATTTCTACCTTCTGTCAGCATATTGCAAAGTTATAATGAAATTTTTAAAAAAATCATTAAAAAGCATTAAAAAAATCAAAATATTGAAAACACGGTTTTTAAGCCAAAGAAAACCATTTGGCTGACTTGTAACTCCCTTCCAAAGCAGCAGCCTTTACAATTCAAGTTTTAAAAAACATTTGTTATAATGAGGATGCCAGCATAAGACTAAAAGTCAAGATTTTCACATCAACTGTGAACTTGCAACCTCAAGTAAAAAAGCAGAAGATTTTGTAAGAATTTGTTCTTATGTTTAGCAAAATAGATCCGATAAACAATAGAATACACTAATCTTGATAGACTAAACAAACACACTTCTGTAGGAGATGAGCCATGTAAACTGTTCTATAGATACTTTCACAAAAAACATGTATGCCATTGATAATTTTTAGTATTTTTCCTTCTGTCCAGTAAACAGGTACAATTCACTGTGTCTTATGGAATCTACCATAAAATACACACAAGGAGAATAAACTTAATATGAATGGTCAAAAATTTGGAAAAAAAAAAAAAAAAGAACTGTTACAGAAATTATCTTATGCAAAGCTTGGCAATTTAAAATAAAGCTTAAATTCAGTTAAGTTGTAATCTGCTTATTTAGGGAAAAATCTAAACACAACCTCTAAAATGTTTCAAACTACTATTTACTGTTATTCATTTACTCATTAAATAATACAAATAATACAAAGTTAGGACTTTCATTTTGAATAATACTACCACCCCTCATTGGACTTGGTCTCTTTTTAATGAGCCTTGAATCAAGAGCATGCCTTTCAAATCACATCTATTTGGCACATTCTGTACTAAGTCCTACCATACCCTTTCTTGGGAGAGTCAAGGGAGCGTTCTGGAAGGGCGTACATGTGGCCTGATAGTTGAGAGATCTCCCCTGCTACCCCTCATCATGATTTTTATTTGGCTCTTTCTTTTCCAGTATTAGAAAAGACTCTTAGTTTTTCTACATCACTTGTAGAAAATTTTTCATTCCTAGGAAGGTACTTGCACGTTCTAGCACTAGCTCACTGAAGTTCATCTCAATTTAGACCATGAGCTCAACAGTAGGAATTTTCTCTTTCACTTATTAGTGAAGAATCCAGACAATAAAAAGTTGCGTTTATTACCATGTCTGGACATCAGCCAGGATGGCGAACTCAAAATGTTTGGCACTACAACATATGCTGCAGTTTTTACAAGGTAAGAAAAAGGACACAAACATATATAAGGAATGTATTGATGAAGATCACGTCCTAGATGCAGAACAATTTTCCTCCAAATCACACAAAGTTTAGGGAAGAGCTGAAAATTCAGTCCCAACAAAACAGTGTCACCCCTTCCTCTTCAGTGGGTCCAACTGACTGTGCCATTTGTGGCACGCATATAACTGGGGAACAGGAGAGGGAAACATTCATTTTCCTTACAACACTCCCTAAATCTTCTCCAAGACCTGCCTGTTGCAGCTGCTTATCAGTGTCAATGCCAACCTCTCTAGCAAACCAGCACATCCAAATTCAACACAGCATCTCAGCAGGAAGAAATCTTCCTTTCTGTATTTAGCTAAGCTTCCCTACTCTTCAGGAAAGGCAGTTAAGTTTCTTACTATTTTCTATGGAACTCTACAAACACACTATCTTGCAGCAGTTAAGACTGCAGGATAATCCTGTTCTGATTTTCACTATGAATTATTAAACAGACAAATACTTAAAACTGTTTAGGAAAAAAAAAAAAAAAAGTCTATCCAAACTATTCCGGCTAAACTTTTTGTAATCTCTTTAAAATTATCCTCAAATAACACCCCAGCCAAGATGATTAAAGGTCACTGGTACCTTGCAAAGCATATTTTTATGGGATAAATTCAATTATAATTGCAACAACTATTCCAGCCACAATTTAGACATAGAATCCAATTATCTATTTCATTTTCATTTACACCTCACGGGCTAGATCATTTATCATGTTTCATGATAATGATCAAAAGGAACATGGAAAGTGATTTCTGGAGGTAACGAATTGTCCACCATATTAGCATAGCTTACAAGATCCTGTCAACAAATACTATGCATAAATATGAGGTAATTAAATTTACAACGTGCAGGAGCTTTTGATACGCTACTTGCTTTTTTAGCGGCTGCCAAAAAATCCAGGTTACTAAATTCAACATACCAGTTTAGTTGCATAAGTACAGTAATTTAGCTCTTCATAACACATCAAGAACCATTATGCCACTAGAATACCAACATGTAGACAGCATGCAGTGGCTCAAAATCTGGAGATGAATCTCTCATCATGTGGTACTATTGCTTCTTGCCACCAAACCATCCATCACATTTCTGAGACAGCTTGGAATGATAGTGTTGGACCCTCACATTACTGCTCCTTGAACTCTGTCTCATCCATCTTTTGCATCATTCCCCATTTGCAGCTAAGTATCATCTCCCTGCTGCAAAACGGAGTGTGAACCTGTAATGCCTTTAACCTACAGTGCCACTCTAATAGTAATTGATTTCTTTTTATTGCAGAGCCAGTGCTCAGTAAGGCTATGTACGTATGGCTGCTGCAGCAGTGAGATGATCGGCACTACAATGCAAGGATCTTGTGCCTTTTAGAAATATGACCCATTTTCAAGGAAAAATTGCTCTACTTCCATTGATAGCTACTTTGTAATGTATATAGATTTATCAATACATAAAATTGGTATGTGAATATATATGTACTTTGTACGCCTGCAGCTAAAATCTAATTGCAAGATCTACTCAAATGGAATCGAAAATTAATGTCAAGAGTGTTTTGACTTCGTATTTTTGTTAAGTGATTCAGTATTAGAACACTATTAGATTTTTTTAAATACATGCTAAAAACATAAAGGTGTACTCTGCATTCAAGAAGAAACTTAAGATTAACTCCACATTGATCATGGCAAGACTTCACTAGCATGATGACTTGGGTATCGTAAACCACCCAAGACTAAGCATTTTAATTCAGCTTCATCTGAGTGCTGTTATAAAAGTTTAATAAATCAAAATGATCAAAATGCCCCCAGTGGCAGGTTGGGATTCAGTTTCCAATTCAAATTCCCTTTAATATATGGCTTCTCTGACATCTTGCATTTTCTACCATCTATGCTGAATTCCAAATGCACTCCTTTTCATCATTACCATGCATCTAGTCGTCAGCACGCTTTTTAACAGCCTCGCACAATACACAGAGATGTCAAATCTAGAGGGGTTCCCCCCCCCCCCTCCCCAAACTGGAAAATGATGGCAGGTAAGGGAACTTTGTCTACCCTTAAGTAAATATTGTCTTAACCCTCCTGCTAACATCAGTGGCATTTAAACTGAGACAGACAATCCTGAGCTACAGTATTCAAATGAAACATTTGATTTAAATAGATGTGCAGTCAGACCAGACATTGGAAGGAGAATTAACCAAGTGAAATACAACACTAATGTGGTGGGGCAGTCTGGAGATATCTCAAATTAAGATGAGAAAATTAAGTTACTTGCAGATGATCTTTATGTCATTATACCTGGATAAAATACAGATACAAAGAAACAAACAAATCCTCCTTATTTCCACTCTGAAGTTATACCTGCTTGAGAATTTATTTCTCATGTTTTTATTTTCTTTTGTACTGGGTCTCTCACAGTCTAAAGGCAAATAGGAATCCCGCTATTCATAGTAATTACCTTTTAATTTTTGGAATGTTTTATTTGCTGTTTAGAATTTACCTACGCACCTTCCCAATGTGCAGCAGTACGAGATGACAACTGAGGTATAGGACAACACCTAGGCAGTGAGACCACGCTTACACAGTCATTAATATCACATCTGTGGTATCAGCAGCAACACAAATTTGATCTGGGCTGAGTGAGGCTGCATCGTATCTTGATTTAGCTGGATTAAACAGAGCACATGATACACAGTTAATGCTGCCTGTAAGCGGGCAGCTAATACCTAATCTGCCATAAAGGCAGAATGCCACCAATAAACATTACCGAGACCCGGCATTGAGCCTGCTGGCACACAGCTAACTTTTCCGCAACTGTGAACTGCCAGGTTGAGTACAACCCAGGTCAGTACTATGCATTATGGGGCTTCAGGTGTTTTTGATCTAGTAATAGAGACCCTAAAGGCTGTATTTATTTTACTGCCAAATGATGGTGGGGTTTACACAACACCTGACAAGAAGAAAAACCAGCTCATTTCCTACCAAGAAGGAGAGGTCCCATCTCCTGCCCTCCTCCATGCTCTGGGCTCCTGCTGCTTGCCCTGGGCCTGCTCTGCCACTCGGACACCGACGCGAGCTGATTTAACTCTCGAGTAAGGCAGAAAGGTATTCCAGACAGGGTGAGAGGGGGTAGCTCTATACCCTTTTCATGTGTTCAATCAGTCCACGGAAGGGACACAGCGATGGAGCCAATGCAGAGGAAGAGAGAGACTGTAGCTGGGAGCATGGGAGTGCAGTAGCGGAGGAGAGGAGCAAAGCCTCACTTCCTGGCAGCAGCTGTAGTTTCACAACAACTTTAAGTGAACACCAAAACCAGCAACCCCTCAAACTCCTGCCCAGGCCGACCCCTCCCTGGCTCTGTCTGTACTCCTCCCTTTTGTGCCAGCACAAGCATCCTTCCTCCATACGAAAGAATCTCCTCTACGAGATGGATTGGGGTAACAAATCTAGCTTTTAAACTTCTTTTTTTGGGTTCTTAGCCCAGGTACCAGATCTGCTCCTGCACTATGGCATGAGTACTTACACTGGCACAAGGAACAAGGGTCAGAAGACAGGAACAGATAGGAAGCATTTTCTCTCAGCAGCAGCATACTGTTTAAAATGCATCTATGGTATTAGAGGAGTTTTTCCATGAAATGCCTGATGAGCTGTTTATACAAATATAAATTGCAGTCTTGTCTTAGTTCTCCAGCTTAACAGACAGACTAGAATACACCAATTGATTTAAAGATATATCTTTAAAATTCAAAGATAGCTGCCTTCCTAAACACAGTTAATAGCATTTCACATTACATTTACAGCATTATTTTCTGCTTCTGTGAATCAGCACTATTTTGTGAAAGCAACATGAAATATTTTTAAAAACTGGACAAGAAATTTAATTCTGTTCTAGCCTATAAGGCAGAATCGGAAATACAACACTCAAGCTTCAGCTGCCCAATGTCATGTTTGCAATTCTCCTTAATCTTCCCTCATTTCTTAAAAGTTATTCACAATACACAAAGTCATCAAAATGGCATCAGCAGCACTGCAAGTGTCTGTTGCCCTAATTTTATGAGGGGAGAAATAGCTGGCTTTACTAGTAAGTGAGAGAAGCTGCAACTTCAGGAAGAGGTCTGGGGTCTAATGCCATTAGCAGCTATACAGGAGGCGCAAACCCTTCAAGTCAAAGGACAAGGACTTGAACAAGCCAGCCCTCACTAGTACTCCAGCTTAAGGCTGACTGCTGATTTCTTCAAGAGGATAGACGAGAATTACAGAAATGAAACAAAGCAGCCAATCTAAAAAAATGGACTCTAGAGCACATTAGACTTTTCGTTTCTTTTTTCCCTTTTCCTCACCTTGCACAATTTGAGCTAAAAAGGATATGTACTAAGACAGCATGCTCCATGCAGGCTCAAAACCCAGAAGAAGGTCAGAGTCATCAGCACCTACAAGCACATCTCACTCTAAAAGTAACTTTTCACCATCTTGGTGGATAAAAAGGGGTTCATGGACTGATGGGATTGCTGTACACTGCTCTAGCAAGCAGCAGAGCACAACAGAAGCAGACGTGTAGAATGAGGCGGTCAGCATGGAGCACCCAACAGCCTCTCTATATGCACTTCAGGCAGCTTTACTTTGGAGGAGCACTAGTCTGGTCCCACAGAGTGAATGCCTGCTGGCAGCTCGGGCTTATTATGGGCATGTCTTTCAGTTTACTTTCATCTGAAAGAATTTTCTGATGTAAACAAAGGCCCCGTAAGCGAGGACAGTCCAGAGATCTGCTTCGAAAGCACATTCTTGATCTGGACTGAAACGTTAATGTGCACACAGTTGGAGACAACCTTCAGAGAACCAGTAAGGGACACTACAAGTTCATTTCTGGGGAGAGCTTTGCCAAGTGTCCATTATGGAAGTAGGATGTGACTTGATAGCACACAAAATAGCGTCACACCTAATAACTAGTAGAGATACAGGAAGAACTATTTATAGTTCTGGAAGCAATCAGCTGTATAAAAATTTATTAGTTTCAAATACATGAGAGCAATGGTCAAAATAAATAACAATATCCATGGTCAGCAAACATCAATCTGGCTAATCACCAGCATGCCTGGCCTTCCTCCTTCTCCTCTTCCTTTGCCCTGACGGTTTCCACTCAGAAATCTTTGCCAGTGGCCACCACAGAGGATGGGGAAAATATATGCCAGGCAATGAAAACTACAGACAGACAGTGCCTCTTGCACAGAATTAGTTAAGTAAACTTAATCTCTCGTGCTCAAGTCTCCTCATGCTCCTTTTCTCCTTCTTGTGATTTGACAGGTGGGTGTACAGGGCACGGGGAAGTGTTCTGTTTTGATGTTCTCCATATCTTCTGTTCCAGCTAGGATAAGGTACTCAAACAGGAGGAACTAACTAAATAGCTATAGAGATAGTAAATCAAATGATACACAGAATGCTTTCTAAAGTACGAGGTTAACAACAAAGGAAAAGAGTAACAGATTGTTTCACTAATCTCTGTTAGTTTCTGAATGGATATTTTCATAGGTGATTTTTAAGTTAACTCTGACTCTTAAATAAAGATACTTAGCAGATATGTCCAACTCTACAGAAGTTTTAAAGCTGTGCTTTGGCAAAAGTGGTTATACTTGATCCATTCTTATGCAAGAGCAGCAACAGGATTGAGTTTGACAGGTTAGGGATGATATAATTAAACCAATGATAAGCAGACCACCTTATATGAGCTTAATCACCTTGCACAGCCAATGGCTTCTTTAACGCAGCCCTTGGTTTTCTATTTTGCTAGTATCTGATAAACTCTTTGGGCAGGCACTGTGCCTTCACACTGAAAGCAAACAGCATAACTTCAAGAAAAAAAACACTAGCAGTATCTCTGTATTTTACAGAATACTAGCAGTATTCTCTCTGTATCTCACCCCTCCACTCTACATGCACGCATTTTCTCCATGAATGAGAAACTGAGGCACGACACCAAATGTCCAAGCTGACAGGGAATATCACCTCTTGCATAAGAGGCACCTGAAGCACAGACACCTGGAAGCTAAGATCCAATGCCAATGCGATGCAGCCCTATGCTCACTCTTCTCCAGCACTTTTCCCCAAGCACCAGCTACTGAGCCCAGCTACAGGCAGGCCATGGAGCTATAGAACCTCTGCTCTGACTCGATTTTGTCAGCTTAAAGTTCAAGGAATACAATAAAAAAAATGCACATCAGCACAAGAGAGTGCAGCTTTTGCCTAATTAGAACATTAATCCAGATGATGTCAAGCAGTACACAAAACTCATCTCTCAAGAGATAAAAGCAAAACACATGATTTTCCTTATATGTTTCAGATCTCCCTGAAGAGCAAATCACAGAACTACAACAAAATAATAGTTCACTTTAAAAGGATTTCAAGACGATTATAAGGAAACAGAAACACCTTCCACCTAAACTATGCCAACACTGGGATGAAGCAATGAGATAGCAGCATCCGGCACACCAGACAGCAATCCAGACAGCAATGACCAAATATTATCTAGAACTCAAGGCTTTACTTTTAGTGATAAAGTACCACACAATCTTTAAAAATCATGTAAGCACGTAAAAGATTTTGAAACAAATGTGCCCCTCTCAGAAGACAGAAAAAAATGAGTAAGCCCTGCTGCAATCAAACTGACCCTTACAAAGCATCTAGGCATTTCAATTATACCCTTACCCAGCCAGGATCATTCAATACAGAAAGACAGAATTAGGCCTGTTCCAAATACTACACATTCCTATCAGCTCTTGGGAATCTAAGTCTCTTTGCCTGCTTTTAAAAATGCAGTCAAAGCTACTTCTCCTCTGCTTCTCCAAGAGAAGCGACTTTCTGGCAGCTTTCTAAAGAAAAAGGACAGTGCACCTATTAACACAAAACTGGAGACAAATGTTGGCTTAATGAAGGAGATGAGTAGAGTTTCCTGCAGAGAAGACTTGCCTGACGAAAAAACTTTCAGAAAGCCTACTCTTCTCCATACTGTAAATGTGTGATGAGCTTGGGACTCCTATCTAGCTCAATTTATTGATTTTGAACATATTGACTTACTGAAGTATTTTCCTACATTCTTGTTTCATTCTTCTTGTGTAAAAGAGGCAGGATTTGGCTTCAGGGTGACTGCTCCTCTACACCCTTGTATACACCACCTATATACACAAGCCGTTGGCAAAGGTGATGTTTTGGGGCACTTATTTTCTACGATTCTATGATAAGTAGTAAAAGGAGCAGAAAGACTTTGAGAGCATGATAATATCTGCTGTCGAAGAAATTAAAAAGAAAGAAACTGTCAGTCTCTTCTTGTTCACTCTTAGTTACATATCACAGCTATTTTTCCTCTCATCATCTTCCTAAAGTTCCAATGCAGACAATTGCCAAGACTTCAACAAATCGTCTTCCCAGCAATTGCCATTTTACTAGCCATCAAAGGAAAACATAAACAGAGGATTAAGCTGAAGGACCTATTCAAGAGGGTATGTCAACCAACAGTAACAACTGTAGCAAGCTTCCTGTAAAAGGAAGGGCAGAGGAAAGGGAGAGCTCCTTCTACACATAGCCAGGAATGACAGCAATGCCACAGAAACCATGTAAAAATCAATACAACACAGCCACTGAGCTGAAAGCTGAAGACTGTCAAAGTAAAGGTGAGACATTAAACTATTGACTGGAACTACGTTTGGTAAAATGTTGCAATTAAATTACAAACCTTGTGCTAATCTTCTTTTTGTACCGAAAATTAGAGTTGAAGTAACGAAGACATCCCTTTCTGGACCTTTGATAGGGACCTGGGATGTATGGTATACTACCTTTATTATAAAGTTTAGAACTCAACTGAAAACAATTCTCCTGTTAAAGCTCAAAACAAAATAATAACATTTCATTACAATGTAAATAATACAACTGGAAATTTTCACTACTAAGGATAACTTACAGACTCCTGATCAGAAAAGCCTAAGATGCCTCTACACCTATACTACAATACCACGTGTCTGTACAGACGTGGAATATGAAAAGTTCTCTGCCATGTAACTGAACACACAGACTTCAAAACTTTGAGTTACTGAGCAACAACTGCTGTTCTTCATCTCTCGCTCTTTAATAACAACTGTTGTCAATAAAGTTTGGCTTCTACAAACCAAAGACCTTATCATTACTCAAAATGATCTGGAAGCAATACTAAAGCCATGACAAAGTAAATTGTGTCTCAGTACATTTTTTTCCTCCTCTGGCTGTGAGAACACACAGATCAATACTCTTCAGCATGAGAATTCTGCAGTGAAATTTTCATTTGCTACAAACAGCAACAAAAAGGCCCCAAGCATGCCCTGTCACTTTCGGTTTAGAAGGAAACGCACTAATAAACTCTTACCCCTGGGTCATCTTTGACAATGGGCAATACTATGCCAGCTCTTATTAAAGGCAATTCATATCAGTGGCCCAAAAATTTCCTTTAAAATTACTATCTTTTGTATCCATGTAGCAGGATGTCAGCTTTAAAGTGCCACTGAGATATAGGACCTGTCATTATGGTTAATTTTCAGTACAGTTTTAACACCAGGGTAGCTGATCCCTGAGGGTATGTTTTTTTGGCTAACAAGATTTATTTAGTGGTTATTCAGACAAACAAGAAAATATATTACTGTATATTGCTTTTCAAATATAAGAGCAAGCAATAAATCCTATTATAAAATATATATCTTTTTTCTTTACCATGACGTCAAATAGATGAAAATGTTTTTAGAAGACTATTTTTCCCTTTAGATATAAAAAAAGTTAAAATTCTTATGTTTCTAATGCAGAAATAATACAAAGTAGTAAAGTAAAATTAGCCTTAAAATATAAAACCTGTATAGCTGTTTTGCACAAAGCTAGCTAACAAGTTCCATCTTAAGCTATAAAGATGGTATTCTCTAGTAAATGACCCAAGCTTCTCAGCTGGACAATGTTCTGCATTTAAACAGACAGCACTCCGAAGTTCAACCTGCTTTTGGAAAGATACAGTATTTTTAACATCATTTTATTTCTCTTTTTTAATTATAAAAATCTGTCATTTACTGGATAAATATATCCAATTGTCTTGCTTTCCTGGCAGTAAAACAGAAAGTCAGTTCTCGTACTGCAACAGGATTCATTATATTATGTTAGGATGAAGACTGTCTTGCACTTTGCTAGACAAAAGAATACATCTACTGAACAAAACAAGCTGTTAACATATTGTCTAAATCTATGGATGTTCAACAGGGCCCATTTTTTATTGATGCCACATATAAGGTACAAAACCTACTTGACCTCAATCAACTGGTCTGCCAGGAAAAAAGACGTCTGCCAGCCGAAACCAAAAACCAAATCTCTTAGAACATTTACTATGCTCTGTTTATACAAGCTGAGGATGAACTTGCTTTCCCTGTCCCAGTTCCAGATACAGTAGCTGATCCCAGATGACTACTGACTAAATTGCCTCTCACTGGACCAACAGGTCAAGTGAGAGCCCCTTAGGACACCTCGTACCTGCATTTACCTTGCCTGGCCAAACCAGCCCCATACCAGGCAGCAGCATCACAGACCAATTTTGCACACGACTGAACTTCCACTACACACTTGAAAACATTAAGCTTCACCACAAACCTATGAGGTAGGTGAAAAGGGTAATTTTACAGGTGATTGTAGGGGACTGGTTCTCTACATGCAGTTTTGTCTTGACATTGCTGCTGCTGCTGCTGCTGCTGCAAAGCCGCTGCTGCCAAGGCGTGTCGGGCAGTGCCGCACCGGCCCCCCCAGGAGCCGTCCCCGAGGTAAACAACCTCGTGCACCTGCACGAGGTAAAAAGGGCGCAAAAAGGGCAGAAGGTCATCTCTAGGGCACGAACCGCACGTACTCATTTGCCATCTGCGCATGAGCAGGAGACCCCCAGATGCCCCAGCCCGTTTCTGAAGGTTCCGAGAGGGCGGACTGCGCATGACAGTTAATCTGCATGGGAAGCGAGGAAGCACCTCCCAGAGGTGGGGCAAGAACCTATACTGTGTGAATAGCGGGGGGCTTGCTTGCGATGACTGAGGATCTGGAGCGGAGTCGGCGGAACCAGACGGGCGCTTCCCGCCGCTGCCCCCCCCGCCACCGAGACTCCCAAGAGAAGAGGACCAACGGGACACTGCTGGATCCACGGGTGGTGGTATCTATCTTTCTCTCTCTGTCTTCCCCTTTTCCTCTCTTTTTCCTAAACGTGTGACGCAGGACGTGTCTACTTAGTTGATTCCATTTTGCCTTGATAAATCTTAAAACTAGTTGGTGTCGTTTCACCTTAATTCAGTCCAAGGGCATCACGAACTTGGTCGTTTGGCCCCAAGGGGAGGGAGGTCGTCCTGAACGACTCCCTTCGGGCCGTGACAGTGATACAACTAGGCAAGGAGAGGCTGAATGACTTATCACAGGACAAAGAGCAAGTGAATTTCAGAAATGAGAATTGAACTGCATGTTCTTATATTCAACTGCATCCTTTGCCAGTCAGTTTTCATGCTTCCAGAACACAAAATGAATAAAATATATGGCCAGCCCACCTCTCCACACTTAAGCCATGGTTACACTCCAACAGGCTTCTGAATGAACTGCAACAAAAAATATTCAGAGTGGAAAAAGCAAGTTTTCCTTTCCTTTTCCTTTCTTCCTACTCCACAGGTCAGAAATCATCACAGGAAAATCTCCATAATGCTTTTAGTCCTTAGTAAGGGGAAAGTTTAAAACTATTTTTATATGCCTGTCTCCCAGGTAACAGAACAAAGTGTTATTTGCTGTACTACCAGTCTGCTCAAGGCAATGGATTTTAAAAGGGTACCTACCTACAGTGGATTCTCTCATATCTGTAAAAATATTTATGAAATGTTAATCAGTTTTCACCTTAAGTTCAAAAAACACCATCTAGTGAATTGCATATGGGCAAGTTACATGCATTAAAAGATTAGTGTTTTTATATGGAAGCATTCTATATTTTAAAAGTTTGGAATTTTGCTAACCACAGTCTTGTTTTATGACAACTTCAGGAGCCTTGTAGTGCTACATTTGTATAATCATTTCAGATGAAGCTGTAAGTAGAAAGCAGTGGCATTCAGAGCATTTAACTGGACAAAATTAAAACTTTACCTCGAACAATAAGTTGAGCAAAATTGGACACTCCAGAACCTCTCTCTGACTGAGTTACACAGCGGTATAAATCCTGGTCAGTTTTTGTCACTTCTTGCAACTTAAAGGTAGCAGCAAATCTTCTGTGATTGATATTTTTAGTCTGAGCAACTGGAATATCTTCCCCGTTTCTTCTCTGAAAATAAGAGAAACCAATGCAGAGGTATCTTGTAAGAACACAAAGACATTTATCATGATCATCATACAAACAGCACGTAAAAAGACCCCAAATGCATCTCCCAGAGCCACCTTATTCTTGTAGAAGAGCACAGCACAGGTCCCATCAAGAGATAGGCAGGTATTCAAAAGCATTTCAGAATCAAGTTTCTGGGGAAAACCATGGTCAGCGGTTTGCACTGCCACACAAGACTGAGCACAACTTACTCAACCAGCTATGAAAGCCTAGGAGGAGCAGTTGCATTCCTGAGAAAATTGATTCAACTTTAAAATAAAATTACAACAGATATATTAGTGCACCATAAAAAAAATTAAACAAAATAATAGAAAGTTTTAAATAAATTTGGCACAGAGGAATTTGACAGGTTTCCGGCAGCTATTTTTCAGCAACCAGCTGGTTTCCTTTCTAGTGCTTACCTTTTATCTATCCACATTCAATACCTCCTGAAATTGTACCTTTGTTATACTATGTACCACCTATCTA
The DNA here is from genome assembly GCF_036370855.1 of Dromaius novaehollandiae. NCBI lineage: Eukaryota > Metazoa > Chordata > Aves > Casuariiformes > Dromaiidae > Dromaius > Dromaius novaehollandiae. Next base: position 60,191,333 of record NC_088100.1, read on the forward strand.
AAGCTAGTTGAAATAAAAAGGGGAGGGAAAGGAACTGAGAAAAGAGAAATGATATAACTAATTTAGAAGGGGCTTACAGAGTTCCAAAAAAATCATAACCACCAAAAATCACTGAAAAATAAAATCCTTCTAGAGTTGATTGGGGCACATGTCAGTGGAGCAGAAAGATTTGCCATTTATGTGACGCCTTCTCCTTATCTCCACTCATAGGAGCTGAATTTCAATTTTAATCAAAAAAATACACCCTCCCCCAAAAATTAATATAAGAAAAAATAATAAAACAAAGAAACACACACCACTGTCTATAAATACTGTCCTTTCTCTCTCCTGCAGATCAGCTACATGTTATTCCCAGACCAGAATGCAGTTTCTGAACACTCAGCTTTGCTCAGTCACCAGAAAGACATCCTAATTTCCCTTTGTAACCACACTGCTTGCTCTGCTCGATATGTAGCAAAACATGACCTCCCACAGACATTTTTAGCTCTAATCAACCCCAGAAACGAGGGACATCACGGAGGTCTTAAACTCAGAGCTTTCTGCCTGACACAAGAAGCAGTACTGCTGAGCCACAGAATTTAATAACCTGAAAGCCTGTGGCAAAACACAGAGGGGAGAAAAGGGAAATGAGTTATGCTGCATGTGTATATTAATCAGCCCTCTGTCACAGTCAGGAGTACTTCATAATACTAAAACACTTTATTTTACATCTACCATTTGTGATCTTAGCACAGGTTAACCACTTTAAATACTTTTGCTATATATTAGCAAGGGATTCAGTGCTGCTTCAGACTCACTCTAAGTATTCATTTTAATTATTAATATAGTTTAAACAGATGAATTTTAGCTTCTGCCATCTTTCTTGCAGCAGTCACAGAGCACTATTCCTGTGCTTCATTGCTGCCCTTGTGTGAACTTGCTCATTAATCTGATCCTAGCAGATTTCAGCCTCTTTCAGTCTGCTGATACTCCACCACACAGGCCATGTCACCACCCTTTTCAACAGCAGTTGTGTTGGTTTGAGTCTTCCTTATCTCATGATAGCTGAAAAGACCTACCCCTCTCCCTTTTTTCTTCTTTTTGCTGTTATGCCAGAAATGGCAGGAAGACACCAAGGACTATCACTATATCCAGAGGTATGCTGAGCCCATGGGACCAAACCAGAAAATACAGCTAGATACAAGAAGTGAAAACAGATCACCAAAAGAGAAAACAGGAGACGCTTCCAAAGGGTACTCACATGGCTACTCCCTTAATCAAAACCACCCTCCCTTGACTGTCGAAAGCCTGCTTCTTACGCGGATGTTATCAAAGTGGTGCTCACATGGCAAAAGCAGCAAAGGTTGGGCATTTGCAAGTGGGTATCCACCACAGCTCAGCCAAGCCACCAGGGCTGCACGGACTCTGCCTCACAGCCGGCAGAGCGAAGGAAGTTTGTCAACGTTTTTAAAGTTTCCTACAAACGAGAGGCCTTACTGAACTTCCACTATCACCAACACAGGGTGACATCGGAGGCTTTATTTCACTGCTGCTTAAGCTACGGCCAAATCATTTTGTAAGAAACGCTTCTCCCCCTCCCCTTAGCTAGCATCTTCTGATAACAAAAGCTAAATTTGAAAGCAAGATTTTCCAGCTACCTTCTTCCCTTAGTTTTGATCAGAGGCTTCAACAAGTCATAACTTGAACTCTCTGGAATAGTAACTTCATATAAAACTTGGGTCTGGTGCCCCAAAATAACTAAAATACATAAAGCTCATGGCACTTGCTTCCCTTCCCACCTCTCCATGCTCTGCCACCATGTGCTTTCTGACCATCGTACCACAAAACAGGCTAGGAAATGGCAGCCACTCCTGTGAACACAAACTTGGCACAAAATTGTTAACCTGACCCAGCAAAATATATTAAATAGAGGCATACTGTTACATCTGATACCATACTAGATATGGTAGTAGTAACTCAGGTAATACAATGACTCTTGTTCTACCATGAAGGGAAAAATAAATATCAGATGTTTTTCTAAAATCAAGGCCCTCCCTTCATTAAGTCCAGTGCTTTAAATTTCAATGTAAAGCTCTCAGCCAGCAACAGAGAAGCATATCAAAAAGCTTATTTTGTAAAATAATTTACTTTCCAAAGCTGAAAACTTGCTTACTTCAGCTAGTTTACATGCTTAATGCCAGAGAAGTAAAGTGAACTGGGCTTCTAATTTTAAACAAAATAAAGCACTTTTAGAGCAGTTAATCAAAAAAGAAATTTAAACAGCTTCACAGTTCTACTCCAACAACAAAACCTAGGATTTCCTTTGCTATTTACATTTGCGATTTCCCACTCCTTTATCTTACAAGACTTAATAGAGTAGTTGCTCAAATTTCTGTGTATTAGGATTTTTCTTGTGAATCCAACTGTGCAATTAGATCTTCAAAGTCTATCTTCATGTACAGTTTACCCATTAAAATATTTTTCAGTCATTAAAATGATAGGAAGTTCAAGCAGAAGAGATTTCTCACTTAAAAATACATGTTGAAGAAAAAACCCTGCATCCATTTCAATACGACTGTCTTACACTGGTAAGCCATTAGGCAGTCAGAGTTCAGATGCACTGCCATGATCTTTTAATTAAAGATTTTTTTTTTTTTAATGTCAGGGCACTACTACTGATTTTAAAAGAAAGGAAAGAAAGGCAGCAGTGCTGTCTGCTTATTAGAGGGTTTCTGGCAGATACTGTTCCAATTTATGTCCTGCTCACACTGAACAGAGCTTGAAAATGCTGCTCAATTAGGTTTTAAAAATTCAATTTAAAATTAATGTGGAGTTATACTAATAGGTAATGGCTGTACCCTGTATTATCCTTGGTTCCTCCAGTCCCTTGCTGTCTGATTTGATAACCCTGAATTGCTCATTCAAAAGAGGTCACCAGTCAGATTTTTTTCCTTTCCTGAAAATAACTGTGGGCTTCACAAAGAACTACATGCTGTAAACAGTTGATTAAAAGATATGTAAGCATGTAGAAAAACCTCCCTTAATTCTGGCATTTCAAGCTTTTAAACCTATGACTTTAAACCTAAGACTCTATGACTTTAGGGTTACTTTTAGTTCCATAGGAACATGATTTTATAAAAATTATTTAACTTTTATATTTTATTTTGTATTTTATATTATAGCAATCTATTTTAAGGCAATGGGATTAGAACATCTATATTAAAAACCAGACAGTAAAGTCTACTCTACTCAAAAAGCAAGCAGGCAAACTAACAATTAGCCTTAAAATTTCTCTCTTCTCTCACATGAAAGAAATTAAGTATTTTTTTTTTTTCTCTCTCTCTCTCTCTCTCTTCCTTCATACCAGTGATTTTTATCAGCCTGGACAGTTCAAGCTCACACATCCCTGTCCCTTTCTTAGCGTAAACACCTTAAAACAAGTCTTTGCCACTGCTAGTAACAATAGCCAATGCTGTTTTTCCTCCTAGACTCTTGTCTCTATGCTGGGAGGCCTCCAGAGAGCAAGAGATGTCAGCACTTGGGCTGCAGCTACCCACACGTGGCTTTGGCAGCCCGGCTCGCTTCAGCAGCCCTCCGCTGCCCCCCTCTTCGCCTTCCTTCGTATATTCCTGCAGAAAACTCCTCAGGAGAATAACCTTCCCGGATTAGTAATATTGGAGTTGCCAAGGTGGATCGATTCATCAGTGAATTCAGCACGCAGCCACAGAGCCTGTGCAGGGTATGGGGACTGCGGCAGGGAGTTTCTTTCCATGATGCTGTGCCCAAAGGCGGGAGGGCAGAAGAGCAGGAGAGGCTGCCGCCAGGGGGTCTGGGGACTCACACCTGCTGACGGCCAGCTGAGAAGGGAATTTGCAAAGAATACGGTCCAAAATCGTCAGGTGCTTACCCACTGCGTAAAGTGAGAAATGCTGGGGGGTTTTTGCAAGAGGGAGAAGGGTGGAACAGGGACATTTTGAAGGTCAGCAATAATGCACCATCTCTGCCAAAAGATGTTTTGGAAAAATAAAACAGAAATAACCATGAAGGAATAAAAAAAGAAACAATACAAAGAGCAGCTAGACTTCCTTTATTTTACTTGTGTGCTGCTGTCTGGCACTTTATGACACAAACAGAATATGCTTTTACAGCATTTAAAATACAATCTCCAAACCAAGGCAGGTCTACAGAAAGTAGAACTGCCAGAAAAATCTTGTTAAATACAATGTTCTTCACAAATGTCTTAGTATATTCTTGAGTCTTTAAAACTTTAACTGACAAGTATAAAATTACCATAAGGAGAAAATGAAGAAAAAAATTTTTTCCTCACTCACAAAAGAGAAAGTGACTGAACAAATGGGATTTTTGCAGTTGATTTTATTCACAAATTTGTGATTTTAGCCTAAGCAATCCATATTTCAAATGGAACAAGAAGTGTACTTGTTTGAAAAATATGCCTAGATAGTCTAATCTTCTTAGTATACAATTTGAGGTGAATTGACTTTTTTTTTTTTTTTTTTTTTAAAGAGGAAGTATGAAATACATACTAAACGTGCTTTAACTTGCTGGTCCCCAAATGCAGCAAAACAGGGGAAGATCCTACTTTCCAAAGAACCATCCATTCACTTATTAGTAGAGAAAGCAACACAGCTTTTTCGCATGAAAATATAAACTGAAGATTTTGAATAAATACAATGAGACTAATTCTATCCGGCATACTACAACCATAAATAAAAATTCAAGATCACTTTTAATGCCTTAGACTTGCACGCGCACTTCTCATTTAGAAGTAGCTCCATTCCCCCCATGCTGCATTGAACTTCTCATTGAAGAAAGTAATGGTTCTCATGAAGTCATCTAATTCAGAGCCATCTGGCCCTTCATAGGTGGCAATCCTAACTTACTTTAGTATAATAAAATCCAACGGAGGCAGAATAGCAAAATCTATTCTACAGTGTCCCCAGTCATTCCACTACACAAATAAAATTCATGTTTGTTTTCTCTGGACAGTTTAAAGACAGTTTATTTTAGATTAATCCAAGACATCCAACAAAATAAATGTTTAAGAAGAACTTTTCAAAAAGTTATAGTTCATGAATGCAGAATTTTCATTAAAATAACAGCATACACTGAAATACAAATGCTGGACACAATGACTGAAGGTCTGTATCACCTTGAGTAGAGCACACTTAACTACAGCATTCATCTTGTCAGTCTAAAAAAAAATCTGATTAGTTAGGAAAAGACAGTGGCAGAAAGAATTTGCAAAAGAAATTACTTAAGACCAGTATCACAGAACAAAGTTCTTCAAAAACTTCTCAGCAGATGCTTTTAGCCTTCTCTAAAAGAAGTCCAGTATAGCAGATGATTTTATCCTTCTGTAATTCATAAAGTCTCACAGCTGTTTGAGCAAACTAGGGCATGGGGCTCCCTATAGCACATTACACTGCTGAGAAGGAAACAACGTGAATGTACTGATTAATAGACAAGGCTTAAAGGACTCAATGGTAAGGGAATTTGTAACAGTACATTTTTATGAGCATTATCTTAATTTCATGAATTGATTTTCATGGGTTTAAGTCACTGAATGCTTCAAGAAATACTACCACGACTTCACACAGCGAGCAAAACCCAAAAACATTTCAAGTTGAAATAAACTTTCACAGCAGTTGTTATAACAGCAAACTGCAAAATGGCAGCAGGAGAAAAAAAGATCCCACATGCTACATGTGGTCACAACCTGACCTCCAGCAGCATCCTCAGAGGATCCAGCAGCACAGCTCCCCAAGGGCTGCTGCCCCAACCTCAGCAGCAGCAGCATCCCTAGTGAAGACCTACATGGATGCCAACTCCGAAGACTCCAGTGTAAACTAAATGACCAGTAGCTACACAGGCTTCAGGACTAAATTAACTGGGGCAAAATTAAGTTACGCTCAGCAGAATTATGGTATTGGGTGTTGCTGAAAGGTAAAATGACTGGGGATCTAAAAGAAATTGCCATATTTATCCGAGATGGTAATAAATTAAGGAGGGAGAGAGGGAGAATGGTTCATACAGCGGTTAAATGCTAAAGATCACATCAAAGGTGAATACGGAGGGAAAGATTAAGATTTAAAAAAATGCCTTTGTGAAACAAACAACAAGAGAATATCAAACATGAACTTACGAATACTATATTTTTCAATGGTGAATATTCTTTATAGTAGTGGAGGAGTCAGCAGTGTGTGATACAGAATAAACCAGAAGTTAAATCATTTAAAAGTAGCTATGTACATGACTTTAAGCCACCTTTGAAAAATGTTTTAAAAAACGTCTATCAGAGAGCAAATGTGCTGAGGCAAAATGTGGATCAAACAGACTAACCACTGTAAAAGATGAGCGCTGCCCTCTATACTTCCAGATTCTGTGGCTCACTTTCAAAAAGATTTCCACAAGTAAAAGCAACCAAGATGGAGAAAAATCAGAGAAGTGAAGTTTCTGTGCAAACCTTAAGTGCAACAAAAAAGGAACTTCTACACAATTTACCATTGTTAGTAATCAAGACACAGGTAAGATCACCTAGACTTGAGTGGCATTTTACTGGCTGAGAAAGTAAGGTTCAGTATCAATATTCAATATTATTTATGGATACAAGTCAGCAGGTGTTTTTAGGAGGATGACGCTGACAATACAAGCCTGCTGCCTCCCCCATCACCGAGGCGAGGGGTGGGCGTGCATTTAACTCCTCAGAGAAATACTGCTCCAGAGGAGCTTTCAGTTTCTAAGGACAGACCACCAGTAGGGGTTGTCCGCCTGTCCCCCCCAGGCCTCCACAAGACATTCTGGCTTTGATTCCTCCTCAGGACAACTTGGCCTAACTAACTTCATTCACTCCAATGGCAACAACAAAAAGCATCAACAAACTTGACAGCTGACCAATAACCAAAAGGTTACCAAAAATCTACATTTCTCTATATGAAATCTTTGATATTCTATATCATATTCCACAGCTGAAATCCTGAGGGTGCTAACAAGGTGTTTAGAAACACCTTTTTTGAACTTTCTTTAGGTCATATATATATATTAAAAAAAAAAAAAAAAATGAACAGCAAAGGTTCTCTAACACTCAAGCCTCCTCAGTTCCCCTTAACTTTCAGCATTTATAAAAATCTGTTCCAAATAACAAAAATCATTCTTCAAAAGTCACAAAAATTGCAAGCAGCAAGTGCAATTTAAAAGCAAATGCTTCATCATCAAGTTAAAGAAACTATTTTAACCAATTAACTGTATCATAATGTAATGGGAGCTCAAAATGCAAAGTTACATTAGAAAATTATGAAAAATTCTAAGTAAAAACATGCAAACTAGATCAAATAAAATTAAATTTGACATGACCCTCCTGTTATATAAATATATATATACACATATATATATATATATATGAGAGATTCCAAACAGTTGCCTGCAGCTAAATGGTTTATGCCTAAGGCCCAAGGCCCCCTCCCAAAACTCCAGTGCTGAACAACAACCCACATATTCAACTTCTGAATACAGAAGGAAGAGGAAATAAATAGAAAGTTCCCCAAAATACACAATTTTTGCAAAGCTACCTGTAAATTCAGGCTGGAGTCTGCTTAGGCATAACAATACTGTGAGAAAAACAAAAATTACTGAAAATTTCTGTTACGAAGGGGAAAGTTGAGATTTGAATCCAACTCCCATTTAAAACAAAAGAGCTAAATAACCTAAAAGCCAAGATCTTTCACTTTGACCCCTAAATTATTATTTTATATTTTTAACGTCCATTTCATAAAAAAACAAACCAAAAAACCTCTTTTTCCATGGACTGGTGTGGCACAACTTCCTTCTTACTAGAGGAAACACTGTCCTTTCAAAAAAACAAAGCAAAACAACAACAAACATGCACACAATGCTGCATCTCTCAACCCACTGCTGCAAAGCAGAGGTTCTCACATATACTCTCCACTCTGAATTCCTTAAGAGCATATTAGTCCTATACGATGATCTACCTCAAGGCAATGTCTTCGTATACCATTTATAAACTCTCCGTGCAAGGACCCTTTAAACAGTGCACGTGTGCAGTACCTAGCAAGAAAAAGATTGAAAGAGCCGCGACAGCTAAACATCCAACTGTAGGACAACAATACTAAAACTCACAATCCTGGTAAATAAGGCATTTTGGGTTACAAGAGTTTCCTGCAGAAAGGGAGCATTATACAGCCAGTTGTTTGAGCTGTCACTGTCCAGCCGCGCAGGTGATCTTTCATCATCCAGTAACAGTTGGTATTGCTGGGAGGGCAGCCTGACTCCATTGTTTTTACAGCAATTTGCATTTTATTTTCATAATGCTTTTTAATTTCATTTTTTCAATTATTACTTTCAGGCAATTGCTTTAATTATCTGTTATTCCACAAGGAATGGCATCTTCCTTTGGCTGTGCGAGGAGATGCATCACGCTGCATTAATGCTGATGAGCCTTTCCGCAGGCGAAGGCAGCGCTGCCTCGCCATCCTTGGCAACCCAGCTGTGGGGCCCTTAGCCAGCACCTACTGCTATCACTGACAGATCGGCCTCCTTGTCACAGCTCTGATGACAATCTGCCCGGGATTACCAGTGGCGTATTAAACTTTTAAACGCATGCAGTACCCCCTTCCGATCCAAGATTCACCAAAGCAAACGGCACCACCGGAGACTGTGACAAAACATGCTCGTCTGCAAAGCCAGAACAAGCCGCTTTCCCTAATCTGATGCTATGTTAATGCAAAGCTCAGCAATGATGGATGGACTCATTAGTGCTGCAGTTATCTCCAACTGAACCAGGTGCCAAGACATATGGTTTAGCAGATGTTCTAGCAAAGGGCTGTATTCTCTGCACTGCACGAGTGTCCAGTTAAACTGGACACCAATAAGACACGGCAAATTGTATTGGGCTTATGGGAGTCACAATTGTTCCCAGCTCAGGAAGCAGTTAAACACTACCCCATTATGCAAAAAACCCTATTGCTCTGATATCCCAATTAGATTCACAGAACAAATGCTGGACAACATGCACAATGCTTTCCAGACTCTCTACATACCAAAATGTTATCTATTCTACTCAGCCAATTCTATTTCCACACCTAGTAATGAAATGAATCTTAAAACCGCGGAAGCTTTCTTCACACAATAGGAAAATCAAATAGGCAAACAGATTTCCCCCCCCCGCCCATGTTTGCATTTCAATGTTAGAATGTTCTCTGTGTGCATTACTCTTTCAAATATTTAACATGTATCCATCCAGAAACCAGGATTAATGTGACTCTTGTTTGCGAGGTTATTTATTCACATAACTTCACTGGGATGCATGATATTTCAAAGGAAAAAAACAGAATCAAAAGGGGTTCTAATTATACTAATTCAACAAATCAAGGTGAACAAAGAAGCGAGGTGCACAACATTTTAATAAATGAAATAAATATTATTCTTGAAAAAAGTACCTGTTCATAAAAAGGCAATTCATAACTTAAAAAATAAGAGAAAATCAGCAGAAGTGGGCAACAACTGATCAGTTTTTCATGATATGCTATATCAATCCTTTTAAGATTATATATACATGCACACACACTTACGTTCATTTCCTATATTAAAGAATTTTCATCAAGTATTACTAACTTCTGAAATTTTAAAGACAAAGCATACTGAAGCACCAAAAGTCATACATTTTCCCTTGAAAATGTATGCATTCCCTTTGTGCAGGTAGAAATGCAGGGTTACCATCTTGGGCTTGTAGATTCCTCCCATACAACCCAAATGCCCCAGCATATACAGTAGCACTGAACTACAAATGTTATTTTCTCTCTACAGAAGAAACTAAAAGGAGAAAAAAAAATAGTGAGGAAAAAAAACCCAGCAGCATTACAATCAAAAGGTGTTAGGGTTGGCAAAAAGAGGATACACACCAAGACTGAATCTATTTTAAAAGGAAAAATCAATACTCACTTCAAACAAAAACTATGCATTTTGAAACTCTTTCAGAATTTGCCAATAATTAGACAACACAAAGAAAATGCTTTAATAAACAAGTGTAACAGATTTGATACTATATTATACTGAAAAACAAAAAAATTCAGAGCTGCATGTCTGTTCTTCTGCTCCCATACCTAGTATTTGCCCTCACAAAAGGTATTTCACATCCTCTTGTTCAACCAGTTAAATCTCTTTATCTATGCAAACATTTGTTTTATATTAATGCAGGTGCAACTTTTGAAAGACTTGTGTTATCTTTACTGCTTATCTTTCAATGTCAGAGCTCTGACTGTCCCAGACCTTGGTCCAGTGGGGCCGCAAAATGTAGGGCGGAGTGGGGGGATGTGAAAGGGGACACGAGACCAGATACAATCTAAAAACAAACAAGCTAGAATAAAATCTAAGCGCCTGAAGGCCAGCAGAGGTTCAATTAAATGTTAATTGCCATTTGTCTGAAATGTTTATAGAAATATATTTATAGAATATCTTCTGAGCTGATGAAAAGACTGGCGTTACAGCAATAAACACTTAGGAATCAGTGTACTGAAATGCTGTACCTATTCTCATTTATTTTTAGTTTCAGCCACACAAAGGTATGTGCACTTAACTAAACAGAGAGAAACGGAAGCATGCAAATGTGCATGTACACAGATCATCTAATATATTATCAGGACTTTTTCCCAGTAAATATAAAATTAATGTTGGCATAGGACACCACAACAGGTCATGCTACTAAGACCACTTTTACTTAAGTTCAGGCTGCTGCAAGTCCTCTTTCTTGCTTCTGACCAACTATTCTCATCTTTTCCCATGTGCCAGCACTGCTTATATAGTTCAGCAATTCAGACATGAATCAAGATAAAAAAAACAAACAAAACAAAAGACACCAAACCTCTTCTCACCCCCTCTCCTCCCAAACCCACACTCCCTATATTTTTGGCCAAATTCTTTTTCAGCCAGCTCAGTTTCCTGAACTGACTTACTGAACAGCTGAAAAGGCTCCAGAGTTAGTATGCAGAAGGGATGAGGAGAGAAAAGCTCAGATTGTGGCACCGCAGCCTAAGACTGGCTTGCACAGCTACTTCACCCAAAGCCTGACAGCACGACTAGCAAGACAGAGCTGGGTGGCTGGTTTTTGTTTCCCACTGCCTAATTTACTTTAGCCCTCTCTAAAGAGAGAGCTGGGAGAGCCAGAGAGCACCAGCACATTTGCTAATGAAGGCTGTAACTGCAAAACTCTATTTCAATGCAAGCAAATGGGATCCTAGATAATTGCAGACATAAAAAGTCCCAGTGTCCCAGATCGCACTTTGGATCTTTACTTATCAAATAATGTGTTTTATTAGCAATTTTTTGCTGCTTTTTTTCCTTTTTTAAAGGAAATATCTTTTCTCTTTCAATAAAAACATAACAAAAAGCTATTTTCTTTAACACAGTGTACTTCGAAAGCATCTTTTTTCACATTTCTTTTTATTATTATTTTTTGCAGTAGCTTTTGTTGTTATGAGGAAAAATACATTCCTGGAATGTTTCAGCTCAGGGCTCTCAAAAACAATTACTTAGGCATTTGATTTGATCTGCTGGTTGTTCCTTCCTGAGTATTCAGACTTTGAATCTCTGGTTTGGTCAAAGGTTAAAGTGAACCTCTTCCAAGTCGCACACTTCGAAGGCTCCCGGGGCCACATACATATTCCCCCTGGGTTTTAAGGAAAAGAGTCAATTCCCTATTAGTTGTGCACAATGGGAGAAGTAACTTGCTATGTTATCTGTTTAATGAAGGAAGTTCAGAGAGCTAAAGTTGAAAATTTACACTTATGTTGGGAAAGTAGAATGGAGGCTTGGAATGATGAGGAAGGAAGGAAGGAATGCGGGTCACCTTTAAATTAGTGAATATTTGGCACTGCTTAAGGGAAAACAGGAATCTAAATCCAAGCACACACATTCAGTAGCAAGTCATCTTCAAGAATATCAGAGCTGTTCATAAGAGCAGAATTATTTGAAGGTTAAAGGGAACATCCATTCCTCATCCAACAAAAGAATCATCACTTTTTATCTTGTACGCTATCAGAAAGCACCCATTTCTGTGATACAGGCACACATACAAAACCCCAGGAAGTATATGAAGGGACAAAACATATGTTTTCTGAGTTGTTCTGGCTGCTAACTGGGCTCCTCAAGGGAGGGAAAGTTAGACAGGGTAATCTGTCAACATTATCTGCCTGCACAAGTGGTATGGAAGAGTTCCAGCTGGCTGCATCCCTCAGGCCTCTCTGACCAATTTCCCATCAAAGGTGGTGCTTTACCTTGTTTCTTGCATGCTCCTAGTTTTATAGCCCTACCTTTGATATACTAATCCAGGTTAATTTTGCATGCTTTATGAGCTCCATTTGGCAAGTATTTGCAATTGAACTCCTCTTCCTTAAAAAATGCATTTTATATTTGCTCCATTTAAACAAGTTGTTACTCAAAGACATGAAAACCAGGTAATTCCTACTGATAAGATACTTTTTTACTAAATGCAATGCAGTTACTGCTAGATTTATGTGAGGCTTCGTATTGCAGCATATTTGTCTAGCAATGTATTTTACCTACCATCCAATTTTTCCAATCTCATTCTATCCATTAAAAAGATTCTCCCTTTGAAACTCCAAGTTTCTCACATGCCTATATGCAGCTGTTGCTCAAGATCTGTCAGCCCCATTATCTCTTAAAAGAGAATTCAAACAGATCGGGAAGAACTGATTATAGTTCATTTCAAAGTATTATGTTTGCCAAAAATACATATATTATAAAGTTCTGAAAGTGTACTGAAATACACATTTTTTTTAAAGAAAACAACAGTTCTGTTTTAAATGGCACATTTGAAAACCCTTACAAAGCAGATAGCTTATATATATATACCTTAAGCACCTACTCTCTGAAGTATACACATAAAAGCACACATACAACTAAACTGAATTTTTATCCATGTCAAGCTGCGAGATAACAGTTTTAAAGGAGTAAGCATGAACTTTTGCAATCCTTCTAACTGGTCTATTAAGTATAAGCAACCTTCTCCACAAACCCTCAAAAAAGCTTAAAATTTTCTAGAGTATTAAGAAAAAAATCTGGTTTTAGTCATCTCTTATGTTAAACATGCATACTTCTAATAACTACATACTAATAGAATTTGAAGTCCCCTCCCCACACACACACACACCATTATGGTGAGAGAGACACGGAGAGAGAGCATGCAGCAGTTACTTTTACGCTGTCCTATTAAACATGCCATTGAGAAAATGAGATACACGCACGCACATACAAACACTGTCACATTCCCTCTGCCACCTGCTTGGCCACGGTGCTAATTATAATTATGATAAAATCATTCTCAAAATTATGACAGCTTATTATTACATCTATGTTTAACTAGATATCAAATGCTGATTACATGTATTCACTGCTAATAAATTTTGATACAATGGTGTTGATTGCAGGTAGAGAAGGACTACAAAGGCTTAAAGAAAAACCTTTATCCACTGTCCATTGCAGTTTTCTAATTTTAAACCAAGAAAATTGTGTATATGTTTCTCCATTTAATCAAATGAAAATTTTATTTAAACTAAACAGTTTACATGCAGAAGAAAAAAAGGCTTAGGAATTTAAGTATTTCACCTCCAGAAACAAGCTTGTCCTCTAGCCAAATAGACTTGGATGAGTTGGCCTTACCTGGAGCCATAACTTGTTATTCACTGCATCCCTCCCTGTAGCAATGCATTGAAATGTAGCATTCTGCCCTGCATTGACCTCTACATCCCCCAGCCTCAAGAAATGTGGAGATTTATCTGCAGAGGTGGAAAACAAAAATTACAAACAGTGCTTATTATTAAAAAAAAGTGCCAACAACGTTATTATCTCCCAAAAGATGCACATTATAACAACCTTTGGCTAAAAAACAGAAGAAAGAAAATGATTTGTTTCATCTCAGTTCAAGAAGAAAGAGTGCTTCTAGTTCTTTCCCTTCTCCCTGGTGATTCTACTACTTTATGTTGTACGTGAGTTATTATAAAGTCTTTTACAAATCAAAGCCAAAAGGAGGAGATCAAATGCTCAAATGTCAGTAGTACATTACAAAAATTATCCCAAAGTATTTCTATTGTATGAAATCTGTTATACTGAGAAGCCAATTAGCAGGATAGTGCTCAGGTAAAAAGACAGACATTATCCAGATTACTTGCAACGTAACTTTGAGCTCTATTATTTTACTTAATGAAACTACTTGAACCACTGAATATCACATTTCAGTACAAATCTATTCCCTATATTGACAAAGCCCCTAGGAAAGCTCTGTGGCACAATCACCTGAAGGATTTTTTAGATGTAAAAAAGCTGACAGACAAATTGGAGGAAAAGATATGCTACACAGCTCTCTTCTATCCCTTTCTCAAAAACTACTAGCTAAAACAGTAGTAGAACTATTATTATTTGCTGCTTACAAACAAACAAAAGAGGCAGCAATTTGGAATGAATAGGGTTTAAAAATCACTAACCAGAAAAGAGTTTATCTGAATACCGTATCATGCTGATAATCTGCTGTCATGGCTGCAGTCAAGTGCCTTTTCAAACAAAACAAAAACCAGATACTGAATCCAAGCAGAGCTTTGCTGAGTACAGAGATCATATAGCCATGCTGGCTGAAATACAGAAAAGTAGGTAACTCAAACACTCCCTTAAGCTTAGGAGCCCATGAGAGCTATGCTCTTAACAGATTTGGAGGTAGAAGATAATAAAACGTGAGACTGAGCTTACAACTTAATTATTCAGCATATTTCAGCCAATTTTGTGGGTTTTGTTGTACTATGATCTTTTTTTGAAAGCAATTAAATTTAAAACTGAGAGGTACGCTACAATAAAATTACGTTTTAGAAAGGGGACGTCTAGGGTGAAGTAAGGAAGAGTGGAATAGAACAAAATTAACAAAAAGAATGGTGATAACAAATGACTGAAGTGCACACTATTGAGTTCTTCCTCACACCTTTTTATTAGTACAACATTAGAATTCATACAGCTTGTGTTTGCATGCGTGTAATTCTTCCCCAGGATTAAGCAAGCAAAAGCAAATATAAATGCCTGAAGCTTGTCTCAATAAAAAAAAGCAAAACAAAACCACAAAAATCAACCCTTCAGTAGCTGGAAGCAATATTTTTCTTTTAACCTGTTTTATCCATTAAAAAAAAATTTGGGAAAGAGAAAAAAAAAAAGAACAAGGGCATGAAATCTAACAAACCTCCAACATGCATCTGCCAAGTAAGCTTACTGTAATCAGTGAATTACACATTAACATTAAAATCCATTTTGATTTTGCACACCAACTATTTACAACTAAAGACTAGTGCTGAAGAAAAGCTTTACACTTTTATATTCATGGAATACTTTATGGTAGAAAAAGATTTTTACCTAGGTAAATCACTACTGTAATACTACATTTTCCCCCGGAAGTTGCAATAGAAATACGATTGAAAGAGCAAAGGACATCAGCGATCAAGTGATGAAAACTCAGCAGTCTACGGCACTATCAAAAGTGTCCTGAAAAGACAGAGAAAAATGCAACTCTTAATCATTACTTACCACAAGGGTAACTCAGAACCTGGATGTCATCAATGGCAATGTAGCCATTTCTCCCATCTGAGACTTCAGCTTCAAATATTACCTGTCAAAATGAAGAAAAAATGTTTACAACACTCATTTCTACAGAATTCCTACAATGGCAAGTGTGTAGATATAAGACATATTGCTTTTTCATTTAGTTGAAGTTCCGGATAGGTTTGACAACTGAATGGAATATTTATTACTTAATGTATTGTAGTTCCATACCATTCAAATACATGAATTTGGATTTGCTGCTTGTGGCACACCAGAAAAGCATGTTTATTACCTCAATTAATTGCATACTATTTTCACTCCACTAAACATAGAAACATGATTCGATTCTGAAAAATACCATTACTTTCAGATAGCTTCAACATCACAGTATACAAATGACCAACAATTTTAACAAAATTTGTATTCTTGTACATGGCACAGAGTAGTCCACTTTCTCCTGTAATCTTCTGCAGTGTAATTGCACAAAAAAACATGCAGCAGCACAGAAACAGTGTAGCACTCCCCAGTGGCAACGAAAAGAGCTGTAGCACGAGATTTATGTAGTGGCAGTTAACTTCATTCTTTATTCTGGTAAGGCAATAGGGAAATTGCTGTGTGTGGAGCAAATGAAGAAATCACGTTCACATCTCAACTTCTTGTCTCACTCCAGACAAGCAGAAACAAGAATTCACTTTGGGTTGCTCTTGAGCACAGAGCTGCCCTTTGCTACAGACATGGCAAAACAATGTCAAACTGACCCGAACAAATTTATTACCACCATTCACACTGCCTTGCTACATTAAGAAGAGTATACCCAGGGGAAAATGACAGATATCAGAAGGGAAAAATAAAGAATGAAGCATGAATCCCTAGGCTAAATGGAAGATATGGGAATGAAAAGCACACCAGTAAAGAAGTTTGATTGAAGCGCTGTGGTATAAACTTATAATAGTTATTGCTCAAAATAAATAAATAACTGTTAAGGTCTTATGTGCAAGACAGGCTGAGTCAGGCAAAAGTCAACTGACAGGCAAAGTCGGCTGCACTACATGCAATCTTTTCAGTAGGTGACATCTCTCATTCTCAGGGACCATGTGAGGGAGCAGCGAAGGCAATGGACTGATAACTCATCGTATCCTGCAGGCAAGTGGGAGAAAGCCATCCCTGTAGAGGACCTTTCTCAGACTTCTTACCAGGAGATCCACGTTGCACCCACTTAAGAAGTGATGGCCATGTTGAATCCTGCACTTTGATCAGTCTCAGGAGAGCCCTATGAGCAAGCAGCTGCCACCTGCCCCAACCCCCTGCAGCTTCTTTTGGACGTCTGCTTCACAAAAATTACTCTCTTCAGCAAGACACCTGGCATTCACTCAACTTGCCTCTGAACCCTGCATCAGAAACACCTCTATGTGCTTATGCTCCGCTCGCTCCATTTCCTCACCCTCACATCCCAGCCAGCCACAAAGTGCTATGCCTCTTCCCACCAAAGAGGCAAGGAACCTCCTCGGCCTGTTTATACTCAGAGCTATTTCTACAGTCTCCCAGAACTGTAAGCATGTTCAAGATGTTGTTCACAGCTCCTACTGTAGGAAGAGGAAGCTTCCAGGGCACATATACTTTGAAAGCACCAGGCTACAGCCCCTCTTCCAACTTCTCCAGAACCTCTTGCTGAGGTTCTGGCTGCACTTCTCCCCACTTTTGCCTTTTTATTTATACCCACTGCATTTGAGTCACAAAAACCTCTTAATTCTCTGCCTCCTTCTCCTGCCCTGGCCAACTACAGCACCAGGAGAAAGGAGGCTGATGGAGAGGAATTCAGTGATGTGTTGGGCAGTATCCTACTTTCATTTGCTTGTCCAATGACATCTCCAAATGCAGCACTGAGCAGTGCTGGGCAGTATCTACCAGCTTCTCACACATCTTCAGAGAGCTGACGCTTGTCCCCAGCAAGGAAAATTTCAATATAAATGGATTCTATTCTATGCCTTGATCCATTCCCCCCCACCACTCCTTTCATACTTGCTATGTGGGGGGATGACAATCAAATAACTCGGTAAGAAATAAATATAGTATTTAAGCCTGACAGAACAATTTCTTATCTCCATACAATCCTATCGCATACATGAATAAACTCCGAAAACTCTTTGCTTCTCAAAGTTCAATTAAGAAATGTTAACCACAGTAGATTAAATTTATATCTAGTTCTGAATAGGGTTGTTACTAATTCATTTGGTAATAACTTTGATCCAGCTCCCAGGGAACCTTAGCATCACAAAAATATGCGTCCTTCCTCAGTATGTTGCTGGCTTTCTACTCTGGGAGTTGGGGAGGGGGAGAGGGGGGGCAGGACGGACACAGTTACCTTTCTTGGGATATGGGTGGGAATATACTTAAAGGTCCTATGTTCCAAGAAAGGTAACTTGCTCCCCACCACCACCCCCTCAAGAGTAGAAAGCTATCAAAAGAAGGAAAGTTCACTGGGAAGAATGGAGCAACTCATGAGAAGAGACCACTGAAATACGGGAAAAGGTGAGAAACCTACAGTGTTATAGAGAGTAATGCTTATGAAGTAAGACAAAGGAAAATAAAGTGATTAGAAGGAGGGAGATATTAGAGACCTGAGATTTCACACACATGGTGCTACATTCTTTTTATTAACATTCAAAAGCAGTCTAAATACAGATGTGAAGTACTGATAACTACAGACACTACACAGAAAAAGGTGCAGCTAAGTTATGTGATTCTCTTCATGCTTTAATTTGTTAATACCTTTCCACATTTAGAATGGGGAATAGAAAAAAGAAATTGTTTATATAGATAAAGACAGCAATTTAAAATGCTCAGAAGTCAGATCAGAAACTGAGGTATTTCTCTCTTTCTCATATACACACACAGTATTTGAGAAAAAACAGACGGTTTGACTACTCTTTTCACCAGCGTAAGTCTATCCTAATGGATAAATTTGGGGGTGAATCCTGCCAGTTAGTCTGAACTGCTGTTCAGTTTACAGTTCTATAAATAATGGCAAAAATGCCTGTATTTTAGCTGAAAAATAATTCAGATTATTCCTCTAGTCAGAAAACATCAGTTGCCTATGCAACTACAAATACCCTTTTTCTTATTACAAATTTAATTGCATCCTCATATAGTATGTTTTGAGATATATTTGCCTCAGTTAATGGATAGGATAGATTGTTTTCTGGGGATCAATCAGGCCTGTACACAGAAGAGTTCTGGAGACAGTTATCCTGTCTCATTTGATACAGGAGTCACTGCAATGGATGAGAATGGGAAATGCTGAAAAGCTCAGGTAAGCTAGATGCTATTCAGAGGAATTAGATTTGATCCCTGAATTTTCTACAGAGTTCCTACGTGATGCTTAAATAGCTCCTTACACCGACCTTTTCCAAACAAAATCCTGTGTTCTTGTTTACGAAGTGCCTGAATTCAGACGCAAACAAAAATATGTCAAAAGTCCCTGTACTGGACGTGCTTTTGTGTATTTAGCAACCCGCAATGCATCTCTCATCCACATATTAGCCCATTTTCTCCCCGAAGCCACGCAAACTTTTAGAGAACATAGTATCATTTGGACAAATCCACAGGTCTATTAGTGACAACATTAAAAGCCAAACCATTCATCTGTTTTGTTTGTGGCTTCCTTTAATGACCCAAATTAGTGACAAATTAATGCCCAGTCATCCTGCTATATTATTCATGACTTTGCAGACTTCTCTCATGTGTTCCCAAGCTGTTTTGTTTCAAGTTTAGAAGTCCTGGATTATTTGGTCATTCTGCATATAGAAGCCATTCCCTTTCTTCGATTATCTTTCCTCATCCTTCTCTGAACCTCCTCCTGGTTGTACTATCCCCTCTCTCAAGTTAATGAGGGTAGAACTAGCACACAGTAATCAAGATGGAGGCGAACCATGGATTTATACAATAGCACAATATCACTATCCAATTTATTCTGTACTCCATCCTTCACAATTTCTAACACTTGGCTTGATTTTTTTGATCATCACGGGGCTTTGAGTCGATGATTTTACAAACTCTATGATCGTGCTGCTGAGTGCTAATGGTAAACTCGGAGCCCATCATTCTGTGTGCAAAATTAGAATTTTATGCAGTGTGCATTATTTTATATCTCTACATTGCATAGTAAAATGGCAGGCATATTTTAATCACTCACTCTTGTATGGTCCTTCTGCAGGTCTTCACAATCAGCTACTGTCCTCACTAGCCTAAAGCCACTCATTTGCAAGCTTTCTCATTTCACTGTTCTCTGCTTCCACCCCGGCCATTTATGAATATGCTGAAAAAACACAATTTTTAACAGGATTCCCCTGGCAATTTCTTCTAGGCACACTTTTATTCCTACCTTCACTTTTTTCTCTTTTAAACAATTATCTGCCTATGGAAGTATCGTTCTCACAAAATGGCAGATTAGTTTCATTATAAGCTTTTGTTGAAGGACATTGTCAAAAGCCTTTTAGAAATCCAAGTTGCCTGTATCAACCAGATCACCCTTATCTACACACTTGCTGACTCCTTTTAAAGGGGCCAAGGTTGACGCTCAGTCCAAGGTCACCTTGAATGCATGACGTGCAACATACAGCAAAAAAGCCAAACAATTTTAGTTGTCTCAGATCAGGCAGTGCAAGATAGCACATACTTTGATTTCACATCCCATTTCTAAAATGCAGATGATGACAACCACTCTCCATCTAGTATTATTCCAGAAATAAGTACTTGTGAAAAATTTAGATATGCAACAATATTTGAACGCAAAAAAAAAATATTAATTATTGTAATAGAGACCCACAAAGGGATTTAGCTGCGAAAGTTCAATGCTTATGAACGGCTCAAATCCCCACATTCCTGTACAGGTCTAACATGCTATCCTATGATCTCTATAAAGACCAAGTCTGTCCTTACAGGCATATACAAAACTACCTAAGGACTGACCTCACCAAATTTCCAAGTACTTTAGTCTTACGAAGATCACAAATTTAGGTATTTGCCTTATCAGCATGTTTGAGCCAGTGATCCCAAAAAAGCATTCTCAAAGCATACCTAGTGAATAAAGCAAAAAAAAGGTAGCTGGGGAAGAGGAACAACAGCTCTGTAGCCCAATGCTTACAGAGCTCAACCTGGATATGGGAAGGTCAGATCCAAGCTTTGCTCCAGTGTATATTTTACATCAAACTTCTTCGCCTGCATACAGAAGAGAATGAAAGATTCACATGAAAAATCCAGCACTGGCACAATTAGGCTATGATCCTTGGAGGCTGGGCACCTGACTTTACAGCCCTGCTCCAGCAGCCGTGAGAGCAAAGAATAGATCCTCCATCTTTCAGAAAATACACAACCTCTGGGACTACTCTGCACAACAGTCCAGTGACCTGCCTCCCTCTATTTTTGGCTCTCACATCTGTTTTCTAAAAAAACACTCACTGTAAATTTGCACAGCCCTAGATTCAGCAGTTCAACATTCCATTTGCTGCTTTACGTGACGCCTACCTAGCCTTAGAACAGAATTCTCCCCAGATTTTGTAAAAGTGATTACCCAATATAAACCAGACGCCACCATCACCACCAAGCAGGGCACTTCACTAAAAATTCAGAGACTTTCCTTGTCTCTTATCTGCTTGACCAGTCTGACTACTTGTGATACAGATGAATCCCAAAAAACTCCCAAAGTTCTGATGAGAGTCTTCTCAGGCAATCACATTTATGAAACAAACATCCATACATTAATCACATTACAACAAAAATATACTGTTTCATTGACTGTATTTTCCTGCCAGGCTTTAATTAAAAAGAGCTAAAAAGAAATTTGAGATGGGTTTCCACAATTAGCAAATTTCTTTGTAATTTCCACAGAGCATTCAACTTTCAACACACTTCTTTCCAGCTATAGGAGGGCTTCTACCAGCTTAATTATCTGAAATCAAACTTGTAAATGGATCAATTCCAATGCACATTGGAAAGGTGCATTAGGGAACTATATGGAAGCAGAAGGTATCACATTTGGGATAGATTGTAGTACAAAAAAAGAACTGGCGAACCTCAATTTGAAGCCAGAATGACTTGAAACTGTGCTCTTCTCTCCCCGTTCCAGTACTCAGACTCCTGATGGTATGTATTTTGATCGGTTTTTGGCAGCTCCCACACCATTTCTACTCAGCTGATTAGTAAACCAAATGAGGAAGAAATTAATTTAAAAGAACCAAATGAAGCAGTGGGAGTAATACTAATGTCACCAGTTTAAAAAAAAAACTCTGAAAAATCTTTCATAAAAATCTGAAATGTAAAATTTTAAATGGTTTACTTTTTTCTACTTTATATATTTGTTATTTTTGATTTTTGTAAAAGCACAGTAGAGCAACTCCACATATTCTACAACGAAAATTGGTGAGGATTAAACAATAAAGTTTTGCAGTAAAACAACCTTCTACAGATGAAAAGCACTGAACAGCAAGACCAATTATACATAAAATGATAAAACATTAACAAATCCTATTCATTAACAAGCTTTTAATTCTATCTAATGTTTCTTCAGTGTTAAAGACAGTCTTAAATATTAAACAAAAATTTTAATTACCAAGAAACTAAAATTAATCTAAACATGAAAACAGTATCACATATTACAAAAGAAAAGCTTAATGAAAGCTAGCTGGAGACAGACAGGTGGAAGGGACATCTAAAATTTTTACCTAACATTTAAAAAATTTTGTTGACATAAAACGTATTTCCCTCCTGAAAGTTATAGATAATTCCACTGAACTAATTTAGAAACCATGAAAATACAATTACTTCCATTTGAATGCTTAAGTAATGCTATGAGGCAGGGTTTTCTGCTGACAGGGCCCAGGAGAATTTTCAGCATAGTAAATCAAACACTTCAGTGAAAACTTTGGAATCTAAATTGTGCTGGTTAGCTAACACCCTATTACTTCTAGTTCCCCATTAATGCATCTCCTGAGATTTAAAAACAAAGGAGTTAAGGCTATCTTCTCGTTCTCACGTTAGCAACGTTACCAACAGAGCTGATCAGCAAATGTTCACAGTTTCTTCAACCGTCTCAGTCATTCAAAGGCAATCTTGACCTACACACCGCCTCTCACCCCCAAACATGTATTTAAGGTCCACCAAACACTGGGAAATCTATACTCCAAAATTCATCCCAGCTCACCTTCTCTGGCCAGGAACCTCCCAGAAAACATGCCCACCAACTCTGCCAGAGGTCATAAACCAGCATTGCAGGGCACCTTGAGAAGCAGAAGCCAGGGATGCTTCCAATACCAAACACATCAGGGAGTCCCAAAGGGTAATCCTCAGAGAATTTACTAGTTGTAAGCAAGCTTCTTTCTCACTCACTTGTGCAGCTCATCTACTCAATTCCAGCAGTAAAACCCTCACAGTATCTCTTACACATAAACAAAAACTGTCAGTGACCTTTAGATGAGCTGACTTAAACAAGAGGAGAGTTGATAACCATGCGCTACCTCCACAAGTTAACAAACATACTGCAGCAAGACACATCATTACAATGGGGTATAATAAACCTTTAAAAGGGGCTCTAGGACAGAGTTATCTGACACAGGATAAGTTAGAGATGTAACAGGGACCCTGGAGGTCCCCGTTATGAAAGTTAGGAACGCTCAGGTGGAACACTTCGGAAAGCTTCAAATCTTTCCACTTATCTATGCTTATTTCTCCTAAGTTGCTTATGCCATACATTTCTAGGGTCATGCCTGGAAAACATCTGGATGAAGCATCACACACAAAAGAGTTACAGCTGTTTTGGCTTTGGAGCACTAGCAGTTTATCACCTTGGAATATTATGGTCTTTAAGAAAAACCATCCTGCACTTGACGGACTGAAAAAGTTGAAGAAAAACTACACTTACATGCTCTGTAGACGTAAGATCTTCAATAAACTAAAACATCTGTTTAAGGGTGAGAGCTCTTAATTATTGAGTTTTAAAAATAAAAATAGTACTACATAAAAAGGCAGAATACTTTCAACTTTTAGCCATGGGCAACAGAACCACTAATAGTATTGTAAATCATGACATTTTAAGCTTCAAACTGGGATGGTAGAGATAAGAGGCATAAGCTAAGAACCACAATGAAGTACTTACTACTTCACTTATTATTGTGACAGACCAAAACTTTGAGAAAATACACCTCTTCCAAATAAGCTTTCCAGTAGGACAGAAGTACTCCTTCTGAACATGCGCAGCTACTGGAAAAAGAAGCTGTACAAGTTTGGCATGACGCCGTTGTACTTTTCTAAGCCTTGAGTAGGGTACAGAGACTGGTCTGTTTTTCCTTTCAAGGACCTTTGGGAATCCCTATCATGTGGGGGGAAAGAAAAAAAAAAGTTACTAAGCTCTTTCGCAAAGCATATATACCTCCAGGCAAATAAAAGATTCAGCCAAACACACTCAGTAATCAGAACCTTTATTGTTTGAAGTAGTATCTAAATGATTACTATATATATAAATAAAATTCTCAGTTTTCTAACCACTGTTTATTTTCCATATCCAATTAACAAAAAGACACCATCATAGAACTAGTGTTTGACAAACAGCATAAAAACAAGCCAACAAAAAAGACTGAAGGCAACAGACAAAATTCATAGGTTCAAGTTGCATCCTGCATATTGCTGCCTAAAGCAACTTTTTCTAGTCCATATTGAAGAACAGAATAACATTTAAAATTCGTATGTTCAGAACACCAACCAATACGGTTTGAAACACCCTTGCAGAGTCTCAAACCCATAACCATGCAGTCCGCTTGCTCCCAGCTAAGACGCTGTTCAAAACCACTTTGTAAATCCACTGTCCACCACTCAAGACTGCTAGCTGGTATGTAGCTTGCTCAGTTGTTTCTTTTCGATACTGCTTCTCTACAGTAAAACTCAAATAAACAAAGATGTGAAACTATCATCCTTTGCCACTTCCTCGAAGAAGGTTCATATCCAGCTTGCTTGAAAACCAGCTCCACCCAGAAAGCAATTAAAGTGTAAAAACACAAAATGAAAAGATACATTTTTGAACAAACAGTGATTCTTGTACAGGATCCATATGCAGCAAAGTGCAAAACAGCATTGGCCTTTTTTTTGGGGGGGGGGGGGGGAGGGGGGGGGAGTACTTAGCTCATTTCAGAGAAAAACCTTCAAAAAAAAAAAAAAAAAAAATTGTCAGACGAGGCCTGAGCATGGGATGTTGCTGATACGAGCACAAAGAACAGCTGCAAGCAGAAGTCAGTGGGGAAAGACACACAGTTGTCCTGAACTTGTGCCACTGGCACAAGAGCAACCACGGGCTGCTAAAAGCCCAGCCTGCGCCATGCCCCTACCCCAGCTCCCCAGGAAGAGCATGCAAAATAATGCCGACAGGTCTTAACTCGGGAAAGTTGCAACCAAAATACGTTCCAATGCAAGTGGGGGGCAGTTTAATGGATCTTTAATAAATACAGAACACAAAACACCAAAGAAGGAAACTTCTTGTAAAATGAAAGACAACTAACTCGAAACAGGCGGACAGGTTTGACAGGTTACGCCTAATGCTGCTATGGAGATACTCATCGAGTCAGAACCAGCCTGTACTAATTTGGGAAGTAGCACTGTTTGTATAACAAATTACCCTAGCATGTTCTCTGCAAAACGTATTTCAAGGTGCAGCAACAACACTCCATACCAAAATTCTGTAGATACTGTTATTTTATCCTCTCCATTTTTGCATTAACCACAACACATAGGTGCTGGACAAACACAGAACATGACAGCCAGCTGCACAAACAACTTATAAATATATATATATTTTAAAAACAAACAAACAAACAAAAAACCTTCAACTGAAGCTTTCCAAGTGTATTAACTGACCTCCCTGTACACTGGAATTGCATGTCACATCTTGGGTGTACACTTGGGACCAACCTTTGATGATTTTGACAAGTATTCTCTTTTGGTTTCAGTGAGACAAGTCATATGATTGAGGAGAAAAGCCTTTAAAAAAGGAATTCTAGATAAACCAGATGTTAAATTCATAATTCCTTTGTCCTTAAAGGGAATTTTATAGGTTCCATTTGAACACATCTTTCTCTGAAATTTATCTTCCTCTTTCTCAAAATATTAGACTAGTAAAGTTGAAATCATTTAAATTGTCACTGTTACTTGGTTCTGTGAAATTTCATATGCCTTGCTTAATGAAACCAGACAAGTCATATTAATTTCCTAATTTACTAGTTAAAGCAGAAACTTGTATTTGAGACAGTGACAGGGAAGTATTTCTTTTACAAAGTAGTTTTAAATCACAAATGGGTAGTAAAGATGGTAAAACAGGGATGGCTGTGGAATCTGTCTGGGAAGGTCTATGAAATTGGGAAGATGAACACCTGTCTGGAATGATACAGATGTATTTTTCCCTACCAAGGGCACGATGTTATTATAACTTGGAAGGACTCTTCCAGTAATATTTTTCTTAGATATTGTTAGGGCTTTCAGACATGGTGTCATTAATAAGATGATTAAATACAGAATCCTTTCAGGTTTTTCCATTTATTTGGAAGAGAAAGCTATAGTGATCCACCTTACATTCTGAGTTCACAAGAAGTATGGAGCATCGAGGTACTATTAAATAGCAAATCAAATAAAAGGGAATCAAAGTGGAAAAGATGAGTTACTGACAGGTAAAATCAGGCACATCACAGAAAGGCAGAAGTTAACAAGTAAAGAAAGATGCTGGGGGGGGGGGCAGGGAGGGGGGAAGGGAACCTCCCTCTGCCACCCTTAAAATCTTTATCTAGAAAATACCTGCTAAATTCTTATTAATCCTTTCGCCTTCTACCTCCCCTCTACTGCTCAATCTGCAAAGGCAACTCCTAGAACAGCTAGCTTTTAAGCAAACAAAAAGCAAACAAAGAAAGAAAGAATGTATCCTTAAATTCAAGAGGAAAGGGCTCATCTTTCATTCTGAAACAAAACCAGTTTTAATTTTAAGTGTTGAAGATTAATACTAAGTCAACATTCTTTGCCTCCTGTAAGCCACTGTTTTGGTGATTTTGGCCACCAAAATGATTAATGCTCATGATCTCTGGTACTGCGCATGAATCATTTTCATTTTTTTCCCTAGAAAGGAGAGGACCAAAATATTCACAACCATAATATACAACCAGAAAGAATACTGTCTCTTGAAAGTCATTCCATTCAAACTCACATCCTTTGAACTTTTTCAGAACAAAGATAAAGCACTAATGCTTTCTTAATTGGTTCTGAAAAACAGCTATGAAGCACCAAGCAATTACTATTCTTCAGACAGCTTAAGTTTTGTAACTAACAGAACGAGTGTTCTACTACAGTTTCTTTTAATTTGAGACATATAGTTTTAATGCTCCTGTAAATTTGTTTTCTAATAGATGGGTTATTAAATGGCAGGAAAAGATTGCAGAGATTAATATTAACCTTTCACCTCGTAAAATTACAATTTTTATCTACGATATGCAGATAACGGAGAAGGACGTCCTTACTAGCAACCTTCTCAAGATAAACTTTTATCCCAAAACAAACACATTTTATAATCTCTGTTTTCAAGGTTCATCTTTCATTATTTTAAGCCACTGTAAATTATTAAGGAATGTGCCATTGGCAATTATGGGAAAGTCAAAACCTGTATTTCAACTGCCCTTTTCCCCACCCAGGAGGAGGAAAAAAAGGCACTGACCCACCAGTGGATCCAGTTATGTCTACATCGTGGACAGATTATGCATTATATTCAATATGGGGCTTTTCACTTACCTGAGACAAAGCCATCACATTCAGGCTTCTGCAGTCCCAGGCAATTATGATCTTGTTCAGTTTACAAATGTTTGCAGATGATCTTTTACACTTACTGCAGGCCAGAAATAATTCCCAACATCAAAAAAACAACCTTAAGAACCACAGACAAATCCAAGACAGAAGCCAAGAGTATAATACTCCACCAGATGAGATATGGAAGGCAGTACCAGTGCCTCTGCAATAAATTCCCTAGTATTAGATAAAATTCCTATTAGATTGCCCATGTAAATTTATATTAGCAAAGATCACCAAGGAATATACGTTTACTTTATGCTCACACTTAAAAATATTTATTTTCACTATCCTAAAGAGCAGCTACAAAAATTAATCAAAATTCATTGCTATGAAAAGCTACAGTTTTGATGTCTAGTTACAGTTTTTCTTCTGGACATCAAGTTTCACTGAATATTTAAATAAAATCACAAGGTCAAAACTGTAACGCGAAGTTCAACAAGATATATACCATATACGTCAACAACAAACATCTCTGGAGTCACTCACAAACTAGAAACCATTATCATTACTCAGTACACATGAGTTATCATACATCAGCTAACAGTGAAAAATAAAAAATAAAATTGTACCTCTTTTCTCAGTAGCATTATCAAGACCTTGGTGAAATCATAAAAGGTATCTTCATACACCTACTGATGTTTCTCCTTAACAAATTAATTTTCATTAACATAAAGTTTAACAACTTCAGTCTAAAAAGTCTGTCCATGAAAAACTCCTGTTTAACTACAACATAAAAACAGATCTTTTTAGACAATCTCTGAGCCAGTACCAAGAAGAAAGAGAGTCTAATGATATCATAGTAAAACACTTCTTTATTTAGTAACTTCTATATAGATGTATATGTATGCATCAACATGTTTACATGTGCCTTTACATTGAATTTGGAAGAGATATGAATCACACACAATAAATAGGGCTTTGTGTCTTGTTTAAACAAATTAGGTTTATCCAGCAAATGCTGATAAACTGTCAAACTCTTGGATGCTATTTGTAGCAGTAACATTTTCAGATATTCTCTTATACATTCAGCAGCAAGGCATTTGGAGCAAGTAATCTGGATTATATAAAAATCTCTTGTGAAGAGTTGTCAAAATATTCTTTAATTGCTCAACTGATTTACATGAAAATACCAGATACCTCTCTCCTCTCCCTCTAAGGCAGAGCATCCATTTCATTTCCCCACCTTTTCCACCTAACTGTTGCCTCTCTTTCCCACACTGATGGCAGCATCAGATGAATAACTATCGAGTGCATGTTTTTATACCTGCACCCGAGCTACAGTGCAGAGCAAGCTCTTCTACTCAAAAAAAGACACAGACAGACAGACACTGACTCAAGGTACATCTGCACCACATTCTACCAAAACAAACATGACACTCCTAAACTAATTTTAGTGCATCCTTTATTTTAATACAGATATCCCTTAATAGCCCCCCCCCCAATCTCTCTAAATAACACTTTAACAGCTTTCCAAGGGAAGAAAGAAAAAAAGAAAATAAGAGAATTTCAGAAAAAGTGGAAGTACAACCTCCCCCTCACTGAAGAGGAATATACAAAACTTCTCTTCTCCCTGTCCTTCCTTCTCTTGTCACACTTCCCTCTATCAGATATTTCTTGACAGCTTTTTGTATTTCAGCCTCCCATCTCCGTTTATTTCCTACCTCACCCAAAAGTGTATGCCCAGTCTGCAGATTTTAAAACAAGGCCCCTCTGACTATAGCCTCATCTTTCTTAACTCTCATTTTCAAGCCTAATTTCAACGAAGATGTTTCCCAGTAAGAAATTTCCTGCTTCCATTTCCCCAGTTTGTCTTCCACTCCTTGCATCCCAGCAAAACTACAATCACCAAATTCTATTCCCAGACAAAACTAAGAACCATTTCCATCTTCATCTGGCAAGTTATCTTATCATTCTCTTTTTAAAAATTGCACTTGGCTTCTGCAGCACTATGTTCTTCTAGACCTTCTCTCAGGATGTCCCTTGAGGTCTTTCTCGTTCATGCACCATTGAGGCTTTGCAGAACTTTCTATTTCTCATTCCCATTTTCTCTCCCTCTCCCCCCTCCCTTTTTTTATTTACTCCCTTCCTCCCTTCGGCAGGCACAGCCTGCTACACTACCACAAGCAAGACAAGAACATGGAAAATCTAGAAGTTAGGTCCCTTTACCATTTTTAAATTAACCATATGTGTTAGTATGAACTCTTGATACTCAAGCGGGAACATATCTTGTTATTTCTTGCCTCTAAGTGTAAGCTGCAAGACAGAGCGCAGTATTAGCAGAGCTCAAGATGGAGCACCTTACACAACAAGCATGCACTCTGCACAACCGCAGCACAACTTACTTTTTTAACAGCTCCTCAATTTCCTATCTCTAATGGACCATTCTGGTATGGCACTGGAGTCCCAGTGCAGAAGTGCAGAAAGTATTAGTTCTTCATCAGCATATACTGACTGAAGAGCCATTTGTGATCACCTCCAAGGAAAAAGCAGCAAACTGGTCAGAAGGGCAGAGAAATGTGCTCCATCACAGTTGGACCACAGAGCCTAGAATACCCGGTGAAACAACCACAGCAGTTGTGTTTTACAGTGCTGGCAATGCCAGGCACTAAAATAGTCATAAAGGCATCCCAAAATTTAAAGGTTGGATAAAGTATCATGAGCTCTTTTTTATCTATCTTTTATTTTTGTAATAAAGCCTTTAGGACTCCCTTTGGTCACACTGAAAATTTTCGGTCAAACTAGGTAAGGAACCTACTTATTCACAGGAAAAAAGGCTGATTTTTTTCACATTTTCACACAATTTCAGGAGCTGAAAAATTAGGGGAAAAACAGACATATGCAGCAGACATATATGACAATGTCCTAAAAACTGGACATTCAAACATATTCCTCCTGCTTTTTGATGTAGAAATGTAAAATAGCGAAGAAACTTCTGGTGCAGTAAGCCAGTTTTTCCATCTCAGGCAGCTGAATGAAAATGAAAGACCAGGACATTAATGAAATAAATGCAACAATGAGGCTGGTGAACAAGAATATTGAATATATCACAAGGTAACAAAGACAGCAGAGTAAGAGGCAGTTAGCACTAATCCCAGACTTCAACTGCTTCTACTCTCCTGCATGAAATCAAACATGAAAACGGACATCACCAAATGGTGATGACAGTCACCATTTTGATAGTCAGTACCAAGAATTTTGAGAAGATATGAATCACAAATTTCACTAGTTTTTTGTACTGGTCATGTCCTTCAGATGCTCTTCTAATATTCTGTCTCCAATTAGCTTAGAAACTGGAGATCCATATTTTTCTTAGTTGCATCTTTACTAGTGCTTTCCCAACTGGGAAAAATATTTTTCTAAGTTACTCTGCCCTTTTTCATTTCTGTTCCGCCTACAGATGTAAATTAAACTCTCTCCCCCTGACATGCACACACACACGCACATCACACTTTATATAAAGCAGGCAATTTCTACTCTCACTTGATATGAACAGGCTGCAAGGAGAAAACTTAGCATATCCAAGTGACCTCCTGAAAACGATTTGAAAACCAGCATTTCCCTTTGCTTCCAGGACTTCGACCGTGTGTTTCAAACCCTCTCTCCTCACAGCTGCAAGTAGGTGTGAGAATAGATAAGAGACCTTTTGCTACCCAAACCTCAGCCCATGGTTTCCAGGATTCCTGGTTACCTACCCCGACTATTTGGATTCCAACAGTTCCAGGTAGCTCTTGTCTCTTGAGGTGTTTGCACAGCACCAGTGACTGTATTTTCTCAGTGAAGTGTGACAGCCCTGTTCTTGCAATCAACATTCTGCCACAAACCAGAGGCAGGAGACATACCAATTGCAAAAGCCTGATAAAAAGTCCACATATTATCACACTTGAAAACCAGATACTGGAATACGTGTGTGCGCACACACAGGCAAATATGCGCTGTCTGATGCACTGCACTTTATCTCAATTATCCTGAACTGAAGCACCAAACACTACATTTTGTATTTAATCACTCAGGTAGGTAACAGTTACATTTGTGCAAATGACATGTGACAAATAACCAGAAGAATAACTAATACTAATAAAATGTTAAATAAAGGGGAATCGTGAGCTTTAAGAAAATTTGTCTGATTATATCTTCTCTCTTATGACAGTGTGATGCTCTAGAGAGCATCAGTCAGTCATCTGTCAGCTAAAGCATCAACACTTTATTACTTCTGAAAAGCAGTCAGGAACTGTAAACCTGAACAGTAGATTTAGGTTCTTTGCCCAGGTGTACTTTATACCTCAGCTCCTGACAACTGAACACAGAAGCTGTACCCAGATTAAATTCTTTTAAAATAAACATCACACAAAACCTATTCTTTTTAATGTATTTCCTAACATTTACTAAAACTACTTCTGCACACCTTGCTTAGAGAAATACAAAGATGATTCAATGATTTTTTAGGCAGCTGCTATGTTCACAGGTGGTAAAAGCAAAATGTTTCATTAACTAAGAGTAACACTTCTCTCAACATCTCTGGAATATAAATATTCAAAGATTACCTTTAAAAAAACAGCATTTGCTGATAGCTATAACTTAATGATATCTCAGAGGACAGTTTCTCCTCTGTGTTTTGAATGTGAAGTAACTAATGTGGCTTGGCGATAGATGACTTTCATTTTGATCATGGCAAGCAGTGATACGACAGGGCTAGTCAAAAGCATTTCTATTCCCCTCAGTTCCCCTCACCTACAGTGATTACCATTTAATAATGGTGAACACAACATAGTGAGTAATAGTCATTTGGTCCTTTGGCACATCCAGCTATCCTTGGCTTAAGCTTAGTCAATCCTGTGCACAAAAACAAAGCCAAACATCACGGTTCTGACAAAAGTAAGCGATGAATAAGGACAACACAAACTAAAAGAATGAAAAACTGTGTGATCCATCTCTATGCTGTAAACAGCACTTTGGATGTGTAAAAATGCAAGGCGTTTGTAGAACAATAAGTTCAGTGGATGTCAGAGTATCCAGGCAACTTGGGTGCCGTTCATCCTGGGCTCGAGAGGTATGCAGAATGAGCCCTTGCTAACAGTCTGCACTTCTCTTCCCCCTTCCTCTTTATCTTCCTATTTACTGCTACCATTGTAAGCAGTGCAACGCCTCAATTCTTAAGTCCAGTATGCACTTCTACAGAAAATGCTTTTAGTGTGAACTCAGCAATTTATATATGTCTGGGTCTAAATACACACCTGTGGGCAGACAGACACACACATGCACGCACAGTTTTTTCCACTTACTGTCTTACTACCACCATCTCTGGCAAAATGAAAGATATCGAGACGTTATAAGACAACTTACAGATCCCTGTATTCCTGTATTTGCACTAAAGATGTCAGCTAACCCCATTTGGAGATCCACAAGATAAAAGAAAGTGTATTATTTTCATTACAATTAACTGTCTGAATACGATACATGTTAACAGGTAGCATATAAAATTCAGTAAAGTGAAATTTATAGCGGGACTTTTTAGTCTTAGTGCAACATACAAAAAGCTTTGTATCTCATATCTAAACAAGACTTTTCATGAGCACCAAAAGGTGAGACTGAGGTAAGACTAAAATACCTGGTTTATGCTAAATAATCATTAAGTTTCAGGGTTTTGAAAAACACTTTTACAGACTGCAAAACCGTGAGACATAGTAGCATCTCACTACAAATCTTTCTTCAAATGCCACTCTGCCTCTATTATTAATCACGCAAGTATGAAAATAGATGAGCTGGGCACATGTTAAAAAGCTACTTTTTTTTATCCTAAAAAAAGAACCTAACTAAACGTGTACTCATCCTCAGGTACCAAATATAGTCAATTAGTGATGCACAATATTACATAATTGTAAGGGAAATACATAATAAATTCAAAAAGGGCTACTTTATAACTACTAAACATCTTTATTTGAAAGGAAAAAAACAGCAGTGTTGTTAAAGGGAACACTTCTGACACAGTGTGCTTACTTCCACGTGGCTTTTCTTCAGCAGGGCACTGCGTATCTGAATGATTAAGTTATTATAGCACCTCATACTTTCACCAGTTTAGAGAGATCTATTGCAAACTATTACTCTCACTAGCATGCTAAAAACAGTGCACTGATTCTGAAGATACTTTGTAGCCCAGTGCATCCTCAAACATTTGCTCTTAAATATACATATATCAAAACTATTAAATGGAGGATACTTCTATGTAGGATCATTCAGTTTTTATTTAGTTTCAACCCCCTTATACTCAGTGAACAGAGGACAAGTTAATCAATGCACCTAACCAGAAACCTACTCAGCTTAAAAAAACAAAACCAAAAAAATGAGTATTATTAAAAATTTTTCCAGCAGTGCTTTTACTGAAAAAGACAATGATGGGCCTAGATCAAAACTGTCAGTGCTGTAACAGGTGTTAAAAATGGTGCAATGTTAAATCAAGCTCACAGCAGTTTGCTGTAATGAAGTTTCTTACTGAACATGGCCTGAAGAAAGTGCAAATAGTGAAGAAAAGGCCTACTGCACCATAGAGATCTCCATGTCATCTCCAAAAACTAACCGATGAAGAATGTGTTCCAACACTAAAGCGTGAATAACAGCATTACTCATATTTTGGATAAGCACGTGGATAAACATGACATGCCTAATACATGTGAAGTCAAGAAAAACACCATTTTAATTGCCCTGTTTATAACAAGGACTACCATCACAGATTAGTATATGTAATTTTTCGCCTAAATTAAACTAAACTACAGTAGCAATACATTTGCGATGTTATTTTTAAATCTTAAAATGGATCTAAAGACACTTGAAAATGAACAATTTTTATACTGAACTCAGAAGAATTTGCACAGCTCTTCATTTGATGTCTCTTTTGACTTAGTTGCCCTTTTGACTAGTAAGGCTAAAGCCTATGAAAAAAACACCTAGGCCATTAACAAATACTTTCAGCAGTAAAATGTGGTCATGTCACTTGATAATTAAGCATCACCAACAAACCAAAGGGTAGCGTTCTTTTCATAAGTTAGTGGCCAAATCAGTTGCATTAAGTCACTGCAGAAGAAAGACATTTCATAATAAAAGAAAAGCATTCATTACATTTAAGATCATTTCTTGAGTTTAATTATTCTCATTTCAAACCAACTCAAGCTGCACATGAAGAAAGATGTACAAGATTTTTTAATTAAAAAGAAAAAAATTACTTCCCAAAACTATGGTGGGCTTTTGTCTTTTTTTTTTTTTTTTCCCCAAGTTTCCCCAGCCTCCTACTATCTGCCTTTCTTCCCCTTTCTGCAAAGGGTAAAGTATCTCTTGCTGTTCTCTGAAAAGATCTTCAAGGATAGTAATTTGATTCCTCCCATTTAAAGTGTTCTACTTCATTCATGAAGAACCACGAACACTTATATACAAGGCTACTGATAGATTTTTAAACAGATGTGGGAAAGCTTACCTAACAGAGTATCTTCATTTGCAAAGCAGTACGGTAAAAAGAATGAGAGAAGCTGAAAGTGTCTCACAGCTGGCAGCAAGTCTGGAACAGCAGCTTAAATTACTAAAGCCAAAATTAATCAATATACTTAAGTCACATGCTTCTCTGAAAATACCTGTTTAATATGCCTTAAATTCGCTGAGGCTGGAGCCTGTGTTTAGAAGTTAAGCACCTAGAACATTTTGCTGAAAAGGAGCTTAAAATCCTGCTTCTTAACTATTATGCCATGTTTTCTCCTTGGCAGGCAGGGTGTGGGGAAGACTAGAAATTCATCATTTCTAAGTGGTCATCTCTTCCAGCATAGCATACACTTTATATGGTTTAACCAGGAGACCAATTTACCTTTATAAATGCACTTTACAAAGTTCCATGCTGCATGCTGCTAAATAATCCACTGAAATAAAAAAGTCTTCACTGTTTACCAGGCAGCTTTCTAAAAGAAATTACATTTCACTAAGTGACTTCAACAAATCCAGCGATTAAATACATCTCCAAGAACAAAGCACTCAATCCACTTCTAAAAGATAAAATAAAAAAATGAGAAAAAACAGAAGCTACGCAGACTAAGTCTGAATAGCAGGCAGGTGCTTCTTGGCAATCTACCTGTGCTGTTACTAAAAGCGTTTTGCTAGGCATAACAAAACTCGTAGCACTGCAGCAAAGTCTCAAAGGATTTTTCTCCTCCCTACACATAGTTTGTTGCCCATCACCTGTTGATGTGACACAAGGACCATCATGTTCTCTCTTGGACTTCTGGCCCAGGGATGCACAGCTCGCTCACTCAGCATCAGCACCTCCATTTACAGGCAAGTCTTGTGACCTCTCCCCTTGTCCTCTGTGTATTTTGCAGCCATCACACATTGTTTTCCAGTCCTGCCTTCCCGAACTACATGCTTTTGTACATGCAGGGCCTCTTACTTAACTTTTCTACTTTTTCTGCTTTTGAGTCTATTTTACATGCTCACATTCACTAAACCTGGCAATGCTTCTTAAGACAGGTCTGAACTGTGACCTCCTCAGCAGGACAGTGAGTAGTTTGCCAGGCTAATGCCTGGCAACGCAGCCTTGTACACTGCCACACGCAGATTGGGCAGGCTTTGCCATGGGAGCAGATCTGCTGCTTTACCCACAGACACAGCAAATGTACGTGATTTGTACTTGGAAACAGAAGATGCATTATATTCTGCACCACCAAGCCTTCCTTGCACCTTTACTAATCCTCACTCACTCGACATCTGAATTGTAAGTTAAATAAAGTTTGCTCCACTTCCTCAACTATTTCACCTGCAAGTTAGAAAGAAAGCGAGAGCATTTAATACACTTATTACACAAACCTATTATCTCATGCATACATTAATTATGAGAAATGCGTTCACAAATTCTGTTGACAAACAAGATGAGTTCTGAAAAACGAGTTCAGGGTTTTTCAAAAACAAGCACTGCATTTCAAGCACAGAAATACATTTTCTTAGCCTAGGTCTAGCACATTTTGCCAACTTGAAATAAATGTACTGAACTTGGCTGTGACACTAACCAAAGCTAATACTGAATTTTAAAAGCCCTCCTATATACAGGAGGGGAAAAAAAATAAAACAGGGATAAAGCAGCAGCAATCAGGTGGTGTTACTACAGGAGCAAAGTGCCTAATTCGTGTCATTTAGTAATGAAAACTGAACTGCCACAGTTAATGAGTTTGGGGCATTCAATTACTATGAGTAAAAATGTGCAATCTGAAAAGCTTCGCAAAACCTTACTGTCTGCTCTGTAATAGTCACTGCAAAGGTAAGTATTGAAGAAACAACGAGAAATGAGTTGATGTGAAGCCGTTCAGAAGCATAGCCCAAGTAACTTCTTTAAAGAAATTCACATTTGCTGCACCAATCAGCTATGTTACCAAAAGCATGTAATTATTCTTTAAAATAGAGAGTCTTCTATCTTAAAAAAACCCACACGGCTTGTTTTTAAGACTGTAATTATGTTCTCTGTTAACATGTACCCATAAGTGATCTAGCTTTTGTAGGGCTATAAATATACATATGCATATGCAGTGCCATAAATATACATTAATGACCCCATTATTAGTTATGTGACCAAAGTCTGTTTTGCTGTTGGTTTTGTTCTTGTTGGTTTTAAGTCTCAGATGCATATTCTTTAAGGATAGTTAGCAATCTATCTGCAGTACCCCTACCGAGAATTAATCCTCCTTATCTACAAAAGTCAAATGCGTAATCTTCAGAACATACTGCAAGCAAACAGATTAGCATTTAGTTTACTGGCCTTGCTTTGTTTGCTTCAGTCTTTACGTAGCAGTATCAGGCCGCTCACATCTCTGTAATGCTTCTTTGATTCACTGCCATCTACATTACATATTTCCACTCGGTAAGTAAGCTGCTCTACTATAACAACATGCCTGCTATGAATCAGTAAAATAGAAATCTATTTTATACAGATCAAAGAGCCATCACATGTCAACGACTGCAAAGAACACTGCCTTTTCCAGTCTGCAGCCCACCCACAAAGATCACAAACTGTTTAGACTCTGCAACCTCAGCCTACAGTGCTGAATTCAAACACAGTTGTTGAATACTGCTTTTTTGAAGTCAGCTGTCAGTGAAGTCCAGTCAGAATTTCTTCTGTTGCAACTCATAACTGCTGCCTCTTATCCTTTTCTCATGCACCCCTCAGAAGGATACAGTCTCTGTCTTCTCTATAATGTCCCTGTAGGTAGTAGATTCAAAGTCAGCACTGGAAACTTTAGGTAGTTTTATTTATTTGGTTTGCAGTGTGCTTTTTGCCATGCTTTTAGGAAGTATACTGTATGTATGCGGATAAGCACAGACGTATGTACTTCAAGAAAGTCAGTCATAGAAAGAGATGGAGAGGAGTCAGAATCCAGTTCTACCCACATAAAAGCAGGAGACTGTCATCCAGCGATTTCTGATCATTCAAGAGGAAACATCCCAAGATGTATTAATTTCTTAATGATGTTTGCCCTTCTAAGATGCAGTTCAGTGGTTTCTAGCCTTTAGCTAATGAGACAGACGTATGTTTCCTTAACCAGAAAAAGCTGTCAAGAGGATGACAGTGAGAATAAAAGTTGATGATTCCTATACATTTTTTTTCCTTCTCAGTATGAATACTTATGGGATACTGAATTTGATATCTGAAGATCCCTCTAGATTAGAAATTATTTTGAGGTATGTGAAGGTTGAAAAAAATTCAGAGTAATCAGCTTTGCCTTTCTTCTACATGGCTTAAAAATGAAAAAGTACGCTAAAGTATTCTCACTTGTACTGCTTTGATATCTGAGAGTTTCCAGTCTCTTCTGCCTATATAAGGATGTTATATATCCATAAAAGACAGTTTATGTCTAAGATGTGTTATGAACTTTACAAATTAGAAGCTCCAAACTTTTTGCATTCTGACTCAAAATATAATTTTCATTGTCAAAATACGAGTACTAAGATAAAGTATAATTCTAACACAGCTCCTCACACTGACGAATGTTGCATTTATACATAAATCTAGGAGTTAAACAATAGTTTTTGTTAAAGTTGCCAAATATAAAACAGACAAAAAAAACTTATTTTTTTCCTACTATATTACAATACTACACTAAAAAAGTGTTTATACTGAAGTTTAGCTGAGGTACCACAAGAGGAAGAAAATATTCCTTTTCCAACTGTCATGAAATACATACTTGAAAGAAGCAACAGTCACCATATTTCCTGCTCCTGAGGGAGTATTTCCTGCTGTGAAAGTTTTGGGAGTTGTTTTTGTTTTGGTTTGGGGGGTTTTTTGTTTTGCTTTTTAACCATAGTGTGTGTGTGGCTATAAGGCAGGCATGGTTTCAAAACATTCAAATGCTGGTGCTATTAGAAATACTCCTAAAATGGTTCACCCAGCATTCAAAGGGAAACAGACCTTAAAGCTACAGACCAAACCAAAATTTTAAGTACTAAAAGAGGAAAACTAGTAAAGCTTAAATTAAAAATACTTTAAATGAAACCACAGGGGAATAAAGTAAAGCCCACGAATTCTATGAAGAAAGATAAGGCAAGATAGAATAGCATGTTAGAAAAGGAAGGTAACTAGACTTTTGGTGCAAACCAAACATTCAATTAACATTGTACTACTGGACCAGTTCCAAAAATTGTTTTCCCTCCACCTTATTCAAAATTCTTCAATTGATAAAAATAAGCGTACTTTGCACAAAAATATCTAAGATGCTAATAACGACGTTTGGGAAGGAACTAGGGGAAAGAAGATTTTGCTACAGAAACACAGTAAAATGTCTTTTTAGACGCAGCTAACTACCCCACCTCATGTTGCACAAGCATCCATTACTCTGCATCTTCCAACTACTTTATGATATTCATGATCATACAGGCATTAACTTTAACACATTTCAGAATGGCAGGACTACATAAGGAAGGGTTCAGTATGAGGTTACTACAAGTTTGATAGCATCCTATAAATCCCACTCAAACTCTCCCAGTAAGGCTATGAATACTGGATAACCATTCTGCTAATTTTCTAGAGTCTCGAGATCAGTGGTATGCTTTTCATAAAACAACCTGCCCTTGGACTCATATAATTATCAAAGTCTAATATTGCTAACTCATAGTTCTTCTGTGAGTGGCACAGTTTCACCTAGGATTAGCTAAAAAAGACATGAAGAAGGTGATTAGCCTGGAAAATAGGAAAGAAGTTCCAGTTTTCTGGTAGATTACAGTCTATTCAAGAGAAAAGCCACTCTAAACACCCATCCACCTTCATCATTCTTCAAGTTCGTGCCATCAATTTGTCTGATCACTTTTTGAACCCATTTATAATTTGGCGTACAAAACTTCCCACAGAAGCAAGTTCTACAGTTTAATTAAATACTTTCTGGAAAAAGTACTTCAATTTTTTTTTGGTTAAAAATGCCTTTGTGATAGTTTCAACTTAATTTCACATTTGGAGAGCTCCAATAAATAATCTTTCCCATGTCATTCATAATTTTATTCATTTTGATATACTCAGGCCCCTCTTGTCAGAGTTTGAACAGAAATTATAATGCAACTTTGCCTTTTAGGCTTTTTTAATACAGCCTTTCTAAACAGGAATTGCACATATAATTCCAGACGTATGTGCATTACCAATCAAACTGGACATTTTGTGTTTTGTTCTTTCTTTCTTATTCCTTTCTCAGTAATTCCTATTGTTCTACTTTTCTTAATGACCATCATTTTGAACAATGAGATTTCACAGCACTATCCAGAATGACTCCAATACCTCTTTCCTGCTGGCAACATCTGACTTGTCATTATCTGTGATCATCATGAGGTACAAATTATGACTTGGAGTTCTCACTCCCATCCATCATTTATCCTACCACATTTTTGTCATTATATTTTATCTAGCATGTTCTTGTCTGTCTGGAAGAGACATTTCTGCAACTCTTCACAGACAGTCTCGGTGTTCAGTATCCAAAATAATTTTGAATTATCTGAAAAAGTTTGCCATTTCCTAACCATCTCCTTTTCCAATTCATCTGTGAAGACGCTGAACAGCACAGCTTCCA
The DNA here is from genome assembly GCF_036370855.1 of Dromaius novaehollandiae. NCBI lineage: Eukaryota > Metazoa > Chordata > Aves > Casuariiformes > Dromaiidae > Dromaius > Dromaius novaehollandiae. The sequence goes on from NC_088100.1 coordinate 60,231,868, forward strand.
GAAAAGATCCCTTTGAAACTCCAATAGCAGTTTTTCCTCTCACCTTCACATCATATGACCACAAATTTTCTTCCTACCCATAATTTCCTATTTTATATGCAACTAAAGTCTTAGTTGTCCTTTCATCATATTTCATAGTAAGTCTTGGCAAAGAACCTTAGTCAAAAATCTTTATCCAATCCACAGAAATTTCAGCTGAATCATCCTTTCACATTTCCTCACATGATTCCTTTCAAGGAACTCAAAAATCTATAAGGCATGATAGCTTTCTGTAAAAGCCATGCCAACTTCAGTATATCCCATTTCTGTACGCTTAACTTGCATCTCAGCTAATTCTATTCATTTTAGTTTTGTGTCCACTAACTCGTTAAGTAAAGAAAGCTCTAATCTAGAGTTTTCCCATTTTCAAAGAAAAGAGGGAGATCAGTATTACATGTATTCCTTTCTATTTCTCTGATACAGAAGCTGATTTAAGCACTATCAGCACAATTTGATATGTGAGTTAAGATGAATTCTACCTGGTCCTGGAAACTCAATGTTCTTATCACAACTCTTCTCTAATAGCTCCTCTCCTATATTTAAATTTGAGATGGTTCTTCTGACCTCCCCCTGTAAAAGAGATCTCCAACATGCAAACCCTGATAAGCTGCTCTACAAGAAATGCTAATACAAAAACTTAACTTGCAATGGTCTTGCCCTTCCTGAGAACTCCTACTACATCTAAATCCTCTGTTGCTCATAGTTTTCTCAGGCTTTCCTTTTTTGATTGACATGGGGGAGGCGGGCGGTGGTTTTATTTTTAATTCAGTCTTTAATATTTGGGGCCTGCTGGGTTAGTGTTTTACATTTAACTTGTCAAATCTCATTCCCTTTTTTATTACTCTCATTAGGACATGACTTCTGCTATTTAGAAGATGTCATTTTACTTGTAACAGCCACCTTCACTCTGGTCTTAAAACCATGATGGCTCTAGGTTTCCATGGCATTGTAATATTCCTGGTCCTCTCACATTTATTCTTGACCCCTCTTACACAGGAGGGTTGGTCTACGTCACCTGCAATTACTTTAACCTTTAGCTGCTCCTTTCAATGTACAATCTTTCCTTTGTTGTAGTTGCAGAAAGGAGACACTCTCACTCCTGTGAGATGCTGAACTGGAACGCAACAGGATCACTCCTATGGAATAGCTAGGCAGATGATAATATTTCAAAATTCTATCATCTGCTAGACTTAGGTTTCTGTTCAGTAGGTTTTCTAGCTAGTTACCTCAAGAAATAACCATTTATAGGAGTGCAGTTTTACTCTGCACATTGCACCTTAATATTTACTCCATCTGCCACTATTATCAGCATAGTAGATACCATTAGTAGTCACTACCCTGCTGGTAAGGTCAGGAGCGACGTCCTAGCATAATACTTCTAGCCAGGCTCACAGGGTGTTTCACTGTTCAAGGGGGCTTCTTCAAAAATCATCATGTCATGCTTTTAGGGGGCTGACTCATATTTTTGAAAGCCTGATACCACTCTGTGAACAAACTGGTGCAGATCCCTTGCACCTAGTTACAGCTCCTACAGTGACCTATTTGCTTATGAACAAAAGATTCTGCTAAAATCATCTTATGAATAGACAGAACATTACTGGAATATTTCCCAAGGAGTTTAGTATTTTTTCTTCTTCTGTGCTTCTCCCACTTTATTAAAATGTTAGTAGAGGAAATAAAATGTAGAAATGAAGCTATGAATTCCACAGAAAATTGTGTGTCAGAAAACTAAGGGGGAAAAAGAACAAGCTCATGAGAAGTCACACTAATCAAAAAAATTCCTAATTAAGTTTACTTCATCTTCATTTTAACAAAAAAATCCGCAATTAAGTGTACTTTATCTTCATTTTAACAAAACCCTTGGCAACTAAACATTATAAAGACCTGGTTACTATGACAAAGATGATTATAATTAATATGATTGGATGCCAGAGTAAAAGCTTCTGTTCATTGGAGAAAGTACAACAGGCCATAATGATAGAACGTCATTAAATACTGTAGTTGATAATAATTAAATTCTCTGAAAGGTCCCAAGAGAAACTGGTTTTCAGTTGTTGTATTCACTAGTGTTCCTTGAATCAAAAGTGATGTTTAATCTAAACTATGGACTTGACATCTCATCTCCCACAAGCAAGCCACAGCAGTTGTCTACTGCAACACTCCGGTTTTCAGTCCTTCAGCATTCTTCAAGGAGGGACAAGAATGCAATTTCTCCACATTCAACAAGTAGGCTTCAGCACTGGAGTTGTCTCTTTACATTCTAAATATGAAAAATGCACTTAAAGCTGTCTTTTGCAAACTTATGAAAGAAGCTGCTAATTATAGTTTATTACATATCAGCTTTCCCATCTTTACTGAATGATGAATGCTACTTCCAAATGCTTTTAAAGGCTTTAAGGTTTTTAGAAAAGAAACCACAGAGAATAGTAGTTACTATTAATTTAGAGGGTAACAGCAGTGCTGTATAACAACAATTTGAGTGTCAAAGCCTTAAAAAAGTGAAAAGTGAAGACTATGTTTAAAAGCATAGTGGTATGACATACAGCAAAAATTATTTTTCCAGATCAATATATGCAATTTGGTACTATTCTGATCCATCAGATTTAAATGACCTTTCAGAAATTTTCTGAGAGCATCCAGTCCAACTGCACTGTGAAGCCCTTTTTAACACGGGGCAAGGTTCCTAAAGTGAACAGTTTAAGCCAGTGACTGACGTTTATTAAGGGATCTCTGTGAGACAGCACACAGTAAGAAAGTGTCACCTGTAAACACAGAATGTTCAGTTTTTAAGATATAAAAATATGAAACAGTACTTCTTTTGGAACCCTAAGAGTAGATTATAGCCTGCTCCATAAAACACTGTAAAGAAATACTAAAGAATACACGTGCTTTTCATGGAGGTAATTTTAGATCCTTCATATGCTTAACAAGTGTCACTACTGCAACAAGTTTAGAATTTTCAGCTTTTGATCATGTTAAGAAACGCTTGCAATTTGCAGACAAGTTAAAATACATCTTTTAAATGGGCTAATGAATTATAACACACAAACTTCAAAGCCAAAGAAAAAGGACTTTCTCCTCAAGTTTGGGTAACTTTGGCAACATTTTAACAAGCAGCTGACCCAATTATCACCTTCCTGAGATCAGCAAGGGCAGGCTTCACTTTTTGATCTCAATGCTCCTGCCTACATAGTCCACTCCCTGCCTTATTGCCAGCATAAAGACTTGTCAGATCCTACCAGAAGCCAAATCAAATTGGCTCTACTGACTTTTTCGGCTGGGTTAGGGTTCCCCCCTCCCCCTCAATCTAATGAGTTAAATCAGTTTGTTGGTCTAATAAATGCCACAGAATGTTCACAGTGAGCAGTGGCACTGCACAGTCACAAATATAACTCGCTGGGCTCTTGAGATGGTAAAACTGCCCTCATTTCCAGCAAGCAGAAAAAACTATGTTAAATATATTAAAATTGTAAGAAGTTCATAACAAGATTGGAATTACAAACTAAGCAGCTGCGTATTTCCCTCTGAACAGACAGTATTTCCCTAGTAGACACAGAGAAATGCTGACTTCTATCTGTGGCTAAGACGACTCTGGTGACCCATACTGGGGATAGTGTTTAGGGGAACATGTACATAAACTTATATGAAACCCAAGGCAGGCTCAACTTCCTCATTTTACAACAATGACCCTAATAGTTTTCCCACTCCTTCAGTAAGTGAAGTTATTGTCTCCAGTCCAAATAGCAATTCCTAGAATTTCCAAACGTCAGTCTTCTGTCAATTTTAATCAGTCTGCGCTGTTCTCCTCCTTTAAATCATACCCACAGGGTTTCCCTGCCCCTTAAACCAGGTAAGTGGGTGAATGAAGCCTTCTCATGGAAAAAGCTAAAGTTACCTCTCTGAAGACATGCTCTAATACAGGGAAGATGAAGAACAATGAAATCACTGAACCATTCCTACCATCTTTATCCAATGTTGTTTACTAAACCTTTCTTTCAAATGAAAAAAGAAAGTTATCATGTGAACAGAATAATAATAAAGTAAAATATAATTGAAATATTTCAAAAAAGCAAACAAGTCCCTAGCGAACCAGAAAAGTTACACATACAGGGAAGCTACTCCTATGCAAGTTGCTGAAAAGCAGCTGCAGCTCACACTAACTTTACGGGTCAGGAATAAATGAAATGTCAAAAGTGTTTCACCTTTCAAATTACTATCACCCTTAAACTCCCCAAAACTTTTCCTTATTAAAAAAGAAGCATGAGTACTTTCAAATGACCCATCGTCTTAGGTAAGCTTCAAAACAAAAAAATATTGTTCAACATGCTTCAACAGTAGAAGGTTTTCCCTTGTCCCCTCAGAAAAATAATTAAGGATTGAAGAATCATAACTCCCTCAAAACTGCATAAAAATCACTGTTCTGTACAGTATTTTAACATCTTCATAACACCAGGAGATCTAAGTACTTCTCTATTCAAATGGACAAAAATCACTTCAAATACTGATTGACATTGTCATGTGAAAATTTATATTCTACTTTGAATAGCTGACAAGGGGTTGCTGTAATGTTTTTCTCAGAAATACTGTTTAACATTTTCCAACTCTGCAAAGACATGAGAACATTAAAACTCTTTTGTTGAAAGCATGCTGTTTGAAAGTCCAATGGCAGAGCAGTTACATCCACTTTTCAAGAACATGAGATAATTTTCTGTCTGGTTTCCCCAAATGGAGGAGAAGGGAAGAATGCATAAAGAAGCAGCAGCACACACAACATGTTTTTACTTCCATCTGCCTTCTGTTAACAGCTTCAGATACTTGGATAAATATGTATTTACACTCATCAGGAAAAGTTAGTCTTGTCTACATGGAGAGCTACTCAGGACAGCTGTTTGCAAGTCCAAGGTAAGGGCATCCATTCTGAGCTAATGGTTGAAAGTGCACAGAAATATGATATTCTGAAACACGAATGCCTATATAAAGAACCACTCAACAATGCATTCTCTTGAATAACTAAATATAGACCCATCCACATTCTTTATTGGAAAAGGATCTACTTATGTATTCACCACTATCTATCTACACACACTAAAAATTGTCAGCATGGCCTTGTCCTTCAGGAATTGGAGGAAGAAGAAATTACATGTCTAACAAGTGTAGCTATGTGGGCAGACACACACACAGCCATTAGTAGAGCCTTTTTACTGGTATGCTTCATACTAATTTAGGATATCAGATTAAACCTATTAGAAAAAGAAAAAAATCACATCACTACCAAAAGGTTCTTATATCTTGAGAAAAATAACTTTTTTCACTATAGTTCAACTGCCTCTTTGAATGACAAACTGTAAAATATTTGCAGCTTAGATAAGCTCTCAGTTTAGCACTGTTGTTGTCTCAGACCCTTCCTGCGCCTTGGCGTTTTAAGTGAAAATAATCTGAACCAAGATGACATGACCGCACACTACTTATATCCACACACTCGGAGTGATGATCTTTTTTGCTCATGGAGGAGATTCTAAGAAGATGGATGTCAACTCTCCTCCTGTGAGAATTTTTCAGGAGAAAACAAAGAGAAGCTGAAGACTTCTGTTCAGCAAGATAAAAGCCAAACAAAAATACAACACAGAACACTGCTGAAGTCAATTGTGAGTGGAAGATGGTCAGTATGGCCCTGACTTGTAAAAGTCAGCTTCTCCTGAAAGGAGCCCAGAAAAGCCCTGACTTCTGGCTATCTGGACCAGAAGGCAACAACAGTTAACTACTTTTTCCATGTGTATGTTCAAAGGGCACATAAGAATACCAGAATATATAGCAGTTTAAAGTTATATAGATGCTAAGTGAAACTTAAGTTGATCTACACTGTCCATAATTGGTGAAAAATTCTGTTTTAAGTCTCACAGCTGCAAACAGTCATTACATATGGCACGTTAACTTAGTGCTATGGACTCCAGTTTCATAGAGCAAATAAACATGAAATACATTCGTTATGTTATTTTTAGATAAACTCTCGCTAATTCTCATGGTTCGCGGCATGAAAATGCATGCTAAGTTAAAACAGTTTGTAACGAAAATCTTTTTCGGCATGCAGGTTGCCTTAGTATTATGAATAATCCCTTTATCTTCCAACTATGTATGCAGCTACAGTAAGCTCAATACAAGTCCTATGGTGGACTAAGATGACGCACAGGGACCACGAGTCCATCTCCCCAGTGTTCTGCTATGCAAACTTGCACATCAATTGCATCACCCATTCGAACAGCCGAGGCCACACTGGGTCTCTTCCGCTTTTGTAACACCATTAGTGCAGCTGACTTTGGGCACTGCTGAAACTGATAGTTCCACCTTATCAATTGAGTTGTCTGTCAGTGGTCAAGATCTATTGTATTTTGACAATTTTATTCCTGACTTGGGTTTATACGGCTGTGTCAGGTTTGATTTCACTGGGAAGGCATTGGTAATCATTAGCTTTACAGTACTCCTCTATAGCAGATCTCATCTTTTTTTCTGGGTAACACTGACAGCTGAAAGCCAGTGCAGTGATGCATTTAGATATCAAGAATCTTACCAAACAGCATAAAGGGCTAATTTCAGCAATGGATATATGCCTGCAAGACATGACTAAAATAGTGGTCTATAAAATATCTAAATTGGCTATCAAGGAACAGTTCTTAAAAACAGTTTACATTCCAATTCAGTAAATGGATATTCTGGGATGCTGCAGCTAACCAGAACAAACAGAGCAATCTGTGACGCAACCTGCATTCTTACTTGATTCTGGGACCACATTTTTGCTTGGTTGGTACCAAGCTGTAGCACATTGGTTCAACAGGAATCAATCTTAAAAGACACCTCAGAAATAAGTACAGTAAGAACAGCCCTTTTATAGAAAGGTAAGCAAGTCTGGAGCAAGAAATTTCTCAGTTGAGACAAATAATGAGGATTCATTTGTATATTAAAATACTGAACACTCTAATACAGATGATGAATCTGCAAATTAAGTACAAGACAAAGAGGAGGACAAGGCAGAAGAAAGCTGCCAGAAGTTTGAATCTTGTGTAATCTGGCAGAAGAGGTGTCTCAAGCTGTGTATGAAGCTACTACTGAGGAAGGAGGAAAGAGAAGGGATAACATAGCAACTCACGAAGGTGGGGGGCACGACAGTGAAGGTATTTTTCATTTTAATTGGCTTGGGGAAGAAAGCCTAAAGGAGAAACTAAAACATTATCTTTAAAGGCAACTAATTACTGCTACCTGCCATGGGAATGTGGGTAAGTAAATAGGAATTACTTCACGCTGCTATGTGGGAACTTATATTAAATGGCAGCCACTTGATATGTCCTCCTAACACAAAGCAAATCAAAGCTTATGTACATTAGCTAGCAAAGGAAACAACAATAAATGAAAATAGATTAAAGTACACCAATAATTACATCTGGATTTGCCAATAAAACCTGCAGATCCTAGTTTTGTTTTAAATAGGATCTATGAATATTCTTTCTGGAATATGTCAGAAGAATACTAATCTTTTCCTGAAAAATGTTACTCTAGAACAATCGCTCAGCACCCTTTCTTGATTTATTGAAAATATTGCAGAAAAAAAGAATAAACCTACAAAAAGCTTTTCTTCCCAAATGCAATACATATTTCTGCAGAAAATCTGTGTCAGCTTTAACTGAATTTTATCTCCATCCCCTAAATTGTTAACTTCATGTTGTAACTATACTAGAACAGAGATGAAACAGCTTCTACAGTTTCTAATTGTAAACTTTAATTATCGCTTAAATATCACCACTGTGCAACTAAAGGAGGAAACGCCTATGAAAACCTCAGCATTAAACAGTATGGTAAAAAAAAGTGCACCAATTGGAATCACAATATTTACATGAAAACAAAGAATTTAGAAAAGCAGTTAAGATCTGTTATAGAGCTCCTTTGTACACCCTGAAAATTTACTACATTTAAAATTATAGTAATTAAACTAATGAAAGTGGAGCAGTTAAATTAAGTCATGTTTTAAATTAAATACAAACTATGTCACCTTCTTTAATAAACTATTCTGATTTTAAACTATAAGGGAGATGCCAATGGGAAGTCCACTTCTAATATCTAGTAGGCTTAGATCACTTTTCATACGTTCAGATTTATCTTGACCTAGCAATCTCCAAGTACAAAGAAATTATTTGAACTCAAGGCTTTTGCACAGACAAGTTCAATTCCCAGCTACAGACTTGAGCTGTGCGGCCTCTGGAGACCTATCTGGCTCTAGTCTCTCTCTGGAATAAACCGAGTCTATGAAAAAATATTTGAATTATTAAACTTCCTGATTTTTACAGTGTGAAATTGGCCTGCTTCCCATTTTTATCAAAACCAGGCTTGATCAAAAATTTTAGTTGATTCGAAACTTTATTTACCTAAAGTATGAAATTGGCAATAAACACATTAAGCATATTGATAACATCTAAGAAAGCAGGTGTTATTGTTATTTTAATATACAGTTTCTGAAATCTAATTATTAACAATTTTCCCCAAAATATATTTTTAAATATGCCTTACAAGTATTCATACATTCACTTACTATAGTGACCAGCACTCTAGCAGGCAATTGAACTAGCCATTAAAAACTGCTTCCAGAAAGGCCTGTTCCCTCTTACTGATACCTCAGCTTAAGTTGCAGCTTAAATGATAATTTTCTTTTGCCCTCTCTGTACTCACTGCCTTCACCTTCTGCACTCCAGCAGCTCATAATCTCTGCTAAGAATCCTCCCTTCCTCCTCACTTCCCATTGAATGTTTGAATGCTAAACAATCTCATATCACCTTTTCTGCACAGTGTCAAGTGCAGCTATGAGACCAACAAGCTACACCAACACCTCCTCTCTGTTGGTTTATGACTAGGATCATCTCAGATCAGCCCACGGTTCAGTGCTTTACCTCCTCATGGCTCTGCCCAGTAGAGAGGATGGGATGGGCCATTAGCTTCGTGACCACCGATGAGGCTCTGAGTGTGGCACTGACGCTGGATGAGGTGCCCGGTGCCCACAGTTCGCACTCTGCTACCACACACATTCAGAGCCTTTCCTGCGATGTATCACTTCTGTGTCTGCCTGTAAATTTCTGAGAAAAAGCCCTGCAGCAATTTGCATTTGTTTCAGGTTTAGAAAATTCCCTCCCCCAACAAGACCACCCAGAGACCTGCCTGAACTACTCTCAGAGAGCACAGCCTCTAACAGCACTAGCACAAGCTTTTCTACAAACCACACCTGAGTAAAGAATCTCTCAAACCTTAAGTGGAAGCAATCCTTTTCTTTTAGTGCAAATTGCTAAGGATGACTCACTGAGTGACACATCAAGTTACAAGTCTCGGGTAGCCTTGCTGTGGCCCTGGCCAAGCAAGCATGAGTCAGGGTGCTGAAGATACAGGAGAGCTGACCTATTGGCTCAGCAGTGCTGAAGCCCCCTCGCCCCCAAACCAAACCACTCACTCGCTTCCCCCCGCCCCAGCTTTCTAATCCTGCTCCTCTCTCGCACCCATTCAGAAAATCAGCAGACTTTCCAATGCGCTTCATCAGCCCACTCATCTGGCATAAACCACGTTTGTATTCCTGCTGCTTGGTTATTCGGGCAGAGAATCTGCTCCAGGAAGAAGTCTAAGTGCACCAAGGGGAAGAGGCAGGGGCATGGCAGGGCAGCACGAGCTGGTCCGCAGCTCACCCAAATCACTGCATTGCAGTCAGGCGCTTGGAAGCAGTCCTGGCTTTGCCAGAGGCGGCAGCCAGCACCTATGGCAATTTCCAGGCACCATCCCCTTCTTGGGCATTGCACTGGCGCTTATGTGGCTGCACAGTGACCAAAACACCTCAGGGAGCTGATCTTGCTGAAAAACTAAAAATTAAAAAAATAAGTTCCCTACTTCTATTCACCTAAAAACCCCACAAGTTCTTTCCCTGGCACAAGGTAGAGGGTAGCATAAAAACAGGAACAAATTAGAAGCAGGCAGAAGATGGCAGAAACTGCTTATATTGGCACTGCCACTAAGAATTATTTGTGAAACTACACCCTACTAATTTCTTTTTAATGTCTTGTGCTTTGCCTCCATCCTGGCCCAACCCAAAGTATTTTTCCTCAAACTTATCAGAAAAGATTACTGTGAAAGTAAAAGGATTTGAAATGATTGTTAGCCAAATAATGCCCGTTAAATAAAGTTACCAAAACGTGGTTTCCACAGAGGTTGAGGAGTTCTACAGAATGGATTGCAATCTTAACCACACCCAGCACTTGCAGAACTGGTTTTAACGCTGTAGCAGTCTTACTGTAGCAAAGTTATTTTGGATTTTAAAATGGACGGCCAGTTTACCCAATATTATTACAAATCTAATTAAATTGGGAAAAATCACTTACTTTAGTCATACCTTTACCTTGAGCAAAATTATAACTCTAAATGGGGTTATAAAAAGTATCTGTACCTGTACTACATTGAAATTTTCAGACATATTTTAACAGACTTCTCCACTTTACATCAGACTACAGGTCAACAAGGTCTTGAAGCAAGCACGTTTTTCAACGTTCTTTTACCACACACAGCACCCTTGACAGAAATAACAATAATAAAAAAGTAAACTTCAGTAAAATAAAAAATTTACTAAAATCATAAATTGTTCAAATTTTGAAAAGGAAAAAAATTGCTAGTTTTGGGGCAGTTCTTCAATCAAATATATTGAACCTAACTGATGATTCTATAAAGCTGCAGCCAAAGCAACTGTGTCTAGTTTGACTTTTTTGTTGTGACAAAATATCTAAACATATTTTTCTCCTTCAAAGCACTATACAGTATTTACCTAACATATGTAAACACATTATATATTGAAATGCATGCCATGTTCTATTTCTCTAAGATATCTTAATCGAGATAGACATAAAACTGAGAGAGCCACATCACTTTTTGAAATATATTAGTTATTCCACGTTATGCTTTAGGCAAGTTAGTAATAAATCAACACTCGAGCAATGCAATTCAGACTGAATTCACTGCTATAAAAAGATAAGGAGACACAAAATCAGATGTACTTAAGGAAAAAACAGACAACTATGGTTCAACTTTGCTCCCTTTCATTGTTCAAATATATATGGTGTTAAGCATCTCACAATCCAGTCCAAGCAAAGATGATGTTTTACTTTGTTTCTTTCTTTTACCCTTAAAAAACAGCAGACACATGCATGCAAGTACATGCAGACCCATTACCAGATCTGGCGTTTGCCAGTTTTGATCAAAACAGAAATATGCCAGCCACGCAAATTCCAACTTTGTTCTGTGATCTCTAAATGCTAGATTGCACAAAACACAATCTGCCTAGTGTCAAGATCTAATATCCAACAGAAAGGTATTCATTTGTAACATACAAATCTGACTCCAATACAGTGCAAACTGCTTGACATTTTAACCCATATCCAAACAAAAAAAAAAAAAAAGAAAAGAAACCACACACAGAAAAAACACATTGGTAACTTATCACAGTTTTCAATACATTATAAAATAGCTTAAGAATTCAGTTGATGTATAAGAGAAATTATTGATTGACATGGTAACTTCATACCTCCCTCACTAACAGCAGTGGAAAACTGAACAATAGATTGTCAGTCTGTCTTTAGGGTTTATATAAAAAATTAACACTACAGACATGGTAACAGGAACTTGTCATCCCTCTGCTTTATCACTGTGGAAAGAAATTGATTTTTTTTTCTCTCCCTGACCTGTACTTTTAAGGAACCCATTGTTGTTTGGGTTTGTTCTTTACAAGCGCAGTGTAAAGGGCAGTGCAGATTTGTTCTGCCAAAGGAGGAGCCCAAATACCATACAGGAAATGCGTGATTACAGAAGGGAAGGGACCCGTGCCAGGGCGGCGGGAAGAGCGACACTCTTTACCAGCGGTAGCTGGGGGGCGCCAGGCAAGGAGGCACGAGGCACCAGCTTTGCAGTCCTTCTGGCCTGCCATGGAGAGGGAAGCAAGGATCCTATACTACTGTCTTCATTTTATTGGTCTATTCACACAAAAAATCGTGGTAGAGGAAATGGAGGTAGAGTAATGAGGGTGTGCACAGGGGAGACAGACTATGCATGTGAGCAAGCATGCATGCCTTTAAATACACAAAAAGAAAAATCAAAGAAAAGATATCTCCATTCTTTCCTTAAAGTCCACAAAGCTACTGAGAGACTTTTTTTTTTTTGGTGGTGGTGGTGGTGGTGTTTTTGTTTGTTAAACATTTTCAGATGAAATGCCGAATTTCTTCACTGCTACTGTTTCACAGACTTTAAATAGTAATACTGGTGTTTTTAGTCATCAAAGATAAGAAGTAAACTATTTTGAAGTTAATCAAGTCCAGCCAAGTAAATTAATCATCAAACCTACCATATGACATGAGCACAGTATATGCTCAAAGGGCAGCCATCAGTCACCAGACACCTACTGAAAAGCACGGATTCTGTGAGACAAATTCACTGCCTACCAAGCACAGCAATGTCTACATTTTGCCATAATTGTCAAATTTGTTCTCCCCGTCAAAAAGCTGATGACCTAAAACTAAAAATCAATGTTACAAAATTTCTAAAGCTCACTCACATAGGCACAATAGAAATCCCTGTAGTAAAGACAACAACAGTCGCACTGCAAGCAACTGCAGAAGTGACATGACACTGCCACAACCTTGAATTCCTCTATTCTGCATTAGCACAGAGAGCTGCAAAACCTTACTCCTCCACCAGAATGGAAAATATTTCTTTGTTCTTTCTGCCTTGCAGTTGGCCAGCATTAGCAAACTGTCTCAGCTCAACACAAGGGAAGACCTACTGTTTTGGTTTCCATTCATCATGGATCTGTTGAGAAACAGGCAGAGAAGCAGTAACCCTGGTGTGTGCATCAACAAAATCACAGCGAGCAGTTACATAACCCTGAAACAGAAAAGGTTTCCAGCTGCAGAGCCACATCTCAAAAAGTGAGTGTAATGTGAAAAAGTCTCCATGACCACATGAAAAAGACTCTAATAGACCCTGAGGCCATACAAAACCAGGAAAAAAGCAGACTGACTTACAGGGTTACACAGGATTTCGTCTGGCTCATCCAGGTACTTTGCTGAAAGTAATCCACTGCAACACATTTTACACCGAGTCTTTTAACCTTCCAGGAGTTGCACATAAAGATACAAAAAAAAAAAAAAAAAAAAAAATCAGTGAAGGAGATGCACAACTGGCTGAGAATAAGACTGATTTCTCCTAGAACAAAATAATATGTCCACAAAGGCCACAATGCAGCAGTTCCCAGCTTTGAGCCCGGAGTACTATCTGCTGGGCTGTGCAAAGGGGGGCAAGAGAGAGGTGGGGGGGGCTCTCTAAACTCCTTTGTAACACCTTTTGTAAAACGGGAAAATTCAACTCTACAGGGTCTTTTTCCTCTTTTTGATACAGGGACCTTGAAAAATTGGTGCTGGGTGATCCTAGTGCAAAGGAATTTATACACTTTTCTTCCACTCTGCTTGAATCTTGAATAATTTTTTCTTCAGAGCAACAATTTCGGTTAGTCAATGTCACTTGAAACAAACCCCAAACTAAAGAACATACAGGGCAAGGAGAATTAAAAAGATATGAAGAATTTATTTCCCTGTGAAGAGGTCCTAACACCAGTCAACAAGGGATTCCTATTAGATACTTCTCTGGATGGAAAAAAGTCTTTTGGACTTTACTCTCAGCCCCAGGCTTGTTCACCATTTAGCACTGGAAAAAGAGAAAACATTGGAAAAACCTCAAAACACACTGTGCACACCATGCGATACACCAAAAACAAGTTTCCTCTAGAGAATTTCACCTTGCTCTAAATAACGAAGGGCAGAAAAAGGACAAAAACTGTATGTGGCTTCATAATTCTCAGTACTTCTCTCAACAGAGGCATCATCAGGGAAAAAAAAAAAAATCCAGACACCTAGAGGTCTACGATGTTTTACAGAAAAAAAAAACCCACCTAACAATACATCTTACCATTGATAAGTTCAGGCTTTAACTCAGAGTTTTGCTGTCACTGACTCTTCCAGGCACATAAATTTGGAGGCTGATGGGGTTCCAGTTTTTGAACCTCAGAGATTTGAATGAGCCTTTTGACACAGATTCAACACTGTATTTCATAATTTTTATTCTATTTATTTTCACTTATGGGTAGCCTGGAAATCCCTAACAGAGCACAATTCATTATTCTGAACCTTTTCAGAACCTGTATAATGAAATAAAGTAATACCAGTTTCTATTTTCTTTTAATCATCTACTTCAAGCATGTATCACTGATTTCTGCCATAACCCTCTTCCATTCATTTCACTTTTCATGTGAATAAAAATGTATTTTAAGAACAGTGGGGTGGGAGAGTATATCATTGCCAGCTCCCCGATAGTGTGATATTCATGATTTTTCTTAGAAAGGGACAAGACCTTGCAAAAAACTGTTAAAAGGTGACAAAATCAGAACTTCTCATGTAACAAGTGCTTATGTCTCCAAAGTATAGACAAAAATCCTAAAAAAGAAAACTCTTGACAAGAAGAGTCATCCAAAACCTATTTATTTACACATCATGATTTAAGTTAATTTTGTAATTCTGAAAAAATTGAATCAGGCACTCAAAAGGTAGCTGATTAGCAATAGTCTATTTTATACTTGAATGCTTGACAGATCCCTCCATATAACAGGGAGGGGAGTGCTACAAGCTTTTCATAATCTTTGTAGTCAAGGTTAAAATAAAATTTGCATACCACCTTGCTGACGAGTGGAACTTTTTCTGGAAAAACGCTGGGTTTAAAGCCACATATTTCATCAGAACTTAAGCACTGGCTAAAAACACAGCATGTTTAGCTCAAAGTTAGTCTTCAAGTTAGTTTACAGACAGCCAGTTCTCCATCTGAGACTTTAAGACAATTACAGTTAATTTAACACATTCATTTATACAGTACATTAACATCCAAAATTTTCATTGCCTTCAGAACCACCTAATAAATTCTGGTCACCTTGCCATGGAGATATTCACTATCTTGCAGGGAATAGTAAAAAAGAAAGTCAAAATATTCTTCACCTTCATGGCGGGGGGAGGAGGGAACAACTTTATGTCTTGTATGTACAGCCACACAATCTTTCACAGTACTCCACTGCTTAAAATAAGACATTTTACACTGGTTTTAAGAAGTTCAGATGATATATTTAGCAGAAGAAAGCCAGAGCACAGTGCAACAAACTATAACATAACAGAAAGCAAAGCAGTGGAAAAGACAACACTGAAAAGCTCAAAGAAGGAAGAAGAAAAGGGAGGGAGTAAACTTCAGTAAGTGTGCTATTTTGTGAAGAGCTCATTTGCTAAAATTTTCTTTTTTAAACATACAGTAACTCTGGCTTTAAAATGCTATATGTTCATTCTTTCTTCAGCACAGCACTAAGGACAGAGCAATGTAAATTATTGTTCAGACTCCTTAACTCACAAAAGTCAAGACGACTAAACTCATTCCTTCTTCTGCCTACTGCAGGGGAATTTTCGGCATGTTGTGGCGACAGAGCCTTCTTTGCTTATCATGGAGAACTACATTTTGGGGCATAGATTTAGGCAAGTTTGATAGCTTTCATTTGCAAAACAACACCCTCTGTTTTTCTATTTTTAATTGTAAAAATTCTTTGATATTCAACTCTTATGTTTTTTCTTTTTAATGTAGCACGCCCAAAAGCAAATTAGTTACCTCCGAAATAGGCTAAGCAAATCAAACTCATCAAGCTAGGAAAGTTACTATTTACATCTTCACAGGACAAATTAAAAAGTTCTTACGTGCTGATAACTAAACACATTCTCAAAAAGAAATAAAAACGGGGGGTGGGGTTGGAGAGGAGGAGATCATATACCACCACCAGTTCTTCTCTCCTCCACCAGCATCAGCTGCTATCCCTCAGCTCTGTCCTATGTTCACCAATCAAATATCCAGGATGAAATAAAACACATTGTGGCTAGCCAACAGAACAGGTATTTCTGAAATTGCACCACAGACCTGACCAAACGGTCAAAACCAGCACTGTAAATTCTAAGAAAAAAAGACTTAGAAAGGGCTTCCACAACTTCTCCAATTTTTATGGTGCAACTGCAAACCTGAAGACCAGCATACCACAGTTGTGGCTGTCTGGGCAATGTTCACTTTGATTCTCTGCACTCAAATTCTCCAGTCTGAAAACTGGAAGAAGACTGACTTTATTTGTCAAAGTCATTTGACAGTTGTAAGTGCTTTGTGATCTACAGAACTACATTATCAAAATGTTGATGATAATTACTCTGCTGGAACTTCATCTTTCTTTGTCCTCAAATTCATAAACAACTCATAAGAAGCAAGAAAGAAATATGATGGATATGCTCGCACACTTCTATGTGCATCCTAACACCTAAGTAAGAAGATGCTTTGTTTGTATCAACAAGCCTCTGAGAAGCAGCAAGAAAGTTCATTACAAAATTCATTTTTTGGAGCAAGTCTTCAATAAACTGTGTAAAGAAAAAAAAAGTCTTTTGATTAAGCATTATCTAACAAGTAACAGTCAGGAAAACACTTAGTGGTTCACAAAGCATTTCTGAGAAAAAAAGGTAACTTTGTTCATATTTGGTTATAATTCTAAAGGGGTCCAATTTTGCATTATTATTATAGTAGTGATAAAATGCTAACATAGTTAAACACGCTTTTAACTGATGAAAGCTTCAACAGTTAAGAAAAAACAGATCCATAAGCCATTTCATAGTGTACTGATGAACCAGGAAGAAATTAAGTTACTGCCAGTCATCTTAAATTCTTAAAAGCCAAGAAGTATTCTAAATGGATTTATGCAAAAAAAAGGAATACTAGAAAATGATGCACCTGCATAAAAAGCCTTTCACTGACTTATACTACTTATCAAACGAGCAGCTGCAGGTTTAAAAACAAAAGCTATTTGTCTCAGATTAATAAATATTAACGCTGTTTTCTTTACTTAAGAAGTTGACCAGCTTTAATGGATCAACAATTTCATTTTACTAAGCCATTCTTTTAATCTCTGCTAGAAAAAATTCTAGCCATTCACCAAAACAACAGTTCTGATTAATCTTCTATTTGTTAGAATACTTAGAAACTAGAAGAAACCATCATGGTACAGATTCACATGAGGTGAATTTATCAACGAGGTAACCTGTGCTCAGAGTCATTCTAAGAATCCTAAAGGTGGAAGATGAAAAGCCTGTACAAATACGACCAAACTATGTAACTGTGTCTCAAAAACAGTTCCCCCACAAATTCAAACACAAGTGAAAAGAAAAAAAAGTCCCAAATGGAATGCATGGTATTTTACATAATTGATAATGGTGCTGACATGGCTTAATAAACATTCTTTCTAGAACTTATAAGAGAGACAATGTATAAAATCTTTAAAGGAATATACCAATGTCTACATTTAAAGGCTTGGATACAAGTCAACAGTCAAGGGAAAAGAAAAAACACATATTTGAGGAATTTCCTCATACCTTAACACCCTGGTTTTCTCCTCCCACCTATGGCTCTGGTAGCACAAGCTCAGTTAATACATCATCCATCATCTTAAATGGAACTCTCTCCATTTATGCCAACAAAGCTGACTTTTCCTTTTTCTCTGACTGCTATGCCTGTATCTTTATCTAACGCTTGCTCATTAAAGAATTCCTACTGAAAGATTATTTTCCATCCGACTGCCTCTCAGATTAGTACGTTTGCTTCCCCATGAAAACTTTCCAAAAGATTTCTCAAGAGTGAAACCTAGTCGATACAGATATATGACGGTGTCCATCACAATGATCCCGGAATTTCAGTTTTAAAATCTAATCTACTCTTGTAAAAGCCCTGTTAACTGAGCCAGTCTTACTTCAAAATAACAGCACAGCTTTTGCTGATTCATTTTAAAACACTGTTCAGCTGGCATACTATAAATCTTCAGTAATATCTAGAATCCCAAGTCATGGACAAAAACACCACTGGATGAGGGGCTTTATACAACAAAAGTAAAAAGACTAACTCTTTACCCTCAAGAATAAATCAAAGAATGACAGAGAATATGTTGTAATGTTGATAGACTGTTGTAGACTTTTTAGTTAGAATTTACAAATTAAGCTCTCTTTAATGAAAGTCTGTTAGTCCAAGTTAGAATGAAAGGTGGTAACGAGGGGAAAAAGGGCCAAAAGAAATGGGCATGGGACTGGCTGTGGCACAAGAAATTTTTTTTATTATTATTTTTTATTTTCACAGCCAGAACAAAAATTTTCACAGAATAAGATCAGACTGGTTTAGGTAACTACAGAACATTAAAAGGACATCTATTTTGCCTAGAAAAATGGAGACAAATTAAGAAAGCATCCACTTGCCAAATGATAATGCAGAGTATTATTAGTGATTAGACACACACACACACACACACACACACACACACACACACCCTCAAGCACCGCCACCCACCCCAGCCCTCCGAAAAAAGTGCCTTTGCTCTTTGTGTAAACTTACTGGCTTAGCAGTTCAGGCCAAAGATCTACTTAGCCCAATATCCCTCTCTTTAACAGTGGTCATAAGAAAACCCCTGCAGAAAGGTAAGCACAGGGCAAGAATACATAATGCTTTCTGTTCCTCAAAGTGGTCCTCACGTCTCCAGCTACACCTTTCAGCTCAATGGGACTTCCTGCGCTTGTTTGACTAGTTACTAGTTTCCAACAGATCTCTTCCAAAAACTTGCCCAGTGTGTCCTTCAACCCACATACTCTTCTGGCATTCAAAACAGCCATTTCTGACATAGGCCTTTGCACATCTACCTCCTCCTGCATGAGCCACCCCCTGTTGTTTCTTTTCAGTCTGCTCACCACCAGTCTCATTTTCTGGTCTCGAATTCTTGTGCTGGAAGATGACATCAACAGTGAATTCCTACCTCTCCTCTTCATGCCAACCATGGGTTTTGCGCACCTTTCCCATATTCTCCAGAACTGCGTCTTTTTGCAGGCCAAAGAAACTTAGCCTACTTGAGCATTTCCTTCACACGCACCTACAGCTCTGACTCCCCGGCACTGAACTCCTGTTTGTGCTGACATTCCCACAAGACTTCAACTTTCACACAACTTAACGTCCAGGACTTAGAGCAAGTTCTAACTTTAAACTGATTAGCTACCTGTAAGTGTTTCCTAAAAACATCAAGCATAAGACTTTCTATGTTCAATTCTTATCCATTAAGTCAATAAAATTACATTATTTACATGTTTTATTCATGCAGTATCTTTTGGTAATATATTAAGTCACTTTCTGTATCCCAATATTAATATTTTCAATAACATCTTTTGAAAACTAATTCTTTGGAATGCTTTGGTTTTTCTTCAGACTTTCTTTACATATTTCAAGGTTAGAGGCTGCACAGAATGAAGAACTATCTTATACATAGGAAGTGGGAGTTTTGGGGGTGGGGGCTGGCTTGATTTTTCCTTTTTCTTTTTTGGTAGGTTTTAAATATTGTGAACTCTTTTTAGTTGGCATACAAAATGGTTCTGCACTAGCTGACTAAATCAAATGAAGTTCTCTGCTTTCCCAATCTTTTCCAGGTGCAGCTTGTTCATAGCCTCATATATCTCTGCAAGTGTGGAATAAATTAAGTGATCTGATTCTACTATATCCAAAAAGGCAACCAGTTGTCATATTTCACAGGAAATCTGTGTCCTCCCCCTTACTTGGCATTTGACCCAAATGTATATACCATTAGTGAATCTTCAATCAATTTGCCAACCTCCCGTTATAAACCTATTATAGTTTCAAAACCTTTTAAGAACATAAAGGAAAATAACTCTCCAAGATCTCTAAGCTATTTAAATTTTCATAAATCCTATAAATCATCAATATTAAAATAAAGGACAGATTCATTATCCAAATCAGGATTCACAATTCAGCAATGAGATCACTTAGCTTTCTAGAGTTTTCCTGCACTTTATTAATGGTAATGCATCATTAGCCTTCCTGAACTGATGAAAGAACTTCTCCTTAGAGCATTTCGGTATCTTCAGTTTGTTAGTAGGTTACACTTCCAAGTGTAACCATCACTTCTATCAAACACATATCTTCACCAGTCTCTTAATGAAATTATACAAGAATGCAACTCTATAATTAAGTTTTAAAGATGTGAAATCAAATAATTCATTTTTAACAAGTTTGGTATTTGTGGTTCCAAGTTGAGAGTTTTCTTTACCATTTTCTGATCAAAGGTTATAGAAACCAGAAAGATGTAATATAAAACTAAAACCCCAAAGTCCATGGCTCACATTGCAAAGTGGACTTCATAGGTGGAGATTTAGCAAGGATTTCAGAGCTATGTGACCCTGCAGGAGCAAAAAGAATTTGCTCAATGGAGAAAAAATAAGGAAAAAAAAAAAAAAAGAAAAACAAAAACCACCCCCCACACACAACAAAGAAGGAATGAGGAACGTCTGGAAAACAGTCTGCAATTAAAAAAAAAAAAAGAAAAGAAAAACAGAAAAGGGAGGGGAGGAGAGCCCCAGATTGGAAAATGTGACAGAAGCAGCAGAGAATCTCCAGCAGTTGGGCAATTCTTACTGTACAAAACAGGAGAGAATTTAGGGAAATGAACAGAAGCATTAGACAAAACAATGGATCCAGAAAGGAATAAACATCTTCACTAAAATAAACTAATTACTCACAGTAGCAATGAACATAGACAAGAAAGAGACATAAAACTCCCACACAAATTTTAAACAATAAAAATCCCCAAATATTTTTCCTTTAAAGTAGACTTCAGGCAGGTCAAAGGTGGCATATTTCCAATAGAATGGTAAAATAAGATCCCAAAACTAACAAAGATCAAAATCAAATCATGTCTTAAATCTCAAGGGATTCTCTAACTAAACACTTTTCCTAGACAGTTCATCCACATGTTAAACAAATAGATAATAAGATGCAGATGCCTCACTAGCAGGAGAGAGAAGACATATCGTATCATTACAGGAATGCAGAAACTTCCAGAGTACAAAATATGACAACAGAAGAATTACAGGCCCCATGCTGGAGAAACCCATGGGAACAGGCTGAATGTGCAGTTAATGTGTAGACTTTCACGTCACATACACTGCAGCTGCCCAAAGCTTATACCAGTGCAAAAAAGCAACTGGACTAAAAGTATACAGAGGAACTACTCTCAGCTCTTGAGCTCAAATTTCTTGACCACGTATCGGCTCCAGCCTGGAAGTATATTTTGGGGAAGCATCACTGTGAGTTTGGCCTGTTCATGAACTATTCTACAAGTGTCCACTGCTATCTACTGTCAGACACAGGTTACAAAGTTAAATGAAAGTTCAGGTTGATCCACTAAAGCTATCATAATAAACATTACTATATTTTGCCAGAAAAGATCACTCAAGAGAATACAGTTAAAGGCAGGCAAGTAAACAGATTATTTTAAAAATACTCCCATAAGTAAGAAGAAATATTCACTCCATCCAGAAATGCATAAGCTTCATCTATAGGGGGGAATAGAGTGACACGCAAAAACAGAGTGCTAGCTTTGAACAGGAAGCAATAAAGCCGGACCAGCACAGCAGAGCACAGAAATGCTTTCTAGGAGCTAACTAACTTACATGTAGCCTCACATTAACATTAACACCACAATCATCCTGCTAACCTCCAACTCGCCATAGGGGACTTCCTTAAAACATAGCCTGCGTCAGTCACCCCTTATAATCTCTGCACTCTTCCCTCACTTAAAAATGAAGGACATCATATTGAAGCTGACCTGATTAACAAAGCATATGTAAACAGTTCTGCTCCTCAGTGATCTCTAGCAAAAATGATCTTGCTTGCATGGACAGGGATCCCATTTCAGTTTTAGCACAAAAACATCTTTTACCTTGTTTTAAAATTCGTAGCATATTTTCCTTTACTGCTTGCACGAATCAAGAGGCAGATCAACAAGTGACAAAGCTGTGAGCTAAAGCTCTGTAACAAAGAACGCCTATAAGAAAAATGAAGACTTCCACACTACAGAGTAACTCAAAACTAACACTAAGAAGGAGAAAAAAACAAAAACAAGAACACACACACACAAAGAACTATGTTAATGCTGAGGCCTCAAAGGACCACTTAGGGCCACAAAAATATCAACACTGTCTGAGCAAACACACAGCCATGCACAAACAGCATGCATATTTTCCCTCCTGTTTATAAAAACAATTGCAAGTTGTACACAAATCACGGCAGTTTGCACCAACAGGAATCCAGCCGTACTCCAGATTTGTTCTTAATTTAAAAGAAACTCTATTACACATGATTTTAATATTCCACTAGATGACTGAGCAAAGAAAAGAACAAGCTTAAGCACAGTCTGTAAAGAGATAATGCAAAGTCTATAACGTAAGTGAAAAATGGCCATGTTGCTAAGATAAGGCCCCAACCACCAATCTCATTGTCAAGCCTGGCCATCTGTCAGCAGAAACATGATTTACTGTACATAATACTGCTATACATGATTACTACTAGACTGCTATAAAAGGCACCAGTTTTTTTAAGCATACCGAAAGCTGCTTTCTAGTAATGGAAAAAGGTTAATAAAACACCTCCTCAGAAGGAAGCTTATGAAATCACATTTCATATCTTTAAATCAAATTTCACATAGTTTCAATGTCACCAGGAATTTAAATTCATTTATAAATAAAAATAATATAAAACAGGGAAACAAAAACTGAAAAAAAATTAAATGCTAAAAAGTAACAGGTTTTACCTTATAAGTGAGATTGCTAGCAATTGCACCCATGTTAGTTTTTCAGAGATTATTTTGATGGTGGGCAATAGTGAAGAACCTTAGACAAGGTATTTTAAGAAACATTCCTACAATACTTCTATTCAAGAAAACCATTAGTAAAGAGGCCATTTTGCTTCATTTGAGAATCAGTCCAGACATCCAAACTGTTTGCAAGAGCGCTCATGACCTGAATCATCCTTAGACACAGGCCTGCAAGCGCTCCATACAACTATAGGATAATCCCTCATGATTTACCAGTTTATATTAGCGCATCTAATACAACTTTTCCCCTCCTTACACACCAGGGCAGAAATGCCTAGGTATGAGATTCATCCTTCACATCAAACACCCACTGAGTGAAACAGCTGCAGGTACTTTCTCAGGTTAATCAAACAAATCAGCTATTTGCTCACTAAACAACAGTCCTACACTGCAGATGGTTTTGTCCCACAGTGAACAAACGGGGAGCGGGGGGGAAACCACACATCCTGAGCAGCTGATCATTAGGTGAGCACCATTCCACCTGCACAGCAAATGAAGCAAATGTCATGTGAAAAAAACACAGTTTACACTCATGAAATTAGATATAGTAACACAGGCATATCCAAAAGAGGAAGGAAGACAGGTATAAATTACAGTTGCAGAAGCCATTTCTTTCTTGGAGTTTATCATTTTTGATCCTCCTGTATTTTAACTTTACCATTTCTTTTAATGAGGCTCTCTTCCTGGCCACTTTTTCTATTCTAAGATAACAGATATCTTTAAACAATTACTTCATTTCAAAAATGCCCATCCCCAAGTAGGTATTTATTCCAAACAGAACAGAGGGGTTTTTTTGTTTTTTGGGGTTTTTTTTTTTTTTTTTTTAAGTGCATCAGAAAACTATTCTACAAGAAGAGATCAACATGAATGCAAACAAGTGTACAGGACCTAGCAGTTGACCTTATAAAGAGGTGAGAATTATTACAGGCTTACCTGATACTCATTTGGCCAAAAAGTGCTGACAGCCAGCTCTGCTCGAAGCCAGTCTTTGCCAGTGCAGCCAGTGATGTTCCAGATGGGATTAGCCAGCGGCCCTTTGTTCACTCGGACGAGAATGTTCAGTGTTCCTGGGTTTGCGCCATTCTTGCTATACAAAAGGTAGCTGAAATCGATACAGTGAGTATCATTTTCCTTCATTGCAGGAAGCTGGAGTCGAGTCTTTTCTCCAGGGTCGTGGTCTGAGGAAATCACAATCATGTATGATCCTAGAGGGGGGAGGGGAGACGGAAAAAAAAGCACAGTAGTAAAGACACAGATAAATGCCAGGCAATAGACTGTTCACTGCGAAAAGGATGGAAAATGTGGGTTTGATGCACTTCATATTCCAAATTCTCAAATAAAATTCCAAAGAAAGTGCAGAAAATACAGAAGCAGCAAGAAATCCAGCAGACTATAAAATGCCTACAATGTCACTAAAGTGATATTACAGGAGATAATATACACAGAATATTGATGTACATAGAAAACATCACGTATCTCTGAAGACCTCTGGTGCTTCTACTTGCACACATTTCTGGCTTCTATCTTAGGACCAGATTAATTAGGAATAAGACCACAGAGGGACCAAGTAATGGCAGGAGCTAAAAATCATCATTATTCTGAGGACAGAGGCCAAAAATCTCCTGTCTGGCTCCACCAGTGTCCTCTAAGTGACCAAAAAAGAATAAGCAACTCCATATTCCTCAGTACTGCTTTACAAGACCTTGCTCAACATTACCCAGAACAAGAAGCACACTTGAATTTTGTTATGCAAGCAATAGAAACAAAGAACTCTGTGTGAGCCACGCTAGAAGTTCTGAAAAGTTGAGTTTGCTGCTCCACTTGCCAATGGGTTTGAGGGAAGAGAAGGGGATAACAGAGGTTTCTATTGCTGGAAAGGGCCCCATCTTGTAAATTTATTTTACAAGTATACAGAAGACAGAAAAGGTTGAGCATGTCTAGCAGAAAGTGAAAATCGTAAGTCAGAAAGGGTAGTACAGGACATAATGCTAAAACAGTTTGTCTTGCTGTTCTGTAGAACAGACGGTGAAGAGTGGACTGCCTGCATATTTTGCTGTCTCCTATCCCTATGCCAGCTTCACTTTAAGAGCAGCAACGCTCTATCATCAGGACAACCAACGAAAGCACCAAGAATACCCAGCATCAGATGAAACTTTACAACCAGCCAACATAAAATCCAGTACAGTACAGAATCTTAATCTTGGCCACAGGAATATTTCCTAACACAGATTTATATTCGCTCTTGCCTAATGACTCTGGAGCTTCATATTGACAGGTTTTGCTTCAACTTCCAGTCGTAAAGAGCACAGTTGTATAGAACCCTTCTTCCTGTGACATGCAGCTGATGAAATACATCAAAACTACAAAATCCAACTGAAAGTTCAACAGTTGAACTAAATTAAAAACAAACAAAACTCTTACATTTGTGGGCACTTGTCCAAATGAGTTGTCCTACAGCAGTCCTGAGAATATGTGCATGATAGAGCATATTATTGATGGAACACCTTCTTTGATGTGTATTTGTATGATTTATTACTTTTATGCACATGGAATTTCACCTTTTGATTTCTATGCAACAAGGAAATCTTGTGTTCTAATATATCCTAAGCAGTTGTACTAACCATTTCAAAAACACATTTAGGTATTGGCAGCCAAGATTATCGTCAAGTTATTGTTGAAAAAAGAAGAACATTTCAGTATACGGAATTTAAAGAAAAAAAAAAAACCCACAAACAAACCAACCTATGTTTAAATCATCTATGTGACACACCAAGTTACCAGCCTGTAAAGCAATGCTGTGCTAAAAAATTTCTAACAGAGGCGAGAGCAGGCAATACTATAGAATGAAATCAGTTTGTATAGAAGTACAGTGCTGACATCTTTTTTTCATATTAATCTTGAAATAAAGAGTTTAAAAGAAAATTACTATACAGCATAAGCACCTAGTTAATACTTTGATAGCCACACAGGACCCATTATTGGATTTTTTTTTTTTTTTAATAGAGAATCTGGCACTATACAAGTTGCTAATCACCATGTCTTCATCACTAATATTAATTTACAAAGACACAAAAGAACTGTATTACACTATTTAGGTTTGCTGTTATTAGGAGCCTTTAATGATTACAGTCTAAAATCAATTGATAATTGCACATCAGCTGTTCAAAGAAGTATTTCTAAACCATGTACACCAGTGTGCAGCTATTATGGCTATTCACTCTAGAATAAACTTAGTTATAAAATTGTATGTAGTCTCCATCATAAGCACCTTATTGTTCACGATTAGCACAATACAAAATAACATTTTCACAGTTTTGGCAATAAATACTGTACATTTGAGGTGGGCGAAATTACATGTTGGCCATTTTTATTTTCTACACGAGAGTTAGAAAAGGCTCAGTGAAAAGTTACAAAGACTGTTTCCCACAAGAGCACTTCAGCGACCTAGACTTCCTCTTGGCCTCTGTTACATTTACCTTGCAAATGCTTTTAAGCAACAGACAAAAAGCATTTTTTCCCTAAACAAAATATATTTTTATCATAACATTTTTAAAGCTAAGCCTGGGAAGCAGATAAACCCTCCAACTTATTCTGAAAGGGGCCAGGTCGGGGAGGGAAGGAGTAGAATGGAAGAATTGAATTTGACAGAATTTTTGAATTTTTGTTTCTTTTGACTCATCTTGGGATAAAACTATTAGGAGGAAAAGAAAATCACAAATCAAACAACAATAACTAAAAAATATTTTGACATCTTTCTCCTATACTAAGATAATTTGCCATAGCCTTTGGAAGCTCCAACAACATACATTTTTCAGCATATCAACATGTTTAATAGTACTCTACTTTTTCAACGTCATTTTCAGCATTTAAAATTACTTGAGAGTAAATCTGCATATATCTACATATGTTAGTGCTACAGCATTTCATGAAATGCTCCAGACAGCATTCATAAAACATTTGTCACAAAGTCAAAGCATCTGTTCAGCATTTTGCAAACTACTTCCCCTCTCCCCCCTTTTCAAACTTCTTAACAAGCTATATCCCATGAATGTGTACAACCTCACTCCTTCTGCAGCCCTCTGCCTACTCCAAGAAAATCAGGAACCAATGCCGAAGTAAACTATACATCAAATTTATATCTTTGGAAAACGCAGAAAATATCTTCTTACAACTTTTATAAGAAAGGTGGGTTTTTTTTGTAAAGACATGTTATGTATTAAAATGAGAGTGAAAGGGTTTTTTTTTTTTAATCCCCCCATCTACACATGCCTGTAATACGTTACCCTATTAAGTCTATGGCAAAATTTAAGTCCTAGATATCCTTCCCAGATTCTTTTTTTAAACATTGCCTTTAGCATTACAAATAATATATACTAGTAAGATGTATGTAATACAAATTCCCACGAAATGCATTAAAAGAGGCCACATTAACATGAATAATAGAAAGTTCCAAACAAAAGTTTTATAATTAGAAGTTAAAACTCAGGTAGCACAATGTTTATAAGAACAAGCTATAAAATTATAAATTTTGAAAGTTATTGCCTAATACCAAGCAAAGCCTTTATAAAGCCACACACTGGAGGACGGATCAGAGTATGGTTTGTTAAGGCTTTTCTAAGCCTTATTCATATGTATGGCTCAACTGAAAAGTTATACGTGCCTATGAAAACAAGCACTCACAGAATTACAGCCAAGTGTCCCTTCGACATATCAAAACACTCCATGTTTTTCATGAACATTATTAGACATGAAGTGAAAGACCTAAATAAAACCAGTACCACAAGATTTTTCTTAAAATTTTAAAGAACTAACTACAGAATACGAGAAGTCTGTTGACATGTGATAGAAAGTCATTTATAACACTACCCAAACAAATGTCAAAATATGGAATATTAAGGAAAAGGTTTTCATAGATAACCTATACTCAAGTGTACATGCAGATATGAGTGTACAGAAATCCCAAGCGAAGTCAAGCAAACATATGACCTGTTCTCGCAGCAGAATTGCAATGTAATGCTCAGCTGACCATGCAAATTGGCAGATAACATTTATATTTATGTAGGAAGTATGAAATATAGATATAATTGCATATAAAAATCATATGCACAGGAAACAAGTCCACAATAATATATTATTACCAAGTCAAAAGTTTTCAATTAATAACTGTATTTAACAAAGAGATGACAATACAGCCAACAGGCCACTTAGCAGAGCTAACTAACAACTTGGAATATTCCTAGCAGCAGTATTGGCAAGATACAAAAGCAAGAGGTGGTAAGCATACCTCAGAAAGCCACTTTAAATGACAGGGAACATTTATCCAGATATTTAACATTAAAACAGAGAGAAATAATGAGAGGACAACGGATCAAAAGTTATGCAGTAAGACATTAATGAACTTGGCAGAAATGCTGAGTATAAACAAGGGAGACATTCACATGCTTATTAATCGCTAAGATTAAACAAACACTACTTGAGATTCTCAGTGAGAATTTAGGACAGCTGTTAAGAGTTAAATATTTAGAATGTATTACATTTTTGTTAATGAAATTTGGCTGTCTTCACTGCCAAAAAGGTAAACACTAGCAGTCAGCTACTGCTATCTAACTTCAGTTAGGCACTGCATATAATACCTATTTCCTTAAATCCCAATGGAGACATGCTCTGTGACTTTTACCATCATGTTGCCCTATCAGGTCAAGCACAGGCAGAAGTAAAATGCTATATATACAGATATCTCCTACAGACCCGGGGGGGGGGGGGGGGGGCAGGGGGCATACACAATCAAATACTGACTGACTTGTGCTCTATTTCCACTAGGATTTTACAAGAAGGAAGTCAAAGAAAGTGAGCTGCCTCACTAAAAATCAAAACACCAAAAAAACCCCATATTTTGCACACTGATGGCACAGAAACATAACATGAAAAATCAAATTCATTTTTTCTTCCTACAAGTCAGAATCCATCTCCTACAAGGATTTCATCTTTGGATAACGCCGTAAGAAATTAGAGGTGAAAAATATCCAAAGTCAGAATTTATACCTGGGTGAAGAGCCATTGGCTCCTACTTGTTCCTTTCTCTGCCTCTTCTCACAATGCCCAAGAGAGAAGACTTTAGGTACTCGGACAGTAGAACAATTAGAAAATTTATCATGACTCTACAGTAAAATTTTCCTTACCTTATGTAGTCTGACATTTATGTTGTTTCATTCTCCTTTCAGTAATTCCCAAGTTTTCTCCATCCATAGAGTTTACATTCTTTAAAATGTGTAAAGTTTTCTTTCTCACACCAAACTTGGTCTTGTTTTTCCCATCTATACACATTTTTTTATTTCTCTGTATCAAACTCCACCCTCTCTTTTTTGCTTTTCTTCTGTGAAACCCCTCCTATTTATTTGCCAGTTAATAGCCCCCAATATTACAGATGTAGTAACAACAAAAAGGTCAATACAATTCTGTCCTGCATGGAACAGAAGCATGAACTTAAGAAACAGTTAAATGATAGCACCTCTTCAGTCTTTGGTGAGCTCATGCCAACAATTCAACTTCAGCATCTGAGTTGAAGGGAGATTTTGATGCATGTTCAGCATACAGTTTAAACCATCATCATTAACTCTCTAAAAGGCATCTACATAGACACAGAATGAGGGACATCAGACTATTTCTTAGTCATATTGTTACATATAGCTGTATACATCTCATTCCTTTCATTATGCTTAATCTACTTTGATAACAATTGACCTCAGTGTCCTAGCTCAGTGGCCAGCACAGACTATTTCAGACTATTTCAGAATAAATTCCCTCTGCAACTAATTAATTGGGAAAAGCCTTAGTTCGATTCCCCCACTGAAAACTGTTAGATGATAAGAAAGTTTGGTTAATTGCACATAAGAAATCAGGCTAAGACCAAAAAGTATCCCTAAACAAAAGATGTCTGCTGTAATATACCAATGTGGCAGACCAGTTTCCTGACCAAATTATTTTCTCCCACTTTCTTGCTCCTTGAAAAATAGGCTTGTGAAGTGTGAAACTTGTAATTTTCAGCAGTCTGGTGTTTGACTCCTGTAAATCCTCTTCCCTTCGAAGAAGTACTAACCATCAAATGATCTCCATTTAGAGGGTACTCTGTGGTAACTCCTCTGCTCGCTACTGTGCTCCTTCAATTATTATGACATTATTATGTCACCTTCGGGTGAACATAATAGTTAGGAAGTTCTAAATTTCATATGCAACTAGATTTATGGGTACAGAATTGGACTCAACTTTGCAGTCTGCTGATGGAAAAAAGGTGATATATTTCCACTATAATAGGGAGTAATATGAAGAAGCTTAAATAGACTCACCAAAAAACAAAACCAAAAAAAAAAACAAAAAAAAAAAAAGAGAGAGAGTCAGGTAAAGAAAGTCTTCCCCATACAGTCAAAAGAAGGGAACTCATTCACTCTATGTCAAGCACATACATAAGTGCATTATCCTAAGGCTCAGGACTACGTGGCCTTTTTATTTCATTTTTTAATAACTGCTATATAACATTATAGTCCTCAATCAGGCATCAGGCAACCTTTGAGTGACAACGGACAATGAACAGACATAAAAAGGTTTGCAACTGGAAGCAGATTGAACAGAACAGTTCATAAGCTTTTACGTTAATTCACAGAAAATGTACACTTCCCACACATTTTGTTTACATATATTTAGGCACTTAAAAAATCCAATGAATAAGTCAAACGTATTCCAGATAATCATCCTCCTTGGGATTAAAAAAAATAAAATACTCTTTTAGTGAATTATCTGCTCCACCTGAATACAGAGAAAAGCAATATGAAAGAAAATTATGAAGAAAAACTACAGACAGTATTATCTTCTTTAATATTGAAGCACTGCCCAAAAGTTTGGTTTCATGCCTTAATATTCAGACTCAAATAACTGACATTGATAAAAATTGTGAACAATTTAAACTAGGAAAAATTCTGATTGGAGCACAGAAGCAGTATTACTAGAAATTAAAGACACTCCAATCCCATTTAAAATACATTCCTGGAAACCTGTTCAAAGTATTCAATATCATTATATCCTGATGTGTCTGACAGTCAGCTGCTTTCAGTAAAAAAAAGTTTACATCAATAACATTACTACTGAAATAACAAAAGAGTCTCCAAAATTTCTTCAAATGCTTATGAATCAGAGGTATCTTTCCACACACTTCTGCTTGCTTGGTGTACTGTTCCCCTATACAGGACTCGAATTGTTGAAGCCCTGTCTCAATTTCTTTACAAACTGTCAAAAACGAAAGGGAAAAAAATCAGGATTACTGACTTCGACTTCACCACATGGCTTAGTGCCAATTCTCCACAGCTCAAACGCAAGTCAGGAGAAAACTAAATGTCTGAATTTACTACTGCAAGGACAACAAAAATTAGGTGGGAAGATAGAGGGAAGGTTTTTGGAGATGTGACCCATCTTTTCTTCCTACTTTCCAAATATAACGAGAATTATTTAAAGAACCAAACTGAAACAGGTTATAAAATTACACCATGTAAATAAAGTCAGGAAGTACTCAATTCAAACACAGAAACTTGGTCTTGTGGACTAATAGTTTATCATTCTTGCTGCACAGGCACTTCGATTTCCTATGATGATTTTTTGTCCCCCAATCTGTACTTTATCAGGCCAAAAACACTCTCTACAGAAAGGTCATGTGACTGGGATTCCCCCAATTTCCTCCAGCACAGAGGCAGAGCAACAGGGACATAGTGTGCCCAGGCAACACAGAGTAAGACCAAGCCAGGCAAGGTAAATCAAAGCAGCACCATCTGTTAGTGGCAGAATTAGCATCACAGAAAGCACAGCACTGTAACAGTATTACCACCTAATAACTTTTGGCGTGATACCACCATCACTAATGGTTTATCTGCTCCATTACCACACTAAGAACAATTTTTGCTAATCAAAAAATTTAAAAAAAAGGAGCACTTCAAAGGTATGCCAGCCTATTTCCCAGAACCACTTGTGAAGTTCTGACCAAAAAAAGCCTAATGGCTATAACGGCTATAAAAGTTCCAGTCCCCTTATCAACATTTAACATGTAAATATACATGATAAATAATCACTTCTGAAGTTTCTGAAATCCTAGTTTTCTTGTATGTAAAGTCAACTTCCTCTGGATGTTTGTACCGATGCAGAGAAAGAAAACACGATCAGATATCAGTTTCTGAGGTATGACAATTTAAGTCTTTTCACCCTGTTTTTTCTTCTGACGGGTTTTTAAGAAATACATAGGCTCTAAGTACTCCAGAAATCTGAGTCGAAAAAATGTCAGCAACAGAAATTTGTGATGCAAGCTTGCAGCATCTGTACAAAAGAATATTTATCTTAAGACATGCTCCCTTGAACAGCCTCTTCCAACAAAGCATACAGAAAATGATATTTGACACGGTGCATCAAGTAAACTTATGGATGAACAGTGTTACTGAACAGTAAACCGTGTTTTAGTAACTGGAAGGCATGTGGCATAGTTGCATCTTATTTGGGAGTTAAGCAAGGCACTCACTCATGAATTTTTAAAATCAGCATCCATGAGCAGGTGGCTAGGATGAAAATAACAGTAACTGGTGCTCTGAGTTGTCCGAAGTTCTGTTTTAAAACCATAAACATGCCACAGACAGTGGCACAGTGGCTCTATATTCTCCATTATCAAATTGCTGATCTGGTTGCACAAGCTGCAGCATACGTTGGTCCAGCTATCCGTCTAGAAGTGTGTCTATTTTTTAAGTACAAACACCAAGAAACTTCCAACTCAAGAATAATATTAACTCAGCATTAAGTCATCCGATTGGGATATCAAATAAACGGGAGCCATTCATGCCTGCATAGCCTACAGACAATGAGAAAGATGTTTAAGCAGCAGCTATTCCCAGAAAAGCAGCTGACTGCTATATCCAAGGCATTCTCCAACTTCTGGCAAAACTTCAGCCCTGTGAAGGCACGCACGCACAGTAGAACCACACACACGCACCCCTACAACAACTTCATCATGTGAAATACAGGTGCTGAAAACAGCTGGAATAAGTTTTGTTTTGCCATTGATATCAATTGCTCTATCATTAACCAGCTGGATAAAATCAGCAATGACAGTCAATTAAACAGATGCCTCCCTTAAGCATTGGTTTTGTTCCATGCAATTTTTTATGACAGGCATTTCAGGACAGATGACCAGTGTCCACCTATGCGACCACACACTATGATGACACCATATTATCACCACTGCTGAACACGAACTGAACACTCAGATTCTCAAGCTACGAGGCATTTAGATTTTCAAACACTAACAAAAGAGCCACACTTCTTTATTGACCAGGTTACAGGCAGAGGGAGATCAAATCAACCCACTTCCTTTGCCGGTATTATTTATCTGAAATGAAATTAAAGAGAAACCTGAAAGTATTAAAAGGACACTAAGACAGTAAGTGTTGAGAGAAACCATGAGAGCTGGGCATTTTTATAGGTCTTTGGTATATTACGTGGCCTTAAATTGAGGTTCAAACAATAACTTCACTAAGGTACACAAAAATGAGTTTACCCAGAATTCGCCCAAGCTAGCTGAGGAGATCTAAAGCTCCCTGCCACTGAAACACACAGGTCTTGCTCCTCCCAGCACACAGGCATGCCCCATCTCCTCTTACCCCTGTGCTCACTGCACCCTTGCATCAATCAAACCAACAGTTGAACCCACCAGAAAACTGCCCCAGTCTCCCGGTCCCCGAACAGGGCGAGGGAAGGGGATGTCAAATTTTGATTTCTTTCCTTCCAGGCAAGTGAAACGAACCGACTCCTGGAAAAGCCCAACAAGCATCAGAGCCAGTTCAAGACAAAGGAGGAAGCTGAATCTACAATAAGCACAGATATTAAGTTATTTTTTTCTTGACAACAAATCAAATTTAGCTAAAAGTAACTTCTTTCAACTAGTAGGAAAGTCTTTAGCAAAAGATCACTTAACAAATAGCTTTAGGATTATCTTCGCTGTTTCCAACTTAAAAAAAAAAAAAAAAAAAAAAAAACACAAAGTCTTAAACTACTTTTCCCATCTAGTAGTAAATGGCATTTAGATTCTAACTGAATGGGATGATATAATTTTTGAAACAATCATCACATCCAGAGTGTCTTTAACACATTAATGATTTCTCCAAAAGCAACAGCATTTAAAGTGCGTGGAAGAGATACTTATTCCTACAAATGGAAGACACTAAAACTGAAGGCAGAAATTAAACTGGTCACTCCCTTGATGGCAAGTGTGGAACCAGAGAAAAGAAGAATTGGCAGTCTGCTCAGAATACAACTCTCAAGCATCACCAAAAATCTCAAAGGGTTAAATGAAAGCTTAAAAGTCTTAATCATTACCATATGCAACATCAGGCTGCAGACAGCTAACTGAAGAATCACCTTATATGTTCAGTTTTCCTTCTTTTTACTTGCGCAGGGTTTTATTAAATGCAAAATATGAATTAAGAACCAATTTTACTACTAGTGATAACTATTTTAAAAATATATAAAATACGTAGATCTTGGAAAAATGCTTATCTATATATTTAGAAAACAGACCTTCTTCTGTTACCCATTCTTCAAAATATCATCTATCCTCCTCTCTGAAGTACCTACTTTGTAGTAATTCGTGTTCCAGCTCAGAAAAACCAAAAGTCATGTCTCTATCAGTATAACTGCAGTACTATTCAGTGAACTTCACTAGTTGCTTAAGCAAATGAAGTTGAAGTTTATTATTTCAAAGGAATAGTTTTCAACTGCCTTCAGACCATCAACTATATGTGGTTATATGCATTTGTAACAAATAATAAATAAAATCTTAAGCGATGTAACAAGCATGGTACATTAATACTGAAGGCCCAGTGAAGTTCTAAATTTTGCACAGATAGAAAGAAAAAGGCAGAAAGGAAAAGGCTAAAGAGGCATGTCTATGAACAGCTACTTCTGGAATTTCTTTTCATTTTGCAGTTACTGACTGTGATGTAGGTCTTGCAAAGCCTAGTCTAATTAAACAAGTGCAAAAAACTAAATGTATTTCTATGATAATCATAATGAATAACCCTACACCACCTGAAAAGAAGAGTAAAAATCTACATATACATATCAAAAACATGCATTGAGGAATACTATCCAAGAATGAGATGCGTAATCTGCCATATTAAGTGGCATGAAAACTAGATTAAATAAATAAAAACTATTTGCTGTGCAAATTAACTCAAATAGACACTAAAAAGGACAGAAAAATGCATAGGCAAAAAAACCCCAAAACCTAGTTAAAACATTTGTCTTAACACTCAAGGGAGGCCTACAAAATACATTAAAAGCCTAAGTTCAAAAATTAGAATTTCTAGGTAGATGCTGAAACTCTCAGCTAAAATAGACACATGGGTTTTATGGTGCATGACAATTTTCCTTATGCTTCACCTCTTGCTAACAGCTCTCCATTACACAGATGTCAACTACTCTTCTCTCCCTAATATTTAAACTGATTAGCATTAATACATTACATCTAGAATAACGATTATAACCTGTACTTATTTTTTTTATGTTTGCTGCATCTCTAAGAGAGAGGCTAGCATGCCTGAGAGCTCATCACATTTTCCATCCAAATCAGTTGCTCTTACAAAATGAATCCTCTCCCCATAAGCCTTGCTTCTCAAATTATATTAGCAACTCAACTGGTTTTACACACAAGTCCACACTATGTTTCTTCTACAGGGAAATATTTTTGTGATGGTGGGAAACAACCCTATCTATTATCAAAATCACTCATGCTAACACACTAATATTTTTTGATACTGTTTTGAAAGAAGTAATTGGGCTCCGAATTCAGCAACAGGAGAAACATCAAGGAGAAAGACTGCATATAAACCAGTATTGCTGTTTTAGAGAAAACTAAGTTCAGAGCTATTAACAGGGTTTGGACAATTTTTGTTTTGTTCTCAGAAGCAAAGTTTCAAACAAAAAAATGTCAGTTTATAAAGACCTTTCCTTTTAACACTACACTTTCCAATTAATTGGAATTGGAAATCAATTTTCTCCCCTCCAAATAACTAGTCTATATAGGCCAATGCTATTTAAATCCTCCTTTATTTTGAATACTAAAGATTCCAACACCAACAAAATACACTAATATACTTGCTGAGCCATTAAAACATTCTTCTAGTTGCATGACGTTACCAGCTACTGTGTTTGGTACCAACTACTGTTGCAACTACTAACCTAAAGAATACAAAAATGGAGAATTCCACTCAAAGAAGTATCATCTGAGGGACTAGAATCTGGTCTCAGTTTCAGACAATTAGTGATTTTTTTTAACATCAATATTCATAAATCAAACAGTACATTTAATAATTAAGACTAGAAACTGAACCCATGTTCCAAACCTAATTTCACACAAATTTCTTTTGTGATTAAGTTATTTCACTTCCATATTTTGGTTTCTTCACCTACAGAGTACGGATACCACTGTACCAAGTTATTAAAGGAGCTATTTAATTTTCTTTTTTTAAAATTGCAATTAAGCTTTTAAATAAAGTTTTTGCACTTGTACTTCCTAAGGGAATGTATAATTTATACTGAAGTAAGAGGATGTAGCAATGAAGAGAGTATAATTTCAGCCTCTAAAACTTTTCCCTCAAACTTGGAATTAACTTAAACCATAAAGGAACTTTGAAATTCTTAACAACTATGAATCTTAATTCTGCCTTAAAATATTTTGAATTTCCAAATAAGATACTCAAAGTCAAGTGTCAAGAAACAATCTCAGAAAATGAAGATAAATGATACAGTGTACTATCAAGTCTTTTAATACTGATCTTTTTTAAAAAAAAGTCCATTTCTATGAAGTGAAATCAAATAAATTTAGCCCTCAGCGTAACTGTTAATCAAGACAAAGCAGTTTCTAAAAGTTTTATTTACTCTTACTCTTTAGTTATCATTCCTTGTAAGACTGATCAAGAGCTAACCATAATCTTCCTTACACAGAAAGGAAATCCGCAATGAATTGGGGGGCAGGGGGGGAAGAGTTTAGACTCTTTCCAACAAAAATAGATTAACAAAATAGGCAAGAAAGTCTGTGTACCGTTAGCTGACAGGTTCTTTTCTCACATACAGAAGACTTCTGCTGGCATTTATATACATAGAGAAAATTTAGGGCAAAAAAAAGGTTAACAGTGACAGTAGTTCGCAGAATCTTTATGACTCTAGTAAGAGACAGCTATTAAGCAGTCAATTCCAGAATTTAATTAATGTTTTTGCTAAACTCTAACCCGAATCTCTCTTACTGCAATTTAAGATTATTACTTTTTAACCTATCACCATCTGACATGAAGAATGGGTTACCATCCTTCCTCTCTGCAGCAATGTTTTACTTTATAAAGATTTCTATTTCCTTTAAGTTCTCCCCCCTGTAGAAAAGAAAATCCTAATTTTCTCAATCTTTCCACAGAGGATATAATGTCTAGCCCTGTGTTCATGTCTGCTTCTTTCCTCTGAGCTTTCCAAAATTGGAAATTAGCCTTCCATGCTCCAACCTGAATACAAGTACCAGACAAAGCCTTAACCACACACAGAGAAAGAAAAGAGACTATTTCTACATATATATATAGAATATATATTTATATATATATAAAAAATAGTCTCTTTTTAAATATATATATATGTTTTTAGATGCAATGTCCTATACATACCAAAGGGCTGCCTTTTTCGCAACAGCTCAACAATGTTGACCCACATTTAACTAGTAATTCACAACAATTAATAAAAACTGTTTGTGCAGATCTACAACTTCATCTTGTATTCATGCTGCTGATTATTCCACTTAACAATGAAGTTGCATGCATAGCCAATTTTGCTGAATTATATCTTTTTTTGTTTTTCATTTACCCTTGATTAGTACTCCAATCTGTCATAATCATTTTGAACTCAATACCTTTCCTCAAACAGGCAGGCAGGCTTGGTAACCTGGGCATCCTCAGCAATTTCATAGAACACACTTGTTATTCCATCAACCATGACACTAATGAAAACATTAGGAACAACTGGACACTATCAGTTTTCCAAACAGCTTTTCACCTACTATACAGCAGTTTCATCAGGACCTTTCTTCCTGAAGCTTAATAAGCGCCACAGGTTAAGACATACAGTATCTACTGCTTCATTCTTTTCACCTCTAATATTTAGAGAAATAAATTCTCATTTCATTAAATATATGACATTTGGTTTTCAGCTTCTGAGGGTTGTTCCATTTCCCATACTCCTCAACACCATCTGTAACTTACTGTCATGCTAAAGGATGGTTAAGTAGCTGAAGAAGACAGAAGACCATCACTGTCGGATAGAGGAGACTCCATTTCAATGACTATCTACGCTGTCGCAGTCAACCATACCTGCAGCTAATCCCCGGCCTTCAGGGCTCAGTGACACAGCCTGCACCCACAGCACTCAGAGGTATCTCCATCCAGACTGGGCAGCCGGCCTCTGCACCCATGGGTCACCCACGTCGTCGCACTTAGCTTGCTCTCCCCTGAGCCTGCGCGCCACCTCCACAGTTCCGAGACATACCTTCCCCCACTGCCTTCTTGGTGCTTTTCCAGTTCCACACATTGGGAGCTGGGGGAAAAGGGGATGCATTTCAGCAGCTTTTATAGCATGATGCCAAGGATGTTGGTGCACGCCCGAGGCTGGCATTTCAGAGGGAGAGGACCTGCTGAAATGGTACTGGTGGACAACATTTGGTATGAACTCAAAGGGAGCAGTATCCGCTTTGCCAGCCAAGGGCAGGGCTCAGAGCTGCCGCTGGCTTTATCCTGGAAGCAACTATGTGGTTCACCACAACAACAACTTGAGAGTAAAGTAACATACAGTCGGCACACAAATGGCCAGGCAACCAGGACCTAAGAGCAAATGAGATCATCAGTTGACAGAGAAAACATACCAGGTTTTCTTTAAGTACATCCTATTAAAATACAAGCTACCGTAGGTGAACGGAGAAGCTCATAGCTCTGGAAAACAGCTGTCCATATTAACACAAAGTCTAGTGTGACACAGCTATTTTTATTCTGTTTGTTAATTCAAACATAAACTAGATACTAACAATAAAAATTACAAATGTTCTTGTGACTTACTCTGTGTAAGAACCAAAGGTTTGGGGATTTTTTTGTTTGGTCTTTTTTTTTTTTTGTAAAGTGGCCAGTAACTGAATGCATGACTGCAGATGGAGTGGAGGCGAGGAGAAAAAGGGTTCCATTGAATATAAATGTAAAAAGCCATTCTGGCTCTATACATCTGCAATCTCAATTTTCCCCATTCCTTTCTCCAATGTTCATTATTGTATGAAACATAACTAAATGGGGGGGGGGGGGGAAGAGACGCAGTGACTCAAAGGAATGATTGGATTGTAGAGCTTGGGTTGTTATAACCACTCATCTGAACAAAAAGCAAAATGAAAAACCTTAAATACCTTCAGAAACTAAAAATAATCTTTGGAAGTCTATACAGCTAATAAAAACATTCATTTCTTTCAATGTCAGGAACTAATTACCATTTTAGTTGTAAATCTATTAAGAAACTTGATCAGAATAAAAATAATAGAGAGATGAAAGAAGTATTTTGGAAGCAGAGTATATTTTTTTCCTTTGTAATATAATCAACATTATTGTAATGTGCAACATATCAAAGGAGAGGCAAGACTTGCAGCAAGACTTATGGCTCAGTCATTTAGCAAAACAGGAATTAAAGCAGCGCAGGTGGTTATGAAAGTATTCAACGATGTTTAATTTTAATGAACCAATTTGAACAATATGTGATAAAATCAGCATATAAAATGATGCACACTGCTAGAATTATCAAGAGAAATGCCTCTCTGCTACAAGGCTCAATAGTTCTACACAAAAGGCACCTTCAGAGACTGTGGGTGTACAAGAATATGAGAGGCTGAAGCTAACGAAAGAATATATTGAATACACATAGTATCTATACCCATCTAACGCCAGATGCCTACCGTCTAAGACAATCATTCCAAACTCTTTAATTTCATGTTTCTTTCTTTTGCCAGAACTTATTCAATTCTACATGTCTCATAGCAACTAATCAATTGTCATAATTTATTTTTTGTAGTTTATATTCAGTGAACACATTAATTTCTGACAAATTAACACTTGCTTGGGAATGCTAAAGCTTCCACACTACACCATATCCAATGCATCAGTAGATTTGGGGGGGTGGGGGGAGAGGAATGATAATGTTATCAAAACCACACTATACTTAAGTTCAAAGCTACAGGTAGGCATAACTCTTAGGAAGGAAAACTATCAATAGATCATTATTTTTAATATCTGCCACAATTTCTCCTTTAATGCAAAAGGTCAGCAAGCATACTTGCTACTCTTGGTGATCAGTGCCTTGCTATCATTATAACAAAATTATTTGGACAGTTATTTTATCATCTTTAACAATTAAAATAAATTCCTCTCATCTTCAGAGAAGCAAAAGTTATGAAGTTTCACCTCCAATAAAAGCCTTAAAAAAAATGATTATTTCTTCTAGACTGATAGGGACATCACACTGATAAGACATGAGAATTCTACATTGACAAACCATACCACTACTGGAAGTGCCATGCTGACAGGAAGAAGAAAGATTCATATTCAGCAGCATACCGGAATACTTCCATTCAATGTAATAGTGATCATAAAGCAAGGGTCCTATTGCTAGCCTTTCATTTCAAACTAAACTGTGTAACACATGAACTTGGAGGTACCTAATGTAATGAAAGGAGCTGTGGTAATCCTACATCATCTCTGAATCCTTAACTGTCCCATCAGATTCAACAGAAACCATCTTCACTTTGCATGAATCATTTTAGGTACTGTATAGTTAAGTTGAGGTAGGAACAAAATAATAACATGCATACCTGCATAAAATTATATAGGCAGACATTTCAATATTGTTATTATTTCTGTAAGTTAGTCAAACAATTTAATAGATGAATTTAATACTACACAGTTCCCT
The DNA here is from genome assembly GCF_036370855.1 of Dromaius novaehollandiae. NCBI lineage: Eukaryota > Metazoa > Chordata > Aves > Casuariiformes > Dromaiidae > Dromaius > Dromaius novaehollandiae. The sequence goes on from NC_088100.1 coordinate 60,272,822, forward strand.
GCTAGGTTTATGTATTTATTTATTTCTACTCATTACCACTCATCACTAAGAGATAAGGCACTACAGGAATAAGTCATTCTTCTTCACATCTGAGCTCTATTCTGCTAGTTACTTCACAATCCTATGGTAAGAACGTTATTGCCCAGGACCAACAAAGTTTAAGGTCGGGGACGGGGGAGTTAATGAAAGTAAATTCACTGAAAACTAATGCATAAATATAGCTTTCATCACCCTGAAACTCATCACAAAATCAGACCAAATATGCTGGGGAAAAAAGTATCACAAAACCAAATGCAACAGTAGAGACGAAAATGAATATAAAAGAGGAAAGGCGTAACTGAATGGAAAAAAAAAAAAGCCACGGATGAGCTTTATTTAAAAGGCAACCATCAGGCTGAAGAGTGGTAACGACAGAGTTCCAGATAATCAGGCCTAGAATATATATCTTTAATTTATCAGTGAGACGAAGTAGTAATATTCCATGAGACTGCTTAGGACACAATGCTGAGAGACATCTCAAAGCAATGGAGAAGAGCATTACATGCAAAGAAGGGGTATCAAAGGAAATGAGAGTAACAGAAAAGAAGGAAATGCAGTTATAAAACATGAAACGTGAGAAATTAAACAGTCACATGCAAGATTCCAGCAGCCGAAATGACAGAGGAGGAGGAACAAAGAAGTTCAAGGAAGGCCATTATACTTTGACTAACACAAAGCGGTGCAAAACTTCACTAAGTCCCAGTTATGCAATGTGAGTGGTTCATACCGCTTTGTACAAACAGAGATATGATCTGTTTTCTATTATACTTACCTGCTCATAAACAAGAGGGGGCTTGATACTTCAAATAAGTAAACATTAATTGATTTGTTTCTGGAAATTACATTAGAAGTACCATTAAAATTACTGGACATTTCTGTGATGCAATGAGTATACTAAATCAAAAGAACAGATCATACAAGATTCATGGTAGCTTGGGAGAAGGTAACAGAGGTGAGAAAAACGTAAGAGGAAAGCATTATCATAGACCCAGAAGTGTCTGGAAAATCCTCATGGCCAGGATTTGATACCTGTTTGTGACTCAGCTATACTCTGATGAGTATGAATTTCAAACACTTCTCAAGAAGATACACAAACTGAAATACCCTGTATTGGGTCAGACATTTACTAATGGTACACCAGCAGCTCATTAAAACATTTTCAGACTCCTTAGGGAACTACATGAACTCATCTACTCTACGTCTTGGAACGCATATGCTGAACTGGTTCCCCTCCAAACCCACCGCACACATGGAAACCTTTTTAAGTAATCAAAGACAGTGAGGCATGATTCTGCAGTTCCCTTGAAATAGAGTTTTAGTTAAATGATTTGCACATTAAATCTGGGGGAGCATCTTTCTCCCCCCCCCCCCAAACAACATATCCTTGATACGTTACTTCAACAGTTTCAAGATACATTCTGTTATATACAGATCTCACCCATATTTAGAAAGCAAAGCCTTCCACCCGTAGGTTACCAATTCAAATTCAGGATTGCAGTGATAGCAAATATTTAGCAATACAATTCTGTGGTGAATAACATCAATTCAGTGACTTCAATGCACTTAAGGGTAATATCTGCATCACGCAATACACTCTCCTATTACTTTAATTTTGGTAGAGAAGCTATTAAGTGAAAAGCAATAAAAACAAAGTACTTAAAGGTTTTTGTTCTATGTAAGTAGATACATAAGCGACACAGAGAAGACTACACTGGGACCAACTCCTTAAGTATGCAGCTACCAACAAAGACTGAAGTCTCAGTACTATCAACAACTTCAAACGTGTCACGAGCAGCAAAAGTAACCTTAAAACACCCAATTTTACAAGCCCGCTCCACTGTCTCCTCCAGCCTCCCCAAGCAAGGACTGAAAGGAGAAGAATGCACACATCTAGACTTTGACTCCGTTTTTCCAAACATCCTTTGTCCCTCTTTGAGTCCTTGTGGAAAAGCTGTGGAAAGAACTGAAAACACCACCAAGCTTGCTTTGCAGTTTCTCACATCTCGAAATGCATACCAACTCCCAAACAGATGATTTAGCAGTCCTATCAATGCTACCAATATTCTTCTAAAGTATAAGCTTCTCGAACAAGTCAGCATTTTAAAGGTACAACATAGTCAAGAATGTTGCCAGCTTTTTATAAAGAAACAGATGGTTAAGCAAAATCCAACATTTGTCAAGTTATACAGACTGTGGAATCAGTGCAATGAAGTTTGGAGATTTTCTTTAGTATTACTTTCCTTCTCACTTTAATTGATTTCTAGTTCTATTATGAATCTCTGATCCACTTGCTCAGATACACAGATGAGGAAAGCCTGTATCATGTTTTTGTGGGTTTAAATCAGAGGCACTCATGCAAGTCTAAAGTTTTTCCTCAGCTAGTCAGAGACAGTTATTTCCACACGCAATGCTTCCCTAACACAATCTGCTCAATATACAAGACTCTACTCATGAGGGCAAATGCAACATGAGGCTGAATTTGATCTTATGTATTAACCTTAAATAAACCAATTATTAATACCTCCGAAAAGATGGATTTCACAACAAACTGGACATAAACATTTACCCATATCCCACCCCAGCTATGTAATACATAAAAGACTACTCATATGACACCTCAAGCTAGTTTTCACAAGTCTGGACTTCTGGGTGAATCTCAATTCCTTCTGAAAAATATCTAAGTTTGCTAGAAGGAAGGGTGTGGGGAAGGGGAGAATACATCAACAGGGGCTGTCAGTGATACACTAAGAGCAATTTTGAACAGTATTTCATGACACCAGCAATTGACAAAGTCTTAAAAAACAAAAATAAAAACCCATGTAGCTATGGGATTTCCATTTCAATCTAATAGAGAAATGGATTACAGCTTAATTTTGTTATTGAATAAAGTTTTTTTGCAAAAATAGCTAAACTAAGAACTTGTGAAGTTACAATTTGCAAAAAAATTATTCTCCTCTTTAGCACGAACACCCTGCAGACCACTTCCAATGACAAGGAAGGATACATGCTCGAGTTTTCCAAGCACTCGCACAACGTAAAAGCTATGATTGTATTTTTCAATCTACTTTTCTTGCAATTTATTACTTCCAATTGGCTGATCAATATGTTTTAGTAGTTAAGAAACAAGACAAATCCTTCAAAACACATAGGAACATGCTCTAAAACCAACAAGCTGCTTGAGCTCATGTGTTACTGAATGGACTTACCAGAGACTCACCCCCAACGAGCTCCAGCTCAGCTTGCTAGTTCCACACTTCAACTCTTCCCTCAGTTTCTCACATGCAACCTAGGTAGCCTTTGAGTCCGTGCAACTCTCAGTTTAAAAATATTTATTTAGAAGGGGAATTATATGAGAATCTGAGTGGGTATGGCTATTTCTGTACATACAAACATGTGCCTTAACCTGAAGAACTACAATTTAAATTTAGAGAGAAACCTCAAAACGGGAAAAACAAACAACGTATAGAAATAAAGAGAGAAAAATGTTCTTCAGAAAGATCACATACTGGCATAAAAAAAAGACTACATTCTTTTTCTGTAGTTGCTTGGAAGTTTACTTTTCAAGTGCAAAACAACAGGTAGTACATACAGAAAGACTTTACTATTTTGAAAATCTATACAGTATATAGTGAGTTAACTCTGGGATGCACAGCTTCCTAGAAGCTGGCTACCAGCTGCTTCTCCCCCATTAATGCTCTACTGGAAGTGCTAACCCTGTTGTGGTTGAAGATGCATCCCTCTCACATTGCTGATTTCAGAACCTGTCTGTCATTGCCTGAATTTTCAACAAGATGGAGAAGCTATGCATGGGAAGAAAAATGGCATCCAGAGTCTTTTCTCATAAACTCTCTGTGAGACTATCAAATCAAATCCTCTGTCTAGAGGAAAGGGATGCAAAACACATGTCTATCCATTCACAGTTATACACCTTGCCAACACTTTTGTTTTTAATTTTCACAGACTGTTTTCGTCTGAATCAAAATTCACTTCTTGAATGAATAAAAAAAAAAAAAAAATCAGGTGTTGCTTTCCTGCCTTTCACCTTCTCTTACTTTGCCCATTTTCTCTCTCCAGTGAAGAGGAAGAAAGGAAAAGGGGAGGAAAAAAAAGAAAAAAGAGAAAGAATGATTACCTTAAAAGCATTTTAAAAATTAATTATATTGTTTTGATTACATCCTGTTATCATAAAAATATATTTTAATCAGTTCTAAACAGAAAACAATACTCATCTACATAAAAAGCTAAGCAGTGATTTATACTTTTCTGATTACTGAAAGCAATTTCTATAAATTTGAAGACAGAACAGAACTATGCAACTTACCACTCACAGAAAATAAATGACAACAGATTCTGCTTCATAAAAGGAACACACCTTCATCGTTCCCACCTGAGCTTCTACTGCAAGAATCCCTAATCCAAGATGCTGAAGGTGTTGTGCAAACTGATAGGACCATTAACTCAAAAAAGCCTCACACCCTTCGGAAGGTGGTATCTGAGTAACAACAGTCCTGCAGTGATCCACACTTCCTCTAAAGAACCGATTCTGAGTTTATTTTCCTTAAGTACAACCACCAACTTTTTTTTAGCAATATCAGTGATAAAGCTACTACAAAGCTAGCTCTGTGCACCTCTTTCTCCTGCCAGTGAAGCTCCTCTAAGCCATTCAGCATAAGACTGAGAATAATCAGGTCCTCCTATACCCCTGTTACTACCAACCACAGAAACAATCATAGCTTTCAGGTAATTTCAACCCCTATTGCTTGGAAAGGAGTGAAAGTTGCAGGGAGCCGCTTAAAGAGAGCAGCTTCACCAGCTGCTTTAAGGCTATTTTTCTTCTCCTTTGATCCATCTCCACCCCATACCTGGCCCATCTCCCAATAAAATCAAAAACTGAATATTGACCTAGCATGCCAATGACTGTGCTTCCCAAAGGCAGTTTAAAGTCAGCCACTATTACGAAGACCTTAGCCCAAAAGCAGCTTCCCCTCCATGTCATGCCTTGATAGAGCAGGAGAGAAAGAAGCGGACAGAGGCTTCTGAAAGCAGTTCTTATATTTTTTTAATAAAACATTAAAAGAACATAAAAACTGTGACAACAGCCATTTCAGATGCATAAGGAGCAGCACAAGAAAAGGAGTAATAATTTCCCTTGTTCATTCTCCCAGCTTTCATCAAGCAGATCAAGAACTCCACGAGCCACACTTTATAGATGAATTCTTGTGCTAAGAATTGTATCATTCATGAAATTATCCAGCACTTGTTTCAATCCAGCTATACTTTTATCCATCAAAATATTTTGCTATGTGAAAACATCTGTGTTTGTTGTGACCTGCTGTGCAATTTCTCACCTTGCTTCTGGTATTCTGAGAAAAAGCAAATAATTGTTCTGTATTCCTATATCGTCTGTATCTTTCATGAATTTTATACCTCTAACATACATGCTTTCTTGCCTTTCTTGTCCAAATTACTAGGTATTTTCTAAAATTCACCATCTTCAAGTAATAGTAGGAACACAGACTCATCACTCTATACCTCTTTCATTCTCTATTTTTCTTCTTTATCTTCTTAGATCTGTTATATCCTTTCAGTTAATATTTAATCCAGTTCCAATCATGCTAAAAGATGAAAGCACCATGGATTTACACAGCTACTTTGGACATAAAAATTCCATCAACCCATGCCCACCACTGCCCTGACCACAATCTGCTTAAGCAAGTAATACATCACCTGTTGGCTCACAGTAACAGAGCAAATTAGGGAAAACAAATGCTACAGAAAGAGGTTTAAAAACTGTTGCAAAGCTACGGCTCTTTTCTAGAGCAGTATTTCAGCTGATACCCAACAGCAGTGCACATGTAACTACAGATCTGCAAAAGGAGTTCTAGTAAAACCAGGTTGGAGTGGAAGAACATGCCACCTTAGCAAGGACCCATCACCCTCAGACTGGCTCCTCCCTGTACTTAGTTGCACATGCACAGTGATGTGCCTTTCAGCTTTGCCAAGAACTGCCCAGGACAAGGGAGTGCTAGCAACTGTCCGTCTTTTTCCCCCCTATTTAGTAAAAGAAGCACTAACAAGACCAATCTCTTTCTATTCTCTCCACTGGGCAGAATCCACATGCAGCACGAGAGTGACGTTTTCTTGTAATAACTTATAAATGCTTTCCGTTTTCCCACCCAATACCTTTCCAAGTAACATGTAACTTTGCTCACCACTTGCCGAGCACTTTTTACAGCAAACTAAGACTTACTCCTGAGTTGTGGTAACTAATTTGGAGTACTGTGCTTTCCACACTTTAATATTTAGTTTAACTTATCATTTATCATCCAGTCACTCAATGAGAGTCTTCTGGAACTCTCTGGAATAAGCGACAGATTTCATCATCCCGGATAACTTTGTTTCACGTGGAAACCTCTCTAATTCCAGAATCCACCCCATTTTACAAGACATTTCTGATATGGAACAGCAAAGGTCACAGGACCCATACTTCGGAAATCCTACTGATAATTTCTCCCACTGTGATGACTAGCTATTTTATATCCAAGATGTATTCTAGTCCTTTTTTTTAAGGCAAGCATACAATTTGCCACCTTGCAGTTCTCTCACACGGCAGTGTTAGCAACACTCAGGACACTAGCTTTTTTTCCGCAATTTCCCTTTGGAGTTTCTTTCAAATTCTCAAAACACTACTCTGCTGCTGCTGATTCCTTACAATTGATAGTATCCACTGTTGACACTTCTTATAAACAGAGCTGTAAAGCAATAAGTCTGATATGAAAAAATCCTTGATCACCTCTATCATTTATACACACACAAATAACTCAAATAATTCAGCTTCCCTGCAGTAAGGTTATCTGGAATCTTCCTTTTATTTCTTGAATATTTATTCTCCCCAACAGCCCTCTCCAAGCTCCTATCTTCTGACATCCCTCAAACAGTTGGGGGTTTTAATTAACTTCTATACTTTTAGCAAGTTACTACTAAAAATCCATCTTGGACAGCCTTATTGCAATATTACGTTCAATGTTCCAGGGTTTGCACTCCTTCGTACTTTTCTCATTGGTGCGTGATTTACTACATTTTATTAAAAAAAATAAAATCTTAAGAGTTACCAGTAACCTCATTCTCCAATTATGGCTAACCAAGCTTGAATTCACAACCCAAGCCATTTCTGTCAGACTGTCTGGATGTCAGCTTTCTTTCCAGCTTAATTCCTTACTTTTCAAAATAACAGAAAAAAAATGATGCAACCATGTTACACACACATACCTATTATATATTAAACATACACCAATGGCAATTATTTTGTCCAGATTCATAAGCAATTGGGTGTCCTTGCCAAGGCAGATATATAAATCTAACAATTTTGCAACAGTAGCAGAAACCTTCACAAGTTATGGGAGAATATAATCTAGTCTTCTACAACATATACTAGAATTTTATGCAAGACTTGAACAATTTAAGTTTCAATGATTTTCCAAGCAAATTGTACAGCTCAATCCTTCCACACCTGTGAAATAAACTGAAGGGTTAGATGAGTGAAGACACCACATTGCAGAGTAATCTGAGCTGGAAGAAGAATTAAGTACACCTGCATTACTTGCTTCTTGATCAGGAAAAACTTGTCAGCCAGAGAGCAAAACAGTACTCTAGGTGTCACGAAAGCGCTTAATAAAGCTGGGATGACAATTTCACCGTTTTTGAGATGGGCAGAATGACACCTTGCCCTAAACTTCAATGACCTACCACATGTCCTCCTGACAGAAAGTTAAAGGCCTGTACTTTACTATACTTTTGGAGCAGTTTAATTTCCTGAGGCTGTCTTCAACACCTTCACACTCTTCTCAAATAACAGAAGTACCATCATCTTGATGCAGCCCATTTGATTAAAAGAAAAAAAAAAAATTCTAAAGTAAGAATTACCTTAAGTCAGGCTATGAATATAACACATTATGACCACTCCAATATAACTTCTAAATAGTAAATGCATGTGTCACAGCTACTGTTTTATTATGATTGAATCTAATTTTTATGCTAAATCTTAAAACAGTGACATAGCATAATAACTTCTTAAGAGCCAAAACAGAGTCAAATCCTGTTACGAGAAAGGCTCCTATTTAAAAATTTTCTTCACTCTTAGAAGAGTTGCAACTCTAAGTTAATTGTATTTAATTTCTCATACCATCTATTACATAGAATTTATGAAACATGTGACTTCAACAGATAGCAAGAACAAAACAAAACAGATCTACTTTCCCTTTTGGGAAAGTGCAAATAACTACACTACACATTCTGGTCATTATTCCTCTGTATTTTCAAAGGTTTTATTCTCTGGAGAAAATTTAGTGGGAAACAGCATGATTAACTTGCTTTAAAAAATCAGAAAATCCTATGAATTAAGTCTAAGCTAACAAACAGAACTAGAGTTTATACAAGTATTTTGCAGGTTTAAGCAAAAAAACCCCTTTGTTTTGGTATCAAAATCGCACATAATTTTGCTATGTTTTATTTTTTAGATTTATGCCATTAAATTTTATTTTGTTCTTCACTGTAGTTCTACAGGAATGAAAATATGTGGACCTCACACAATCATTTCAGGAGTATTTCAAATATTGAATATTTTGAAAAATATTTCAAGATAATTTTTAAAAAAGTAAGAAATACCATAACAAAAAAGCAATCTATTTAGGATTGGCAGCATTGTTATTATGTAATTATGGGTCTAAAATGTTAGTTTCCATAACAACTTGGAACAGTTCTACATCCATTATAAATCTTTTGCTCTCTCTTCATATGTATGCTTATTTTTAACCCTGACTTCCTACCGATGCACTTTTTGCTAGGCAACCTCATTAGCTAAACTCCTACTGTGTCAGAGTGGCAGATACAATTGCAGGCATTCCCACAGCCACACAAACATATTATCCTCACACAAGCTGCCAGATGTGCCATATATCTTATAAATGTGGGTTTGTGCCTCCTTTAATTATGTTCTCTTCTCTCGGATAGCAAAAAATCTCCAATTTCTCAATTCCTTAATAAACTGCTTAAAGACTTGAAATTACTATATCATGCGAGTTAACTGCACAATGCACTGCAATTTATGCATACACTTAATACAACATGGCAAGTCATAAACCTCAAACTCTAGAAACACTAAAATAAAATTATACATATTTTCTACAATCTACAAACTTGTACTATCTCAGAGTAGATTAAATCACATAAAAGATCTATTTTTACAGTTAACTTTAAATTAAAAAGCTTAGACAAAGAATGAAGAAAATTTGAAGAAACCCACCGTTTCCTCCTCTCTTTCTCTCATAAATCTCCAATACTGACATGCATGCTACTTTGTAGGATTTTCATTATAATGAAAAGCAGTAACAGTAATAAAAACTGTCTGTGTTGCCCCAGGAAACTAAATAAATTAACAATGCCAACATGAGAAATCCATCAGAAAAATCATGCTAAAATTGTGATTAAAAAAAAGTGACATTGAGATGAACACATTTTGCCTGAGTCACCCTAACTGAGTAATATTGCCCGTATTAGATGGGAAAAGTAACACAAGAGTCATAACAGTTATGGAACATTTAAGAGCAAAGTAGTTTTTCCAATGAGCTTCTAGTCTTGTTCCCAGTTGAGGTCTAGACAAACCAAATCTGCTTCCATATATAGAGACCACAATCTGAAAGAGCGTGACAGTACTTTCAGAGCTGTAAAAGCTCCCAAACTCCTCTGTCTTGCTGCACAAAAAGGCAGCAAAACTTATTTAAAAGATACCCCACTGCTATGGAGAATGAGAAAAGTGGATTCAAGGCCTTCCTACTTCACTGGTGCATAAGATTGTTCATTTGGTCACAGTTGAGAAAAGTAACACAGTGCTAATGTTAAGCATGCAACACATCAGATCAAAGAGAGACCAAGACTAAAAATGAAGCATCGAGTAAGAGCTGCATATTTAAGCAGGCGCCCAAGAGAGAACTCTTAAGCACAGTGAGAATCTTTTAAAGGCAAAGTATCTGTTCTTGGTAAACAAAAAAAAACCAAAAAAAAAGCAAACACACACACACTAATTATTTTTGTTGGTGATCTAGCCTTTCATTTTATTCCAGAGTAGAAGATAGGCCATTATCTTATGAAGCTACCAGCATCAGGAGACTTGGCCTACATTTCTTAACTTAGAACAACCTAAAATAAAAATTTGCATGTTATCTTCAACAAGTAGACACATACAGTTTTCAGCAAAAGCCATCAATACTGAGAATCAATTCTAGCATTGCACTGATTTTACCAGAAGAAAATCTTGAGCCAGAAATTCACTGAGTGTCTCTGTTCTCCTTCATTATGATGGGACAACAAATCCAAGATCAAACACACAGTCAACCCAAATTTTGCCATGTATCACAGCAACGTTAACTTTTCTTTATGCTTTTCCTTATAAAGCAATTGGTACAGTTGTTAATCACTAGACATTAGTCAGTCTTCTGTAAATAAAGAGCCAAAAAATTATCCAGCAAACGCTAGGTCATTTTATTTACATTGTGTTCCAACATGCGCACCCATTCATGGAGACTTTGGTCTTCATGGCTGCTTTCACTAGTATTAATTTGGTGAATAACTCCTTGATTTATATTTCAAAGGTATGGTTGGTATCTCAAATTGAGAGAAGATTAAAACTTAAGTCATTAATTTTTTTGATATGCAGTGCAAATATGTATGAAAAATGCTTGGCTGTTCTGTTGCCTTAGGCTTCCTTAGCGCATCTAAGTCTCATCAGTCTCATTTAGCACATATGAAGATACTTGGGGGAGGGAATGACATGAAGTGGATGCTACAGTCCTAAAGAGCTTGTGTATGTGCATTAATGTAAGCAAACAAACAGATTGCAAATACCGAAGTCATCTTGCTGCAGCTTTGGATGTCTTTTTACTGTATGACCTTGTGCCTATATACATAAGGTGAATTTAAAGCATTTCAAGAGAGCAGGAAAGGGATGGGGGAAGGGTCAGAGAAAAAAGGGTAAGGGATGGCTAGGAAATCATAAAGTACAAAACCAACATTTTTCATCATTTAGGTGATGAAATAAAGAGAGTTACCATTTTAATTAACATGGAAGGTCAAAGACAAACATCATTATATGTAATTTCTCTTCCTATTATAAATTTCAATCAAGTACAAAAGGAGCAAGAGAAGCATGCAAATTAGGGTAGATTTTTAAAAACATTAAAATTCACTTGCTTATTTAATGCAGAAAACTCTTCTCTTTCCTATCAGCTCCAAACATGAGAAGAATTAGTATACATGTTTCAAGTTCAAATCTTTGATCAAAGTTTTTTCCTTTTTTTTTTTTTTTTTAAGATCTATAGCATTTTAGATCTTACAGAAAACTAATATGCTGATGACTTTACAGAACGAAGACTTTGTTGCAGTAAATCATGAATTAAAAGTAACTTTTGGTTAATGTTTAGCACAAAACACTTTCTCTAACATTCTTGGAAAGAATCTGGTGGACAGAACACTATAGGAGCTGAACTCAGCAACAGAAAATAAAAAAATGCAGCAGCCCATGCTAAAAACACTCTCCTATTTTAATTTCTCAAATGTGATTTCAAAATAGAAGCTTATAAACAAAATTTTAATTTTTGGCATTTTTCATAAATATTTTCTACATTCCACCGATCAGCTTTGAGACCTTGTAATCTTCTCAATAAAACTCCTGTCTAGTATTTAACAATTAGATTAGACTAAATGTACTGAATAAAAGTATTGACTGCTTCTTCGAGTTTTGTATTAGTTAATTCTGGATTTTCTTTTCTATATAAATGTCCAACCTCCCTTAAAATTTTAAGAGAAGTAAATCATGAAATTAAGAGTTTTGAGTCCCACATTCACCGTTTATATTTGGGGGAAAGGAAGCTAGGAGGGGAAGAACATTAAAGATTTTTATTTTCAGCTAGTATTTAGTCTTCAGTATCCTTAAGTCTGTTTTCTGCACTGTAACTGCCATATACCAAGTAAAATTTAAGTAGACTTCTAGCAAGTCACGCTGAGCCTTTAAGTGAAAGACGACAGATCATGGAGATGTAAAACAATATATTTTTAGTTTGTGGTCTGGGGTGGGGGGGGAGGGTGTTTACGTTCAATAGGACTACTATGGTGACACTCCCCCTCCCCCCAAAATCTGTATTTTAACAGATTATGTAAAATTTCTTCCATGAACATGCTATAGTATCCTGGGCAATATCTACAGAATTTGGAAGAGGTAAGTTATGGAAAGCCTTACCCAGATCTTTAAAGAAATGATCATTTTCTAGGCTACTTTTAAAAATCATACCTTTTAGTTCTGGCAGATTCTGGCCTGCACCTTTTTTTCTTTCCCTCCAAGAAACAAAGGTTTTATGTTTTTTTTTGTTTGACTGATTTTACAACTAGTTCATATTCTTTCAGTTTTAAAGAAAATTTCTTAGTAAAGCTCAATGGAGCACACCTGAGTAAAAGACAAAACAACATAGCCTACTCCATCTTATCTTTTTGTACATTGCTGCAGTAAAGTCAGATCCTGCATGAGAGAAATCACAGTTTCCTTGGGGAATGGAAGTGACACAACGCTATCGCAACTGGGATTTCAGTTAAGCATCAAAAAAATGGAGCAGATGGGATGCAAAGAGACAAACATTTAAATGAAAATACCTTTGTTAACAGGAAACATGTCAAGAAAAGCCATCAAAGCACATGGAAGATAAATGTCCATGTATTTAAGTCAGATATACTTGAAAATTTCTCCCCGCAGGAAAGTCTCCTAATGTCTCCAAGCAATCCCATAATGGTCACACGTCTCACTTAAAAAAAGCAGAAGAGGTTTTTCCTAGTTGCCTTTTCAGAAGTCAGTAGGGAGCATTTAGCAAAGATCTGAACTGTGCATTGCTTACCTGTTCTCCTTAATACTATCATTTTTTGTTGCTCACAGTAACAAGAAAACACTGCGTGCTATATTGAGACAACATGTTGCTCTCCCCCAAAAGCTACTATTTCCAATTTCCAAATTCATGACAGAATGAAAGCCTCACTAACCCTTAACTGCAATTCTCACTTGCCTTCTTGTAACTCATTAACTGACACTGGGAAACCTGCTTGAGGGATCTGCTCAAATTCCTGTTTTAATGAAGGCCTGCTCACCAAAATATGTACCTGCCAGAGCTGTCAAGATGGCAAGGAAAACACACTGTTTGCTGCTCTATCTTACAGAGGTTGAAACTGCAAAATATTACTACCTCTAAAATAGACCTGTTTCTTGCACATGAGACTCCAGAGTAAGGAAGCTAGGCACTGTTTGAGCAACTTCAAATAGTTTGATAAGCTGTTTTCTTATTAAAACCTTAAAAAACTCCTTAAATATACACATAACGGTAGTATATGGAGTAGCCACACTGCATCTTATTACCCACTGTACCTCTGCAAGATCTCATCTCTGTTTCTTAGGGCCTGTCCTAGGCACCCAGCGGGGAGAGGCGCAGCCCTGGCAAGCAAGCCCCATCCTGGGTTGCAGGTCCCTGGAGGAGGCACACATCTCCCCCTGCCACACTGCTGCCACCTCCCACACCTGGGCATCACACACTTAACAACCAGCTGTGCGTGTCTGCCACACCAGACCACGACGACAGACAGACACTGAAGCACTATAAAGGTGTTTGAAGCACGACCACAGCTGTACCATGAGGTCCAAACGCCACTCCAAAGACCTGTTTGCTGACAAACGTGATGGAGCACATAGGGTCATCAACTGAGACCTCACCACCAAACCAGGCTTGGAGTCAAGGAAAACCTATCCTGGTGCAGCAGGCAAGCAGAATGGATGGGGGGTTGGTTTGAGGAAATAAAACAGAAGAAAACAGTAGAGCGAAGGAGTACTGGGCTCTGGGGGTGGGAGGCAAGTGATGATTCTGGCTTTGAGAAACACAGTGCCAAATCATAATTTCCGAGCTTGAAATTTGAAGGTTTTGGCCACCCCCGTTACAGGCTCTAAAATGGAACCACAGCTCACATGCCTAAAAATAAAGCCTTTCCACCAAGCAACTTCCTGGAAACAAATTCTAAATAAATTCTTCTCAAGACACACAAGGACAGGCCTAGCTGTCTTCAGGGTTTTGCATTCCACCTGGTTACTCATTTTGCACCTTCATAGCACACGCATGTAAAATCACTTCTCCATTTTGAACAGGTATTTCTGTGGTTTTCGATTACATATGTGGAATTGATAAACAGGTACACAAACTACAAAGACAAGGTCTGAAATAGGCAAAATTAGAGTCACTGAAAACTAAAACAAGACAAAAAATAGACAACAAACAAAACCTATGCTAACCAAAGTTTTTTAAATATTAACTCCCTTCGCTAGGGGAAAAAAAACGTTTAAAATAGGGCTAGAGAGAATTTATATGACTGCTAATTCCGGTCACTAGGTATAATGTGTTCACTGGCTGTGTTAAATAGCTATCACCAATTCAATCTTTTCCCGATGCAGCTACTTTCTGGCCATTCTCACATGAGCTCAAATTTCTTCTAGATTTACGGAAAAGATCGTGCTGCTTTAATCTCACCAAAAGCCACTTTCTGAATCTTTAACCTTTCTTACAGCTCTGTTCTATACCTTTCCAATTTGTCAGCATCTGTTTTTGAAATGGACAATAGGGCAGAGCAAATGTTCACTGCAAGTGCAGTATCATCTGCCCACCACCAGTTTATACTCCAACAGTATTTACATCCCTACATGACTATAAAATGGCCTATGACCCTCAATCTTTTCAGTCATTGCTTTTCAAGCCACAGTTCCACAAATACACTTCAGTCATAACTGTCTGACTGTATACAGAGGCATCAAAGCAAAGATTGCTCTATTTAAAAATACCATCTTCATAAAGAAATCTGGTTATGCTACCACCCTTGTATTTCCATTTATACTGAGTGCATTTGCATCATTCTTCCCATGATGCTGTTATGATGATAATATAATATTGGCTAGCTCACAAACATTTTTTTCAATGGCAAAAAAAAATGTTTTGAGTCATTTTTAGTCTTCCTAAAAATCCTAGTCCATACAATGACAGTATCAAAAAAACCCAAAATTTTGAATAATTTATAGTCTTCTAAAAATCCTACCTCTCTTTAAAAATTAGTATCAATGGGAAAAGTTTTCAACCAAGGGTTTTACTCAGAAGTTAAAGGGTCCTGCATGCAAATTATAATGCCTTACAGATCAAAAATATATTTATTTTTCAACAGTTGCTGTTTGATATTACAATTACCAGGGGGAGAAGAAAGTATGTTACTACCTGAGCAACCAGTACTGCCTCCTGCCTGTTCCTGAGCTAAACCCTGAACTGAATACTTATGTCTCACTGATTACCACTGCCTAATACTGATCTATGGCAGACAAATACATTTTTATCATCTTTATTTTCTAATCATTGATTTATACTCATTTTTATCAGCAGCTTCACATACATACTTTCATAGAATCATGAAATAGTTTAGGTCGGAAGGGGCATCTGAAGATCCTTCTAGTCCAACTCCCTGCTCAAATCAGGATGAACTAGAGCAAGCTGATCAGGCCTTGAACACCTCCAAGGTCAGAGATCCCACAAGCCCTCTGAGCACCTGTATTTGACCAGCCTCAAGGTAAAAACTTTTTCCTAATATCCAACTGCAATTTCCCAAGTTCCAACTTGTGTCTGCTATCTCTCATCCTATCACTGTGCATCTCTAACAACTGTCTGGCTCCATCTTTTCTATATCCTCTGACTGGGTAGTTTTAGACAAGGTCTCCCCAAGCCATCTCTTCTCCAGGCTGAACAGATCCAGCTCCTTCAGCCTCTCCTCAGATGTCCTGTGCTCCACTCTCTAATCAGTTTCACAGCCTTTGCTGTACCCACTCCAGTATGTCCATCTCTCTTGTACTGGGAGCCCAGACCTGGACCCAACACTCCAGGTGCTGGACCACCTCCATCAACCTGCTGGCAATACTGTTTCGTGATGCAGCCCAGGATGCTGTTGGCCTTCTTAGATGCAAGGGCACATTGTTGGCTCATGGTCAACTTGGCATCCACCATGGCCTTTTCTGCAAAGCTGCTTTCCAGCAGCCGGCCTCCAGGCTGTACTGGGGCATAGTGTTACTCTTCCCCAGCTGCAGGACTTGGCATTTCCCTTTCCTGAACTGCACGAGATTCCTGTCAGCCCATCTCTCCAGCCTGTCCAAGTCCTCCCAAGTAGCAGCCCTGCCCTCCAGCATATCAAGGGCATCAAACAGTATTTGTCTCAGTATTGATCCCTGAGGGACCCCAGTAGTTCGTGGCCACCAGCTGGACTTTGCACTCCTGATCACAACTCTCTGAGCTGGCAAGGCAATTAAGTTTTCCACACACCTTATCATCCACAGCCCATATCTCATCAGTCTGGTGATAAGGAAACTATGGGAGACTGTGTTAAAGGCATAGCTAAAGTCAACATCCACCACCCTCTTCTTGTACACAGGGCCCCATCAGAAAAAGGCAGAGACACTGGTCAGGCATGATTTGTCCTTGATAAATCCACATTGGCTGCTTCCAATTCCCTACTCATCCCTCCGCATATCTGCAAATTATTTCTAGAAGGATTTGCTTCATCACCTTCCCAGCAGCTGCAGCAAGGCTGACTGGCCTTGTAGATTCCTAGATTCTCCTCTCCTCCTCACCCTTCTCAAGGACAGGTGCAATATTTCCCTTTTTCCAGTCTGGAGGAACGTTCTCCCAAGCACCATGACCTTTTTATGATGACATAGAGCAGCCACACAATGACATCACCCAGCTTCTTCAGCACACTCAGATGTATCCCATCTGGTCCCAAGGACTTGTGCAAGTCCAAGCAGGTTCTGACTACTAACTCTACCCTCTTCTCGCATGGGTGCTGCTTCACTCCCACAGACACTGCGAGGAAGCTCAGGGACCTGAGAGACAAGCCTTACCAGTGAAAAGTGAGGTAAAAAAAGGCAGCAAGTACATCCACTTTTTCCTTATCACTAGATCCCCTACCCCACTGAGCAATGGGCCCCATGCTCTCCTTAGCCTTCCTATCAATGTACTTACAGAAACCTTTTTTTGTTGTCCTTCACCTCTCCGCCAGCTCGAACTCCAGCTGAGTTATGCCTCTACTACTCCATCCCTACATGCTCAGGCAACGTGTCTGTAACCCCTCCAAGTAGCCAGTCCCTCCTCCTGCACTTCCTTTTTGTGTTTGAGCTCAGTCAGAATCTTTCTGTTCACCCATGCCAGCTTTCTGTTACACTTGCTCAACTCCCTGCACATTGAAAGGGACTGCCCTTGTGCTTCGAGAAGGATGCCTTTGATGATCAATCAGCTCTCCTGGGCCCCTTTGCCCTCCAGGGCAGTTTCCCATGGGATTCTGTCAAACAGGTCAAAATCTGCTTTTCTAAAGTCCAGGGCTGTAATTTTGCTGTTTGTCCTGGTCAATCCTTTCAGAACTTAACAGTCTCAGAGTCACTGCATCTAAAGCTGCTCTCAACCTTTACATCATCCAACAGTTCTTCCTTGTTTGTAGGATATTCTCTAGTATGTTTGTTTACCACCTGCATCAAGAAATTGTCTTCAACACATTCCAGAAACCTCCTGGATTGCTTTCATCCAGGCATAACACCCTTCCAGCAGATACTGGGGTGACTGAAGTTACCCATGAGTACTAGGGCATGCAATTATGAGGCTCTCGCTAGCTACCTAAAGACAACTTCCTCTAACTCCTCTTCTTAATTAGATGGTCTGTAGAAGACGCTCACTTCACCATCACCTGTGCTGATCTGTCCTTTGATCCTTACCCACAAGCAATCTGTTTTGTAGCTGTTCTCTCAACCTCCTTAATCAAATGTTTTATATATATTTTACATCATTACCTGAATATAATTTAACATAATTAAATTCACATATATACTTTATGTATACTACGAGTAAAATTAATTTTACATAAAAATAAATTTACACGATAATTCTAGTAATTTTTTTTTCTTTTAATACTAGATCAGCTGTCCTATGACTGCAAAATTTGTTTATTCTGGAGGGGTCATGTGATGATTATCCATATATTTATGTCTAAAGAGTTCCTTGTATACTATTGCCCAAGATTACTTCAAGCTATGTAATACTGGCCTTTTTATTGAGTAAACTACATTTCTTTGATACAGCACTTTACTTTGTGCAGTCACCTGCTGCTAGGTAACCATCACTTTTTAGCTGGTCATCACTTCACCTTTCTAATGTATTTAATGAAGTCCAGCAGATAATGTTTTGCATCAATTCAAGTTATCAGTACATTCAAAGTTTTGGAATATACACCCGACTCAGACTCCAAAGCAGCTATTCACCTAGTTCTCCACATAATGCATAGATATATCTGGGGAGGACACATGCATGAATTCATTGTCTACCAGATTAACAAGCTGAACCTACTCATCTCTTGGTTTCATATAAGATTAGATACAAGTGCACTAGCAGAACCACGCAATGAAAAAGTCTGGGCTCGGAGAGTGGAAATTAGATTATATTTATCATGAAACTGAAAACAAACTGCTGTTCACAAACAAGTGGCATGATCTAACAGCTCCCTGCCTGCCTCTCCTCTCCTTTTTACGGATTTCCTTCTCCCAGCTCCTTCATTCTCTTGTGCTGCTGACTCTGGTGATTGACAGACCTTTCCATGACTCAACTCATTTCACTAAGCCAGCTGAATCCAGAAAAACAACAACAACATTTTTTTCTGAGATAATGAGTTTTATCAGCCCTCAGTGAGCTCTGATGAGTAAGGTCAGCTAACAAAGCCAGCTGAAGCATGAAGGCAAGGGAGGAAAGGGAGGGAAGGGGAGCAGAATAATCCCTTTTCAGCAACAGTAAGGTATTAGACCAGCTCACTGTAACCTGTGAAAGTGAAGCCTAATTGCAAATTTATTTCATCTTAAAATCCACCTGCAACAGTAATCTCACTGGAAAGCAGAGCTGTGTCTGCCAGTCAGGAGTAAACTCGTAAGAGGAGCCCACCCACTAAACCCGCTGCCAAAGCAACTTGCTCCAAAGCCACTGTAACCAACAGAATTCACGCAAAGAGCATGAGAAGGAACAGGGGAAACTCACTACTGGCACTGCACGTGTCATTCAGTTGCAGTTTTTTTTCTTTCTTTCTTTCAAGGAAGTCCACAGGTTAGGAGATCTCAAAGCAATCCATAAATTCATCACAAACACACAGTAGAAGAAGCGGGTGCAAGGTAAAGGTTGGTTTAGCAGACATAAGCTATATTAAAGAGGAAAAACTAATGAGAAGAACAGTTTCTTATGTCTGAGTGTGATGCACTTGATTTCTCGTAAAAAACAAAAGCACAACAGAAAAGTTTAAGTTCATACTGTTTGTTCACTTTCTCTAAAATAGTACAGTTTGTCTGACTCCTGTTTATATATGGCTAGGTTTTCTCCCTCAAGGGAGTTAAAAATGGTTTGATCCAAACTACAACAAACAGTTCTTACATCCTGACAGCTGCTCTTTAGACAGACAAAAGAAACAGAGGAAGTTTTTATTTGGTTTTGTTCTTTTTTCAAACTGCAAAATACTGAAGCATTGATAAAGTACTCAAGGAACCCCTGGTAAGCAGTAGTTTGGTGTATACATGTTCCACACAACCTAGTAAATGCATGAAAACAAGCACGTCTTCCCAGCACTGTGCCGTGCACATGTCCCTGAATCAGTACAGCAGCCCCAGGGCAGCATACACCCAAGCTAACTTGATAGCAGGGACAGAGCTGGGATGACTGTGCTCCTTCTGGAACACAGAATTAGCTAGTGTGTCTCTGGACAGTCCTGGATTGTACATTATAAGTGTACCTAAAAGACTGGTATTTTTATCCATTTTTTCTGAAACTGATTTTGAACTGAAGATTAGACTGAGAGATTTAAGAGCTGCTTCCTCTGAAACAAAACAAGAACTAAATGCATCTTCCATTCATGAAATAAAGGGAAAAAACGGAAGTACAGAAAAAGTGAGGAAAGGAATCTAGCCCTTGGGGTTTTGTTAGTCCAAAGTGTTTCTTAATTCTACCTTCTCCGACAAAGTAGGGTCCTGATATCCAGCAATTTCTTCCCAACTCTACTCAGACAGATTTAAAATGTCTGGTGAAAACAGACTGGAGTTTTCATAGCTGTCTGGTAGGATATTTGTTTTCTGTACACTCCTCTACTGATGCACATACTCTGTTACAAGTGACCTATCAGCCTGTGGATTTCAAGACTTACCAGAAACCTCTGATCTTTCTATACCCATTTAAAAACTCTTGCTCTGATCCTGTATCACTGTGTCTACCTGCCTTTGTGGGTGGCATGGCAAGTGAACTTTAACCTCTGAGGAAACTGGTGGCAACTAGCTTTGTCCATGCTGACCAGGGTCAGCATCCACCGGAGCATGCAGGCTCATACCTGCACTGCACTGTTTGTGGCCCAGGTCCCCTCCAGACCTCTGCTGACTACCATTGCCCACATGCATTTTTTCTTCGGTTCAAGCTATCAGAAATAATAAAAGGGATGTTCTGCATCCACCAGAGAGAGATATTTACAGCATAAGGCCTCAGCATGACACATGCGTCATAAGCTGTGGGACATGAGGGGACACTTAAGACACATGCCCAGATGCAACAGCTTTAGAGGTTTGTCACCAAACTTGAGGCAACATGGCCACTACCCACATATCTACGGAAAGCTCTCAGCACCTACATGCAAGTTTCTTGGAAGAGACTAGATAGCATGCTTCAAAAACAGGCCCTCAGAAATCAGCACATGTGCTGTACAAGTATCAGATGGGGCTCAAGCTCTTGCACTGAAATGGGGGTAAGCCAAACTGAAACTGCAAGCATATGCACTGAAAAGAGGGGAGGGGGAGAAGGGCGTATCACTTCCTCAAACATGTGAAATACTGCCCTGTAAAACACCTCTCCTTTCTCTTTGGAGAGAAGCAAGCACTGGACCTCTTTACTATACATGCTCCCAGTCATACCTCCTTAGGAAAGGAAAAGCTAGGGATTTCAAATATTTCCCAAGAAAATTCAGCTTCTCACTATGCATTACGAAACTCAAACATCACTCTTTCCAGAGGTTCAAGTAATTATTGGTAGGTAGGCCACCTGATCCTGTGACACAACTGACAGATCTGGGGGATGGCTTCTTGAACAAGGTAACAGTTCTTTAAAAGGGTACAGGGCAAAATATATTAAGATTTTTTTCTTTCTTTTCCAAAACAGACACTATGTAAAATGCAAATCAAAGTTAAAAATGTATGATCTAATTCAAGGTTTCTTGCTTGCTAATTTAAACTACAGTTTAAATCTGATTGAAATCCACCCACCTTTGGACAGAAGCAACCACATTTTGGCATGAAAAGCTGCACTGCCTTTTAAAAGTAACATTTTTTCCAGTGGTTCATGTTCTTCATGGATATAATTTCTGAATAACATTCTGTAATCTGCACTAAAACAGAGTGAAAAGGGTCTTAGGCTTTCAAGTTCAGGAGGGGATGGGAAGAAAGGAAGAAGTTTTGGATGTCACTGTATCTAAGGCATCAACATCATCCATGCTAACGATCAAGCAAGATTCAGATTCAATACATTCCACAAACATGAGTCAAACCAATGCACAACTGAATCTGTTCATATACTTGACATAACCCTGTTCCTTCGCAAATAAATCCACCTAAGCAGCAGCCTCTTTGCAGCCTACATACTTGCAAATGAGGTTTGTGCGACCCTCAATATAAGGGATTTGCTTTTTCAAAATATCTATATATAAAGGTGAAAAAGGGAACAAAATATTAGCAGCAGGCATGGGTAAAAAAAAAAGATGAAGCAAGCCTTACTGATCTTAGTTAGCTTGGTAACAGAAATATGAACAGGTATTTATACAAGCTAATGACGAAAATGCTCAAGTTAAAAATCTCACCATTTCCTGAATATTACTGTTTCCTTAGTCCACCATGATCTAAGGAAAGTTTTTCAAATCTTCTCAGTTTATTCAAAAATCAGTTCTGTACAATAATATAGTTTCATTATTACCGCGGCTTTAGTTACCATTAACAAACATCAACGAATGCTGTATTAGCACCAACTTGCAGCAAAAGCACAAAGGGACATAATTTACTTACTGAGCTGCAAAAGTGTCAAAGCTCAGAAATCGATATTTAAGCAAACAGTAAAATCTCAGATAGTGTACATGGAAAAAAGGTGGAGGAAAAAGTATTGCTTCTCATTGTTGTGCTGCTATCATACAGCCTCCTGAATTTTACCTCGTCTTGCTCGTTTGTTAAGCTTGTCATAGGCATTATTACTACTACCATTCCTGTGTTACCACTGGTCTGGTTATGAGTACACAGGTTATTCAGACATTAGCTTCCAGCAGCATAACAGGTCCTGTATTAGAAGGGGGGTTGCAAATTCAAAGTAGCTCACAGCTTTGCTTACATTTCCAAGCAGCTTCCTCACTGATGTAACGAAAGTGAGAAGTTAGCATGGGAAAGGGGAGATAGCCCCTCAGATCATGAAGTACCCAGGTAAAGGGTCACTCTAACACCTTGACCTTTGCCTCTTGGTGGTATTTCTGAAGATTATTGGTAAATAATGTCAGTTAATTTGCATTAGTATAAACTTATATAACCTTACAAACTAAGGTAAGTTAATCATTCTTATTGTAGGTCCTTATCCATCCTGTCTTCACTCTATTCTTTTTCATATATCATGGTGCTATTCCTTCACTCTTTCCCCAAATAGTTCCCAGACCCTGTTTTCACTTTCACTGTTCCAAGCAGTAAAATTATTTTACTTCTTTCTCCTACTTCTAGCCTAGCTTCTTCCACATCTCCTCCTACAGTAGAGGCTGTCGTTACACAGTTACTTGAATCTGACATTCATTTGGGCTGCTAAAAATTATACTGGGGTGGGTGAGGGGAGAAGCAGAGGAATAGGGTTCCCAGGCAGATCAACCTACAGCAATACCAGAACGATGAATAGCAGCAATCAGAAATACATGATCAGTAGAAAGAAGGGAAGGGAGGATGCCACCTAGACTTACAGCAAATTGAAATGGCCTTGTAAACACAAAATAAGTTCACATACAGTATTTGTCTTCTTTATCTTTTCCATTAAAGAGTCCAGCCAAAGTACCAACCAGAGAAGGCAGAAAACCACCAGATATGCTTACACCATGCTTTGTGGGCAGGAGTGAGCGAGCCGTGCCCATGCTTTGAGCTAAATGAAGCTACGTGAGAAGCATCATACATTAGCTCAGGTGCAGCACTCCACTACACACCAAGACAGACAAAAGAATTTCAAAGCCAAGCAAAACATTACCTTCAGGAACAAAAAATATGTGTATATATATACGTGTATATATATTCCCTGCCTTTCACACTTTGGGCACTAAATATCTGAAATAATCTTCCAAGGTAACAACGTAGTATTCCAAATGCTTTCTCGTTAACTCTGAAAGGCTGGAACAGGACCAATTTGCCTTTTGTTCACCCTGCACGAAGCTATCAAGATAGCAGCTTCAGGTAATCCCTCTTACAGTTCCCCCAAGCAGCAGCTGACCGAATTAAGCCAAACAAACCGCTACACTTACACCCAAGGCTTCTGAGGAACAGCGGTATGAGCTGACAAGAACCGGCCATTTCTTCCCCACAGTGCTGCAGAGATGGGCAATACCATTTGAACCTCGCATAATACTGATATCAAAAGGACAGAAAAGGGCTAACCTGCATGAAGAGCAAGAATACTATTACGAATGTTGTAAAATCAACCGGCACATGATAATTTCGATAACTTTTGGTACCAGCATGGCAAAGGTAGATTTGCCCAAGATTAACCAACTTCTTGGGAATTCTATCTGTAGCAAACAGAATTCTCACCTTAATTTATTACTCCAGCTGCAGAGAAAGAGACAAACGAAACTAATAAACTTCAAATATTGAAGGTGAAAAAGAAGAGAAAAGAAAGAAGAGAAGGCACAGTCCCTCAGAAGGCAGCGTTTTAGACAGCTTCCATTGGAATTTGGCTATAATCTACTCAAAGTAACGATCTAACAGATTCTAAAACATAACTGATACCAGTAGATACACTCATTTGACAGATACATGCAAGTAAAAAGATAAATTATTCCAGACCAAATAAGTTTTATGGTAATCCATATCACACCAAAGAGGTATGGTTGAACAAAAGAATATTATAACTTAAAGGAAAAAGAAAAAAAAGCAACCACAGTATGTACCAACTTTTGTTCCACATTCAAACAGATATAGCAGCTGATCGTGAAGGTGAAATATAGCAAATAATCTTCTTTTTTTTTTTAAAACGTTCATCCTTTTACTATCCAAAAAACACAAAATAAATCCATTTGTTTCAATGAATGAGAAACTAGCAGGTATACTTCACCTATTTGTGAAGGTAATTTCTACAGAAACCTTATTTTTAATCCCATGTCTACTTTTATGGGGGTGGGGGAAGGCTTACCTAAATGCACAAAAGCACTGCTACACTCTGCGTTATCTATAAAGCCTTCTCTGCACTGCTTCTCTCTTCACTTTATTCTAAGCGTGCTTGAGAACAACAGTGAATCCTTGGAGTTGGTCAATACATTGATTAACACACTGTACTGAGCTAGGCAAACAGGATCAGGATGCTTACAGGTGTTCTTTTGGTAGACATCAATTGCACTGCACTAACAAGAAAGTAGCCTCTTTAACAGAAAGAAGCCTAAGACAGACATTCAGTAACCCTGAAAGGGATGATTTCTTAAGAAAAGGAGTAAAGTATATTTTTCTGATCATGCTCAATCAAAATTTTCAGCTCTGTAGTGTATAAGTCAAAGAATAAATAAATATTAGTTAACTTATGGGGCCGAGGGGTGTATGAAAAGACTAAACCTTTTAAATAAGAAAAAAATTCTTTCAGTTTACAGAAAACATATCTACTCTATCACATAAAGAAATGCAAAAGGAGATGCAACCAAGATCTCTTGACACAAATCCAAGCTTTTTACAATTTACTTCATAGCTTATGACTCAGATAAGCTTCCTATGATCACTTTTAGACTGAAACAACTAACTTCCCATACTGCATTTGCCAGTCCATGGATTAGCAAAAACATTATCTCTGTCATCATTTCTCTGATCTTTTACCTTTAGACTGGTAATGCAAGCCATACAGCAGTAAAACCACAGAAAGTCAGTAGTCAACTGTTCAATGGTCTGGCAAACTTTTATAGTCCATCTATTACAACAAACAAACTTACTTCTCCCCAAAAGTATTCTCTCTGAATACCTCTCTTCCATAGTACAAAACAGCAAGTTAGCACATCATTTGTTGATCAGTGTCTCCAATGAAGGGTTTAGTAATTTGTAATATGCTTAGTGTTATCCTGCTACTTGTAGAAATCTCTTTTTCAACAGCCCCCCAAAACATCCAGCTTTCCCCAACACCCTTTCACAGTTAACATTTGTTTTACTTTACCCATACACATCCACACAGTTTAAGGTAGTTTCATTTCTACAGAAAAAAATTCAGTTTTAAGTGAAGTAGAAGGCTAGGTCTTATCTATATGATCTCTACATTCCAGCTCTCCTACCCAAGCCATGTTCATACAAAATCTGTATTAAAACACAAATGTCATGACCTTTTGGCTCCCCTCTCTCATTTATAAATTTCGTAAACACTTACGTTGGTCCTGTGCAGACACTCATTTTGGGTCATGCAGGTGACACAAAAGCTATTTCCTTTCTGTAAAAGGGATAAGTTAAATAGCACATAACTGACCTTCCAGATCATAACAAATATCTCAGTGCTACTTGTATGAGAAAATTAAAGCTGCACGTAAATCTAGGAGTATAATTTTGATAAGTATTTCTTTCACAAGTCTCGGAGGTTTACACAACCCCTGCACCCACCCACATCACCAGTTCCCATGCCACCCCATCAGCTACACCAGCTTAATAACTCTTTTTACAGCTGCACAATGAACGGACCCATGCTAAATGCTTCATTCTTCTGGATTATTATTTTTAACCCACTCTACTTCCCTGACCCGACCTACTGCACAACCACATGTGTATCTGAGCAACTGAGAGAGCAGGCAACAACATGAGAATGTCCCTGGAAAGGACAGGATATGGGAATGGGAAACAAGCAGCCAAGGACAGTCTGCCCAAGAGCCACATAAACAAAAATACTGTGAAAGTATGGCCTAACATTACTCATCAACACACTTCCTCTCATTTGCATTGCCTTTCCTAGTGCATGTTCTCAGTTCTAAACTAACTGTGCAGTTTTGAGCTAGAGAGCCCAGAACGTCAGCCTAAACTAGAATCTGCAAGGCTTTAGTGTTCAGGACTGTTAGGTTCATTATTCTTTTTTCCAATAACGGCAGTGAATTTACTTTTATTCTTTAAAATTGGGTAACATGCAAAGTCATAAGTAATTTCTGCAAAGTCAAAATTAATTTTAGCAATATTCTTCACTGTAAAAAACAAACATTACCTTTGTGAAATGTACTCTAACACTAAGGTACATCTTTACAGATTTAATCTGTATTCTTCTCCTTTATTAATGCTAGACATAAATGCAACTGAGGACTTCCACCCTATGGTTAACTTATTTTCCTTGGATTTTTAGAAGACTAATTCAAAACGACTAGCACATATTCAAACTAGGCACATCCCCCCTCTGAAAGATCAGAAACAAGATGTCCATCTCAGCATGTCCCTGTTGGCCATGACAATTTAGACATTCTTCAAACTGCGTTTGTATCCAGGAGGGTAATAGCTCTTACATTAAAAAAGTCCTTCATTAAGTAGCTCCCCATCACACAGCCCATTACAGGCTCTCATGCCCTGACCTTGCATAGCCTCAGAGTAATGCTGCTTTTAAAGGGAAAACCGAACAGGGTAAATAAACTATATTCTTTATCTAAGGGTAAAAGCAGCAGTAAATGTATTATTAATATGGATAAAGCCACCCCTTCACATATCCCTAGCTCTCTTACTAATGAGAGAGCACTAGTATTCATTTAGAAAGTCTTATACAAAACAAAAGTTATCCACATGTAATGAAGGGTCCCCTAAAAATAACAGGAAAAAACCATACCCAAAACTGGATTTCTCGTCTTAACAGAATTCTCTAATTTCTACCTTGTATTGTATAATGTATATCAGTTATACACCTGATAATGTATGCATGCTCTACAAAGTTTGCTTCAACATACAGAAGATGTCTCTTTTCACACATATAAAGATATCAGTTAAATACTTGGAATTCACTTTTGTTACCATGTCTACAAAAATCGAACATTTGGTCACCAACCCTGCCTCACACAAAATGCAAATTCAGAATTACACAACACTTTCTACATAAGGAACAACTAAATAGAATTGGACCATTCAACTTAGAACAAATGACAATGGGAGAAGGGGGTATATTTTGTTAAAAAGTATAAAAACAAAAAAGAAAAACTGAATGGCATGAAAAAGACAAGTAGGAATCAACTTTGCTCACTTCCCACTAGAGTACAAGAAGTCAACATGTATCAAATGGAAATAGCATGCACAGGTTCAAAACAAGCATGAAGAGCTGCTTCTTTACATGATTTGTAGCAAATGCTGGCACTCTTTGCTACAGGACATAGCCTATACTAGAAGCCTTCAAGGGATCTACTTGCAGTAAGACAAAACCAATAGGGGCAAAATATAAATTCACTGAGGATGTTAAAGATACAGATTGTTTCTGGTCGAGGAAATTCCTAAACACCAAATAGCTGGGAGAGTATTCTAGGGAATTATCATCAGTCACTTGCCCTACTTTTATATTCTTCCCTATGCAACTGGTAATGGCCACTCTTAGAAACAGTGGACCTATAGCTTGATCTAGCACAGTCATTTTTATATCACCTTATAAACTGAAAGCTGGACATCAAGTGTTTTCCAAGGTTTTAATATGTAATCCAAAGGTTTTATCATGTAAGCTGTAGTTCAAACAATTTACAAGCACCTGCTCTAAATATTCTTATTTCTAAATTAATCATCATGCACTGTATTTATTTTTCCTGGAAAATAAAATATCAGAAAATAAGTGTCTTCTGCCTTTGCTTGAAATTTGAAAAATACAATGTAGGTCAATATAAAAGGAATTCTGAAGTTGGTTAATTACTCAGAGGTAATTATACCTGTCTTACCACTAAGGATGACTATTTCTAAAGCTAAAAAATGCTTTCCATTACGATGAGTCTTCAAATTTTTCATAACACTCCAAAACATGTGCCTTTAGGTCTGACATTTCCCATCATTCATCCTTCTCCAAAACAAAACGTTCAATTAAACACCTCTAGTCACTTGAATCAAAAGAAAAACATGAGCCTGTTCATCAAATTCTTCCCTTTTTACCCATTCTTTTCTTTCTTTTTTCCATTTTTTTTAACAAGACTTTCTGAAGCTACTGAAGACTGAAAATTAACGCTTGAAATTTGAGTCCTCTATGACTGTAATGGTTCTGGGTGAATCTGATTAAGTTAGAGCTCTGAAAGCTGCATACTCAGCTTAAGAGTATTACCTTTGAAAAAACTGGTAAAAACAGTGCTCCTTCTGAAACACAGCTATACAGGGTTATACAGTCTTCATACTAAGGCCAAAGCACTGTATAAGATTCCAAGGAGACGTGCAAGATGAGGAATGCTTTACAGCTAACATTACAAAGGACATCCATGAAGAGGACTTCAATGTATGGATTGAGGAACTTTGTTACTGTTTGGAGGATTACAGAGCCAGAGAAGAGCAGGCACACAGAAAACAGTCCCTAGCCTAGCGCTTCATTTTCTGCACTGCTCGGCTTTCCTGCGAAGGCACCCCCTTGCCTCCTCCAGCTCTCAGACTGCACAGGAAAAAGTGATTCCTAAGAGATTCCTGACTTGTATTAACAGCTTAGAAAGACAGAATTTTTCAAAGTGAAAGCAGCAATATTTTAACACCACATCTACCGTCAACACCACATCTACCGTCAACACCACATCTACCGTCAACACCACATCTACCGTCAACACCACATCTACCGTCAACACCACATCTCATTCTACTTTGATAACTTCTGAGTGGCAGACTGCTTCCTAGCCTAGTTTCAACAACAGTCAACTAGAGTCTGCAATATTAGAAAAATGCGAGGCAGATGCACATAGTATTTCCTCCTGCTTTAGCCTGAAACTCCTGCTGCTTCACTTCCTTTGACCCACTGAAGGAATTCAGCGTTCATATTTGAACTGGGTCACATTTCTACAGTTAATTTAAAATTGAGGATTGTGCTATTTCAAACTAGAAGAGCTTAAGTATTTGGATACAGCACGGATCTTCAGAGAATCTGGAGGCTCTAAACTTCTTAATGGCTTCTCATCAGATGAGACAGTCTGCTCACTTTGAGTCTGGATCTCAACCAAATATTAAGCTTTAAACAGTAATCCAAAAAGTGTGGTATTTCAATAAAAATAAAAAAGCCTATTTTGTATTTGCTTTGGAATATCTCGTAAACATCCATTTGCTCTGCTGAAGTTGATTAAGCAACTATGATTTTACATATGAATGTTAAATAAGAACTTCCTCCAGAAGAACGCACATGCTACGCTCAAGAGAGGAAAGCACACCCCAAACAAAGAGTAAGCACCAGGAAATGGGGCTGCAGCAGAACTGAACAGAAATCAGGTGTCAAAGTCAGAGAGTACTGTGTCATTTCATGCTGGAAATTGCCTAAGGTTGACAGGTATGTTATTTGGGAGATGTAGTAAGAAGTTATCTTGTCATTTAAATTCATTCAAAACACAATTCCTCTAATTGCTGTTCCTCTATACAAGGTGCACCTGAAGCCTGAGAATACCAAATTTTTACAAAATGGTGCTTCCACTGTAATTAAAATATCCACATCATTTTAATAAACATGTAGACTCTGAAAAACGTGACCTGAAAAGTAACCAACTTCTGCCTTCCTAGAGGAGAGCTTATTTTGAATTCTTTCATACAAGACCATCAACATCATGAAATGCAGATGCTTCAGGGCTCAAATTTACTCTTCCATATGCAAACTTGAATCAACAAGCAGCCCACTAAATAAAGTGTAGAGCTTGCAAGACATGGGGCATGGTAACAGTCGCTTATATCAGTGACACCAAAGTAGGGAGAAACCAGCTAATCAGTAGTCAAAAAGTAAAACTATACACACAAACAACCATTAATAATGCATAACAATGTATAAAAAGCAGGGGAAAAATGGTGAAGAGGTTAGGTTCCTTCTGTGTGGCAACATTTCCTACTACTTCTCCACACATGCTTCACTCCACAAACCCTTTTAGATACAAATAAAATAGCCATGACCTTTTTTCCTCCTCTGCATGATTAATTACTTAATGTACTACTAATTGGAAAATGTAGTTGAATTTCAAATGCTTTCATTTTCTCAGCATATCATGCTGTCTGGGAAGCACCGATTAAGCTGTTCATCAAAGGTGAACAGACAAGGTCATGTAGGCTGTACCTCTTCAGTTATTCATTACCTGCCCTAAATAGTAATTAACAATGGCAGTATTTCCATAAATCAAAGCTTTTCTGATTACCTTCAGATGATGAGCAGTTGGGGTGGAGGGGTGGTTCAGTATAGGTTTTTTCTATGTAACTTTTCTTCTCCCGTTTGTTTTATAAATACCTTGATCATTCAGTCACTACATCAATTGTCATTTAAGATGTAAAATTTCATTATGAGTCAACAGGAATTCCACACACAATAAAAAATAGATTATTACTACCTTTCTCCCTTCCCAATCCCCCCATCTTTAAGGGGGGATTTTTCCTAAGAAGGTTTCTCAATTATCAAGATTTGCTATTATATTTATTGTTTTCTATTTAATTATCTCTATTATCAAGCTGCAAGTGAAAACCAGTGAGTATGGCGTTGACGCCATACTCCACAAGATTTTCTTAAAAAAGAAACACTTTCCTTCGGTGTACCTGTGCGGTTTCTCACCTTGAGGCAGCTCAGGCGGCAAATAGTGAGGCTCTTGAGCACTGACATGTACCCAGTCAAAGTCATCATACAGGTCTTGGTGGTAATCGCAGGGTCCTGGACCATCATCAAATGTACATCCCCCTAGGAGAGAAACTTGTTGTTAGTTACAAATTCTGTATTTATTTAAAATCAAAGGTCTTCTAAGACTCAGAGGCGTTCCTCCTGGATGCTACAACAAGGACTACGGCACCCACACAGCCTATGGCCCAGTTCACAAGCTCACCTACGCAAAGCTAAAATCCTCCAGCACCTCATCCATCTACGTTCTTCTCTTTAAAATCTCTCTGCTTCACACAGCCAAGTTCCCTCAACAGTACCTTCTGTCAGAGCATGAAGTCACAGATTGAGTCACTGGGGCCTACATGAAACCTGGCCCGGTGTCTGCGCAACAAAAGGCAACAGGTCGCCTAGACCGGCGTGGGGAGGGTGGGCACAGAAAAAACCAAATGCACTGGATAGAAGAGGTGTAAATCAACAACCCTGATGCACTGAAAGCAAAAGTAGTTCAAACACTGACTATAAGAATAAACACTGTGTTCAAAAGAAAAGCACTCAGACAATATAATTAAAATTACTCAGAAATGAAATAATTACTGCAGAATGGATTTGATGATCTTACTTTATTAAATCAATCCAGTGTAACAGAACACCAACGAAAGGCTCTTTTTCAGGGTCACATAAACAACGAATATAAAAACCTTTCAACAAAAGTTGTGAGGATAAGTGACAGGGAGGAAGAGGAAGGTTAAAGAGAGTTAAAAAAAAATCCTCTGTAACAGTAATATCTACTGTGCCTCATTCAGTAAATTAACTACATTTTCTACTCAGGGCAAAAAAGTAGTGTGGGAAAAAGGGAGAAGAAAATAGGATGATCAGAGGAAGAGATCAACAATGGAGACAGAAGAAAGAAAGGAATCAAGAGAGTCTGGTAGAAGAAAAAGTACAATGTAAACACAAGAAAATACAGATGTCATGCACAGAACTTTGCAGCGTCTGTTATCTCCATTCATGGTAAACTGTCCTTGGGTTCACTCCTTCTGCTCGAAAATAGAAGGCCCAAAGGAAGTGAAAGAGAAAACATAGCATGTTCATCTTTATTTAGGCAGTATCTTGTAATCCAGAAAAGAAGTTACATAAGAACTCAAGAATCAGATTATAAGTGGCTCTCGGAAATAGGACAAGATATTTCTTGCAACCTCTCCTCTCTGTTCTCAGTAGTTTGGGCACATCAATCCAACAGACTACTCCCACTGTCACAATCAAAACTCCTGTTGTTAAGAAGCCAGAATTCTTTCCAGAAGACTTTCTAGAAGAACAAGAACATTTGTTTTAACTTCATTACCCAACTGACTTTTTTTTAAATATAGAGTATGGGACAAGTATTAAAGATCAAACAAACAAACCATCCTTACTCTAATAAATTCAAATTTAACTGTAAAATGAATCACCACCATTGCAGCAAGAAAGAATACTCTCACATGCCTGAAAGGGTCTTGGTAGCCCACACTATACCTGAGAGAAAAACGTGGCGGAGGTGGGAAAGTGGGAGGATGACGACAAAGAAAAGTTACAGTCTGTGCTCAGAGAGTAAGGAAAGGACTGGACACATATTTCAAACTGAGCATAAAGTATTTTTACCTGCACAAAGTGAGTATTTGAATTTTATCCAAGATGCAGATAGTCTGCAAAACTAAAGTATTCATGTTTGGGGAAGGAAAGTCTTTTTTACTAAAAAATTTCAGCAGAAAATTTAGAGTATGTTCCAAATTGAGATTATACATCATATTCAGAAAGAGACTACTTAACTCCCACAGTTCTGAGTATTTGTCATTTTGAATAAATGAAAAAACAGCCTATGTTTCAGCTAATTCTGCTTCCCCAAAAACACTGTCAGACACTCATTCTAGGGCACTGCTAGGACTAAGTGTTAACCAGTGCTTTTAGCTAGTAAGGACAACACTAAGAGGAAAAAATATTCTAAACTTTCCTGTTAACTCCCTGTACCAAAAAACCTTAAAACTTCACATTCAGCACCATTTCCACTTCAGCAAAACCTTCTCACATATTACACTGACAACAGAGGCACAACAACAACACAAACCACTGAACCAACATTTCATGTGCTGTACCAAGTTGATTGCTGCATCAGTGTCACTGTCAAAGATCACAAGACGCAAAAGGAGAAGTATTTGTGTGCCAAAGAATCATTTATGTCTTTGAAAGTTCCAATACCCTATTACCACCAAGAGACTTTTCTAATTAACATCCATCATGATAAAGCCAGAAAGGCTTAGAACATAAATTTTGTTCTTTGATTTAACTTACAATACACTGCTATGATCATTCTACAGCAAAAAATGTACATTTCCTTAGACATTTAACTGATAAATGAATAGCAGTTTCCCTTAAAGGGAAGCTATCACTGTCTGCTGTCACAGAACCAAAATGACATATGGCTTTGAAACACATGCCTCAGGGCACCCATTACCCTTTTTAATGGTTTAAGTGCCCTCGATATATAAATTTAAACTACCAATGGATCTTGTAGACTCATTTGGAAGATGAATGTTCTTAATTGCTCATCTTCGTGCCCACTATTAATTCTAGTTATCATGGTTCTGATTAGTAATAACAACGAGCCTGTTAATCCAACCTGCATTCTGGGTAGCACATTGCTACTGCATCAACAAAACAAGCAAGGGCCATGTATTGCATACACACAAACAAAGTTTATCAAGGTGGATTATCAACCTGCTATAAAATCCATCTTATAAAGAGAACTGCTTAAACCCACGCACTTCACCTCATCAGCTATCTTAGCAACAAATACAGGACATTTCAAGGTAAGTAAAGTAAAAGCCAGTGCTGTAGCCATTTGTCCAATGTAATATCATGAGACAGACTAAGCATTTGTAAATCCTTTGCAGATTAGTTCTTATGACTTAAAGCATGAACAAATTTGGATTTCTCCTTCTCTGTTTTAACAGTCAACTGCCTGCAGGCTATTTCAGTAACTCGGGGTACTAAGCAATAAACCTAACGTAATATGGTATGTGGAACACAGAAGGACAAGAGATGATGGGTGGATGAACCCTGAAGTAATGGTATTGTTCCCAGTTGTTTATTCAAAACTATATATATACATAATATACATTTCTAGTTTACTATATTCACATATATATTATATACACATCAATCTTTAACCACTCAAACATAAAATGAAATTTGACAAAAAACACACTGTAGGTAAGGACTTCTTAGCACCCTAATTCAGTTACTTTGCCAGTACTCAAAATAATGTAACTGTATTGTTCAAAGAAGAAAGTGGACTCCCTTGATGAATGCTCAGTATCTGCCAGCAGGATGGAGCAGCTGAAATCAGCTACACTTACGTGACATTTGCCACCCAATTCTTCGAGGATAGTCTGCTAATAGTCTACAAATGACAGCTACAAACCTCCAGCTCAGGCAATTGCAACTTTCCCCAAAACAACTCCATCAAATATACCTGACCACCAGCCAGTGGCCTGTCACCTGCACCCACCACACTCCTTTAGCTGATGTTTAGCCTGCAACTAATTTATCTTCAACAGCTGGTATTTGCACAGACCTACCAACACACATCACAAAAGCTATGAACACAGGCTTGTATGTCCCTGCACAGCTTTCTGGCAGGAAGGCACACAGCACCACCACTCAAATGCCCTCAGACCGCACAGTACCTAAGCCTACGTCTACCACTTGGGCCTCCCTCGGACCTCTACCATCGTTCTTGAGGTCAAGGGAACAAGCGAAGACCAAAGCAAGACAGCAGCCTGGGTTGACCCAGGCCACAGTCACCTGTGCGGAAGCCCCGACAGCTTCACAAAAGAAAATCAGCTGGTCTGTCAGGAGCAAACACCTAAACAGCAGCAC
Organism: Dromaius novaehollandiae; assembly: GCF_036370855.1. Classification (NCBI taxonomy): domain Eukaryota; kingdom Metazoa; phylum Chordata; class Aves; order Casuariiformes; family Dromaiidae; genus Dromaius; species Dromaius novaehollandiae. The sequence goes on from NC_088100.1 coordinate 60,307,927, forward strand.
CAGAGCTACAGTTCTCATCATCTAGTAAAACGGAAAGAGTTTTAAATCCAGACACTTGTTTTGCCAAATGGCTAACTGCGTTTTGGGTCAATCAAATTTGTTCAGTGTTTGAGGAAGCATTTAGGAAACATTTATATTCCACAGAAATGAAGCAAATCAACAGTTCACCATTTCTAACATCTTTTTCCTGAAGCTTCACTGTGTTACTAACTTCAGCTTAAAAACACCTAGGACATGCACACATTCCTTTCCAGCATCCTTCTTAAAAGAGACGTTATAAATCACTCTAGCCTCATAAAAGTTTCCTGAGTACATGTCCATTTTCATTTATAAAAGAGAGAATCTTAAATGTTCATTACAAGAAGAAAGAGATGAATACCCTACACTGAACTCTACAGAAAGAAATTAAAGCTCCACTAAATGGCAAGGTCATTAAGATCAACCTCAATTTAATCTTAAAATTCATCTTAAAATCTTTAAGATTAACTTAAATTTAATAATACAGACCATACAGTCAGGTTTACATGTCACATATAAAAAGCTATTTCAAGATACTTGAATTTAAAGACAAATTACATTTTTTTTCAACATTACTACAGTATTTCTTCAGCAGCTACACTCAGTCTTGACACCGCTCTGCAATTTTGATTTCTCCTACAGCCATCCTTTCATATCGACCCAGGAAAGAAGAGCTGAACTAGTGTTTTATCATGTTAAAATACAGATATGCTAAAGACTGGAAGACAAGCATGCATCAGGAACTTGCACCGATAAATGCGGAAGACCAGTACAACTTTACTGTGGCCTCCCAAGCTCATCAGCTCAGAAGAAGAAAAAAAAAAAAAAAAGATACTCAGATTTTGAACTAATCATTAATCTAACACAAGGGTTCTCACTACAGTCACATGGCTTCTAGAAACCTTTTATGCCAGTTTTCCCATTTAGAATAGAAGAACAGAAGCAGCCAGTGGCATATCTTCTGCACACCAAAATTTCATTCACCTGGAAAGTCATTAAGAATGGCATTATAGGGATGCTATACTACAGATTACCTACTAGCTAAAAGCAGTCATATTCCCACATACCACCTAAAAATTCTGTAAGTCAGTTTTCATAATCAGATCTTAACAATTCCAGTGCCCTTTAAAATATACTCAGAAAAGCAGTGGTACTAAAACAATTTCAAATGCTAAAAAACTACTAAATAGTGATAAATTAAATACTAGTTGGTAAAACTGGCTGATGAAGAATAATACACACTTAATGGCCATGCTTTATACCACCTAAAAAAAAAAAAAAGTCATGCACTGGGGAAAAGGAAAGGCTGGCATACTTTCTGAAATTCAGACTGAATATGTTTCTTTGTCTGATGTCACACTTTCTAGGAGACTAAAAATAAAGACCAAAAAAATTTGAATATAACAAATTGAATGGAATGAAAAACAAATGACAGAAATAAGGACCTTACTGTGAAGTCTCCTATAGTAAGTCTCTATCCACCAGAACTCCCAAGCACATTCTCACAAGATCTGACCCCAAGTTTCAGAAGCTAATAGCAGAAAAGAATGAAAGAAAACTGCATCTTCTGGTGTTGGGGTAGGGACGGACAGGGAAAATGGGAGTACTTGATTTGTTTTTTTTAAAATAACTAGGCTATAGAAACGAAGGACATTTCTAAAATCAATTAGCATTGTAAAGGATTTTTTTTCTGCCATAAAATGGCATATATAGAAGCGCAGTAGAAATAAGACATTTTTACAGTTTATTTCTGAGAAGTATTATTGCATCTGACTACTTCTGGTACCATGCAAAATCGAAAACATACTAGTAGCATCTTAGGTTTCATTCATGCTCCTGAATTGAACCCAGAAATTCATCCACTAAAAATGAGATCACTGAGATGGGAAAAAAATTAAGTATGGAAAAAACAGTTGCACTACAGTTACACAACAAACTTTCTCCACCATAACTTTTCCCTTATAAAGGAATCGGTTACTGACGGCTTCTTGGGGACTTATATGTATGAAGGTGTCACACCAAGAATGAAATACTCTCTTCTCATCCAGTTCAAATGACTAGTTGGAACAATCTGCTCTTTTTATTCAACAGCATGCTTTTATTTTTCTCCACCACCTGCTGTAAAAGCATAATGACTAGCTCTAAATCTATCAAAGTAGATAGCTCCATGGTAAGAACCCAGTACAAAATTATGTTTATCTGGGGTGTCAGATAAAAGTCCTGAGAAATTTTTTCTCCTCATACTGATTGGTGAATTTGAAGCTTGAAGAGGATAAAAGTGCTATATCAGGTTTTTTTGTCAGACATACATCCAGGAACAGGGTCTGCTTTTAAAATCACCCACCTACTACATTAATTTACCTGCATCTATCACAGCATGCCTCATAGCTCAGGGTGTCTTTATCTTCCAAAGGCATTACATTATTTCTTTCCCTTACAACTATTTTAAAACACCCTGATTACAGAGCATTCAGATACCTAATAAGAATATACTATGAATTGCCATTAATGCTATTTGAGAACAAAATATACTGACTTATCTTAAAGTGTTTATGTTCAATACTACTAACTAAAACATAACACTGACATAACCTAAATTAACACAGGGCATCTAAAAAGGCAGAAGTTCAGAGACATTATTTAATTAAAACATTGCCATGAAAACGGCAGTACTTAAGAAAAAAAGCTACAGGTTCTCCTTCACTACAGAGAGAACTCATACTAAATATTAACAACATTTTTCTTCTTTGCAAAAGTATCTTATTTCATAGTACTAGAATTCATTACCCAAAACATAATTGATTATAATTAAGAGCAGTAAACACAAAGTAAACTCAATTACCAACAAACTGGTTTTGTTTTTAAATTTTCTAGCTTGCTTCCCATTATCAGTATGTTTTAATCAGCCTCTTAACTTATAAACTTGAACAAGAAACTGCAAGTCTCATCCAAAAACATCAATGGAATGTAAGTGAGGTTAATCAGGAATATGCACAACTACATCTAACTCAGTGTTATTTTATTTTTCATTGTAAGGCTTTTGTTGTCGTTAGAACAGTCAAAATAATCTAAATACCTCTGTAAACTAAATATTTTGGAAATTAAAGTGGACAAAAACTCCTAAATCACTACATGCTATAAATCACCATAACATTAAAACCCAACACATACATCCAACCTCCCCACACAAAAGCTGTAAGAAGGAATCATCACCAAAATAAACAACAGAAATGACCAAAGAGGTCATCAGCTGAGCCCCCATCTATACATACTTTTTTCATATAAAATCCCTATTCCATACTTTACTTCTGATTAATAAAATATAGTTAGCTAATTTTATAAAGGAAAGACAGGGACTTGAAATCCATTAAGCACGAATTACACAGAACGTAGGATGTCTCATTAGGCCATCCTTTTCTGCCATCTTCAGGAAAAGATCTCACTATTAATACCAGCATTTATCCTAACTGTCAATTTTGGGAAACTGTACATTCACAATTAGATGTCATCTGCCTGACCATGCCATTTATTAGATGCCTTCTCTTAAATCACAATCCTTCCCCCTCCACAGTAGGACGGGGAAAGGCTTCTTTGCCTCTAACAATCTCTAAGGCTTCTTTGTCTCTAATAATGTAATATCAAACACTTTGCATTGATAGGCAACAGGAAAACTTCCCATGCTTTACCAGCAGCAAACAAGATGGAAAAAGGAAAGAGCTAAAGAGGGGACAAGATCAGTCTCTATGAAACTATCTGTCCTTCAGTCTCTAAGTTACACAAAATTTAATCTAAACAAAAGCATCTTAAATTTTTTCTGATTCTCCAGGGAAAGGCAGGTTTGCCATTCTTTAGTGCAGAGGCAAAAACAGCTAGCTATAGAGAGCTACAGCTGTTCAATGACTTTTTCATGTTTTCTTTATCCTCACCTAGCGTGGGCAAGGCAACAGACAGCAACTAGCCATGCATATGCAGATCGCTTTATATAACTGAAGTTATCAAGACAAGTTCTGTTTCAGTTCAAAACATATTCCTAAAACTATGAAGAAACTCAATAGAAAGCTTCATAATTTCATGGAATAATGAAATAGCGTCAACATCTGCAAAATACGAAAGCCATTTGATATTTTGGCTCAAAGGCTACAAACTTTACCATTCCTGCTGTGCACTGGGCAGACTTCTGACCAGTTGCACTGCTGACAAGCAGTCTTATCATTTGAACACAAATAAGTGGGGGAAATAAAAGATCATGTACTTTATATTAATAAATATTCTCATGACTATACTGATAGTTATTAGAATGCCAGCAAGCAAATTCCATGACTTCGATGAGGACACAACTGAGAGGTCCAAAATGAAATTAATCACTTTGATTATTTATGGATAAGTGGCCTCATGTTGCTACTTGTGAAAAAAAAAAAAAAAAAAATCTTTCTTCAAGACACTATTACTGCTTATAGAAAATCTTATGTAGATATCGCAGTCTCCAGCATTTCTCTTAAATGTTCTCACAATACACTGTTAAAAGTTAATGGATAAGAATGCGATTAAACTCAGTAGGAGTGCTGAATGAAGACAGCCTACATCCATTACATTAAATCACAAAATTTTCTGTAGATTCAGCGTGCTAGGTTACTTTGTATTCTGCTCTCCAAGACAAAAGCTGAAGCAAGGACTTAGAAGAAAAAAAAAAAGTTTACAGGCAAACTTTTAGCTGTACTATTCATGTCATCTATTAAATGGGAAAAGCAAGCCTAACTACACTAGCCACCCTATTAAAACTTTGACAGTGTAACCTTAAAATAAGGTAACAGGGAAAAATAAGTTATTTAAAATTTTGTTCTAAAAAACATCCTCTATCAAGAGCTGATAAAGGTGTCATAATTTTGCTCAGTGGATGAAAATGAGGAGTTTCCTGCTGGACAGTAAGAGCAGCCACTCAAACACAGGAAAGAGTCTTATCTGAGGAAAGCAGAAACTATCATAAGTTAATACAGCATCACTGCAGAAGCAAGACAAACAAATGCGCAAAAGGGGAAGTGTGCGCAAATTATACAGACCAGATCATAGAAAGAGCTCAAGGAACACAAGAGCAAAGACCTCACAGGGGATTACAGCAAACAAGAAAGCAGAGGATTTCACAGAAGACGACAAGCACTAGTCCAGGAAGATTACTCCCCATTTCTGCCATCGACAGGCTTGGACAGATGTATGTTCACCGTCCTTTTACTGGCCTTTCTAAGGAAAAAGAAAACGAGGATGGGATGAGCAGCGGGGAAGCAAAGGAAAAACAGGAGTTTTAGAGATGTGACCGGACAAAGCAGGAGACTCAGGCAGAGAATTATAACCATTAAAAAAAAAAGCTACTGCTTATGCATACTGTTTTTAATAAAAAGTGAAGAATTCTGTTTTGATAAGACTATGCATAAAAACGTAATGATCATGCAAAAAGAGAGATCAAATTAAATGCAAGGAAATGGAAAAAGGTCTGATATTGAAAACAACATAAGCTGTTACAGAAGGTCATTTCTGAAGCTGCAGAAGGAGGTAAGTCCAAGAAGGAGGAGAGATGATTGAAGAGTCCAGTCATAGAATAAAACCAGAGTCATAGGAGGAGGATGGCAAGGACCTCTCAGAAGAGATTTTTTCAAGAAATGACATCAAAGTACATGAAGAATTATGCAAGCAGTGAATCATAAAACTCAGGCAAATGAATGAGAGAAGATAACGTGTAATATTGAGATCAAAAGATTATATTCACACACACACAGGCACTGCCAAACTAAAAGCCAAATCTTTTTGCATCAGAAACACACAGCATGTTTGCAGTTAATGCTCTAGTTGAGAAATATTCTCAACGGAGTGGCTTTGTGAAACAACAAAACAGATAAGCCTAAAGGTTAGATGAATTCCACCCTAGACTGTACAGTGCAGTAGCAGCATTTCAGAGCCAGTCATTTGTCCCATGTCCTGATGCCATAATGCCCAAAGCATAATAAAGAGCAAAGAAACATGAGCCCCATACTCTTACAATTTCAGCACATAAATAAAAAGGTGTCCCTTTATGTTATATGTTGCACAGAAGTCAAGTACAAGAAAAACTATGGCTGAAAACTGTCTTGGTAGGCACCGATAGGCTACCAATAACAGGTTCTGAGTGCCTATGCCAAATTACCATTCAGGCATAAGTTTTTAGGCCTGAAATACATTTTTTAATGAAAGCATCAGCCCAATGCTAAATAGTAGCCAAAGAGACAATTCAAAAGTTAGGAATTATACAGAAAGAGAGAAAGATTAAGAACATTTCTTTGTAACAATATAAACCTGTGAAGCAGCCACATCCACACATGGTATGTGTTTCTGGTCTCCCATCTCATAAGGGTTATAGCAGAAACAGAAAAGGCTTAGCAAACAGCCAGTACAGATAATCATAGGATGTTCAAAGTATTAGGTATAATTTAACAGACTATGACTTTCCAGCTAGAGACGACAGAGGAGAAGTGACAGAAAACTGCTTAGTGACATATAACAGGAGAACAAAGATCAACCATCCTTTTTCTACACAAACATTACGGGGCTTCAAACTAAGTTGTTGGGTATCTGGATCAAGGCCAAACACTGCAATTTTAAGCTGTGGGACTCCCTACCACAGGATACTATAACTGCTTGAAGTCTATAGAGAGTCAAGGAGAGGCTGGTATTGGCTGAGTTACTAAATACACAGACCACTTTTGGCTCAGAAAATAACATGACACATATTGGAGCCAAGACAGTATTGTGGGAAAGCACACCTTCAGACTTGCCCTGTTCTTATACTTTTCTCTAGTCACTGGCATTTAGAGAAAAGATATTGGGCTAAATCAGCCTTTGGTCTGACACAAGCTATTGTATATTCCCAAGTGTTTTCCCTTTCTTCAACAAAATTAAGCCATAGCTATTTGATTTTATTTTGAGGACTAACTATCTCAGACACAACAAATTAAGGAGGGAGGGAGGAAGGGAGGGAGGGAAGGATGTTATGTTGAATGGAAGAGAATGAGCTAAAAAGACTAATAGTAAGACTGTGACATAAATCAGTAGGAAAGAAATCAGAAGAAATAATGTCCCAAATACACACTGTTTTAAGTAGCCTAATATCTGAAGGTTTCTGCTGGCAACTCTCCCTATCACTCTCTCATCACGTGTAATCCTTGGCAGCTAGGGTATTGCCCAGGGCAGGGGAGTGCATATGAACAGGTCTCTGCAAGGAAATGGCTGCAGACAGTTCTGAGAATGAGTTCATGATACCGATGTAGCCCTGACTTCAAGATAAAGTTAAAAGATACACACTCACACTTTTTGCTCAGTAATTACAAACCATGTATGCATATGTATAATCCTGTAGTAACTTTTTTTCCCCACTAAATAGCACTGACAACTTCGTAACTGAGGCTGCAATCACAACACCAGCTAGACTCTGAAAAGGACACTGTATTTTAAGTCTTCCATATGATTCACTCTTAAGAATACAGAAAGTACCTTCTGTATCTGCCATTCCTATTTAAAAAGTGTCAAAACTGGCTTTTCATACTAACTTCACTTTTCAAACTAGACAAAGCATTTACACATCCAACCAGAATTTGTGCAAATATTACATACCTATGTATTCATGACATCTTTTAAGCCATCTTTTGCCAGTGTATTCACAAGAAAGGGTATACGAAAGAAAGTCTTCACTTTTTGGCTTGCCTGTACCTAAAAAGAGGCAGTCTGCTAGGGAAAGGAAGGAGGTACGGCAGCTAGATAAATTTCCAAAAGTATCAGAAAACCAAGAATGAATTAGAAGTCATACTATTTCTCAACAGACAATGAAAACCTCTTCGGGGGGGGGGGGGGGGGGGGGCGGGGGAGGTCCCTGAAGAGTTTCATGTTTAATTTTTTCTTAATCTGAGAGAACAAATGTAAATTATTTCAGTGGACGGTAAGTTTCTTATTTTTCTCTACTATAGCTTAAATTGCCTAAATAGCTAAAAATTGCCTAAAAATTAAATACTAAAGCTTAAAAAAAAAAGCTAAAAATTGGCTCTGCATTATCAAGCTGTCATTTTAAAGTTAAAATACAGAACGTAATGCAGAGCAATACAGTCAGAAGAAAATGCTTCATAAGGAGCAAAAACCAAGAAAAGCATTACAATGTTTAATACAATATAAAAATCAATATTTAATAACCAACACATAATGTGGATGCAATGAATAAAGCAACAAACGTAATAAAATTTTGCTGGTTTTAAATTGAAACACTTCAGTACCAGAGGGATATACAAAATTTGTAATAAAACAACACCCTCCAGATAGGACCAAAAGCATGGGGTTCCCCCTCCCATCTTCTGCCATATCACAGCCCATCCCATTAAATATATAAAATTGTGCGGGGGGGGGGGGGGGGGGGGGGGGGGTCGTTTATTCATACTACCCATACCAGCAGGTCAACCACACTTTCACCAGGAATGAGAAATAAGTGATATAGACTATTGAAAGTTGCTGTTTTAATTTGAAGCACAAATTCATGTCACCCACTGGCACTGTAAGATTGTGTCTTCTTTTGATTTTCATCCTGTAATTCTGAATGCCTGTGGACCCTTCAAAGAGACAAAGATAGACTGCAGGCCTTCTCAGCTACATCTCACCTCTGGGCATCTTCACCAAAAAAAAAAATTTGCAAATATTATCTACATACAATTGATTTCAACCTATCCCTGTTCCAAAGGGCTCTCCATGCACCTAAACTACATCTCACCCTGTCCTTCTGACAACATCAGGCTATCACGAGCAGCCCAACACAGTTACAACAAGCCTTTTACTCTGCTTTTCTCCAGTCTTGATCACAGGCCAGCACCTCTTTTCTCAAGCATTGCAGACATTGCCATCCATCATTCCGGTCTACATTTAGGTCTCTTTCTATGCCCTTCTCTCTAGGTATGTCTCATTTTTGAGGAGTAAGTAATAAGCATTTCTGAAATACACTTTTTCTGCAATTCTCTCTCAGCTTTCAGCTCTCCTTAACCCAATCACTTCAGCATCTCCTCTATGCCCTTGACAAATGCATCTGTCCCACTCTTATCTATTCATGGTACTACTAAAAAGATTCTTTTTCACAGCCCATCACTTTGGCTGCATTTCACTTTCACTTCCTCTCCATTTCAACATAAGTAACATTTTTGTAACCATTCACTGTATATGCCCACTTACAGAAAGCCAGCCAATTCAACTCAACAAAACTAGCAGCAGCAACTGTAAGAAAACTATTCGTTTTTGTTGTTACTCGATTTGGTTTCTTCAGTTTTAGCCAGTTAAAACAACCCAGGTGAAGGGATGGGATTGAGGGGTCAAACAAGTGCGAGAAAAAGGAAGTGACGGGAGTCTGCTAACAAACCTATACACCATAATCCCTAGGTAATTTGTCCCAACTGTGGAACATGCTTGTAACCAGCCATAGTTTGCAGTGCCTACAGGAACAGCTCAACTGAATAGACCTTATGAGTCTATATGAGGACTAATGCTCTGATTTTTTTTAAACCACTAATCAATGTTACCCTTTACTCTGTACAGTACAGTTACCAATGCTGATGACATCTGCTTGAGTACCTAATCTTAAATCTTTTCTAATCCAGAGGGTACCAGGAAATGCAGACTGGCAGTTACAGCTGACTTGTACTGCAGTTGGCACATTTTCCATCTCGAGCAATGCTTTTGGGCCGTGGTAGCTGAGTGTTTCCAAAAAAGAACTCTAACAAAACAAGCCACATCTGCTCTCTCTCAGCAGGTCTCTCATTTACCAGCTATCTGCTAAAATTGGATGCAATCCCCCCCTGCCCAACCCAAAACACACCATAACTGTCTACATAGCAGGAGTACTGGATCTACCTAGGAATCACTCATGCTCTCTGCACATCTGCTCTTGATCTCTGCTACTCAGCAGCTGAGTATCACGTACCATTCTGGCCCCACCTACCCTACACGTAGTGAGCTATCATGCAACTCCGCATTACTATGAGTGTCATTTCAGACTACAGATGGTATCTCTACCCCAGCTGCCACTGCTGAGTCATACTGCTCTACCATGTGCTCACTTAGAAAATACATTAGCTAAAATAGTCGCAAAGATTGAAAGCTCATCTGACTTATTGTACCCAGATCTGTTACTGCCAGCTTTGTCACGTTGCTGTTTGTGAGAGGCAACTAACTTAACTGGCAGGAATAACGGGACACACTGTAAGAGGGCAAAATGACATTCAGCAACCAGCTTCTCATCTTGCTGATGACTTCAGGATCCTCTTGGACTGTTCCTACATGGGTCACAGGGAGCCGCCCTGGTGCAGAGGTGCTGTGCTGGGCCCAGCTGTAAGGGAGGGACGGCAGCTCCCAGCCCCAACACAGCAAGCAGCAGCCTTACACGAGGCAGCCCCCAACCCAGAGATGTCAGGTGCTAACCTAAGACATTTCTTTTCCAGAATTGCTGTGGCTTGATTTCTGTACATACACCAACAACACTAGTAATGAAATTTTAACTTTGATTACCAGAAATGTTTTTCTACCTCCTTTCTCCTAATCCATCTACCTTAGAAATCTGAAATAGTAATTGCTTTTCCCACATCCAATCCATAACCTGGAGGACTATAAAATCCTAAAGAAGAGGAAAAAAGTGTTAGAAATGGAAAGCATTAGATTGCTAGTTAACAGGGAATACACGAGATGAAGGGGACTGACTACCAGAGAACTTTTTTTTTTTTTTTTTAAAGCATACACTTAAAAAAGAAAACCCACTCTCAACCACCATTATACTTCGTAAACAAAACTTTAGGGTAGATAAGATGTTCTCAACTCATTCAAGACACATGACTTTCTGATCATATTACAATTACGCAATTAATAGGGATAAAACAAAAAAAGAAAGTCATCACTGACTCTGAATCTTAAGCAACAAGAAGCAATCACTAAAAATCATGATTCTACCAGAACTATTTTGCAACAGCAGGATAGGATAGGCAGCTAGGATATAGTGGTCTTTAATAAGCAGCACCTTTCATGAGGCTGGTAAAGCAGGTCAAATTCCCAGCCCTCCCACCCACCTTTGTCTTATTTATCTTTGGACATAGCACAGAGGAAATGTAAAAGAATATACTACTCTACACCACCAAAAACAAACATGCATTTAAAAAGTACTGAAAGACATTTTGAAACAGCTAAGATAGCTGGAGAAAAGAGAAAGGACTACGGACATTTTTCATTAGGCCAAATACTTTTTAGTATAAATGTTAGCCTGATGAGCGTTCAAAAAGTTTTGTGTTTTCTTCTCCTCAGGAAAAAGCAGACATTTTCATCCTATGATACAGTCACTGACCTCTCACGCTTTCAGTTGCAGCAAAACAAAAGTCTACAACTCCAATTTCAGAAAGTAAGTAAAGTAGGATCTAATTTTACTTGTTTCTAAATTGCACATCTGTAAAGGAATTAAGATTATGTTTATTCAATCAACATTTTCAGGTCACCTTTAGATCTCCTGGTACCAATTCGTGTGCTAGACTAATTGCTTGAGTTTCATTTTCCTTTCTTCTAAAGAGATGATTTATATTTGTAGCAGTAGACCTTGAACAATAAGAGAAAGAAGAACTTTCTTGTTTTGCCTTTTTTTTTTTTTTTGAAAGCTTCAAAAGAAGTGTTCAGTTTGTACTATTCAGAAAAGGTGGCTTCTAGGAAAAAAGAAAACAAACTTCTCATCTTAAGTTTTCTAATTTTTCTATCTATTCAGCCCACAAATTGCAATTAAAAAAATTATAGTCAATCATACTTTTAAGTACTTCCATATAAGACAAGCATCATGTATATAATGGGGGAAAAAATCCATTAAAGTACCTGTTATTTAGGAATTGCAAATGACATTATCATCAAATTCCACACAGTGAGCAGAAGATAAATTATTACAGCTGCCCAGCAAATATGCAGCCCAAACAACTGCCACCTCACTGAGGTCCAAAACTAATCAGTTAACTGTCACAAAGTAGTAATGATTTGAGGTAACCACAGAAATACTTTTGCTGTAGACCTCTTACAACTGTACTTTTCACAATGTTATTTCATCATGAAAATTAAATTCTCTTATGTTTCTACAAGATGCAAACACTGCCACTCTTCCTCTAGCAACTAGTCAAGAGGAAGAGAGTCATCATCATTTTGGACAAATATACTACTTAGGCTATGGGAAGGAGCCTTGAACACTGCTGCTGATGTAAAAAAATCTAAGAAAGAAAACATCAGCTGAAGAGGAATAAAAAGCAAAGGAATACCCCACAAATAATACTGTTGTACCTTAGGACAGATGTCTGCCTCAGAGTTCTCCTACCACCTGGGGCTGAAATATGTAAAAGCAATGTGAAATAAGCTTTAGATGCTACTCAGGATTAAATACTCACAGTAGGAATAAGTAAGTGCAGACTAATGTTAGATTTTACAAGAACTTTTTAACACAGATTTTTGTTGAGGCATGAAGTTGTGCATACAGGACTATTCACACAAACTAATGTTTTTAAAGCAGCAGCCTTCCTCAGCTCAGGCTCTTAAAATAAAGATGGAAGTAGAAGAGGAGGTGCTCCCCTATCAGTAGCACCCTACTTCGAATTAATGGGAGTAAAGAAGGCAAAGAGAATTGAAGAACAAACACTCAAGTGTGAAAGGGTAGCATAGCAGTGAATGTGCATTACATGTTAGACCAGTTTATCTTTTCTTTTAAAAAAAATTCAAGAGAAAAAAAATCCAAGACAATACTGAGTTCTTTTTATGTAAGCCATCAGTATAAGTCAAAGAGAATACACATTTAAAAACTAAAAAAAAAAAAAGAAAAGAAGAAAAAAGGATTATTTTGTAGGTAGAATCACCATTGTTAATGATTTGGTGACAAATTATCAAAGATACACTGTTAAACTTCCAATTCAGGGAGCAAGTTTTCAGCCACTCAATGCAAAGACACCTCCTGAACATACCAATTACATAATGAATAAAAAGCTTTAGTCAACTTCAGGGTGACTCGTTTACACAAAGAAGCCTTTAAGTACTGTTCTGCAGAAAAAAAACACTTTAATTATGATACTAATATAAAAAGAGGACCAAATAGTAGGGAAATTTCTGCATCTTTTTTGTTAATTAAATGTACAATATTAAGATTAATCAAAACCTTAGCAAATACATTTACAGCTAATGTACTCAGAAAAATATGATACACCCAGGGGCACTGATAGTAAGATATTTTTTGTAACCCTGATACATGCCATTGCTCAGCCTTTCACTTGCTCTTCCTCTATTACATATATAGATGGTCAGTGATCAGACAGGGGCAGCTACTGCTTTGGTGCTATATGGAAGTTCTCTCTTGTTTCAGCTTTGTTTTAATGGTAAAAGGCTTGAAAAATTTCACCTATTCTGTTTAAAGTATTCCACTCCACTTCTTTGTACCTGATTGTATTTTCATGAGAGCCGAGTGCAGTAAAAAATAGAACAGTTCCAGTTTTCATAAGCTCCTCCTGTATACCACAGGTTGTCATTCTTCAATATTATAGCACTGTGCTTTTAAAAAAAAAAATAATCTTTATAGGTTCATTTGTTTTCAGAATCTCTCCTGAGAAATAGGTGGTACACAGTGTCTGCTTTCTGAGAAGCAATAGTACCAGGTGGATTAACAATTCATAAACAATCGATCAGAGGCTTGTCTCTGTTCATCTCTGAACCCGCGATACATCATAAGGTTTGCTGCCCTTGATCACTGCAGCAGCTACTTGCTGGGCTGCTGCTGTTACTAATCAGTTTTTCTGGTGGGTCAGAACATTAAACTTCCAGAGATGATGGTCGCTGCCATGCTCTTGGTTATGCATCAGTGATTTATTATAGCTTCACAATTTGCTAGCTGAGAAAAGCGCTGCACACAGTCAGCTTTAAGCTGGTACAAAAAACAGGCCAAAAATTTTTTTTTAATTTCTGTTTTTCTACAGTTACATACAACTACACTATATTCTAGAGATGCTTAGCATGCTTAGATATCATGCAGAAAGTATAAAAACTTTATGGAATAAAGTGAGAACATGCAGCTTCTACTACATACATAAGCACTGATATAATCGCCTACTTTATCGCCCATCCTTTTAGCTGATAAGTCAAAGCAATAATAGTTAAAAAACAAATAAAAAACTAATTTAAAAATATGACAATGAATTACAGTGGCCATCATTTTAGAGACCAGTGAATAGGTATTCAAACCCAATTTATTGTACACTTAACACTTTCTTTTTCCCTTACTAAATAGAGAGAGGAAAGATTTAAAATAGGAAGGAAAGTAGGTAACAGAAGTAACTACTAATTTCCACCACTTTCTGCACCTCTATCACATAACATGCACAGCAACAGTGGAACACAAAGCTTTGATTGCAAATCTGTAGAAGTTTCTCCAAGTTGATTTTCTTCTTCCAAATCTAGCCTTTGAGTTTGCCTTTCATCTTATGAGTCTGTATGTTAATAATTGTAATTTTCCATCCGCAACTTGCTCTTCAATCAGCACAAAAATCCAAAATGGAGAGTACTAGAACCTGAGGCTAATTCTGCCCCACAAACATACATGTTTAGAACAGCATTTTTATATTCGAGAAGGTATCAACAGCTAGCATTAGCTAAGGCATGGCCTCACCTTGGGCTTTTTAAAGTGCCAGCATTTCAAGAAATTAGCTGAAATAGTGAAACAAGGCCAGGGGAAAATAACAAGAACTATACAACGTTTAGAAGACACGATAGGCACAGCAGAGCTTAAAAACTTGGGTTTGCTTGAGCAGCCTCAATACAGCATTTCAGAGCATGGAGAACAATCTCCCTACCCAAAAAGGCTATGACAAAAAGCAGTGAGCTGAATCTGCAGCAGGGGGGATGCAGGCAGAACTGTGCAGGAGGGCAGGAGTGCTCCATAAGGACCAGGGCCACGCAGATGCCCAGAGAAGTCAGGGAATCCTCCTCTCTGTAAACTGTAAGATTAAAATTGAACAAGCATTTGACATAAGCAGCCTAGAGACATTTAGCCCTGCCTCAGAGCACGACAAAGCTAGATGGCCTTCTAAGGTCCCCTCTAACTCCCCATTGGTTCAGATGACAGAAAACAACGTTCAGCTGTGGCGCCCACCAACACACATAGCACCCACATTTCTGCTTTTGTGGAACATACCTGCCTTTATTCAAGTTACTCAACTGAGTTGTTTTACGCTGCGCATCTACCAAAAGCCACCTATGGAATACAAAACAATTTTATTGCTGTTTTAACAATTCAAGTGGACTTGCCACTAAGCAAAAAAAGTGAAGTTCACGTATGGCTTAATACTTCATATTCTCTCACTCCTTAAAAAACATATTCATAGACTTACCCATGGACCTTTGGTAAATCCAGGTATGAGGTTTAGACTTCTAAGTAGCAGCAGTGGGTAATGTATGGTAAAAATCAATTATTTCTGGTTTTGTTTTTTTTTTCCCCAGCAGAAGAGAAACACTAATTATGCATAAGTTGACTTTTTTTTTTTTTTTTTTTTTTAATAAAAGTCTTGCCTGAGTTCAGTGCGACTTGGAGGTAATTAAACTTCAGTGGAATAACACTGAAGAAAGTACTACTTCAGGACTACAAAAGGTTGGTTTTGGCCTTTTGATTAAGTGGCCTTCTCATTAAAAAAATAATATAGATGCAGCCTAAAAGACCTACAGCTAACAAAGATCAACAAGACAGACAGACTTGTCACGTAGGACAAACAAATGAATCCACATCTACACAGTGGGCTTTTACAAATTTCTGTGAGCTATAAAGGTGTTTATATTTATCTCTTCCCTCCAGAAGACATTTTTATACTTTGTTCATGAAATGATGAAATTCAACTTCAACCTCTCAACAATTCCATTTTCACAACTGGAAAAACGTTACAGTAAAGTTTTAAACTTCCAAGTTTTAAGAGACTGTGATTTTAAGCCTTTCCCTGCCCCCCCCCCTCTTTTTTTTTAGTTAAAGTTTTGCCAGAAAATATTTAGGATCCTAAATCTAAAAACTCTAGAAGCCACAACAATAAAAGCATCTGGCAGAAGAAACTGTGATTATAACTTGTTACATTTCTAATACAACATTTTCCTCTTTGAAGGAGACCTCCTCTAAGGAAGGAGACAATTTGAAAAGTTTAGCCATTTCCGTTTCTGAGGCTAGAATGTGGCTAATGGAATAACGAACACTGAGCCCAGTTATGCCCTGATTAAACACATACTTGGTTTTGTCATAATTAGCTGAAAATGGCCTAGTCTCACATCTATGTGTGAATCCCACCTATTACCGAAATCTGCAACCCTTTTTTTGAAGGAACAAAATAAAGTCCAGAAAAAACAGCAAAACCTTTCTCCAGCAGGCACAAGCATAAAACATTCCCTTTTCTAATATTCCCTTTTCTAATTGTTTTGCCATCATCACGTAACTGTCCCAGTTACATGCCACTTGCTGCAACCACAAAACATCAGGTTAAGCTAAAGCAGCCTTTTGCCCAGCTTGCTAAACACAGTACCTAAGTCTACCTACACTGGGCAGACAAGGACTTGCTTTGCCCAGGCTCCAAAGCGGACGGGAGTTTGCTCTGACAATGCTCTGAGCCGGAGAAAAGCTTTGTAACAATGTTAACATGGTGGCGGGCCTCAACTAATAAGGCCTCCTCAGAAAAAAATCACATTAGCTTCTCTCAGCGCTGTGCTAGCTCAGCACGGCTCCTGGACGAAAGCTAACTTGACGCTCCCGAGATATACAGCAAGCTCTTTCGTGCCTGTTGCAAAATACTACATGGGCATATCCAGGACAAGCGATACATATGGAGGAACTGCAGCTGCGAGTTGTCATCAATTCTGAAAACAATGACTGTAACAACCTATTAAAAAATAAAGCAGAAAGAAACATTCTGTTGATATGCAGTATGTTAAACACTCATGTCAAAATAAAACAATTTGAGCACCTAAAATGAAACTGTAAAAGCAGTAAAAAAAACCCAATATTTTTATATCAGGCCCAGCCACAACATTTCCAGTCAAACATTTTTAGAGAAAAAGGATTAAGAAAAACTCCAGCAAAAAATCACAACACTTTTTCAGCATTAGGACTTGAAGGTAATTATCCTTTCCCTTTCAGCAGGAGACCCAAAGACTGAAGATACTCTGTCCAAAGTCATAAAACATTCTTTTGCAGTTTATCACTTCGGGGGGGGGGGGGGGGGGGGGATTCTCACCTAAGCAAAAAGTCACCATAATAATAGTAATAAAAAGGCCAGATTTACATTAGCAATAATGAGAGTGGGAAGAACTAAACCCTGATCTCCCATATTCTGAGTATTCTATTATGAGTTAAATACAAGCAGATTTATGAACAAATCTTTTGTCAGAACAGTTTTGCTGGTGTGACCTAAAATTAATATACAATTTAAGACAACTAAGACTGAATTTAGTAGTAGCTAAAAGCATCAAATAGAATTCATCATCTACATTCAATTTTCCTCAAATTACCACTCTCAAATTTGTGGAAAAAGATCTTTTTCACACCTACAAATCATTCTGACCTTTAAGAAGGCGGGCTTGACAACAACATGCTGCACTGAAACAAGAAGAAATAAATGCAAAGTTGTTTTAAATGTACAGTTGTATATGAACGGCTCCAAATAGAGCAAGAAATTTTCTAATGAGTTTGATAAGCAGTAGGCAGTGTAATAACAGTACAGTTGGGGGCATTTTACTTAATTATTTCCACAGTAAACAGGTTAGACAAAGCAGAATTATTTGAGAAAAGAGAGCATGATGTACACTACTGCTCCAACCAGTCTTAAAACCAGTTAGAAAATTCTCAACATATACAGCCCCAAAGGCAAAATAAGCCATTTTAAATGCCCTGGGAAGAAACGGAAATGTGACGTTCAAGCTGCTCCTTCTCCTGGCATCAGCCAGAGATTACAAAATCCAGCCCTATCAGTAGGTTTCATGAAAACAAAGATTGTGACGACCATCAACAAAAAGTTTTGATGAGACCATAAAGAAACAAAAGACAAAAATTACCTTCACTGATGGAGCAGAAAGAAAGAAACCTGTGCCTAAGCACCTTTAAAAGGTATTTTAATTAAAAATAATAAAAAAAGGACACCTGAAAAAAAAAAGAGAGAGAGAGAGAGAGAGAGAGAGAGAGAGAGAGAGAGAGGATACGAGTGACAGCTCTTCACATGAAATTCAATTAAAAGATTAATAATGCCCGGAAAAATCTAAAGCATATAATTTTTGGACTTCAACATGATTTTAAAAAGCTGCCTTTCCATGCTGATTCTGTTATTTCTTAAATAACGTATCTAGAATTGCAGCACCTAAGAAATGGTTACTAAAGTGGAGCCCGCACAGCTGACAGTCTCTTGTCCAAAGTGCTGTCAATACAAGTCTCATAGAAGATTGTTTCAAAGCAAAGCAAAGACCATTTTTCCAGAAGCTCATCAAATTTCAAAGCGATGCAGGACATGATAGCCAAGACACGGCTGGAAGGATGCAGAAAAGACATGGAAAAGATTTTTAGTTTTATGTAAAACTTTTCTCATATCAAAACACTTTGAAAATATTTAGTTATTACATCAATTCATAATCAAGGCAGATCATCTCTGTCTTTGTAATTACATAATGTGTTTAAAGCTTTCCACTACATTTAACTGCAATTCCTTCCACCAGGTAATTCTGGTCTTCCTGGGTGAAGGAGACCTCACTTGCCATTTTTACTTGTGAGTAAACTGAGCATCCTTCATACAAGTACAGGAATCCAATAAAAAAGATTCAAGTTAAGGAATGAAGACAACTACAATAAGTAACCTATGGAGATTAAATACCATTCTAAAATGATAATCACCTTCCCATGTCAAATCTCTACACTGTAACTGTGTATGCTTTGTGTTTTTTACATCTGGCATATGACTGCTGGTATAAGAGACTACCTCATATCACAAGCCCTATTTAAAAAAGCAGCTGGAGAAGAGAGAGTTAAATGATCATACAACAGCATCACCTATAAGAGAGCCTAAACTTCTAGAAACATCCATTGCAACAGAAGTCATCACCCACCCATGCTAAGAGGCTCACATATGCAAATGCCAACCTGGAACCACAACAGATTTTTTTTTGTTTTTTAAAAAACAGAGTTCTGCCAAACTCTGCTTTATCCTGGCATCATGCTCAGTATTTAGCATCTAAAGTTAAACTCCTCCCACAAAATTCTTCTGCAATAAACCTCCTTGCTTTACATATGCACATTAACTTTATACCAATGTTTCACATGTTAATGCTATTTTTCACTTATATGAGGTACAAAAATCAGACTTACTAGCTATTTTCTTTAACAAAACTTCAATCCAATGACTAGCTTTTACAGTAGTTTCAATTCTTCATTACAACTCTGTTTCACATATACACAAATTCTTCATTTTGAAATGACAAAAGAATTGGCGTACCAATAACTAATTACTGCAATACTGAAATGTTCCTCTCGTACTCTTTCCAAATGTGTAGTTATATGCATCACATTTTTACTGTGTTATGATACATGCATTTTTTTCTTTAGTATCCTATCAAAGCTACTGAAACTGGTTATCACATATTCATTTACAGATACAGAGATATAACCTGTTAATAATGCTAACAGGTAGCAGCTACTCTCTCCAGTGCTACAGGCAGACATTCCTGTTCTAAAAAGGCAAACTTCACATGACTTGAAAACACTTAAATATCTGCCTTAATGTCTTCCTTTAGAAAGCAAGCCATGGTTTTGCTGACAGATGCATCTGACCTACCTATGGCTGGCCATGGTAGATATATGATCATTTTAGAGCACATACTCAAAGCATACAGAGGATCCAAATACTAACAACAAACACTTCATTTCTAAAACCAGCATGGTCTTTGAAGCCCACTTTTGAAACATTAGCACGTTTGTTCTAAATTCAAAGGCTCAGCTAAAAAGTCAAATGGAAAAATGTAACTTCAGGAAAAAAAAAAGTTAAATTATGAGGGTCATTTTTTCCATCCTGCTCAGAGCAGACTGCAGTGGTTCAAGGAGACAGGTTGCCTGAAGGGGTACAAATGTTCTCCTATCTATCACTAACATTTTTGCAAAGCCTGCCTTCTTATTAGTATCTCTTGGTACTAGCTTTCTCCAAGGCCTCAAAACAACTGACTGGAAGCTATGTTGAAAGAGTCACATCGTGTCAGCTCTATGATAAACTGGCCAAAGGAAGAAGTAGGGTTACACACACAGCACAGCCTGGGTTACAACCTATGGCTCATTAAAAGGCTATTCAGCATATTTAGATCAATTCACATGGGAAGGGACGAAAATGGATGTCTTCTGAAAGCATTATATTGCCTCACTGAACTATTTTAAATTCAGTCTTGCTCTACAGCTAGTGCAGATCTAAGTTTTTCAAGTCTATTTGGCCTGGATTTTTTTTTTAAGCTTTTAGCAATGATTCATAACATTCTTAGCAATAACATAGAAGGACAAGAAAAGAAAGCAAGCGTTCAGTGACTTAACACATACCACATTTGTGACCACTGGTTCAGCAATGAAGACTCAGGCGAAAACAAGGTTTTACCAGTTCCTACTACAGCTAAGTCTAGTTTAAAGTAGCAAAATAGAGTAAGGAGTTTACAGTAAGGCAACATAAAGACAGGTAAGTCCAGAATCAAAAGAGCAGGGTTTGCCAAGAACCAACACACGGTAAAGACAGACTCCTGAAGTATGGTGAAAATACGTGTGTACATGTGTACGTGTGTAAGGAAAAGAGATCTGTATAATACATACTCAAATTCTCTCATTAGCATCAGAAGAGTAATTAAAGGTAACAATGAGCAACAATGTTGAGTTCACTGTGACAAAGTATTTACAGCTGGTATATCTACAAGGCATTACAGGTATACCTTACATCCAGAAGAAAGATCTGTAGGGGAGCTACATTCTGAACAGCTGAGGCAGTTCAGTGAAAGGGAAGGAAGGAGTCCAAGATCCACCGCACTCATTCATTCATTGACTGACTACTGCATTTGCAAGGCACTAATTTCAGTAATTAGGGTGTGAAGTCCATTAATATACCATCCATTAAATAACGATTTGTAACTCTAATGGCTAACTGGAAAAAAAAAGTTATTGTGGAAGGCATTCGAATTCGAGTCAGCATCAATACAGAGGCAGAATACTTAACATGCTGCTTATTCAAGATATATTTTATCACATACAGTTAATGATTCCAGCTCACTTTTCCCTCATACCACATGCCTACTGGAAGAAAAGGAGCACAAATAACATTTCAAACTGAAGAGCTGCACTAACACCAGATACAGCTGCTTTGCAAAGCCCAGCATTGTCTTCAAACATTTAGGACAAGTTTTATAAAACATCTTAAGATTACAAAATTCCTTTGTGGAATTTTATACTGACTATTTTAAACAGTCAACCAGCATTTCAAAGAGTTATCAAAAAAGTGCTCAAAAGCAGCCTGTACAGATGTTCAGTAATCATGACAGATTTTTATGTCTTTATGCATGCTGTACTATAGATGAGAATTGGCATAAACAAACCAAGTAAAGACAAAGCCAATAAACATTATCATTTTGGCTAACTCCATTTCTTGCACTAAGTGCGATTAGCTATCAATACCACTACACCAGCGTGATTCAGGATTTAAAGGATACCAAAACTACCCAAGAATCTGTGACACGGCCGCCCTGAAGCGACTCTGCTGAACCTCATCCGTCCAGCTCCCGAGGATTCCACGCCCCCGCTTTCACTGCTTCCGGCTCCCAGGCGCAAGGTAGTGAACAGCCCGTGAAAGAGGCACACTCACTGTCCGACCCTCAAGAAAAGCACCGAAGCAAAACACAACCACTGCATGCATGGTCACAGTGGCGGCGTATGCCCTGTGAGGAGAGTGAGGACACCAGGGCAGAGAAAGAAGGAAACCAGTAGGAACCGAGGAGGAGGTCCTCATGGCCCCGCTGCAGAGCAGCCTCTAACATCAACCCCCAAGATTATTAGTGGAACGTGCCTCCGCGTCCCATCCCTGCTCCTACTGTCTCCTCACCTAGCAAGGGGCCCACTACCTAAATTTCAGCACTATAAGTGGGTATTCGTATTGTGGAATACCTCAAAAGATACTGCACACCACCATTTCACACACAAGTGTACAATCCTGTTAACGAAGATCCATCTGGAAGCCAAGAGACCATGTTGCCTGCTTTTGTAGATGAATAATCAACATTCAACTTTTAAAATTTTACTCTTTAGAGTAATTGGAAAAAAAAAAAAAAAAGGTGCCTATAAGTCAGCCTACAGTCTCTAAACAATTTAACTGCCATCAGGTAAAACCTACCTCACACTCCTGTAAAACAAATGGAAATCTTCCCAATAAATTTTGGGAGATTACAGTCACAGACTGTATTTTTTCTTTTCAACAGACTAGCAAAGAAAGCCCTGACAAAGGGCAGCATCCAGCACACATCTACAACACAGAAACCATAAAAAGAAGGAAAATATTAAAGAGCAGAACATACTATTCAAAAAAAAAAAAAAAGACAAGAATAATTGCTGCTTTGCCTCTTAAAGACGGCTACACAATTCTCAACTAACAACAGATAGTTTTAACTAGCAGGAAAAGAAAAGTGAATCCCATGATGATCCCCTGCTGCTAAAAGCAAAGCTGAACTAGAAGCATGCCTAGAAAAATATCAATCATCCTTAATTCATCTAGAAAAGGGTATCAGACTGATTCATCTTCAAAATGCAAGAAGCTTTGAGACTACCTTTTCCAGTTAGCTCAGTCCTCATGAGTGTGACACAAAAAAAAAAAAAAAGAAAACCTATCTTCACAGCTCAGAACAAAATCAAGATAGGTATTACCAACTCCAAATCAGACTAGGCCAACTCTGTGCATCTGCTTTCTGTATCCCAATAAGCAGATTACAGAACAGCAAAGCAAGCTAGTGAGATCTGTTGTATTCCCATTACATGTAATCATGGAAAACATGATTAACATTGTTAACAAATTTCTCAAAGGTATATACGAGCCTTTCCTAAACTGAAATAGGCACTAAAGGTTTGTCTCACCATGTGTGTTCCTTCATCTTCGGGCTCTACAGGATTAACATTACGCACCTAAATATATACCCCCGGCACACCATCCTTTATGTCAGGTGGGTGACGTCGTAAGGGGCATACAAGTTATTTATGAGCCTACATATTCGACAGCTGTACTTCTCCCACGCCAAGAAAGAGGAAGTCTCCTGAGTAGTGGTTTTTTCCCTAATAAAAAAAATGATTTTACAACAAAAATTAAAAGTAATCTTAAGTGACAAACATGATTAAGTACTTAATATATTACATAACTGGGTTTTTAAAACAACAACAGAGAAGTACGAGCAGCTGCTACCCTGACAACAGTGCAGAAGTAGACAAAAGGAAGAAATTCGAGAAAGTAGTACAGAACAGAAGAAATGATACAAGTCTGGAGACAGTGGGAGGAAATGAGGGAAAAGTGTACAAAATACTAAGAAAAGTTATTTATGTCTTCCCATGAAACACAGAACAAAGCCATGAATCGCCAGTGCAGACAAAGTGAGGGAGAAAGGGAAAGACGACAGAATGCAAAGGCTTTTAATCTGCATAAAATTGAGACTGTTTTTAGTCCAACGCTGCTTCAAAACGTTGTGGTTTTTTGGGTTTTTTTTTTTTTTTTTTAAGGAAATTAGTGTGGATATTATATCTCACAAATTAAGCCTAGCTAAGGTATCCTTATTTTTGTACAGGAAGACACAACACTGTTAGCAAGCAATCATCACCAATATAAGTTCATACCATTGGGTACATATGACCGGTGGCATTTTCAGAGAAGACTACACACTTAAAATAACCTTAAAAGCTCATAACTTCAAGTCTGTGAATTACAAAATGCTGCAAATGTATAGTACATACACACACAGACAGCACAGATATTTTTCACTATTCCAGTAGTTATAAATATGAAGCTAGCAACCATTAGAATTATTTTCGACCTCTATTTTTAATATGTTTGAACACATTTTTAATTCAAATTCAGAGCAAGCACTCACAAACTGCAAAAGAAAAACATTCTTGAGGACGTTAAATACCAAAAAGAAAATCATATTTTTCCATAGTAAGTACACTGAAATACCTCTTTTTTTTTTTTTAATTTAGAGAATCACCTTTGGTTTGAAAATGCCATCTCTTCATCTTTATACAGTAAGTAAACAAACTTAAAGGAAGACAGTTCTAAAATATGGATAAACAGTACCTGAAATCATGATGTCTAAACCTATTGGCTCTAAAAACTGTTTTTCTGCACAATGAGCCACTCCTTCCCCCTAAATATGCATTCAACCCAACCACTCTTCATGTACATAAAGATCATCTACAGTAGTGTTTTGCTTCACACTTCCTTTCCAACCACCCTGAAAGGCCACTGAGGGCCAGCACCAATATAAATTGGCCACTTTCAATTTTTTTTTTACAACTACACCATCATGGGGGAAATATCCTGATCTATGCTACTGCTGCAATCACTGGAGCTGTGCCAGCAAAAACTTTGCAAGAAATGCTAGCACAGATGTAGCACCTCTGTAATCTCTCTACTGAACAGGCTGGACTTGATCCAAGACATACAATCCACACGCATTCCTGAATACCCAAGAAAAAAAAACCACCACAGGACTTCACCAGCCTCTTCCACTGTTGTGGTACTAGCTTACCGTTTGCAGGTCCCAAACGCCCTCTAAATTCTTCTGTGCAGGCAGTCAGGTATACTGTGGGTATACCGTGTTCCCCTGCCTCTGGCCTCTCCTCAAAAACTCTTTCGTTCATCCACTTAACCATACCATTTACCCACTCAGAAAGAACTGCCACTCGACACGAAGCAATAGAGAAAAATTCAAAATTCAGGCCTGCGTATGTTTTCTCTACCACAATTAATTCCACAGAACCCAAATTCCAAATTACTGAATACACATATAATATTTTATATGCGTAGGACCAATAAGAAAAGCTTGTAACCAAGGAAAGCTGCTCTATGCAAGCTGTCAAACTCAAGTACTGAGGAGGCTTTAATATAGACAACAAATAGCAGAAGGCTGGTATGTCCAGGATAGAAAATAAATTGGCAACCCATCTATTTAAATGCAGTTAAGTTTCAATCTAACTAAATTACAAGGTTTGAAATGAGCAATGTTTCATGACCCTGAAGCTACTTTTTGCCTTCTCCCCATCAACACTAATACCTGGTGCAGCTTGCAAGTAACCAAACGCAAGACCTCTCACAGCAAGGTCTTAAAGAGAGGTTTTGTTTTGCCTAACACACAGGAATATCTTCGACAGTCAGGCAGTGACAGAATCATACAAAACTGAAGGAAAATTTTTGAAGTGACCTAAAATGACTAAGTTTACAACTCCTCTCAGTCTGTCACAGACAAACAACTCCTCTCAATCTGTCACAAACTTTGTATAAAAGTTTTATTTCAGGTATAGTCATTCCATAATAGAAAGAGTATGCCACATAAATGCTTTCTAAACAAAGTTCTGTAAAAAATACCTTAACATGTTTTGGCCAGAAAGAACAGATTAAGCTATATAAAAAGTATCAAATGGATAAGCAGAGGAGAATAGGGATTTCACAACCTCCATCTTCACTGAACACTAAGCTCTCACTCAGCATGCTGTCCTTCTTAAAAGGATGTTCTATGCAGAAACCACTATGCTGTAAATGAAGGGGCTGACTACATGCTCACTTTTAATTCAAGTTTGTGAAACCACACAGCCATTAGCAAAGATCCACTCTACTCTAGTGATCCGTGTACCGTATTGTAAACTCTGACCTGACCTGAATTGGTCCTTGATATCCCACACCTCAGTACTCCATAAGCATCCACCATGCTGGCCCTTTCTTTATGTTTTATATTTCAAGTATGTGCAAAAAAAACAAAAAACAAACAAAAAAACCCACAAACACAACTAAGGGGAGGCAGGGGAGAGCAGCTAGCCATTTAACTGCATCTTCACAGTTTAATACACTTATCTTTCCAGGGTCACAACATGTACTGCTTCAGTAACTTCTGGGCAATCCAAGGACTGAGCTGAACAGACAGTAACTCAGAATACAATGAAGACATCCAAAGTCAATTAGATAAAGATCAAAGAATAATCTGAAAACCGGTAGTGCCATGACTTTATCCACAACAAAACAGACAGTGTTCTGGCAGCGCCTTCAACAGACAGCCTCGTTAGGGCATAGCCTCAGTACAGTGACAGAATGGATACTGCTTGAAACAGCAACATCTACAGAAACATAAACCAGTTCATACTGGACTGAAACCCTAGCCTAGGAAGTCAGTTTCCCAGGCATCACAGAAGCTGCTCCCCATTATCGCAGCAAGGTTTCTAGGTCTCAGACAAGAGTCTTCCATCATCGCTACTATTACAAAGAACCCTGCAAAAGTGTTTCCAGGAAAGAGTTCTTGCAGCTTCTGCTTCAGATGTAAACTGACGTGACCCAATCATATGTCTCTCATTTGCCCTCTTCCCATTTATCTCCCAGCTATGCTATTTAGAGGCAGTGGACTGGTAGGGAATAAAACTAAAATTCACCTTCTGATAGCAGTGCGTATAAAAAGTTTCCTTACTGGTTTGCAGAGAGCCATGTAATTTTAAACTCAATACTTCTCTGAAATATTTCGACTAAATGTAAGTTGCTGGAAGAAAACATACCCAAACACACACACTGCAACATTAACCACCTGCATATCAAGGTTCCTATACATTAGAACCAAAACTCTCTCTGGTAAGACAAAAATTGCTAAAATTTAAGTGCCTTCAAGAATTCCATGGAAGAACAGGCCTTTTTCTGTCACCACTGTAATTTACAAATATGATCCAATCTTTACCAATTTTTATCACAAGATGCATAACTATCTTCATGCCTTAATTTAAGGATTCCATCCCAAGCTCTGAACTAACCTCTGTTTAACTATCTGTTATGACCCAGGGTCACAGATACCCAGGTTTCGTGATTCCCTTGGGCTAAATTAAGGTGAAACGACACCAAACGATCGGCCACACCCCTTATTCATTAACAGGGACTTAGAAACAACATTAACTTGGAAGCAGCCTGAACTTGGAAAGCGTAAATGGTCGGCTACGGGTTCTATTGAAGTGTTTATAAGAAGAAACAAACAGAGAACAGGACTGAAAGACACAGAAAAAGATAGTCACCACCCCTTGATCCCGCGGTGTCGACGTGCGGCGCAGCCACCCTCCCTCGTGGCGGCGCTAGGCGCACGCGCGCCTCTTAGCGCCTGCCGTTTTTATAGGCCGTTGCCCCGCCCCCGGGAGGGCACCTCCTCGCTTCTCATGCAAATTAGCTGTCATGCGCAGTCCACCCTCCCGGAACCTTCCAGAAATGGTCTAGGGGCTTCTCGAGGACCCTGGTTGCAACACCGGGGACGGAGACAATGTCAGGGCCAATCAGAAAGCAGGACTGGGCGCCCTCCGGCGCACCTCACGCCCGCCCTCCTCCTGTGCTGCCCAATGGCGCGGCGCTGCCGGCTTCCAGAAAGCTGCTCCCGGGCAGGAGCAGCCTTGTGCCGTGGTTTT
Organism: Dromaius novaehollandiae; assembly: GCF_036370855.1. Lineage (NCBI taxonomy): Eukaryota > Metazoa > Chordata > Aves > Casuariiformes > Dromaiidae > Dromaius > Dromaius novaehollandiae. The sequence continues at coordinate 60,335,684 of NC_088100.1, forward strand.
TGCACACCTCTTTCACGGCCTGCCACTGCCATGCAGAATTTGCTTACAAAAACTTGTCTTGCGACAATGTTTGAGACATTAACAACTGGCATGTCCTTAATGGTCTCTTACATTATCTCAAGCAATAAATAGCTACCAGTCTGGAACATCACTGCTTACCACTGATGTTATGTCTTCCAGTGGATGGCCCTGCTAACCTGCCCACTTTCTCCCGCTAAAATAGCATTGTTTCATATAGTTGAATGGTAAAATAACTATTTATTTACTTCAATAAGTCCTTTAAAAAGAAAAAGCATAAATTGCACAGGCAGCTATGCAGATTCACATGTTGAAGGCCTCTTTAAAATTCTGTATCTTTCAATGCACCCATTAATCCCCCTCTTTACCCCCACTCTCTCAGGTCACAGCACACTGGTGAATGACAAGACTTCATATTTCCAGCTGACTGAATGCATTTATTCAGAGCAGGGGTGGTAACTTACATATGAGAAAGACTTCCTGATTTAGGAAGGGAAATGTATTCTCCCCCTCTTTTATGTCTTCACTGAAAGTATCCATAGGTTGAGCTAGCCCAATACACTGAGGGTCAACTCCTTGGTCAGCTCATTACCTGTCCAGGAGCCAACAGCACTAGAAATCCACTGTGTGACATCTGACATCAATACCATCCTTCTACAAGTCCGACTTGGATCAAAATTAGACAGCAAAACCATAGGAAAGAAGGCAGAAAGTATATAGGCAGCACTGCAGGCAAAGAACTGCTGAAATTTATGAGGAAATAGTGCTAGAGTATTCCTCTTACTTTACAATTGTGCTGAAAAAGATGTACCCCAAAACCTTTTTGCAGTTGGTCAGTTCAGCCACTTCTTGACTTCTTGATGAACATCAGTAAAAGTTTTCACCTACAAGAGCATGAATGAGTACCACTCACCTTAAAACCACAGTTGATACAGATACTGTCACCCTACTGAAAACAACTAAGGAAACCTTGGACATTTTGGAAAAAACAGGCTTCCAGGGTGTTCTAGCATCAACCTCCCTTTAGTGCATACAATGAGCACTCTTACACTAGTCATAAGACCTTGCTAGGATAACCCAAAATCCTCTCCAATTAAAAAGTCTCACATGCAATAGCTAGCTTACAAAGAGTATGTATGTATGCTTGGAGAGACCACAGATCAGGAAACCCATTCACTCAAAGACCCTTTGATAACTCAAAGGTTATTTTAGTATTTTTTTTTCTTTTTGAACATATTTGGAGGACAGCTTAATATAACTTTGCAAATTTCAATTTCAAATTTGGGCCAACTCTAAAATTTTCACGCCTAAAATAGTGACTAGCACAAATACAGCAGCCTGAGGTTGCCAGTTTCCACAATCTTTTACAGCAGTATCATCTCAGTGAAGGGAAATGAAAATTATATGTATGCAAATTATAATCCTAACTTCTCATATAATACAGTGCACTCATATGGGCTGACTACTACTGATCAGCAATGAGATCCACTGTAAGACAGAGTTCTATGAAAGTATCAGATCGATGCTCAAGAGGACTCAAAGAAAAGCAAATCAAATGTTAGGATCTGTTAGGAAAGAAATAAAGATCAAGAGAGAACATCTGTCTTACAAACCCAGAATCTGCCTATATCTGAAATACCACGTGCGGTTTCAGCCCTCCATCTCAAAACACTATAGTACAGAAGGCTAAAAGGGGTAGGTCAAAAGTGTAGAACAGTTTCTGGTGAGGAACTACTGAGAAAACTAGGATTCCTTAGTCTGGCAAACAGAACATAACACCTATCTACAAAAGTCAGGAGCAACGTAAAAGCATCTACTCTCTCTTATACAAGAGCTACAAGACATCAGTTAAAGCCAGTGGTATCAGGTCCAAAACAACCCAACAGAGAAGGTTCTCTAAACAATGGGAAGTAACCTGTAAAACTCCTGAGTTACACTATGAATGCAACACGCTTACACACATACCACGGAGATTAAATAAATCCACTGAGGTGAAATCCACAGAAGCTTTCTAAATTAATATAAACCACATATGATTGCAGAAATCCATGAGCTGAAAATAACTGGAATCCAAGAAAATATTGGAGGGGGGGGGGGATAGCTCTTCTCACTCTTGACTAGCTCTTACTCTTTGCTGAGCATCTACTTTCGATAACTGTTAAAGATAACCTTTGGGCAAGCCAGGCCTTCTGCTTGACCTAATGCAGTCATTGCCCCACTCTGTGCATACACAGTTCTGCTCAGTTATCCTGCTTTTAAGAAACATTCCTGGTCTAAAACTTCACTAGTCCAGAAGCAGGCTATCAAATTCCTGCCAATAAACACCATGAGCAGAGATAAAAAGGATAACACACTGCCATCATAGAAAAGAGGCAGCTCTTGTTGCAAACCTCATCTCCTTGGTTGCTGTCAGCAAATGAACTTTCTAGGCCTACCCCATTTTGTCCTACATCTCTGAAAATAGGCAAACACACTGACCCACAAATATCCCAGGAAACTGTGGTGCTCCAGCTCTCTAGATGACTATTGCTTTCCCAAGCCAAGCAAACCCAGTACACCAACATTAACAAGGCACACTGCACTGAAGAAACATTGACAAGTATGAAATTACTTTTTCCATTGTTAAATCAAATTAAAAACAAGGCTGAGGTGGTTGAGTGTTAGACAACTCACTGAAATTACAGTCACTTAAGAAAGTCCATCTCTATGCAGAATGGGTAAAACCACAAACACTGCTTCTTCCTTGTGTTCATGTGCATATTGGTTTAAGATGCAGAGAAATTGGTATCAGCCATTTTTAGCTAGAAATATTTAGCGACTTTTTTTCCCCTGCTTTTAAACAGTGTTCTGAAATTGTGTCAGAAAATACCTAAAAAGAGAACTTTTAGCTATTAGCTCAGTTTAAATTGGAGTAAAATGTTATCTGAAAAGACCTTTAAGAAGAAAAATTCTGAATAATTAGGAACACTTTTTGTTTCCATTTTGCCACAGTAAGGGAGAGGGGGAGGAACGATCACCAATAGGGTAGTCTCGCCTCTTACTTTAACAACTACTAATACACTTCAAGACAGCATTGATGTGCTTGGACAATGCTAGGAGTTTCAGAATTGAAGGGAGCTTTTGTTTAAGTCCTAAGATTTTTTTAATGAAGTAGCTATGTACTGATAATTAAAAATTTTCTTATTTTAAATACCAGCTTGCACTGCTGTATCACTTGCCGCCTCACTCACTGTGTCTCATCTCTGTTAATAAGATAAATCAACAGATGGAAAAGAAGTCTTAAAAATAGTTTTTCTGTATACTTTGAAAAAGAGAGAAAGTATTTAAATTTGCAAAATAGAAGATGATATAAAAAGAGTATGAACCGTGCAAATGGCATGCACAATGTGAACACATGTAATGTTGTGCTTTTAAGCTAGTTTTACAGAAATCTGCCTCCAGCTAAAAATAGCAGGAACATCACCATAAACTATACGGTCATTCAAACCAAGCTTACTAACTATACTCTGTCCACCTATCAGGCTTCCCTGAGCCAAGATATTTGGAAGGAGGCAGAGGCAGAGGCAGAGGCAGAGGCAGAGGCAGAGGCAGAGGCAGAGGCAGAGGCAGAGGCAGAGGCAGAGGCAGAGGCAGAGGCAGAGGCAGAGGCAGAGGCAGAGGCAGAGGCAGAGGCAGAGGCAGAGGATGCTTATGGGTAAGGATTAACTAACATAGGTGACACTACTGTGAGTATTTGCTACAGGCCACCTGATCAGGAAGAAGTAGATGAGACCTTCTACAGACAGCTGGAAGTAGCCTCATCTTCACAGGCTCTGGTCCTCATGGGGGACTTTATCTGCTAGAGGGACAACACAGTAGGCCACAAGCAATCCAGGAGGTTCCTGGAAAGCACTGATGGTAACTTCCTGATACAGGTGATGGAGGAGCCAACAAGGAGAGGTGCACTGCTGGACCTTTTACTAACAAACAAAGAAGGACTGGTTGGAGATGCAAAGGTTGGGAGCAGCCTTGGCTGCAGTGACAAGATGGTGGAGTTCAGGATCCTGCAAGGAGGAAGCAGGGCAAGAAGTAGGACAACAACCCCAGACTTCGGGAGAGCAAACTTTGGCCTCTTCAGGGACCTGCTTGGAAGAATCCCCTGGAATAGGGTCCTAGAAGGAAGAGGAATCCAACAAAGCTGGCTGATACTCAAGGATCACCTCCTCCAAACTCAAGAATGGTCCATCCCAATGAGCACGAAGTCAAGCAAAGCGGGCAAGAGACCTGCATGGATGAACAAGGAGCTGGGACTGTTCAGCTTGGAGAAGACTGAAGGGGGATCTTATCAATGTGTATAAATATCTGAAGGGAAAGGCGCAAAGAGGATGAGGCCAGACTCTTCTCAGTGACAGGACAAGACTGGGCACAAACTGAAACACAGGAAGTTCCATCTGAACATGAGGAAAAACTTTACTCTGAGGGTGGCTGACCATGGGAATAGGTTGCCCAGAGACGTTGCAGAGTCTCCTTCCTTGGGGATATTCACAAGCCATCTGGACGCAATCCTGGGCAACCTGCTCTAGGGGACCTTGCTTGACCAGAGGGGGTTGGGGTCTCCAGAGGTCCCTTCCAACCTCAACTGTTCCGTGGTCTGTGGAAAGTGGAGTGGCACTATTACAGACACAAATCTTAATTAAATCTGTACAGATGCTTCCACAAGTTTAAAGTGGCTCAAGCATTAAATACTTGTCTAAATCAAGTTCACAAAAGCCTTTTAGTACCAAATAACAACATGCAAGGTTAAAGCACTTTGTTTGTTCAGCCTGAAGCTAATGCACATTAATTTAAATGACAAACTTCCCTTTGTCAAGCCCTGAGAATGTTTTAAAATTTCCATAAATAGGTATATCCATTTACAAGTCACTGTGAAATCACTATTAAATTCCCTAAGGAAATTCTGACATTCTGCCAGTCACTAGAGATGACTGAAAACTAAACGCAGAATTAGCAAAGACAACAGGAGTAAGTTGGGGAGGAGAAATGTTCATTTTTCTGTGCTATAAAGATAGGATGGTACTTCACCTGAGTGTTTACACGTGTAGAACTTTCTTTCATGGTCTCTACTGGTAAAATCCATGCTATACGCCTGCTCGGTTATATTATTCCTTCTCCCTCCCAGCCCAAACCTCCTTGTAATCCCTTTCATACCCCCTCTTAAACTAGGGTCTCTGTAAACCTCATTGCTTTTCTTTATCCTCCTTATGCATCCTTTTCATTCTGTATTCCAGACGCCCTCACCTACAAATCACCCTCTTTTTCATTGTCTCAGAAAATGTGTTCCTGCAATTCTCTGCATTCCCAGGGTTCTGGTCAAAATATTATTATCCTTATTCCCTTCCTCCAAGGCCCTCAGAAGTACATACACTATCACGCATGCTCTCCCATTAGCTGTTTCATTTATGAAATTCGGGGTATCAACACTTCAAAGGTAATTGGAATCAAGGATATACAGCGGTACTATGGCACAATCATTCACTCCATTCACTGCAAGCTCTGCTTCCCAGCACTGTTATTTAACACATCACTCCTAAAATGATGGGGGAAGAAGGACCAGTTCACTGGTCTAACGAAGAGCACCCTCCCGATTGCTTTCAGTGCACGCAGTCAGGAGTCCCAGAGATGAACCACCACATTATTTTCACCATCATTTCAACTGAAATGTTTATAAACTATGAAGAGTAAATAAGTTCTTTACCCCACAGCTGTTCCATCATCTATTTTAAATGGGCCACATGCTGCATTGAAAGGTTATGTTACATTTATATGCCAAAAAAGTGTCAACATCAAGGACAGAAGTTTGGCATCAACATATGATGTTACATAACTGATCTGGTCTTCTGTTTTTTCAGAGGATTTAAACTTCAGATCTGATTATTGGGGGAGAAACAGTAGATGGGAGGAACCTTTTCTTTGGAAAACATGAATTGGTTTTAAGACAGAAAACATTTTAAAGTGCATTAAGTGTTTTAAAATCAGGGTTATTCAAATGGCTCATACCATTTGGCCCTTGAAAATTTTGTGAAACTCCATCCCAGATTACAGCCAGATGGTGTTTTCCAGATTTTTGCAAGAACTCCGGTGCCGTACCACTTGCCCAGTCTCTTGGGAAACAGTGATAGATCACTGTGGTAGGTCCCCAGACATAAGAACAGCAAGGAGCACTGGCAAACCAATCAGAGCAAGAGAGCAGCTCTAGATAAAAGTTACATGAATAACCCTGGATTAAAACATTACCCAGTCTACTGGGGAATTTCTGCCAGTTAAGTAGTGTGGGTGCATTTTGAGAGAGAGGACAACATGCAAATGAAAAGCCCCTAACAGCTACCTGTTGTCAATATGCTAATGTAAGGCACTTGCCAGCAGCAGTAGATGACCTCTAATTTCGTGCAAGACCACCCTAGGTTCCCCATACAGCTTCACTAACTTGAATGAAGCTGCATGTGGCCACAGAAATGTATCTGAACTCCAAACATATGATGGACACTTATTTAACTCACCTCCTGCAAGAGCAAGTATCTTTAACTAGAAAAATGCTAGTGTGATTATACTTCATTGTCATGTTAAAAAAGGAGGGAAAAAAGACTCAACAAATTGGGAAACTAAGCAATGGTAGCTATATTAAAACAATAACTGGTGACATTTTTGTTACAAATAACTTGCACACATACTCAAGAGTATGCATTAGCTACTAAAAAAATACACTGTCTTTAACTACAGTATAAGGTAAGTTTTCCAGGGAAAGTTTCCAGGGTAGAGCTTTTGCCACTAACAGTTTATTTATTTTCATAATACAATCTCTTTATTTAAAAATAAAAATAATTTCTTGGGAATTGCCCTTCAGTATCTCAAAAGTCATATTATAGGGTATTATTCATAAAGGGACTTGTCTCTTTCAAATGACAAAACCTCAGTATTTGTTCCCCAAAAGCTGACAGTTGGATTCATATTTGTGCCACTGTGGAGAGAGAAAAAGCAGAACAGATCAAATTCAGGACAGTGCTCCAACCTTTAAAATTTGTCTGAATTTTTTTCAGTTTGTCAAAACAGACACCTGGCTTTTATGCTGAATAACATAACATAACATAATTATTGCAGAGGACCTACTCTGGTCTGCAAAACGTTTACTGTCTGTAATGAGACAAGAAGTCCAATCAGATTCCATATTGTGCCCATAAGGCTGGAAATTAGAAAACACATTTCTGAAAATGATAGATCCTTTTGATATGGAACCAAATAGAAACACAATCAAGTAAACATTATGGCTGCTCAAGAAAGATAAATACTTAATTTAGCCATTGGTACGACTTCAGTTTTCTAGAGGAAAAGATCTCTATATTCCCTCATAAAACATGACTACAGTCCATCTGCACTAGCTCTTATTGATAAGGAGGTAAGATACTGCATGCCTCGCCAGCCATAAATTCTTTAGGAGAGTTGAGTTATATACCAAAAAGCACAATTTTCTGCCTTCCTATTGCTTCCTGTCTGTCTCAATGTTCAAGATTCAGCTTCAGATTTCTAACTACTATTAGGAATTGTTTCATGGAAAAGACAAAAACACACAAAAGTTGAGGAAAAAAAAAGATTCAAACAGGAGCCTGCCATTCCCCTGTTTCTCTGTATAATTTTTCACCACCCCTTGAGAGTTTTAAGAAGACCTAAGAAAAGACAGTTTCCAGTGAATTAAAGAATTTGTTCAGTTGCAAAGAAGCGTAATAGAGACTAACGCATGTTAATCTTCTCTAAGTAGTTCCTCTTAGCGGAAAGAAACTAGTGCGAAATCTTTTGAAGTTTGAGTATCAACATACTAACACTGACTTCTGTGGCAAATAAACAAAGTGCTTATTTTAGGGCATCAGGGAGACTATTTGGGACTGAAATATATATTAAGCAGAAAATTACATGCTTTAGAGACATTCAGCTACACGGACAGGTTTCTTTTTACCACATATCTATTATCTATCCGTAAGCTGCTACTCCATATACATTCAAGCATGAAAAGTAATGCCACTGAAATTTTTCCAGTAGGTCTCAGTATAGGAGAATTCCAGCTCATAAAAATACTGCTTTCCAATTGCCTCTTTTTTTTTTTTTTTTTTCCCCTTTCTCAGAAATAGATTCAAGGACTTTAGATGAAAAGTGTATTCATATTGAGAAAATCTTCATTTAAAACTGAATTACACACATTAAGCCAGCAGTCTATAAAATTCAACAGCTGAAGCAGTGGCACAAAAATTTTTACCTAATAAACATTCATCTAGACCTCAGGAAACAAAACAAAACAAAAACACACCTTCGAGTTTTTCCTGTGGTTACACCAGGTTTGGCAGTAAGAACAGCATACTTGCAATAATGACACCAAGAGAAGGACAGACTCCCCATCTGCAGTTCGCCATAATGCCTGCTAGGGTGATACCTGCCATGAGAACTCTTGCTAGAACATCAGAACCAGCAGAAAGACATTCAAACGCCTCTACTTTTCAATCTTTTCCAATCTTTCCAAAGCCAAAAAAAGTTGTGATAAAAGTCTGTTTAAATCTTCACAAATAAATATGAATGTAACCACTATTCATCAATTTCAAACCTCACAAAAGGAGAAAGCTAGTGGAAGAAATGTACATCCTTCCATGAGCTTTTAATTTTTTTCTTTAAACTGAGGGAACAGCTGACTCGGAATGACATTTAAATAAACCCAACCTTTTCTCTCTCTCATTAAAACTGCCTACCTAAATTTCAAACACACACAGTGCTAAATTCTCTTTCAAAAGTACAGTTTAAGTGAACTTTCAAAAATACCCATAAGATACATTACATTACATGTGCATCTCTGAACACGACAAATATTCCAGGGAAGAAAAACAGCATTCCTATTCCTTTTTCTGTCCTCTCTATACATGGTTTAATTCTACAGTCCTTCTTGAAGAAGTAAGAGTCAGTATAAGCATAGTAGTAAATTTTGTCATCTTCTTTCATTATCCTCAAGTGCTTTTACCTGTCACACCCGAGCAGGCTTTATAGCCCAGTCTGGGTGGCAGGCAACTTGAACCATTGCTGCCCAGAAACAAGCTATCTAAAGAATATAATCAAGACAAGGAAAGCAGACAGTTGACATTAGGCTACAGAAATGGGCTACAGCTTGAACTTTACCAGTTTGTGAACACCCAAAACTAGATGAAAATTGTGTAGTAAATCATGCCAAGAGGTTTCATCCATTTATACATGTCCATTTCCCATTTTTATAAGATCATAAGAGTGGCAAGTTCTGTACTACTGGTTATCTACCAAAGCAAAGCATTACACCCTTGCATTCGTAAACATTAGAAACCCGGCTGACATTCATGATGTGGGGACAAAAACATACAATGACATCATGAAAATAATTTTTAGTACCATGTTTCTCAACCACTTTCAATGGAAAGACCAATCTTTTCAGAAAAAGACTGTCCCTGAAAGGCTCTATGTATTGCTGCCATAATCATGTTTGTTTACATCTGAATACTGATGAGGATAAAAAGCTTTTACATTTATTTATTATTTTTATTCCTCCCCCTTTGATTGCTTCCATGTAAGGAAACACACATGCACAGTTTTCAGGGGAGGAAATTTATAATCATTTTGTGGACTATCTTCTGGTATCATTTAGGTGACAAGCTGAGTAAAAAATAATTCCAGTGGACATACCTGAAGGAAAACTTTAAGGTACAAGATAGAATAAAACCAAACTACAGCCTTCCCATCCACTTCCTCTCCCAGGAAAGACAAAATGGGAACTTACGAAATAATGCTTAAATTTAAACTGGAGGGGGTTTTTTGGTGGGAAAAAAAAGAAAAACATATTGAGGGGATTCATATATTCTCAGGTTGATAAAGCAGGGCACAGATTCCTGAGAGTAAACAGAAGAAACTAAAATCTCTGAAGACTGGCAGGAACTACTACAGCTAGAACAGAGAGCAGCCTCTTATTAGCCAATGTACTAAACATAACTACTACCTGGAAAAAAGAACAAAAAGAAATAGTAAAAAATTCTCTAAAGCAATTGACTTTTGTCACACTTTCAACTACAGCAACACTATGTCTTTTGTAAAAGATATCTGAGAAGCCATTTTTACCAGAGCATCCAAAATCAGAATTAGCTAGATCAGGATACTACCAATCTAGGATCAAACATAAACAGCTGGGCTTAAAAAGCAATGTCTTGCTTCATGCCTGTTAACAAGCAAAGAAAAAAGTGATTCAAAAAGCTTAGAAGCAAAAACAAATCTGAACCTTGATCAATTGTGGTTGCATTTTCTCCCAATATGACCTTTTTTTCCCTCTTTCTGTTGCCATTCTTTCATTTTGTTCCACTTTTTTCCATTTAGATGAAGTTTTCTTTTTGAAGTTGTTTAAGGCCAAATAAGTAGTGTGCCAGATTTTCATCTTGTTTGTGCCTGTTAACTTCTATTTACAATTGCTCTTGTTCTTTTTAAAATATCCTAACTAAAAGTTAAGGAGGGCAGAAACAGAAATGAAAAATGAGTCAGTTAAAAACCCAGAACATGCGTCAATCAGGAACTGAACTCCTACAGATCCTCCTAATTCGCTGACAGCCTCCCAGCATAGAGGTTGTGAAGAAACAAAGCAAAGCAGGATTTCACTGCCCACCACTGCGAAGCAACACCATCACTGTTAGTCAAGAAAAGGAAGATCTGTTTTCGATTCCTTCACTCTTCCAGATGTGCTTGGTAAAAATGTTGAAAAATAGTTCAACAAAATATTTTCCCCTTAAGAGCTGCTAAATAAACAGAAATATAAAGAGAAAAGGATTACAATTGGAAATGAACTGTCATAACCATACATTTCATACATTTGTATAAATGCATGAATTTGTGTAAATATATCCTAGGCCCTGCCAATTTAAAAAAAAAAACTACTCTTCCACCACCCACAACTACTTCCTTTTATCTTAACAGAAAAACAGCTCTTCACCACTGTAGGCTAATTACACCATCTGTTTAGCCCCAGTACAGTAACACGAAGACATAGCACATTAACTCCTTAACTTTCCCACATGGAACTGCATTGTGTTGCCCTCAAACTCCCTCAGACTCCCAAAGACACAGGCTGGGCAGAAAGAAGGAAAATCAGCTGCACGTTATTTGTATTGTCTCTCCCTCCACTACAGCTCTGCTGCCAGGCTTCACAGGGGCTTAAGCAACCTGACAATTTCCCTCCACCTCACCTCGGCACAATAGTGCCAGTTGTCTGGATCAGCAACGAAAAGCATCAATCACGCACTCGTACAGAAAGGAGGAGGAAGAGTCTATGCAAGTTTGCACCACTTGTCATATCGTGTAAGCTGGCTCTCTCCACAGCGGTCAAAGAGATCACTGAATCTAAAGCTGGAGCCTTCCTTAGGAACAAAAGATGCACAGCCTTTTTTCTCCAACTTCTGGAGAAAAAGAGCCCCTAACCCTTTCTGCACCTCTGAAGCAAACACATCCTATCTCGTCCACCAGGTCTACACACAGTTCACAGCCTGCAAGTTCTCTCCATAGAGAGGGACCCCGGATGTACATCACATAGGCCAGCAGACACCTTCACAAGAGCCATAACCTCCTATCTTCTTCCTTCTCTCAACCCCTCCTCCTTTTTTATTCCCTCCAATCCTTGAAATTAGCCAAAGCATTTAAAGAATGTTGCCACTTCAAATATCTTAAGTTAGCTCTAATTAGAAATAAGGCAGTAAATTTGGGGTGTGAACCACCACAGGTTCAGCCTCTGGGCTGAGGTGGACACTGCAGCAGTCTGTGTAAGGCCTCACACTATCTTGCCCAATTTCAGCAGCATGGGTTCAAGAGTTTGCACCTTTCCACTGGAGACTATCACTCCCCACTCCCTCGGCTGCTGGGTGATCAGCTCACTTGATCTCCTCCTATCCTTTCTTCTTTCAGATAAAATTACATAGTTGGCAGAGATTCACTATGGAAACTGTCATTCCAGCTGATTTGGAGGAGCGGGGCAAAGGCTGAACACAAGAACAGCGGAGGGAGAAGATGTGAGAGGGCAGTCATCCCCAGTAGGCAGCAGTTACAAAAGCAGCCTCTTCAACCAGCGAAGCTGCAGCCAGAAGGGAACATTTGCCTATATCCTTGCAATTCTTACAAATTTTCTTCTACAGCTCTAAAAGTTAGAAAACTTGTACTTAACCTTGAATGCATCTGGATTCTTCAGATTTCCCTCCCACCCTGTAGAAGCACTTTCACATTTGGAGGAAAACCACTGCTACAGAGACACATTCCAGTTTAGAAATTTTGTTTCCATCAGAAAATACTACTTGTTACAGATAACCTTTTAGATTACACCAAAGGTGAAAGGAAAATCCTTAGACATTTAACATCACTTTGCATTGCTCAGACACGTAGTTTTATTAACAGTTATTTATGGATTCCTCTTTCTGCTATATATCACAGTTTTAGCAAGAAAGTAATGTGGGGGAAGCTGGAAAGGGGACAGCCAGAAATAAAAGAATGCTTGATCTTACTGAGACTGCTCGAGGGGATATTTGCATTTATCTACAGAGCAGCAAAGCCCCAAGTCACACAGAATAAGCAGGAAGCAAACAGGGCCGCAAAGGCAAAGGTGAAGTGAGACCAGCTATGTTTGGTATCTCTGCCTTCAGGTCTCATCAAAAGTAAATGTCCTATATATTACAGAGATGGGGACAGGGTAAAACAAAAACAAAATGAATACTACATGTATTCCTGACTATTCTTCTTGTAGCTCTGCTTATCATATCTTATCTAGAAACAAAGTATGCAGATATTCTTAATGTTGCATACAAAAATTATAAGTATTTTCATTAATATATTTCTCCTGATCTTTTTAGTCACAAAACTATTTAAAGGGGAAACAGGAAAAAAATCTACTGGCAAACTACTTCAATCAAGTATTTGTAAGTAATGTTAAGTGCTTGAGAACTCAACATACAGCTGAAAATACCCAGACTGCATCCGACTATTTGGAAGTCCTTTACAAAAGCCCTGCCTGCACAGAAAATGTTAATATAGCCGCAGCTCAGTGAAACTACTTGAGAAATGGGCTGGCTCAGATGCAGCATTAGGGGCTCCTAGTCATTACAGTGAGGGTATACACCAGACAAGACGCTTTATGCAGCACCACGATATTTGTTTCTATTCTCTGAGGCACTTCCCAACCACGGAGGTAAAACGTAAGACCAAACGTTCAGTGCTACGACAGCTGTATCTGCCCTTTCAGCTAATGGAAAAGTACCAAACATCAACATCAGCCTGAACAGAGGATGATCTCACACACAAAGATAGCTGTGATTAACTTTCTGCCTTCCCACTCATGGTCAACAGCAAGCCAGGGTAAATCACTAGGTAACTTTATTAACTAGGTAATCCATTAACTTGCATTGAAGGACAGAAAGTATATCATTTGTAGGTACCAGTTCTGAAGGGACGTTTATTAAAATCTTCTCCTTTTCAAGGTTACTTTGATACAGCAGGCTTGAAAAGTTTGTTCGATGATCCCTGGGAGATGATAAATGTTGCCAAAACAAATATGTTCAATAATGTAAAAGAAATTCTACTAACCAACCTCCTATTTTCTCTTATCTCAATCTGTAACAAATAACTTTATACTTAACATGTAAATACAAAGGTTTACATTTTGCTAGTAAAATAACATTTCTATATTCTTAAGAGACAGGTTCCTGCAATAATCAATGAATCTTTCCTATATGTGACTACATATCTGTCCACAAAAACAGCCAACATACAGCTGGTACAAACCAAGTATCCCAACACTGGTAATTCTAAAAAGACAAAAAGCACAAGTCTTCCCCTCTCCCCTCTGAGAACATTCTCATTCAGATATAAATGAGCCAAGGCAGCTTCGTTGTCCCATAAACTGTTGCTCCTTAAAGCACAAACAAAACTAGCTTTGGTTTTACATGAACAAAGGTATTTATGGCTTGATGAGAAACATATTGAGAAAAACCCCACTGCAAACTCACGACCTAATTAAATGCCTTCTGTTACACATAGCATGAAAACTACCACCACTGCTTTTTGTGCCTATAAAATCAGTCTTCCTTCTAACTTATTTACCTCCTGTTGACCAAGTGTAGAAAAATGCTGGCATTCACCCTCCATGAGCTCCTATAGACATTATACCTCCACATACTGTCATTCTGGTGTTAGCTTGCAAAGAGGTACATCTATGCCTTGAATAGAAAGGGTAACAACACAGACCATTTTCCTCACCCCAACAAAAAAGTCAGAATATGAAAGATGACTCCCTTGAAACATTTGGCAGAGTCATCAAGTCTGATTAAGCAAGTATACATGGAAGGCAAAGCACCTATTTCATATATCATAATCTCCTTTGCAAACAGCACTATTGTATCAGATACAGCCCCAGCTTGCATATTTTAATTTTGAAAGCCAGCATCCATCAAAATTTGAAGTGATTTAAAACAGAACTCCAAACTCTAAAAACAAATGAAATATTTCAACTGTACATGAAGACTGTAAAGTATTGAAGTCTCTCAGTGAACCAGAAAATAGAAAAGAAAAATACTCTGTAGTCAAAACAGCACAAGTCTTGCTGCTTTTTCAAGATCCTGCACAAACAGTAAAATTCCAAACAATTCAACAGCAAGTTTTCATTCAGCATCTTCCTGCTACCCCACTGCCAAGTCTTTCAATAAGACTCCTTTCACAAATGGGTACAAAAAGTTCCTGTAGTGTTCAAGGCAGAACATAGTACTACTGGCAGCAGTGTCATACTCTCAAGTATTAAAAGGCCAAAACCAACCAAACAATAAATAAATAAATAAATAAAAAGAAAAAAAGCCCTGACCTTTATTACAGCAAATTCAAATGTATATGTCCTAACAAAACTGATTTGGTAACTTGACTAGGGTAGATCTAATCTAGAACACTTCTGGCTCAGAAAGGGGGGGGGGGGGGGGGCAGGGGGAAGCGGACCTTAACAACTCTGAAAGTTTAAACTGTCAGTAGTGGGGGGAAAACAGCTAAGCAGAGTGCAGCCTTTCCCAAGAAGCAAACACAGTCAAAATCATCCTCCAGTAATCTGGTGAAAAAAATAACATGACAAGTCTGACAAAAATGTGTGAATTTATGCTCTAGAAGCAAATCCTTACATGAAATACAATCCAGATCCAAGGCTGATTTAAATTACGTCCCAAGAAGTCTGTATTTACATTACAGGTGTAGCTGCATCAAGACATTACAATACTGAGTTTTTCCCACACACATTGCAGGCTGCTCAGGGGCCTTAATTTTTCAAAGCCACACAACATCCCCTTCTACTATCACCCATATCTATTTCTTTACACCTTGCATTGTCTAATGTATGAGGGAGCAGCATCTGTAGAGCTCCTGTAGAGCTAGCTTATACATATAAACAAGCTGATCAGATAAAAGACAGATTAGAGGCATCTAGAAATAGTGCATGTTAGTAATCACTCTGATTTGTAAAACATAGACAAAAAAAATTCATCTTGTACTCTAAAATCATCCCACATCTGAATATTGCATACAAGAGGACAGCTATAAGAATCTTCCTTCTGACACTGCTTCAATAATCCTACACATATAACTATCTTGCATAAACTCCCATAATTTTTCTCCTCTCATTGTCAAAACATCCCTAACAATTTCAGAGATGCATTATCCAGATTAGTTTCCATCTTACAAATCTTCTTTTCAAACCCTTTTCTTAGAGGATCACAGATGCAATGCAGTCTGGTATTTGATTATGGAAGGGGCCCACTGTTCTTACAAGAATATTTTCAAATATCCCCCCATTTCACAGCAGAAATAACAGTGGGTACTGCTACTCCCCCCTATGCAGAATCAGACACAGTGCAGGACAGAAGCCCTGCCAGGGCTTCCTCTCCTTCCCTGCTGTTGCTGCTTCCCAGTAGCTCCTCTTCAGCCACACGCTGCATAACAAGGAAAAAACAGTCCCTACTGCTTCTGAACCTGTTCCCTTGACTATCCATTAAATCCTTTTCAACATAACTCAGTAAGCGCTACAGTCATTTCACATTTACCACAGCATACACTGGAGTACACAGTTGCTACAGTCATTGGCATGCTTCAGGTTCATGCCCTACCTTATCCTGTGACAACTTGTTCAAATACCTATAGCTTTAGTTCTACAGGAAAGTTCTTTTTTTAAAAAAAAAAAAAAAAAAAAAAAAAAAAAAAAGTACAGCTAAGAAGGAAGGAGATGAAAAACATTAATGTAGTACTCATTTTCTTTACTGTATAGCCAAGGTCTTTACTCTACAGATCGTGTGTCTGTGTGTGTGTGTGTGTGTGTGTGTGTGTGTGTGTGTGTGTGTGTGTATCTATAAATATACATATATATTTCCTAATTCCATTCTGCCTGGTATTTTTTGACAGTGTATGATCATTAATTATTTCTTCCTCTTAAGCTGGAAAACAAGAAACTAGAGGAAAACAACCTAGGTTTTAATAATTAATAATAGGTGGCTTATGAAAAAAAACTAAGGTATTCAATCAATACTGTTTTAATCTATGACAGAAGTTTACTATAAGGTTGGACATAGCATTAGCCACTAGCATCCAGTTCTGTTTAGGCAAGTAGCATTTTTAATTATGATTTAATATTCCCAGTTGTGAGAATGACAGTGAGATTCATTCATTTATTCCTTAAGGTCTAAAGCAACATGGGAAAAAGGAGAGGAAAGTTCCATGTGTGATCTTGCCCCTATAGTTTCTTGTGAAGACAACCTACAAAGCAAAGGAGGATGATTCAGCCACCCTTTGTGTGTTCCTCCTTTCATTTTTCTGCAAGTGAACATAAATTTGGATTAATCAAACCAGCATCTTGTATCATCTCATTTTCCACACATCAACCAAAGGAGTCACGTGTTAATGACTTTTGGACTACTGAACCAGAACCACTTAAGAAGCTGTGATTGTGAAGTGAAAAGCCTGCTATTCCATTACTTGTATCACAGAAATAAGTTTTTCATGAAATTTACTATAAGCAAACGTCACAGAAAATTAAATTCACAATAGCTTTGTCAACTTCTTTTGTCTTTTGTCCATTGAAACATTAATCTCAAATTTATACAAGGCAGCTTTCTATACATTTATCTTTTTAACACACAGGATTGCCAAAAAGCTTGTTTCTGAAAAGCTTGTTTCTGAAAAGCTTGACAACATCCAACGCAAGAAGGCAAATATCTTCATATTTACATGTATTCATTACTAGAATTAAATATCCTAAACCACTTGCAACAGTTTTTACACAGAAACTGCGAATACAGGCAAGAAAAAGTAGCTTCATTAACAGTTAGCCAGTTCTTCTTAGCAATCCTACATGAGCAAATAACCAGCTGTCAAGCTAAGCATCACATAGGAATTCTCCTTAGAAACTGTGTGGCAAAATTGCAACAACTGTAGCCCATACCAGAAAGAGATTCTACCTCTAAAGGAGTTTGCCCAGGCTATTTATCAAATCTTTCTAACTAAGCAAACAAAACTAGCAATTAGGAAATCTACCAACGTATCTTCTAATGTATTAGTGGCTAAATTTGAATAAAGGAAAAATAACATTGACAGGTGTTCAAGCCTGTCAAGATCTATATACACAGCTCTGCTGAAGCCAACAAACAAACTGGCATTTTCACCAAAAAGGTAGCCCCTGCCCTTAAACTCTCTTCCTTCCATCAGCATCACAGAGATGATAAATGAGCAGGACACAAAACAGGAACCTCCCCTTCTGTCAGCAATATGCAATATGTGCACACAACAGATTTTCATGACATAGCAAGAACAGAATCCATTATTCAGACATCTTCTCCAAAAGGACCGCTACTTCCCTAGCAAGCAAACTTCCTACTCCCATAAAACCTTCTACTATCATATGAAATTGATATCAGGTTTTGTTGTTGTTTTTGTTGTTGCTATAAAGCAAAAGAGGAAAGATCTGTTCACAGACAGCTTAAATCTTTCCTTCTGTAGCCATACAGGCTCACTCCTGCCCATTGGGCCCTGTTCATTGAGAGAAAAACACAAGTCATATATGGGCAAGTATAAACTAGTATAAACTTCCAGAATATAATCACAGAACCACACTCTAGACCTAGATTGTGGACTACCCATCCTATCTCTATCACTAGCCCTTTCATGACCATTACCTAGTCACTCATCCTCCTTTTCCCATTTCCTCAGCTATAAAACAGGAAGAAAGAGTGTGATTTTTTTTTTTTAAGAAAAAAAATTTATTTTAAAATTCCATATAATTTCATAGACTTAGTGAAAGATCATCCAGGTATAAGCAGAGGAGCTGCTAGGCAGAACAAGCTGCTGGAGGCCGTAACCACCTAACTATGATGAGTAACAGCCAGATCAGTCTGACTCCATCTTAATATACCAAGAACAAGTGGACTTCAGTCTACCTGAGGATTCCACTGGAAATTTCCTTTAAGTAAATATTATATCATATGTGGAATGATACATTTCCTTCCATAAAAGAATTTTTAACCATTCCCAAAAAGACTACTTCTGGTCACAGCTATTTTACAAATAGAATCAGACAACTTCCTTGCTTCCAGGAAGTTTAAGAGGGCATTTTTAAAGTGTCTGTAGCAAGCACAACTACATTAATGGCCTACTGAAAGATTACTTTTCTTAGCTCCTCAGTTTTTAGCTTAAGCAGAGAAAGGGAATCTTTTGCTTATAAACAACAGAAAGATAATAAAGGGCTAAGAAACTGAAAGAGAAAACTCCACATTTGAGAGGACAATCAACAATATTTCTATGCTTTGTCCTTGTTCTTATAGACACATGAATCATGGACATTGATATATATATTTTTGACCTATATCCTGATCTTTTTTAGAGGAAGATAAGTATATATACATTCATCCTTAAATGCATTCCATCAGGCAATCACCATGGGTATTATATCCAGAAACAGAAGAAAGTTAAATATAGCTAGAAGCATGTTTCATAAAAGAAACATATTGTTACGTGACTACTATGAGTAACTGGTAGGAAATGCTTTATCCTCTTTCTGTTAGTGTCTGCACACAGTCAGTGGGACAGGCCATGTACACAGTACAAGAGAAGCAAGGTACACTGGGAAAAGACAAGATCTGCTATTAGACCAACAGATACAGTTTGGAAAACAACAAAACCTACAAACTACCTAGTATGTTAACCTTTAGTTATTAATAGGATTGCCATTAGGATAGTTTAATAGTTAGCTATTCTTCAGCTATTCCCCTGATTGACATAATGAAGCAAAATTCATAGCAACTGATTAAAATCTCAACCCAGTTTGAAGCTGACTTGAATATGAAACCTGAACTTTAAACTTTTTAGGTGTCTTCCCCCTCAAGAATGTCCACTGCTACATCATGGGCAAAGTGCTGTCTGCAATTTGCATACAAGCCACTACTTTTATATATTAACATAATGGCTAGTAGACAAAGCTTTTTAAAGACAGAAATGATGATCATAAGGGAAAAAAAGTTTTTATTCTAAACAGGTATATCATGAAAACACCATTTTCCCTGGCTTATCATGTATATATCTGAAGATGGTAAAGATGTACAATATACAGTGATAAAAATAGATGTCCATGCATTTCAATTTATCTACTTTAAAAAAAAAAAATGTTTAGAGATGCAATTTAAAAAATCAACAGCAATTTGAAGCTAAACCTTAATCTATAAATTACAGATTACTGTGGTCTGCTCTAATGCATTTCCACCAAAATTTTTACTGATGTATTCAACGTAGAAAAGGATATGATAAATTAATAGTAGTAGTATCTGGATACAATATCTGAACATAAAGCTATCTCTAAAGATATTTGAAGGCTGCATGAACATTTTAGTGAGTCTCCCAATATTACTCTAAAAATCCCTATCTAGATCTATATTAGGTTTCTGCCCTTCGATAATGCATCTAATAAAAAAATTGTTCTGAGGAAGTGACTGAACGAGGTTACGGTAGTTTTGTTTACTGGAATCAAACCGTGACACCAGTTATATCAAAGCCAATTGATTTTACTGATAAGCCCACTTCCCCCTTTTTTTATTTTATCTTGAAAACATAGCTTGACAGAATAGTTATATTTGTGATTTAATCACTTGTTTCCCCTCTCAGGTAACACAAGAAGCAAGCTTTGTGTACTTTGTTCTAGTACACAAATAATAACCTGATCATGTAAGACTTCACAACATTAGTGCACTGTCATAATAATAAAAAGTAGTATTCAGTCATTCAGATTTTCTACCCATTATTCCCATGTCATTCTTTTTTTTTTTTTTTTTTTTTTTTTAAGATGGTTAACAGCCATAATTGGAAGTGTCTCCTATGAAGTACAAAAGTAATTGGTATCTGAACTATCGAATAAGAACCCTTCAGTTGCAGGGTACATACAGCTTATTGGAGCATGCCTCAATATTTCCATGTATTCCAGACTGACAAAAGCAGTGCATCTCCTGTAATTCATGAGCAAGGGTTGACTACTCTGTAGCACATTTTGCTGTACTATGCAGTACATGACAGTCTTATTTACTGAAAGCAAATATGAATTGTTGGTTTCCATTAATTTGTAGATGGGGCAGTATCTACAAAAAAAAGTCTCCTAAATATTACACTGTTACCTGATATGTGATCATTGGTCCAAGTTCAAAAAAATTTTAGTCTCAACTTTTTTTTTAATAATATAATTTAATAATCTTTAAAAATTAAGCAGTTAATTTTTCCCTTTCAAACAGTAATAAGACTATCATAACCCTTCTTGTATTTCCATGGTCTGAGGCACAGCTGAAAATGACATATCTTTTCTGTGACTGGTTCTGTCATTATATTGGTTCTTCTTTTGGGGGTCTACCAGTGAAAGCCTTTCAGTATTTCTCTGCTCCAACTCACTCACTTTGCTCCTACATGCTGAAATGCTGTATGGATTTCAGAGTCCACTAACCACTATACTTTCTCCAGATTTGCAGGAAACAAAGTTTTCCAACATTCAATTTTGGGGATAAGATTCCAAGCCTGTCTCACTAACAGTTAGAAAAGACTGTGGCAACTCATAATTTGCATGAAGCAAGAGTCATACTGCACCATAAATCCTCAAAAAAGTGTTATTTCTCCTATGCCACACACACAAACAAATGAAGTCATTGAATACACAAAGATAACCTGAGTTCTTGCAGAAATAATAAATAAAATACTGAACAGGCACTCCCCCCTGCAAGAATTATCAAAAAGCATCTGAGGATATTCCAAATCAAGTTAAACAAAAACCTGCTAAATATTTTGCTCCTGGCATTTTATGCAATATGTCTTATAGGCAAGCTATCTAGAAATCAGTCGGCAGTCAAAATACATCTCAAGTCTCCACTAAAGTGTGGGGGTTTTGTTTTGTTTTGGGGTGCTTTTTTGACTTTTTCTTTTTTTTTTAATTACCAAGCAGGTGTGTGAATATGACTAAGATTGTTCAGCTAGGCCATTTTTGGTTTAGCACTTTTTTCCTCCGCTGTGTGACACCACAAGGAATTTTGATAATGTCTCAAGGAAACAAGCCCCTTGCTTAGAGGGCAATGCAGCATTACCCTCATCACACAGCTCAAACTCTTCATTTGTCTGAAATCACTCTGTAGAAGCAGCTGCTCTTTATAGTAATTACTTCCTTTGATTAACTGCTCTGAATGCCTCTATCGAGAGGATATCTTTTTATCTCATCCCTTCTGACAAACTTTGAAAATCTTTTTACAGTGGACTTTACCCTCAAGGTCTGATTTTAAGCTGCACCCTCCTTGTTAGCTACATTACAATTGCTCTCAGCCAAAATCTGTTTTTCTCCTGGCAGTAGAGCTCAGCTAGACAATGCTGATGAGGCAATTTGTGGACTGAGACATTCTGGCAGGCTCACTTCAGTAACGTATTGCTTTTGAGGTATTATTGGACACACTAGATTATTTCAGAAACACTGCAGGAGTAACTCCTCTCCATCGCCCTACGGGCACAGCAGAGGTCACAAAAACTGTCCTCCAAAGTCCATGCTTGCCCTTATTAGCACCAGCTTTGTTTCAATACTACCTAAGAACGCATTTGTTCTATTCATAGCCTCTTGCATGTGCTGGATGACATGCACTCCCAGTAAAAGGCTGGAAAATACCAGTCATTACCAGCATGAAGAGAATCCAAGCTTTGCATTTGGTCTATAGCAGACACTGATGAAACAAACTGGTGTCTATTGTACTTTTCTGTGTTTTTCCCCTCTAACACATAGGTATTTTCAAAAAGACAGTTTTTAGATCCTGAACCCAATAACACTACTAATTTCCAGTCAGAACTCTCCAATACATACTTGGACAACTCTTTGATTTTCTTAATAACCACTGATGATAGCCCTCAACCCGCCAACATCTTACTTACTGGTGTGACTTTTCTATTGGCAATTTTGCCCTTAAAGTCTTTGCTTCTATGCTTGCTGAAAGCTTCAATTGACCTACGACCACTTAGGAGACTCTCTTTGACCTGCAGAGCTTCTTAAAGCAGCTTACACTCTGTATGTGTCCCAAACTCCCAATAATGGGAGTATGCCTCTAATCACAGCAAGTCACCTAAAAATATAAATGAGAGATAAGCAGCAAGTTCACTAGGAGGCCTGTCAGCCTTATTATATCATACTGAGTATAAAAGTATTAATTACCAAATTTGCAGGAAAGTAACTTACTGTCCTCTACAGTGTAGAAGAAAAAAAAAGAAACAGAACAGTCAAGACAATAAATCAGATTGCTTGGATTTTACAATACCTAGCATGCTTCAATTTATAACACATCCTACCTTGTGTTTCTCCTATAATAGAGCAGGCGAGTAGCAAAAGTAATGCAATAGCACTTTTGTTCTTTTGTTTTTAATTGTTCTAAAATGGTTTTAAGTGGAACATACAATTATCGAACTGCAATCTTTTGAAGTTATACCAGATTACATAAAGCACTTGTGCATAGAAGTATTGAAATGTTACTCCCGAAGTTAAAGCATCTTTCAAAAAAAAAAAAAAATTAAAAAATACAGAAATCCCCTTCTCTCATGATGAAGTTTCTCACCAAATTTCGCATGTCAGAAAACACAAGCTTGACTGCAGCAGAACATTCCACAGCTGACTGGGCAAAGGACAAACAACAAGTGTTAAGTATTAAACCAACACAAAGAGCAAATCAATTTTCCAGATCAGCTTTTCAGAGCATTTCAAAACTTTGAAATGGAGGGAAAGACGCAGGAGACGGTAACTAGCAAAAACCAAACCGCCGTGCTCTTCTGTAGATAAATCATTCAACACTAGGCGAAGGTGACAGACACAAGGCATTAAAATTATTAAATAATAATGAATTATGCAAATTATGACTCTGAATTGGAAGTAATTTCCAAAATCACAGGAGTTAAACACCAGACATATCGTTCAAAATATAGAGCATGTCTATCAAAGTCAGCATTGAGGCTTCTCTGCATATATTGTTTTTAAGCGATTTTAAGTGACTGAATCATAGCATTTGATACACAAAAATTTTTAAATGAGTCTATATAGTCCCAATACATAAGAATTAAGATAGCACACACATCTAATTTTGCACTCTCACTATAACGCTCTTCAAATACAGCAGTAGCTTGCTGACTGCTGGAGGCACCTTCCCACACATGAGCCTCTCCCTCCTGCAACATGTGGAGAGCTGGAGCGGCCCTGTAGCAATTCAGCCACCAAAGGCAGCAGAGGCCCGCTCTAGCCTCCCCAAGCACTTTGAAAGCGCCAATGCACGCGTAAGGAGCAGGCCGTTTCAAATGCTGCATATCTGTTGGCACACCTCCAGGCACTTCCCAAAACAGGGCAAGGTTTGGTACGAAGCCGGCCGCGTTTCTCTTTGCTGGCCCTTCCCCAGATGCACCACAGAATCCTGCTTCTGCAAAGCGCAGTTCCACGGGAAAGGGATTTGCTTGACGAACAGCTGAAACGCTCAAGCCACACTTTGTAACAGAGATGACGAGAAGTGAGATTTGAGGATTTTGATCTTTTCCAAAGGGATAGGTTTTTGAACTTAACAATAGGAGCATCACATTCTCTTCCATCTGTATCAGGAACATTTCAATAGGGAGATCGTGCCACACGCTAGGCACCTCTGCAGTTCACTGACAGAGGAATCAATGTTAGCTGGAAAAACTGTATGCAAGATTGCTCTCCCTAAGTATGCTGTGGGCTTAGTAAAGCAGAGTCCACTAGTAGTCCAGTCCACCAGTAGTGGACTCTGCTTTACTAACCACTACTCATGCGCAGCAAAAGTTAGCTGCATGGATACACAAATTTGTCAAATAAAATTTATATTTTCATGACAAAAAATAGACTTGGGAGGGAGAGAGAAGAAGGCATTTCATCTTTCAAATTCCCATCTTTTTTTTTTTTTTAAACTGGCTGAAACTAACATATTTTCCACAAATTTAAATTTTTTTCCAACTCTACTCCATCTCAAGCTTTTATTAATATCTGTAAACCTCTGTGAAGAGAGGAGGGCTGATAAAATTAAACCAAAAAGATTCCAGTTTTGCAGGTAACAGATATGAAATTTAGAATCAAAAAGCTTGCACAGCCTTAAATAACTCAGTCACTTGCTGTCTCTGTAACATACTCCACATTTAAAAGAATAGGCTTAAGAAAACTTAGACACCCACATTGCTAACGTGTATTTACCCCTCTTCTTTTTAGTCTGGGCTAAAACCTCAAAAGAAAAGAAAATCACTTCCATATATATGGCATTTTAAATAGCAATCTCAGGAACTGAATCGAGTGAACAAATACTCATTATTACAAAGACAAACGAATATATTTAAAAATGGCAAGTCCACAGATTGTGTAAAGAGAGGGAAAGGGAGTATGGAATACCTGGATCTCTTTGTTTCAATTTACATAGTGTTTGTATATGTTTTTTACTGCCACCTCCTGGCCACAGTCAGACCTATTAAAGCACACACATTTAAACCTAAATTTTTCTGAAAGTTTTTCAACTTGAGACACAAGAAAGAGAAAAATTAAAGCATGGTCTGGAAAAAACCCAGTAACAGATTATGAAGGTTGAACAGTTATGAAGGATACTTTTTTTTAAGCTTTTTTAAGCTTTTTTGACTTCCTTCATGAAGGAAGAAAAAGGCTTAATCAAAACAAGTGGTAATACAATACTACTGAGGCTTCATAGAGATTAAGGACCTAAGGTCTGACAAGCTAAGGACAACTGGTTTCCAGAGGCACAGCAAGAAGGCAAAGCATAAGACTACAAAAGAATCTCTTCCAGGCTGTACTAATTTCTACTAAAATGGGAAAGGATAAAGCAGGTTCCCACATGTCAAAAAAACACCAACTATCTACAAAACTCCTGCTCCACAGCAAGCGTAAGAGTCTAGGCTCTGCAAGCCAGAGAAAGCTGACCTGAACATTTAGCTATCTGCTGAGCTCTTATTGCCACCTGCTTTCCTGAAGGCCCCAAAAGTGGCCTTCATGGGTTGTATTACCAAGACATATTCGATGGTCATAGGAGTGACAACGTCTACAGCTTTCACAACCTCTGCAGCTTTCAATCAGCTTTATAGCTACGTGAGCTAATTTGGCATAAAGTTTAAACATCTCTGTGGCAAGCAAAGCAGGCAGCATCTCCCCCAACTACCTTTAAGATAGGTTCCAGGTAGTCAGAAGATGGCAAAAGATTTTGGAGACAAAAAAAACCCCAGAAATCCCTCCTTCAGGCCCATACTCAAATGACTAAAGGAAAAAAAAAAGTTAAAAAAAGAAGAAAAAATGCTTTTCTACAAGGTGGGAAGAAGCAAAGCATTTACTTCAAGTCTTTAGTTAAAGCTTTTTCTCCACTTTGTTTTAACCATTTTATTTCCTTGTAGTTGGTCACTGATTATTTACAAAAGGAACATGCTTCTGCAAACAAGCCTGATATGCCTTTTAAAGCAAGTTACTGCATATATGAAGCATTATATTTCAAGAGAAATGAAAGCTCTGAGTTAGAAAACTAATACACCACATTTTCAAATGCCAGCAAATGGCATTTTTCTGACATGTTTCTTTTGGTTGTACCTAACTGTACTTAGAACTACCACCCAAGACCGTATGTCAACAAAAAGACAGAATCCATATGTGCAACACCTGTGAAATCACATCATTTAAACATCTGGCAAAACATATTTATTGTGTGGTTAAATTTAAAATTAATGTTGCATTTATAATTAGTTTACAATAATTACAGGGAAGAGCTTTTTTCCCCCTTAAAAATCAACTGCTATTCTTACAAGAAAAACTTTTGGAATTTATAAATATAGTAGAAAACATCATAAAATTTCAGATGCTTGTAAGCTATCTCCGACATAGGCTGCTTTATAGAAACGGATTTTATAACATTGCATCTCACATAAAATATGACCACCTCCATTTGTTAGAACAATTTACATGCACTTGCATGACACCATGCTACGAGCAACTCAACTCTACATTCCTGTCCAAACAAATCTAATCTCTTCCTTACAACAGGCGTTCCAGAGCCTTGAAGTTGATTTTACCCAAGAGTATTTTTGGACTATCTTTGGAATGCTTGCTGGGAGGGAGTGAAGGGAGACTGGAAGAAACACAAGCAAGCAATAATCAAATAGGGATGGAAGGCAAACCCCACTTTAGGCATTCTCCAAAAAATGACACTGTTTCTTATATATTACTGCTTTACTAGCGCCAACCTTGATAAAATGTTTACCAAATTAATGCTCTCTTGTAGAGTCAACCTCCGTGAAAAATGGCACTTTCATCTCCTGTACTAATTTATGTTATTCCATCCGTATGTGTATGCACATTGGACATAAATTACTGATTCATAACCTGCTGTATGTCTAGCTTTCCTATTTCTCATAAAAATTGCTACTTACAATGGGCAGGTAGAGGTTTTCTACTAAACTTTGTTTTAAAAATGTATAAAAAAATCTGAAAATAAAATCAGGAGTTTTCATGTCTTAACTCAGATGCAGATTCTACCTTTTTCCCTGCTCATACTTTTTTTTTAAAAAAAAACTCCTTTATTTGAGCAGCTGATCCACAGCTTGCCTGATGTCTCAGATCATAATCTCTTCAGAGAAAGGCAGTTTGATTGTCTGTGTAGAAAAGATCCATTCACATATACGATACTACAGAAATGGCAAACAGCACGCATACAATTGCCGTCACAAATTGATTTGGTTCTCCTAAACATTTAAAAATTTAAAGTAGTTAAAAGTTTTAATCTCTGCCAAAACATAAGCACCACCTAATTTAGGTTTTGCTGTATTTTGTCTTTGCTCTATTTGCTAGTCACTGATCATAGTGTGATAGATGATAAGATCTTCTCAGCCTTCCTACTGCTGCTCTGAAGTTATGGATATGGGTAACTTGAAAGTTTTAATCCATTATTTGCAAAAAACGGAAGTGAACTGGATGAGATAAAAGTTATAAAGTCAAGAGGAACACAGGGAGCATGTTGTCAAAGGTTCCCTCCACAGATAAAGGACGGCTGTCAGTAAAGAGGAAAATAACCTTTACTAGTCATGGTTAGAGGTTCCTCTCCATTGCAAAACCCGAAAGAGAGAGCAAGTCTGCCTGTGATGAAACATAGTCTGTTAATCAGAATTAGGTAATTTAAAGCAACTACTTTTCCAGAAAGACCAATTGCCACTCTTCTAAATTCCAAAATGTTGTTTGTAATCATGGCTTATAAGAACCTGCAATTTTGTTTTTTCTACTACCTCCAACACAGGTATTTTGCATTAGTAACACGCAAGATTTCACAATGCATTTGTATAATGTAAAATGTGATCAACTTTATTTCTTTTTCTCTCTGATGTGCGTTCTGTTCCTCATTTGCCCACACTGAGAGAATGTATTAAATCCCACAAACCTTATTGAAAAACAGGGAGGTTATAACATCAAATTTCTTAGCTTTCATAAAGCATTCAGCTATTATATTGACAGCCACAGGAATATTATTTATAATTTAAATAAATCCTACTGGTCTCATCTTCCCTCCAAAACTTGAACAAAGGGATCTATATAGATTTAATGAGTAACAAAAATTAATTAAACAGGAAGGGGGAGAAAATGCAGGCATCTATTCCAAGATGTCCCAGAAGCCTTGAAGTATTGCCTTACGTAATAGTGGAAAAGACTGCAAAAAATCTTATGAGATCTAGAACCAATTCTGAACTTTCAGCAAGTTTTGAAGATAAGGACAGTCTAGAATTTTAGCTCTAGCAGTAATTTTGTAGCAAAACATTAGTTAAAAATGTCATATTTAAGATGCTTGGTGTTCTGTCTATGAAGACACTGACCTTGCCTGCTTCCCAACCCCTTTGAAACCCTCTTGCCAAAGGTTATAAATTCTCCTGGCAGAGATTCCATTTTCTTTCAAACCTCTCTTGAAAATAGCTGTGTGTTCTAATTAACACAGAGCTGACAATAACTCAGTCTTTCTTGCGTATCATAATCAAGGCATAATCCCAAATCCAAACTCTACTTAGAAGCATAGCAACCTCTTTAAGCTATACTTCTCACTCCACAGAGAACCCCTTAATTTTTCACAACTGCAAACTAGAGATGAATGACTCAGCTATGAGAATTAGTCGACACCACACAGATTCTTGTTCACATGCACCATATAGAATGATAATATGAAATCTTTTCATTGTTGTTTTAGTTATAGCTGCAACACTATGGAGGAAAAAAAAGGGGGAGGAGGGGGTCAAGTTTGTACTTCACCTCCCCTTTCCCGGTTTGAAAGATCATTGGGTACTTTTCTATAACAGGATTCTTTTCTAAACGCCCTTGAAGCCTGAAGTGCAATTTTGAGCTTAGGCATAGGAACATAAAATGCTAATATGCAAGTGATTAAGCCACAAAGAAATAAGTCTGAGATAATAACAATAATAATAATGTTTTTCAGGAGTAAGTCTGAGATAATAACAATAATAATAATGTTTTTCAGGAGTGGCCTGTCAAAACCAAATACTAACATGTGTTTACATCCCCAAGGCCAGGGCTGAATATGAGAAAAGTTATTTCCTGACTAATCGTCTATAAAGTAAACTTTAAATGCCACATCGGCCATTGGTGATTTTTTTAAAATTTTTTTTAAATAACAACTCTAGTAAATACAAATGTGGTAGCACATTAATGGATAATACTGCTGCTGGTAACAAAAGATAGTACAGAGCATTCCTAAACACACATTCCTGTTAATAGGACTATCAGAATTACTTTAATTAGCATCACTTGTCTGCATTGAACTCCTTCAAGAAAAAACAGAGTGTCACAGATAAAAATTCTACAGTTAGAGACAGGCATATTTTTTGTACTACACAGTTTATAAACTCCAGGGTTTTTATCACATAACACTACCTCTCCTCACTCTCTCCAAGAAAAATATAGATCTGTTCAAAGTGTTATAATTACAATCTGGTTTGCATCCATACCAAAAGGTACAAAGAATCCATAAAATTAAATTGTGATTAGCAAAAGCAGACTATCCCTCCACACAACATTGACAGGATCAAGAATTCAGAACAGAGCCATGGAACCACAATAAAAAGAATAATTTGCAGATAATAAGTGTTGATCATTTGCATCTTTAATGCCATCTAATAATACTACATATGTAATTACAGTGGAAGGATATAATTAGAATGATGTATCTAGGATAGGCAGCATTTTCAGCGTTTTATGAAAAAGAAAGTACTAACCAACACATAGTAACCTACAGACCTGCTTTGATAAAAACATGTGCTGGTATCAAACTCCTGAATATATGTCACTGCAGAAACCTTCAGATGGGACTGATGCCATCAAAAGGGATTTCACAGTTACCTTGAGCAAAAAATAATTTTATTTCTTTTCAACTATTTTATTAGCCTTCCCTTTCCAAGTCTTCCAGCATGAAATTAATAACATCAGCAACAGACTGCCTCCCTATTTGCCTAACACTAAAGAAGGACTATTGAAGGGGGAAAAAAAATTGCAATAGGAAAAACCCATCCAACACGTTGACATATTAACTATATTGTGCTCATATTTATAAAAAGGTTTCCACATGCTACCCAAGGAAAGTTACCAACTGCCTAACTGCTACTAAAAAATTTATAATTGGGAAAACAGCCATTTAAAGTTGAGTCAAGAAAAGGATGTAGATTTGATTACTTTTAATCACTGCTAATCAAAAACAACATCACAACTACAAGCATGCAAGCATTCAAGGTAACATTACAGCCTTTTCAAGACATTAAAAACAGGTGTTAATAAAGTGTCAAAGAGACCACAGGAGACATAACGCAGGAGCTCGGGGACCTTTCCTCTGCAGAGGTTTACTGAGGTTACTGGCATTTGAGTGGGTCAAGCCCGCGTACAGCTGAACATGGGAGCACGTTTCCTCAGCTTGATGGCCCCTCATCCCCCCCTCTTCCCTCCCAGGCCTTCTTCCTCCTCCTTCTTGCACCTGTGCTGCACCGCAGCCAATGCTCTCCTGCTGGATTATCAGGCTGAATTGGCAAACCAGGAATAGGTGGGTTCGTACCAGGAGAACAGGAGAAATGACAGGCCAGGTAAGTGTCGATTCAAGTCAGCTTAAAGCCGTTGAAGATCTGACTTCTCACCTCACCAACTCCCCTTTCCCCCCAAACAAACAAAACCCCCCCACCAATCTGCTAGTGTAGTTTACTTACCCGGATTACCATAGTCACAGAATGAAGGGAATGGAAATGTGAGATACAAGGTAGAAAAAACAGAACTAACTTGCCATTGGACTGAATTAACTGTAACATCTACTTGGGATGTGGTTTCAGATGCTGTCTAAAAGCTGATGAAAAGACATTTTCTCTGTTTCCTTCATCATTCATCCCTTGGATAGCTACTAAAAACACAGAAAACAAACTGCTTACCTTTTTAAGCCAAGCACATTACGACTTTGAAGTTATTTAGACAATAGTCAAAGTCTACTCAAGCATGAGGAAAAGCTAAAAACAACCTTCCTTCCACATTCCATTCATAGCAGTGGAGTAGGCTTGGAGACACAATTACCATAAATACTTACTTTCCAGAGCACAAAATCTATATGTAAAAGTTGAGCCCAAACTAGATCCCCTGACAGCCTCAAGGTGCCACAAGTAATACCGTGCTCTGTAGCTCAGAAGCCTCAGCCTGTCTCTTCCCACTTCTTTCCAGGACCTTTGCAGAGGAGTTGTGAGCAACCCCTGGACAGGATGCAAGGCACCCTCCCACAGGTCCCCCAAAAGCACTATAAAACCTCCTGCAAACTACACGCTAGATCAGACAGATTTGCATCTGCATGACTGACTACAGCCTGCAGCTGATTGGCAGAGAAACACAAAAACACAGCCCTTGAATATAGCCATTTCAACCTGCCAGCATGAAAACCAACTTTTTCAATTTACTCATGCTTTCTCTTCTGGTTTCCTTTCTGTTTGCATTAGGTAAGCAATCAGAAAGTGCCCAAGAATCAGAAAAAAAATTTTTTTTTAATAATTAAATATGTTGAAAATTAGAAAAATAACTTCGTTGCATATGTATACATACTTGCACTTCGCTGTTGACTTTTAAAATGGTCCTTGTCTCATGTAAAAGTGGGAGAGTCATGTTTAATTCACAGATTTACTGTAGAAAGAGGAAACTATAGCTTAAATGAAAACAGGTATAACAATCTCTCACTGATTAAAACAGGCAGTGCCTAAAAGATTTCTTGTCTAATTACATCATTCCTGGAAACATAAAGGGGAAGAAAAGTACAAATCTTTCTAAATGTAAGCAGACTTTTTTTTTTTTTTTTTTTTTAATTAAAGTTTCTCATCCAACAGTGCCAAAATGCTCTTTAAAATCACCACTGTGTACATTAAGGTCTTATGTCAACCTCGCCGGAAAACAAAAATCTTCACACTTCTCATTTTTCCCCTTCCTTGTTCAGCTAGAAGTATGTAATTCACATAACATATGGCTCACCAGTGAACTGTGACTTCAACGTACTACTTGACAATGAAGAAAGCCCCAAGGCCTGTATTTGTAAGAATAAACCAGATTAGTATGATCTGGCTCGAGGAATTTAAAGACTGGTATCATATTGCAACTGGCTACACACTTGAGTGTAATTTCTCCTCAGGTTTTTCTCTCTACTTGTGCTGCCAGCAGTGTTAATCAACTCATTCAAGCAACACATATTACCACTACAGAATTCAAGGAAAGCTCCAGGATTCTACGCAGAACATTCTCAAATATACAAAACCACACAGAATTTAATTTAATTTAATTAGTTTTGACATCTTTCTAAACAAACCAGTTTCCACTAGTGAGTTGGAAACCTACACAGTATATTCCAAATTGTTTTACAAACACAGTCTTGAAAGCTTGTGAATTTTTGTTTCATTCAAAATAGTAAGCCAAAAATGGGATAGATTTCTTTGGGAATGTGAAGAGGTATTTTAACTGGAAACCACAAAATTTATTCTGACTGCTTTGGCTAGTCCTGTAGCATCTTCTGAAAAGGGTTTGTTTAACTTTTCTAAGCAAAGCCAGTTGAAAAGGAATAAGAAACACCCATTAAAATTATTTTCCCAGAAATTCTAGGAACCATAAAAGAAGTTCTGAGTATGTTCAATGAGATGCAGCACTGCCAGTATTTAAAAAAGGGGTTTAAAGTTCAATGTAAAAAAAAAAATAGTGGCATCATTAAAAAAAAAATCCCTCTCATGTCATATCTGATCTGAATTTGAGCACTGCCCACATTAATACTTTAAAAAAAAAAATCATGAAGAAAACTTACTAAATGCAATCTCCTTGCTTCAGTGCTTCCATTGCTTGTGGACTTGTCATTCTTTCTTCATTTTCATTAATACTGCGTTTTTCTTATTTAATAAGTGTAAAAAGGGTAAACTTATTCAACTGCCATTATTCCTGGAATTTTGAATGGCAAGGAATCACCAGGAATGATGCACTGTACAAAAATCTCTAAAACAGATCTGGGTCAGCTGTACTAACACTTCAAGGGGAGTTGCGCACCAGCAGTCAGTGGGAGGTGGGTTTTTCCACATAGAAAACAGCTAAATTGAGCTAAAGTTCCTGGTGTTTCTCAAGACAGAATTCTGAAGCAAGTATTTTGTGATTCTCTGCATATTTGCCTTCAGAGTATATTTCTATAATAACAGGCTGCAAGCACTGTGCAGTTTTTCAGTGTGTGTATCAAATTCCTCATCAGACTGAAAATGCAGCATGTAAATAAGGAACAGGCTTCGACGCTTGACTGACAGTTCTGAGGGTAACAGAGCAAGAAAACATATAACGCATACAGGATATAGGATGTGGGAGCACAACACAACAATCACTGAGGTCTCAAACATTAGACTTACGCAATCCTGAACTGAATACATTTTAAACCAATGAATATTCCTCCATATATACTAAATATGATATTAAATGCAGTCTTTAACAACACTACTGAGTAATCTTTACATGTAGTGAATGTGTCATGGCAGAAAGCACCTTCTCCATAGAAGTCACTGACAAATTTTGTGCCAGCTTGCTAAGCAAAAAAAGAAGTCTTAATCTGCTATTTATCTAACTAAGCACCAAGTAATACAATAACCAGTCAGAATTACTTCCTCTTACAGTAAAACTTTACAGTGAATCTAGACTAAATTGTCTACTGGCTGTAATGAGCCTGTCTGAAAGACTGAAGCTCTGGTTGGTCTATAAGCAGCTCATGGTTTTGGCACAAGGAATGCTTCTGCTAAAAAAAAAAAAAAAGTGAAATAATTAGCAGTCATTGTTATGATACCATTCAGAAAAGGATAGTAAGCTTCTGTCTGTACTACTAGTGACTTAAGCCACCAGGGAACTGAACAAGATATCACTACCTTAAAACACACTAAATGCATGTTGAAGGCTTACACTTACAATGAAAGCCCACACTTGGAACACAAGCTGTTTCTGTTGTAAATTCTAACATTACCAAAATGATTTAATTTAGAGTAAATTAAAACTAATATAAACAGACATAAACTTCCTTCCCAAATACCAAATACATACATATTAACACAAAAAGTTTTGACAATATGAATAAAGCTCACTTCCCAAATATTAATATACATCACATCAAATGTATCACACAAAGGTGTTATTTTGTAGCTTATTTGGCTTTGAAGGTTTGGGAGATGGGGAGAATGTTTTCTTTGGTGAGAAGCAGCTTGTTTTTTGCTTTTCACCACAAAAAGGTTTCCTGTAATAACTTCAGAGCACACAGCTTCAAACAGACAAACTAATGCCTTTCAGAATCTGCCTATATAGTGCGCTTAACACTCCAGCTCCCACTGGACTTGGTTAAAGCAGCTCAAGGAGTTAATTCCCCCCTTAGCTGAGCAAATGCCAACAGAAACTGTGAATCACAGCCCTAAGCCAGGGAGGTCACAGCCCAGCACATTATCTTTAACTATCATCAATTTGAGCAGAAGCAAGGCTGTAAACTGAGTGACAAAGGAGTGGACACACTTCCTGCCCTGCCATCCTTGGTTCAGCTACAGCTTCTATCGTGGGTTACTGGAGCAGACAGTTGAGGATAACTACTCCCTAAACTGCCCCAAAACAAATCATCAGAGCCCTCACAGACCTTAACTATCTGTCCCGAATTATTTTTGAGGCTGAAGATAAAGCCCACCAAGTCTTCTGGGGAAGGGGAAAAAAAAAAAAAAAAAAAAAAAAAAAAGACACACACAAATAAATAGTGTACTTTTGCTAATGTATCTGAATAAGCAAAAGATACCAACCAGTTCTTTCTTCTGAGGTAACCTATCCAGAGAATGTTAAAAATGTACCTCCCTGATTCACTGAGGAAGAAGGCTCAACAGGGCCTTCAGAGGCTTCCCAGCAGAGAAGGACAAAACAGAGGCTCAACATAAAAGAAAGGGACTTGAGATCTGTGAATAGAAGATCTTGCCCTTCCTTGCCCCTTTGGATATAAGAGATATTCTTTCACTAAGACTAAAATCTTATCAGTGCAAAGTGTAAGTGCCCTGGGATGACACACTGGACACAATGAAAATTAGTCTGAAATAACTCTAAAGTCATTTACTTCACTTTGAAAAACTCGTGTAGCCACTTTTTCAGAATTAAGTCTACTGTAATCCAATTTACCCTAATTCATTCCTAAGGTGAATTAGACTAAACTGAATTAAAGTCATTTTAATACTGAATGAGAGCAGCCCACACAGAAGTTTAACATGACTTAACTAAACTGCTTTAAATTCATTTTTAATTTGAATTACCTGCCCTTATTGTCACTAGACAGACAAGTCACCTTCACCCATGCTTTGAAAAAAGGTCATGTGAAATACTGAGGCTGGGCCTGGCAGCATGCAATGTATCTAACGTCACCGCTGCACCAGTCAGAAAGCTTCACATAAGAGACCCTCTGTGTCAGAAAGGCAGCCTCTCACTTGGCCATCTCTCTAAAGAATGTGAGGGATTTCACCTTAAAAAGTGCCATTTGATACAACTGAAGGATACCTTTTTGTGCAACAGTGGAGATTTTATGGAAAAACTTGCAAATATCCTTTCCTAGTAGCAAAATGGTTACTAAAGAACAGAGGCAGGCAGTTCAACTGCAAACTCTAGCCATCCTCATGCTTAACTTCCAGTATAACTTACATTTGTGAATAAGATGAGTCTGCATTACTTAAGAACGAGAAATCTTGCCCAATTCACAGCTTTGGGGGAAAAAAATGGAAGTAGTGCAGGTATTTCTGGAAACCCATGCTCCACCTTCAACAAAAACTTTTAGAAAGTTCTTTGATATTGGGCTAGCAGGGAGAATGCATCACTTCATTCGGGGAAAAAAAAAAAAAAAAAGGAAAAATCTGACTGTTCAAAGAAACAGTAAAGAATGTTATGAACAAAGTCTCTCTGATCAACCAGCCATTCCGTCATGTGGGAGAATTTTGAACCCCAGTCCACCTGCCCTCACACCCCAAGAAATTGCAGTCTACACCTCTATTCCTAGCATTAAAGAAATGTTGGCTGTAAGACACCTCTGGAGGTCATCTAGGCCAAACACCCACCCAGAGCAGGACTATCACCCACACAGATCACCAGCCACTGTGGCGTTGTCCAGTTGAGGCTTGGAAACCTCCAAGAACAGGGATTCTCAAGGCAGCCCGTTTTCCTGCTCCACCACCCTCCACACGAGCCATTTTTCCTAATACCCAGTCTGAGCTTCCCAAGCTGCAGTTTGTGGCTGTTTTCCCCTTATTGTTGTACATTCCCATTAGATTATCCCCTCTCTTCATCCTGAGAAGACTAAACAAGCCCAGCTCCCTTCAGCTGCTCCCCATAGGTCACACCATCCAGGCCCCTGACCTGGCGCAGCTCTCCTCTCTCCAGTTCCTCCTCCTGTCCACACACTCCAGTTTCTCCACATCCCTCTTGAACTTTGGCAGGGGAGGAGAAGAGAATCAGACACAATACTCCAGACATACCTCACCAGAGCTGAATAGAAGGCGACAACATCACTCCCAATCGGCTGACCACACTCCTTCCAATGCAGCCCAGTACATAGCTTGCTTTATTCACAACAAAACTTGGCTCATATTCAGCCAAGTATCCATCTCAGGTCCTTTCCAGCAGGGCTGCCACTCAGCCACTATCCAGACTGTACCAGGCATGGGTTACTCCTCCTGCCAAGACTGGTCTGTGCACTGATGTTCTTGTTCCAGATGCCCTTCATGACACCATTCAAAATAAAATGATCCGCCCCAAACTATTCTGGCTTGCAATAAGATACCACATGCTACAGCTACCATAGAATGAAGGGATGCCACAATTTGCTCTGCAAAATTGTGCCATTTCAACAACAGACAGTGCCTGTCAGAAACAGTTAGGGGCACTGGTCATCCTCTATTACAAAATTAGCATTGAAAATGAAAAGGCAGCAGCAGGAGGTAAAGCAGATATTGTTACTATAACATGAACTATAATTATGTTCTTGTATTGAGAGCCCAGTATAATGATAAAATGCAGGCCTTTGAGAGTTGAGATATTTTAATAACAAAAGCAGCATGATTTCTAGCAAAAGCAAAGCTACGCACCTGACAGTTTTTCAGTTTAAAAATTTGGGGGACAAGATTTGATTTTTTTTTTCCAACCTTCACATTTCCCCAATGTGCAACTGACTATATCTCATCTAGGATTTTACTTTGAGATTACTAGCTTGATATATTAACTTCTTGAGCAAAAACATGCACTAGGAAAATTCTAAGAGATAACTATTCTTTAGAGTTTAGAATTGAGAAAAAAAAAAAAAGTCTTTCACCTGAGATGTATTTCTCCCCAAACTCATGCATAATAGTATGAATGAGAATACTCAAAATTTGAGTAAGAGCTGGCTCAAATTCAGTTTCTGCAGACGTTTAAGGAGAAGTGTCAAAGAAACACATTCACCCTAATAAATCAGAATAAAGTTGAAGCAGAACTAGGTATAAGCACGTACCTACCTACCTTTCTAAAAAAAGACTGTGTTTTAACATTAAAGTTTTAAATATAAAATATATTACACAGTTGTCTAACAGATAAACAGAGACTATGGGAATTTTTTGCTTCTCTCCTCCCCAAGAAAGATCTCACTTCTGAAATGCTCTATGTTTTCAGGAGCTGTCAAAATGACAAAAGCAGAAAGAACTGTTTGATATGTCAATATGAAATCGATCTTTCATTGATTAAGCAGAAACCTGATCTGCTTATTACTTCCTGTATAAGAAAGAGGATTAAATATAAGACTACTGAAATTGGTGTGATTTGCTTTGCAACATTAATAAAATACTCAACAGTAGTTTTTGTTGCTAAGTCTGCTAAAGTTTGAATGGCCTTAGAAGAATCTATTTGACAACAAAGCATTAGTCTCCGCAAGAAAGTCAAGACTATTTACTATGCAAGCGCTATAAGATCACCCCCTCAATATGGAGAATGCATGTTTATCCTCTTTCCAAACCAAATTTTCCTTACTCTGTGTGATATTAATCTCCACGGGGGTGGACACCTCTGTGAAGGTGCAATGGTTCATCTCCTAGTTCTGGTCAATTCTTGTTTTAATCTCATTTCCAGATCAGAGTCTCCATATATAGTGAGATATTAATCTCTACAGAGGCAGACATCTCAGCTGGCCCTACCGCACAGCTCCCCCTCCTCTGGTCAATTCTTATTTTAATTCTAATTTCCTGTGATTTATATTCCTCTTTCAAGTTTAATGTATGCTACTTCACTCATCTCCCTCCTCCTCTTTACAGATGATTTTGGAGAAAAACTATTGGTTTTGTCCCTTTTACCAGCCATTTCTTTTAAAATCAGTTGTACAGATAGGTTGCACTGCCATCAACACTGCAGACATACTGATAATGCTTGCCCTATTAAGGATTAATTTGTCAACCAGGCTTAATTTTAAGCAGCCCTGCTTTACATTAACTTTTGTGTGCACATTTCAGGATAGGATAACCCCTAACTGGGTAATGAACTAGAACGTAAGTTAGAATATACATTAGAACATAAGAAACTCAAGTATAATGCCTTACTATAGACTTTCCGATTGACAAAAATCAACTCAGTCTTTGGGCGTTCAGTTCTATTTCTGCAAAATAAAGGTCATGGTACTGCCGTGCCTACCAGGAACATCTTAAGGTTAAGACTTCAAGTCTCTCAAACATTACCATCATAGGGGACAATAGAACCACAGAGGAGGAAAGCAGAATCTGAGAACTTCAGCCTGCCTTCTATTTGGCCTCAAACATTTTAAGACCTCATCTTTGCTCTTCCCACTGAATACAGTCTTGTACAACTAGAGTGTTTAATTTTGCTATCTAAACAAGCTTCCAATTCTCCCTGCAAGGTTTGCTTCTCAGCCCTGAAAACATAAGCACATTTTCACAACCAAATTAATGACACCCATAATATATACCACACACACAGGACTTCTTACTGACTTATTCACCGTTTTCACCTCCCCTTTACTCACCACTTGAAAAGTCTTGCCTACACCTTCTAGCCAAATGGTTAAATCCAAAACATGCGTAGATGCACGGCTGTAGAAAGAGTAAGAGCTATATTATTTCAAAACACTACTACTCCTTAAGAGGATATTTTTCTTCATCTTTTTTTCCCACTGATTTTTATACACTCTCTTGTAGGGAGTCTTTCTAGCTTCCTCCCTATTTGTTACTAATAGTTATATCTACGTCAGTAACTTGGTTCAAAACAGCAGTGAGAAGTGAATCCCTCATTGCCTCCATTTACCAAGCATTAGTCTGCTTCTCAACACAGTTTTTGCGCACAGGAACTAGACCACGTTCAGACCAAAGTAACTCTGGAGCTCCACTTCTGAAGTGCACCACCACCTCACGGGGAAGCTCAGGTCAGAGCCAATGGGCTATATCCACAAGATCTGCAGGAACACACACCACTGCTTCTCTTTTGGAAAACTCCAATTTAAGTGTGTAGTAGAGATATTTGGCCCACAGAAAAAGACTAAATCTAATCTGAAATAACCCTACTCAGCTAAACCACATATAATGGTTCTCAGATCCTTGCATCTGAAACCATTTTAATTTAGTGCCCAGCATCTATAGCACCAAATTACTTTCCAGTATAGATATAGCCACCCTTTTCCCAAGGCACAGCAACACCAAATTGCTTTGACAGTTACATGTTTCACAGTCAAAACTGCCAAATGCTTCTATCTTCTCTCTGTAGCAGCTTGTAAAGGCTCAGGCCAAAAAGCCACAGCAGGTAAATGTGTAGACAACCCAAACGTAACCTTATTTTGTCTTGGGAGATCTTTTTTCAAAAAGTTTCAGTTCACAACTATTGAAATTAAAATATTATATTAAAAAGGAAGCCTTTCTACCACTTATCCAGGTGTGTGGTTTTTCCAAGTCTTCCATATAAAATTTTTGGAAAACATATTGTATTACACTTTACAGCATTTGTCCTAGCTTTGACTTTCATTTAATTATAGTATGCATTTGCATTTTTACACATGGCCCTTATGGCTGTCTATCTGCTAGGCCCCTATCTTCTGTAACGCATTGGCCAGTTTTCAAACACTGATTTTTCATTTCAGTTATCCATTAAGAATATCTTCTTTTCGTATACACTTTGTCATCTCCTGCTCTTGCAAGGTTTCTTCATGTCAGAATCTGTGAACTGTGTCTGAGAACAAACTACTTTATTTCTTACATGACCAGATCAATCATATATGAAAGAAACCAAAAATACTCCAGGGGAGCCTAGAATATAGTATTTATATATTTTACCAGGTATAAACACATTCCTCAGATAGCAACTGGGTCCACTTATGAACTATATATCTATTACTAAATATTTTCATAAAAGATTCAATCACTTGTACTTTATCTTACAGATTGCTAAAGGCAAATTCTCCTCGGAATAACTTAGAAATTTTCAATATGTACAATTCTAGTTTTCTTAAAGTCGTTATACTTTCTCCACTTTTCCCTTTCCCCCAAGACAGGAGAAATTGAGGCTTTTTTTTTTTTTTTTTAATGGGGTTCTGAACCTCAAAAGTATAAGGAAATAGCAACTTCTCTGGGCCTAAACAGAGCTGAGGCTTTTACATAACGCAGCTCCATTTTGTTTAGATGCTCAGGCCAGGTATTGCTTTCTCTTTCTTTCTCACTTCTTCCATATAAATACAAAGAAATGTAAATTTAATCAGATGCCTGATTACTACAGTTGGGATACTGTAAACAAATAGTTAGGGAAGAGAGGATGTAAAAAGAAATGCATGAATGATACTGTGACAAAGGAGACAAGTCCTCTCAGATGCAGAATTTCTCAGAGAAGAATTAGAAAGTAAACAAAACCAGTTCTACCTGGATTCCTCCTTGACAAGGACATTTTAATATAGTAAGCTGGAGGTTAAAAATATTCTAATTTGAAAGCAAAAAATACCAATAAAACAAAGGCTGAGCACAAGCAAGAAAGAAACTGAAGAAGTATCAGCAAAGTTACCGAAACACCCCTGACTTGAGGCTGGGAACCTGGAAAATGAGGTCTTAAGTAAGACGCTATTCATCCCATATGTGAGTACACTGGTTTGTTTTTCTGTTCTGTTTAATCTGGCAATAAAATCAACATACAGCATGACTGGAATGGTTTGGAATTTTACTTATTAGTGCCCACACACCTACAATTGTCAGTGTAACAAGAGGACAGATAAAACATGAATTATTCCTGAAGTGCTTAAAAGAGCAGTAACAAGCAGGGACTTAAATTCTTTTCTCAGTCCACCTTTCGCATCTTATAAAGAATAAAACTATCCTGCCCATTGATCACTGGCACTTTATTGAAGAAACTCAACTTCATGGCTTTCATAACAGATTTACAGCTCTTTCTACCACTCTATAATATTACATTTTCTTCTCCAAACACTTCGCTTTATTTGTGTAGCTGCAAGATAGATACTGTCTCAGGACTGAATCCTCAGCTAAACCACTGCAAAGCAGTAACTGATGCAACTTGGAAGAACATGGAAGAGGATTTCGGATCTTTATGGCTTAAGTTCTATGGTTTAAACCATAAAAGTGTGATCCCAAGACTTTATTTCTCCTCCGACAACCACATGAGCAGTTAGTTGCTGTTCCTATGAAAGAAGTGCATTGAAAGAAGTGCATTAAAAATAATTGTACATATTTTGACACCATAAAAAGAAAAAAGCAATGCATTTATGGCTCATCTATACTTCATAAATCAAAGCAAGGTTCTGCTGTGTTTTCCCTATTGTCAAAAGTGGCATTCAGGCTAAGAACTCCTCAAAATCTATTTTGTGCTACACTTTTGTTATTTTGCTACAAGCACTACATATGCAGTGCCAAGAGAACAGTATTTAGTAAGAACTGATTAAAGTATCTATTCTGTAATCAACATCAGTACTGCAGTAGCACCTCAAAAGCAAATCAGATTTTTATTTTATTTTGAAGACAACTAAGCATTTACCAACTTCATTCTCTTGTTCCTGTATCCTCTAGGGACCATCTAATATATAAACTAATTAAATCTGAGCATTTTCTTTGGCATTTGCTTTAGTTCCAGGTTGCCTAATGTTCCTTAGGTTTGGACTCACAATGCATATGCTTCACATCACAGTGCAGTTTTTTTTTTAATCATGCGTTCTGTTCCATTAAACAGATTTTTTCTAATTCTCTTAAATTTAACATCACAGAATAAGGCTAACCTATAAATTATTTAAGACTGCTTCTTTGTGGCAAGTGAAAAATATATGTTTAAAGAGATGGATGGCCAAGATTCTCTCTCTGAAACACAAACTATCTAATACTTGTTTTCATTTCCATTTCCATGCTCAAGCAAACAGCAGAGATGTTTATAGTTAGCATCTGGATATTATCACCATGCAGAGCCATCCACCACATTATTTCAGTATTTCTAAGGTCTGCAAATGTCATTAATAATCACAAATGCTACTCTTTCAGATTCACAGCCTCATCCTGTAGCCCATAAAATTGAGACCAAGGGTTTTCAAATACATGGTTTCTGTCAATTTGAAAGTAATGTACAGCCTCCCCTCTTCTGAATGCTCATAAAGCACATCTGTGCAGTCTCTCTAAATGAGAGCATAATCTTGCCCTTTCCAAATGCTGGTCACTTAACACAATTCCTTGTCCAATAGTTGACAGAAATGCCAATAAATCACAAGAAGAAATGCACATTTGAAGTATAAACTCAAAGAAACATGGATAAGTGAGCCAGAGGGAACAAACACCACCCCCAAAAAATCTGTTTAGTATATCTACTTGAATGTGTTTAAAACAACCTATAAACCAAGCCTGGTAGTTTAACTGCTGCCGTGTAGACACAGGATATACAAACCAGCAGGGAACTCGCTCTTCCCTGGAAAGGACTGCAGGCAGGGAAGCGCTTCATGCCTTCAACGTGACTCAGACAGAGCGCTTAACCTAGCCTCTAGTATTTAACCAAATCAGCAGACAAGGACGTCAAAGCAATGTTTCAAGTCCTAAAAAGTACCGAGAATAACACAGAACCTAAGAATGCAACACCTTCCCACTTATGCAAGATGTATCAACAAATTAAACTCACTTTGTCAAAGAAAACCTAAAAGCTGAACAGCTTGGCTATGAAAAGCATCTGAACTCAGTAAATACCAACCTAATTGTTTAAAAAAATAAAAATAACATAAGAAATATAGAAATAATAATATAAGAAATAAGTAAGTTGACGGACAACTTCTCACTGCCAGGTTTCAGCCAACCCATAGAAAGTTAAAAGGATTTTTCTGGTTATTACATTACACCCATCTATTTAGTTTGTGTTTACCAGGGAAATTATATTCCCTTCCATTACTTAGCTTTGTTTCAACTGATTCAAAAATCCGATCGTTATGCACTAAATATTTTGCTTTCACCTGGAACTAGTGTCTCCTTGTTTTACAGCTATATAGGCACATGCATTATAGATTTATGTTTGTATGTGGCAGGCAGATGAAGAGCTTTCTTGGGGGCGGGTGTTGTTAATAATTTGTTTTATTATTTGAAAGGAAAGGCATCAAGGAAGAGGAAAGCCAATCCCACAGAGATTTAAAAATGCAAAAGATTTTATATAAATAGACCTTTTGCACTAAACAAGACCACACACACAAACTATTCACATGCTGAAGAGTTGGCAGGACTGTGGAATTAGTTTGCAATTTTTAGTATTTTCACAAGTTAGGTCAGGATGGATTACTACTAGAAACCAACTGCAAAAAGGATTTGTTGTTTGGCTTTCTTGAATTGAATAAGGAAAGACCGAA
The DNA here is from genome assembly GCF_036370855.1 of Dromaius novaehollandiae. Classification (NCBI taxonomy): domain Eukaryota; kingdom Metazoa; phylum Chordata; class Aves; order Casuariiformes; family Dromaiidae; genus Dromaius; species Dromaius novaehollandiae. The sequence goes on from NC_088100.1 coordinate 60,379,714, forward strand.
AAGACTATTTCATTAGATTTCTGCTTTAGCAAGAGGAAAGCCTCTTTCACTGGAAATTTTCTAGCCTGAAAACTGAAAAATGAATGCAACAAACCCTGTCAAGTGAACAAAGACAGATACAGCTAAGTAGCTAAGAGGAAGAGGAGCGTGTAATAATTCTGCTGAAAAGTCTGATGATATTTATATCCATTAGCCATTCCAGAGTAAGGATTCATATACCTTGCCTCCCTTCAATTATGGTATGAAAGCCACTAACATTGCCCAAGAACTCTTCCAGCAAAAACAACAAAAGAGGAGTTTTCCTTTTTTTTAAAGAGGGGGGAGTGAATGAGAGAAGAGAGGTGGAAACACGACAATCCACTGCTGGGGGCAGCAGTCAGAGATTCTGGGATGGTTCGTTTTTTATACCATCAACATTACTTTCTCTGAAAAAGGCATGATAAAAACCATTGCAAAAGATACAACACCAATGTTTTAATCTATTTACTCTCACCTACTTAGAATATATACAATACTCAGATGTCAACATACTAATTTGAGAGACACCTGAAGAAATCTCTTCTGCACAAATACAAAAACCATGTCTGCAAAGGAGTCAGAAGTCAAACAAGGCATAAAAATGCCTTCAGTACTTTGGATTAGTAGGTTTTAACAAGTTTTCCTTTTAAAGCATTTTAAGTACTGTGACAGCAGTCAGTACTTATCTCTGCTTTATGAACTCATGAACTCTGCCAAATTTCTTCAATGTTCTCATATTTGATACGTGCTCTCACATTTACAAAGCACAGGCAAACAGGGTAATTCTAAAAGAACCTAGACAATATACTCCCCATTTCAATCTTACTCCTGTCTAATACCATACAGAGATGAGACAGATAGAAGAATGCTCTGATTTGATATTTTATTATAATAAATAGCAAAAGAACAGGTTTCAACCAGGTCTTATCATTTTCATTTTTCACTGTAGTTAAGATGACAAAAACAGCCTAAAAATTCAGAGTTTCAAGATATTTTTGCTTATTGCTTAAAAACTTAAAGAATTTTTAAAAAGCAACAGGTATCTTAAGTCACACTACAGAATTCACAAATAAGCATATGAGCTACATTTGGAAATAACAAAAAAATCAACAGTATTTATAAACAATTAAAGAGGTCAGTTATCCACTCTGAATTGTTTGTTATAAGCTGTTTTGAGTTCATTTGAACTACAACTAGATTTATTTTTCATAACTTTTTCTCTTCTGGTTAATATTCACCACTCAATTTTATTGTTACAGAATATGTACATATACACAAAACAAAGCATACAGCTCAATATAAATATAGTAACCAGTGTGCAATAATTACAATGAACATACCATAATTTAATTGCAGCATAATTTAGTTTTAAAGTATACAATAGCGTCTCATAAATCAGTAAAATTAAGTTCATGACATGGTAGCTGAAAAACAGGTTCTTTTGCTATTCAATCAATCTTTATGATCACATTTTTTCAGTAAATTGTAGCAGAAGCAAATGACATTCTGGTAAATTGAAGGATCCAATCCTTCACACATTGGCTAACAAAAATAACTTCATATTCTCTACAGTATGAAGCACAAAAAATCTTTTCACAACACTGATCCTCAATGAATTAAATCATTCAAATCTTACTGAGGCATATACTCAGTTAGCATCAACCAACTCCATATACGTATGATCTTAAAGAGAACAAATGTCGGACAAGTCTATGCACAGTACCTTCTCACTTAAAAGAAGTTTCTATGCATTAAAGCTAACTTCTGTTTCTGGCAAATACATATTTTTTTTAATTTCTGGACAACTAGGCCAAAGCATCTCTTTCAGCCCTCATCTGCACTTAAAAAGGGTATGTAATATGTATTAGAAAAATAAGCATATAGGCATATTAATAGATACAGCTATGCCAGCAAAAATCCTCATGTGGACCAGTTTTATACCTACAGAAGAATAAGTTTACCGTTACGGCTCATTCTCCTTGAAAAAGTGGTTCACAGATATTGGTACAAGGTTGCCTCACTGCTGTAAAGTCTGCTGTCATTTTGGGGGGGCTTCCTTCCTTTTGATAGTGCCCAGCACTATACTCCTGTACGTGGAGACCAAGATGTTTGTTAAGCAGGGACTACCATATCATTTATACATCATGTTATTACTGTGTAGCTCTTACTCCAGAATATAGTTAAATATTATGGGTTTTTCAACAAATAGATTGACTCAAATTCCTGACCATCCTCACAACCAATACTTTAAGGACACATGCCCCCTGCTAAGGTTCAATTCACTAGCCTCAATTCTACAGCCATTTTATATATGAACAACAGAAATTATCTTCATTAACAGCTTTACAAAACTCTTGATCTATGGTCCTTCATATCAAACATATAACAGTATTGTGCCATTAGCTCATTGTTTTCACATTAGGCACATTAGATTCTGTTCAATATTTCTAAACTGTTCAAAATAAGACACTGGTGACTCAGACAAAGATTTGGCTGTGACAGCAACAACCAAAAATAGATTTGATTGAATTAACAAATAAATGGTTCTTAAATGAAATTCCTGTAGAGATTTATTAATAAAAATTCCAACTTTTATGGAAATTAGATTTCAGGAACAAAAAGCAAACCTGAAAACTATTTGTTGTTTCAAACACAAAGATCAACCGTTAGCTTTTATCCTGTGATTACCCTTCCTTTGAACAGATAAATGCAACTTGTTTACAGAGAAATACATCAGATACTAAATCAATTAAAAGGAGCTCCTTAAATGTGTAAGCATTCTTCATAATGGTTAACTGTAACTTGATTTTCACAATTTTAATGGCTACTGAGCAGTTCAGTACTCAGAAGGAAAAAAACTGATTAAAAAGTCTGACATGCAACCAACACTGCCACTTTACATTTGAGGTTATATGTGCACATGTATTTAAGAAAAAAAAAAAAACTACAACAAAAAGCTATTTTTGTGTCAATTTTTTCTTTAACAGCATTGAGCTGAAACAAATATTAATAACTTACTGTTTAGGAAAAGATTTCAGTATGATTTTGTTAACTAATAATATTTATAAAACTTACAGAAATACAAACATGACTTTCAACTATATAGCTTCCCAGGAAGCATAAACTGTAGGTGACTTTAAACTATATGGTAAGTATAGTTTAAAACTATACCTACAGTCTATGTAGTTGAAAATCACCTACAGTCCACGCTTAACTAGAAAGCAGCACAAGGTGATAGATTTTCAGAGTCACAAAATAAGGTGCAGCAAGGCCTTGCTGAAGTGGTACAATACTTTTAGGAGATGCTGCAAAAAAATTCACATGCACGTCATCTCCCACTCTTCTACTGGCTCAGCTGTCCTTTAGAAACCATAGCTATTTTTCTCTTCTACCCACATCCACGCATCTAATGGACAATCACATTTAAACCCCACAGGCTTCGAAAGAGAGCTAGGAGTCTGCTCACAGGCTGACTCCTCGCAGCCATCACAGACCACGAAAGCCTGCCCTGCATGCTCCAGCGACCACCTGAGCAGGCGCCACTGCAGCAGAGGCGTTCCCCCGACGACCTCCCCATCCCCCTTGGCCTCTTTGCATCGGCCGCTTTCTGTAGCGGCAGGTTGCTCACCACTGCCGGCACGTGGGAAGGGGCAAGGGCAGATCTCACGGGAGAAAGAGAAAGGGGAAACCACGGGACTGGGCCTTAAATCAGTTCCAGCAGCTGTCAAGCTGCACCCCGAGCAGGACGTCACATCGGTTAACTCTGGCCTGATACCAGGTGTCCTCTCCTCCAAGCCCTCTGCTGCTGGCCATCACGCCTGCTCTCTGCTCTGTGCCAGTAAGTTGCTTCTTGCTTATACATTTATATAATAAACTGCCTAGTCATCTGTTGTAATGAAAGAACATATGTAAGGTCAGTTTACCTAAAGTATTAAGGTTTCCTTCCTTGACATACCTCTGTGTCATCAGTTCGTATACAGTCAGCCAGAAGGCAGCCTCAAGTGCTTTCACCCAATCTAACCCCTACCACTTTGGAGGCAGTGCCGGCCCTCGCTTCCCATCTCTCTCTGGGCCTTCTTTGCATTTGCACCAGCAAAGGAGGCACCATGCAGTGAGCTGCATGGGGCACCAACCGGCTGAAACCGGAGCGCAGTTCACTTTACACCAGCTGTGCTGCAATTACAGCTGGTTGCCAAACAGGGCAGTCCCACCATCACCCCTCACCCTCCCACACATCAAATTTATGCAGCCACACATCTGTAAGCCAGCTAAACCCACAGATCAATAGGAAACTTAATCCCAACCCCATCCTCACCCCAGAAAGTTTCACATAAAGCTAAATCTACTGATCCAACACAGGAAAAGGTGCAAGACCCATCCTAACGATGGAAATGTCCCTCTCTGCAGCAGCAGCAGCCTCAGTTGGCTTCAAGGGATCATGAAATCATACCTGAAGCTCCAAATCCAAGTGCACACTTCCACGAGCAACACTGCAAAGGTGTCTTCCCATGACAATAATAAACTATGACAGAAGGGATCCTATTAGCACATGAAAACATGAGGTGCCTCCTGACTGTCTCAGTTACCAGGACTGAAGTAATGGTTTTGGAAGTTTCCTGTTACACACTCTATGGGATCTGTATTGAAAAGGAAGAGGAATAATTTCCCCAAAAATCGATGCCATTGTAAGAAAGCTAAAGCTTAGCGATGCACTCAATTCCTAAGGGTTAGGATGATCTGAAGGGTCTTCCAGCTAAAGAGGACACACAAAGACTTCATGAAGACTCCTGAGCAAGAAGCAGCACTGTTCCAGATCTCTGTATTTTACTCCAAATACTGTAAACTCCTTACATTTAAAAGGAGCATCTCCTAAACTCTTTTTACCTCACATCAAGAGCTTTTCCGAAAGAGGAGACGAACCATAGTGGTAAGCATTAAACAGATTAACTCTCCCACACACCGAACACAAGATTACAGGTCCTTCAAGAGCCTTATTTAGAAGTTATATATATTTTTATATATATATATATATATTTTATAAAGGGACTGGCTAAATACTCTTCCCCTTCCAAGAGCACCTGCTGCCCACTGACATAACTGCCTCAGAGGCTACCATTTAACTCTAAGATCTCAACTCTTCAGCAGTGAAATAGATAGTTCCATAAAAGTGTCAGCTCACAAGTAGGAACGGTTAAAAATGATCAAAAAGGGCAAAGCAAATGCCAGGAATGATCACAATACGGATGGAGAACAGAACAAAAATCATCATTATGCACTATATAAACCCATCAGGCAGCTGTCTCTTGGATACACTGCGCAATATAGTAGACCTGGAAAAGAAAGAGAAGGCTGATAAAAGATGAAAAAAGATATGGAATGGTAACATTTATAACAAATGGCTATAACTGGACTTTTCAGACTAGAAAAAGAAAAGTTGAGAGAGGGTGGAATGAAAAGGTAAAAAATTCTGCGTGGCATGAAGAAGGTAAATTGGGAACAATTATTAACTATTCCTTTCAATATGAGAGCTAGGAGACATTGATTAAAACTAGAAAATTCCAAAAAAACAAAGGACCACAGCTTTTTCACACAACACAGATTCTTTTTCACAGAATGATGTGAATGCTAAAAGCTATATCGGCTCAAGACGTTATTAGGCACAGTCATGATAAAAACGAATCCACTGACAGCATTAAATACCAACACATTGTCTCTGTGGGCAGATAATATTCAAAGGAAGACACTGTCGGCTTGCCCAAATCTCCACTCTCCGCTCAGTGTCTACACTCAGAGCCTGGATACTGGGCCAGGTGCTCCTCCAACCTGATCCACCGCAGGTTCTTTTTTGTTTTTTTGTTTTTTTTTTTTTAAAGGATCTAAAGCAGATCTTTAGTAGAGGCAAGAAATCTCTCTGGCTTAAGATGCACTGTTCATATTGCTGGCCAACTAATCAAGCGCTACCACGATTTCTCAGACGGCAAGGACTAAACAGGACTTCTGAGGTCCCCGAGTTCTGGGTGCTTTCAACCCCTTTTTCCTAGTTAAATTCCATTTTGAAAGTTAATACACATTTCAGAATTGTAACAGTATTATTCCTGGAAATATACGTAGACAAGTGAGCTCTGAACTAATAGTGCTGAGAGAGAGTTGAATGCAGGAAGGAAAGTAAAACATTTGGGGAGGAAGGTGTGAGAGTGAGAAACTAACTTCACTTTTAATTCCACTCATCCATATGATTTGTCAATACAGTTTAACAGCTTTGGGGGGGGGGGAGGAGAAGGAGGGAAGCTGCAGAGAAGTCTCTTATACTGGTACAGGTAGGTGTATATGTATCTCTTGTATAACACAAATTGTAGCACATTCAGGAATAAAACATCACTGAACTTTGGCTGTTCTGGCAGTAAAGGGTTAATTTGAGTTTAATCACTTAGGTTTTTTTAAAACATTTTCTTAATTGCCTGAAACTCTTCTATTACATGATTTTAAAAAAATCTCTAGATATGCTTTTTAGGATTTTGGTATGTTTCTCTATGTTAACATATTAGACTACAAAATCTTTACAACACAAATAATATTTTCTGTTTTATAATATCAAATTTCTGAGTTAGACTCTCTCCCAAAGGCAGAGGGTAACTCTGCCTTTATCGGGGTGGGGGGTGGGGTATTAATCCAAAAATATTTACTCCTGCCTGTTTGTTTGTGACACCATGAGTTGTAAGAACTACTTTGCACAAGAAAGTCTGAGAAAAAAGTACAGTAATACAAGGGCTTTAAGGTCTAAAACATACAGTCCTCCTTTTTATGCTTATTTATCCCTATATTCTGAAATACCACACAAAGAACTTCAGATAGCCTGGGTTACTTCTAGAATTTTTACCGTCATATCCTTTATTTAATATATTAAACACACACACACACACACACACACACACACACACACACACACACACACACTTGCATAGATACTATCTCAGGCAGTGCAATGCATAATATCTCTACCAGGGCTAGTTGACAAGCAGGCAGTGCTTTTCAAAAAAAAAAAAAACCAAAAAACAAAAAAACACTTTTCACTCTTTTCAACATTTGAAAACATGTACATTGCTAGAAATAATACTAAAAAAGTTAGAAGTTCATAATGATCAAGCTGTGAAAACAAGCTGAACTTGTTCTGTATCAAACTGCAGGAGTTACAGATGAAAGAATGTGCTATATAAGGAATAGCTAGACTTCGACAAAGCAGTCACTGCCAAAAATTTTGGCCTAGATTCTGACAAGCACACACCCAAGTCGAAGGGTCATGGAAAGAAGCAGTGTAAAGAAACACCACCAGTAAACATTACACTTTGGGTTCTGGTTTGGAGTTGTTTTCTCTCTTTTGGCTGGGGGGGGAAGAGAAGCATGCTTGCTTTTTTAAGACCTGTAGGGAAAGACAAAATATACAGTGTTTCAACTGTTTGCCAGGGGGGTGGAAATGATGCACAATTTTTAAGATAGCAACAAATTACAAGATCTTGCTCCTTTCCCTAACTTGCTGCTCCTCTTCCTGCTGTAGCATTTGCTTTCATGGAACAAGTTATGAGGAAGAATAGGTAACAACCAGCACATACACACACTTGGACGAAGGCCAACTTTTAAAGACACTTGTACTTTGTAAGTTGATTGGGCCCTTAATAAACACTTCAAAATTTATATGAACAATCTTGGATCTGACCAACATTGACAGTTTGAGAGTGGTATAAAAAAGGAAAAAGGAAATAAAATCATTAAAAACACATAACAAGGAAAGAAAATCAGATTGCAGCGTTGTAGAGAGAAGTACTTGTGAAAGGTTCAGACTGAATCAACATCTTCGTTAATGAACAAGAAAAAAATACAGTTTTAAATTCTTATGATTCAAACAGTAAGAATACCAATACAAAGGAAACTGGAAACGAATTAGATTAAGGTTAATGTGGAAACATACAGGCTCTTGTATTAAGGGGGGTGGGGGGAAAGGCGGTCAAAGGAGGATGCTTGCAAAACAGTAGCCCTGTTAAAAGCAGAGGAGCTTACTATGAAGAAAATAAATGCTTCTACGTGCAGCATCTACAGAAACATCTCATGGCAGGCTACAGAGAGGCCCTCACTGTAATGAGCATATAGATCCCAACCTTTGCATCTTGCATCCACTAATCTCAGGATGATGTTATCTAATCAACAGACATTAAGGAGAAAAAAACCACACACACAGGAGCATCAGGGATTAGTTTAGAACAAGTTCATATTGCTTACTAAATGCAGAGCATTCAAGTCTAACCGTAAGTAAGTGTTCAGCAGGACACAGTCCTCCTTTAACACATAGATAGAGAATAGATTTAAAAGGTCTAAGAGTCTGAGCATCATGCGTTAAACTGAGTATACTGACAGCATCAGCTACCAACAAACATATTTCTCCAAAGCTTCAAGAAAGTCTGAGCAAGTCTGCAATTAATAAAGCTCTGACCAGTACAAGTGGTCTTTTTTTTTTTTTTTTTGATGCTTGGCAATAGAAACTAGAGTCTTTAGCTGCTGACATGCTGTACAAAAAAGAAGAAAAAGAAAAAAGACCCACAAAACACCAATCTCATGTTTCCTAGATACTATTGTTCAACTCATTCACAAGCTTCACCTACTCTGGTCAGACTGATCTTGAGCATTCCTTCTAACTTAACACATATCGCAAGGTACAAACCTTACTTTTTGTCCTTTCAGTTCCAAAAAGGGCTGCATTCCACATTTGGAGCATGAAATATCATGGACCGTGTAAGTTACCAGAATTTCCCACCCTTTTTAAACCAGTGAACAAGCTTGTAAAATAAATCTACATGTAAGAGTTACCTTTGGCATTAACATTAGTCTGACAAGTTACGGTGACACAAAGTCACTGGTCTGATTTCTATATGTTTTTCGAATAAAGAGATAAAACATGCTTTGGCATATTTTATCGTATGTGTTCCTACAACATGCTAGCTGCATATATGATACGCTTCCTTTTCTCTGGTAAAAGGCTTGTAGATGCTTACATAATCTTGCAATTCCGATACGCAGATATTAAATTATACACACTGAAGTCAGCCACATAGGAGGGATGCAATCTATTTGGACCAGCACAATTTCTTGTATTGCTTCAGCACATCTCTTAATTGACAATGACACATCTCAAACTTCCCAATTAAAAATTAATTTACAGGAGGGCCAGAAAAAACGTCTCCTAACTGCACATCAGCCCTTTGCAAGACAGTACTTCCAAGCCTCATGAGCGCATACACTTTCGTAAACGGCAGCTTCCTAACTCAAGTTTTCAAACCAATATCCTAAGGTGAAGGGACAGAAACGCGTGTCCAGCTAGCACACTCGGCGCAATCCCAAGTGCTGCGAAGCAGCCGAAGAGCGGCAGGGAAGAGCCCGAAGTCTATTTGAGCTGCTCCTCCATGTAACACCCCGCTCCACACACAATAAAAACTCATGCCCGCGCTACGGCTTCGCGCCGAGCAGACCAAGTACGAATAAACTAGAGGCGGCAGCAGCAGCAGCGTTCAGGTGCATCCCAGCGGCGCCCGAGCTCCCGTCCGGCCCCGCAGGCACCGCCGCGCCTTCCCTAGGGAGGGAAGGCAGTAAGGGCCCAGGAACCGGCGGCTTTCAAACAAAACAGACGCCGGCCCCACACGCTGCCTCCTCCTTGCCCCCACTTTGCGGGAGGATTTTCGGGGCGCCGGTGCCGGCCCGGCCCCCGCCCGCCGGCCCGGCGCCCGCACCTCGGGGCGGCGGGGAGTTACGCGCGGCGCCCCTCGGCCGCGAGTAAGCGCGGGGCGCTGCGGGAGCTGCTCCCCGCGCCGCGCGGGGAAAAGTTACCCGCGGGGAAAGCGGCGGCAGCGGCTCCGGCCCCGCCGCCAGCACCGACGCCACCTGGCAGGGCGACCGGGGCAGGAGGAGGAGGAAGAGGAAGGACGGAGAGTTTGCGAGGCGCCTGCCGCCCTGCGAGCCCCGGGGCGGCAGCGCCCGGCCCCGCGGCCGCTCGGCGGGGCGCCCCAGCGGGGCAGCCGGCAGCGCGCCCCGGCCCCGGTCGGCCCCGCGCTCACCTGGGAGCCGCCGCCCGCCCCGGCGCCGAGCGACCACTCACCTGCGGAGAGCTGGGCCCGGGCCGCGCCGAGCAGCGCGGGCGAGCAGCCGGCTAGCAGGGCGAGCACCGCCAGCAGCGGCAGCGAGGCCGCGGCGCCGGCCGCCGTGCCCATGGCGACTTGCGGAGAAGTTTCGGAAAGAGGCCGGCGCTGCCCCGACCCGCGGCGGCGGGCGGAGCTCGCCGCGCCCGCCCCTCCCGCCCGGCGCCTCGCCGCGAAACCCCCGGCGCCGAGGGGCCGCCGGCCCCGGGCTGCCCCACGTCCCGCTCGCGCAGCCGTCCGCGACGCGACGGGCACAGCAGCCGCGGCCGCTCCGCGCCTACTCCGGAGTTACTTTGCTGCCGGGCGCGAGGGGAGGGAGGAGCCGAGCGCGCACGTCCAACCCTCCCGCTCCGCGGCACCTCGCAGCGGGAATGTGGGACTCCGGCCCGCAGCCCTGGCGCAGGCGGAGTGGCGCCCGGCAGCGCCTCCTGCTGCAGGCGCGGGCCTCGGCACTGCTCGGCTCGGCTCGGCTGCCGCGGGGCGCGCAGCGCTGCGCGGCCCCCTCGCTGGCAGCTTGCTGGCCCCGGCGGGCCGCGCTGCCGCCGCCGCGGGAGGGGATGGAGAAGCCGCGGTGAGCGGGCGACGCGGCCGCGGAGGCCGGGGCAGCGAGCCGGCGGATCGGGGTTGTCCCGGGCACTGTTTGCGAGGGAAAAGTCCAGCCGCCGCGGGTTTGTTTTGCTCGCTGTTGCCGCTGTTGAGAAACGCGTTATGGATCGGCTTGCGAGCGTTGCGTTATCATCGTGCATCAAACAGGCTGGCTGTGTCTTCGAGCCAGGATTTTTTTTTTCCTTACCCTCTCTTTGGCAACACTTGTCTGGCTCGTAATGCCAGTAAAGTCTCATTGATTGGAATTGAAATTGTAATAAACAGTATTACCATTTACGCTAATATTTCCTCATGTAATAAACACCTGACCTTTCAAACAGGTCTATATGCAGATACACAACTCGGACGACCACGCATTGTGAGGAAGGGTCTTCTCGCTGGATCCAGGCTTAAGGTGTGCGATATAATAAAGGCTTCATTCTGCACCTGCAAAAGCACTGAATGGCCATCCATTTACAGAGGCTTAGGACCCTAGAAAGCATTTTTGGAATAACAGCTAAAGCCACCAGTGCTGGAATTTTTGTTTAAATAAGTATAACTTCCTCCAAATTTTTTAACCTGTTTTTGAATTTGTTTTTCTTTTTTGCATGGCAGCGTGTAATTAGAGATGTTATGTAATGATTGCAACAGAACCTGAAACCACCAGAAAGTCACAGGTTTTATTGCAAACTCGAAATTCAATCCAGGTTCATCAAAGGTTTGCTGTGATTCCAAATCCTTTCCAGCCAACATGTGGCAGTTGATAGGTTTGCCTGTAAACCCCGCGAGCCCTCATGTTTTCCTAGCAAGAACAGGCAAAACACAGCAGTCTGAAGTATGTGTCAGTCTGCATAACAAAGCACACAAAAAAACCCTCTACAACTGGAAGCTCGTGTGCTTCATTTGGGTGGAGTGGCTGGAAACCAACTTGCACGCTTACTGCAAAATACAAAATGATATGCGTCAGTGAACACTGGCTCTTTGTTTGACCTGGGAGAAGGATGGGAGCAGTGCAAGGCGGATCATGATGCCTGGCGTTTCAGGAAGGATGGGCCACATACTGATTCCAAGTAAACACGAGAAATTCTTCTGAGCAAGGCGAATGAAAGCAGCATGACGGCCCTGCTTTGGATGCGTTAGGTTACGTCACCATTTCTGTTGTTAGGGGGATGTTTTTAATGAAAAAGACATACCAATTTGTCCTGTTCCGGATTTGTAGTCGAGCCCCTCTGGAGGGGGCAGGGAGGGTACACACGTGTCCGATGCTGTCCTTTATGCCTGGGGAGAGGCAGGAGCTATAGAAGTAAAGCTGTAAAAATGAATTCAAGTCAGATAAATCATGAGTGGTCTGGAGGGCAGGGGGAGAGCAGGACTAATGCCTCAGCCTACGTGGTGGTCTCACAGACAGCTGTGGTGACCAGCACAGCAGATGTCCATGTCCAGTCTTTTGCGGGAGGTTGTTGGGCGAGGGTGGATGTGCAGCACCAGGTCGCTGCTCCATTTCACTGCTGTGCAGTGGTGGGTCCCGCTGAAGTATATCCACCTACGGTTATACAGACTAATTTCCATATCTTACAATAGGAGCCTCCTGGCATTTGGTCCTTTTCCGTCACTCACATTCCTATTAAATAGCAACAAATAGGATTTTGATTGCTCTTTCTTCCTTGACTGGAGAGTTCAAGCTTGAGAAGCATGGGAGAAAAGCGCACGTGACCCCACTTTTTCATCCATGTATGTATCTGTTGAACTATCATGTGTATTTCGCTCTGTGTCTCCTTCTAAAGTATTTGGCACCTTGACAAATACTTTAACTGACATATCAGGTTTGAGATCATTTTTATGTTATATGACATGAATGGATTTATTTTCGTTCCAGGTTTTACGTTTTTAGAGCTCTAAATGTTTTACTGCCTTTTGCATTTTCAATTAAGAGCAGAGCATATTTATATTCTCTTGCACATCTTTTAAAAACTGTCTGAGCTAACAGCTTATATGCCAAATGCAAGCTAAATGTAACAGCAGAAAGATAGAGAGACCCTACAGTAATGCCTTTCCTCTAGCCTGAGGGATATCTGGAACTCGAGGACTGTACTGCCTTTACATTATAATTGCAATCTCTAAATAAAGTGCAAAATAAGTCTCTGTCAAAATAGCAAAAGTTTAATGATTCTGAGACTCTACTACATGCTCCTGCTTTCTTTGCATTCCCTGTTAAAACTTGCCCATTACACTTTCACATGTTGCTAAGCCCATCACAAGATAATTTCTAAAACAGACCCTCATTTAATTTTGTTCATAATGACTGACAAATACCCACTGTAATATACCTCTCACAGTAAAAGATCTTATATTAGCAACAATCCAATGCCATATGAAATAATTTGTATCTAACACGATATCTTTCCATGGTATTCACATGGTATGTAAAATATAGCTATGTTAATAGTAAAATACATAGCCCTAACCAACAAAAACATTTCCCTCATTGCTCGTTTTTTTTCAGGAACTGTTAACTGTTCTCCTAGGGTGTGAGGGGATTTCGAGAAAAGACATGAATGCTCAGATACTCAGCAACGCTCATCATGCTGCAGCTCCCACCCAACTTTCTTCCCCTCTGCACTTTTGCTTCCTTCGTGAAAATCTGTCCACATATTTTATGAGCCTAAACAAGATCTGAGGCCTTATGAAAATCTGTCTCTTCAAGGTTGGAGATCCTAGAGAAAATTGAGCGTTGTATTGATCCAAGTTTTCTTGATGATTTCCAATACACCCAAGGCAGGGTCTTCATTCTACTTCAGCTCCTGAAAAAATTATCTCAGTGAGACATAGTGCAAATTTCAGCTAAATGTATTAGTTTATTCCCCAGTATTCACAGAGGGTTTTTTTAGAGCATAGTAATTCCATGGAGAACCAGCAGCCAATACCCTTCTCGTAACAAGCTGTCTGATGGACTAGGGAGAACAAGAAGACGCTAAGTGCTTTTCAAGTGTCCTTTCATACAGTTGCTTTTTGGATGCAGATATCAGGCAGGCAGAGGGTATAAAAAGGCTGGGAGTTCACTGCTGCCTCCGAGTGTGCGTAGGTGGAGCAAAATAATAACTTCGAGATGGGAGTTCCCCTATATGCCCCCAGCTACTTATGGCACATGCTGGGAACAAGGCGTAAAGTCATGCACCCGGGGACTTCTCTTCTGGCAGTGTGTCTGCAATGCAGCTTCCGCAGCTCTTGTGCATGTTCTCCAGCCACTCTTATCTTGGAGTTAATGAAATGTTTGTGTTGTTACAAAGGTAACATTCCCCATCCCAAGCCTTTTGTTCTCACTTGACCACAGTTCTCAGCAGTATTCACCTTTCAGGCTTGAACTTTCCATTCCTTACCCAAACACAGAGTATTATTTTGGCCTGTTTGTCTTTTCTGAAGTTTTGATGAAATGGCCTGTGATTTTTTAAAAAGAGCATATTTCCTATTACTGACCAAATCCTGTCTTATTTTTTCTAGGAGCAGACAAAGTAGTTGACAACTGAAATATTGTATGGGAATAGCCTTCACAAAGGAGAGAGGCATGGCCTTGTTCTGAAATTAATTGTTTTACTGAGTTCCATCCCTTAAAAAATTACATCAGAAATTGTACTGTGCATTTCTTATGTCATGTAGGGTCTAGCCCAGAAAGAAATTGGTCTCTGAATTTTTCTAAACCTCAAAGACACTGTTCTGTAAGAGTCTCTCTTCCAGCAGAGTCTTGCGTAAGATGCTATTCAGCTACAGCAAAGACTATGGGGAGCTGGTCTTTGGGAAGCAGCTGGTAGATGAAGCACAGTAAAGCCAGCAGTGACTATGAATGCATTAAACTCCTTAGAATTGTTTAGGTTTAAACAAGTTTATGCAACAATTTTTCTGTATATATGGGTTTAAGAAATTATATCTTTGCATACTACCTGAGAGACTTTAGTAGTCTTCTCCCATGCCATTCATCACAGCTTTGTGGTGGTGTTCCTCTTTAGAAGCACAGGAGGAAACCTCATTCTGTGCCATTGGCGAAGACACCAGTAAGACATATGAAGCTTCTGAGGGCTTACTAAGGTACATCGCATTTTGGTACTGATTAGTCAATTATTTGTAGATTATTTTATCTGTGACTGCTACTTGCAATTGTTTGAAAACACACAGAGTTTTAAAGTCCACAAAACTAAAGCTGAGCTTGAACTCAGTTGAAGGCATTCATTCAGCTGTTGGAACAGCTCCAGAAGGGCACTCAATAGGCTGTTCAAAGAGTCATAGCAACCTGGGAGAAAAACAGACAGATGGCCTTAGGGCATGTGTCGCCACTGAAGTACAAAGGACAAAGAGATCCAAGATCAGAACAGCAGAAAATGGTTGAGTTGTATGAAGTCTTGCAGGTGTTAACCTGATGCAATGAAAACTAGAAGCTGATAGAGAAATGAAAATAAAAGGATAATGTGTAGATGGGCCATCTAGGAAGATCGTTTTAGCAGCAGCTTTTGGGAGTGACTAGTTAGCTGTGATGAGTAGGATAAATCACAGAGCATTGCTTCTGTTCCCTTATTAGGTAAATCTGTACATATTTGTGGTTTAATTAAATAAACATGCACATTTAAAATTCAGTGAGTAGAATGCTTGTAAAAAGTAAGTGGATGAAAGAAACTGAAATAAATATCGCCCAAATCATGTTGCACTAGTCATTCAGCTTTTATCCAGTCTTACCGTGTTGTGATTGGCACCAGCAGCATTGCAATATTTCATACTTTTATACATAAAAAGAAAGACAGAGTAGGGTAATTTCCTCTTGAAAACCTTTAAAGAGCACCCCGTTTGTGAGCATTGTCGAGTGCTAGGCCTGGAGACACTTAGATTATCTTTCAGAGAGGGTTTTTTTTATGAAGTTTAACTGATTTGGAGGTCACAGAGGAGACATCTCAGACAAAACAGATATCAGAAATGCATTTGTAAATGTCAAACCCTGGCCCCATTACCGACAAAATATTCAACAACTTCATTTGAAAGGTGTGATTCATCTAGGGAGAGTAATGACATGCAAGTTGTCCATAGCCTCAAGACCTTTCACAGTGCTGTTAACGTCCAGTTGTGTGACATCCAGTGATCAGTTATTAAGGGGCCTTGGAGGCAAATTAATTATTTAGAAGTACAATAAACTGATAATTCAGTCCTTCTTCTCTTAATGCAAATAGTGTTCTTGAGATTACCATTACATGCTCAATACCAGACACTGTTGAAGTTTTATCTGATAGAAGACCAGTTTGAGAAAACCTTGAAGTGAAATAAATGAAGTTTATAAATCAGAAATTACTTTTAAGTAACATAGAGCTCTGTAGCATTTAGCATGTCTGCTGGGATCGGTAGTGACTTTGTTTGGCCTATCGATGCATAAATATCCAATATAGATCGTTTCAAAACCTGTTACTTGAAGGAAAAAAAGATAGACTTGGCTTGGAGGAGAGCAATTACTCTCCCTGTAATAATTGTTAGTGTTACAGTGGTGGATTCAAAACTCTTTTATGAGATCCAAATTATTACTTATTTCCACCTCTTTTTGTTTAATTGGAAATTGATACATCTGAGGGTAGCTGTGAAGTCTCCCTGAATACAAAATGATCTAAAGAAAACAACCCTGAGCGTAAACAAGCGGGAGTTAGTGACAACACAAAAAGCATTATCCCTTCCTCTGGCACATTTATCTATTAAAAAGGAATATATTCAGGTTCTTGCTGTTAACCAAGAAGTGGCTATGATTTGAATAACAAAGAGGTTCAAGAAGCCCAGTATATGATTCAGCCTTACCTTTGCAAATTTTAACGATAGCCAGGAAAAATCGGAAAAATCGGAACCTGCAATCAGTCTGTACTCTAGGGAACAAGAACATGATTAAAGACATTTCAAGCCCAGAACTATATTCACATCTATTTTTGCAACCTCACTGACTACAAACTGGAAGCAAAACTGGGGCCCAAGTATGTACCCTTAATACCTGTAGCTGTTCTGCAGGTTGGTGACAGCCCACCTGAAAAGGAAAGGTCACATGTGGCAGTAATTTTCTGGCATTACCTGAGCAGGGTAGGGCAAGATGCTAAGCAAAATATAGCCCTTTTTTCTTCAGCTGATCATGTAAATTTGTCTGCTGGAGTTGGGATATATGACCTCTCAAAGAATGGAAGAACAGGCATTATCTACCCAGTTCTTCATCTCATATAAAACCCAGGAAATTTTAATGCTCTAAAGAGATTTTTGCAGAGAAAATTGCTAAATATTCATGGGTGCCATCTTGTCTACAGTTTTAGGCAGATTTTAACCCTGAGGGAAATTAATCAAGTCACATTAATATATACTCAGCAGACTCACAAGTCATAACTGCCTTCTCATACAGTGATTGCTCATGTCATTCCACAAAATCTCTCTCTATTAGAACAGTCTTTCATAAGACACTACTAAACTTCTCTTCCAAAGTGGAAAGTCTCATCAGATAAATCTCACAAGCTCATAAAGACTCTGTCCCTGGGGTCCAACAGATATTTTCTGATTGCTCTTAGAATATCACTGCCTCAGTGCTCTATGCTTTAACTTCAAGATTTCAGTGTGACTTCTTTATAGTAGATATCTACCATAAAGCCCTCAGTTTCCACTTTTATGTTCCTTCATTTCAGAGCTGAACTGTTCTCTTCAATTGTCCAGTTTTTAAAACAATCTACTAAAATGGAAAAGGGTAAGTACTCCAAGAATAAATGTTTATATATCTTATCCAAAACAGGTTAACTTCTGCCCAAAGTGTTTATTGGCAGTTGAATCGCCATACTTTGTCTTTGCTGGGTGGCAGGTGACTCATTCTGAGTTACTGTACATCAGGATGTTGGAACCATGTGTAAAGTTATTCTATTCCTTTCTTTCCCTTTTTTTCCTTAGTTCTAAACTTAAGACTTAATTCTTTTAAACAAAGTTTAAATTGTGTATTAGCTGGAATATTTCTTCTTTCTCTAGAATAAGATTCCTCCTGTTACAGAGAACAAATGAGAAAAGTTGGCAAAAACCGCATTATTAAAGTCAGTGCTGTCAGAGACACAATACTGTAATGAATTTAATAACAGTTTTATATTTTTTCAGGACAAAAAAGTGAAACTATGTAGGGTAGAGGTGATGGAGTTTACTGGAAACTTGTTACAGAATTTGTTGTTTTCTGAAAAGAGGGTTCACACAGAAATTTACATTAAAAAATGTTTTATCTGTCACTACAGTTCATTTTAGTTTAAAACATGTATCTCCACTGGGTTCTAAAATTCTTTTCATTTTAATGTCAGGTCCAAGGAAAACATCTTTACAGTTTATGTAGAATAATCTGGCTGATATTATAAAAAACTTGGTTGTTTTTTGTGTCTGTACTAGAGTGATTCTTTTTTTTTTTTTTTTTTTTTTTTGGTATAGCTCTCAGTTAATCAAAAGTATTACTGTTTTAACTCAATGATAGATTAAGGGAGAGAAGGGTAGATCAAGAATACTTATGGCAAATGTGAGTCAAACCTCCATCAGCTTCACACATCTTTTGCTCTGCCTAATTACTTCCAGGTGCCACTTCCCTCAAACAAATCATGGTCCTCAGATTCTCAGCAAGTTTTGCTTGAGGATTGGAATGTGCTTATGGATCTTCCATAAGCCTACAAGAGGGTATTTTCTCTAGGTTCGGTGGATCAATACATTTTGTCATTGCATTTTGCATCATCATGTCATATGCTTGGACTGCCATCTCTTCTGGGTAGGGGCACTGTATATTCAAACTGGAATCCTACAGCTTTTCAGTGCTGACAGTAGTAGCAGCATTGATACAGTTTGCAAAGTGGTGTTCCTGTCTAAGCTTCAGCCATTTTTCACCTTGAGTTTGGGATTGTCGGCGTATCAGTTTATTAGCCTCCTAAGTCAAAATTATCCCAGAAGGAGCTGTCAGGGTTCACAGGAGACCTAAGGCCACCTATACAACCTCAGGCTGTCTTTCTACACCTTCCCATCAATTCTTCTTCCGTCATAGCAGTCCATCCCTTGGACAAGAGGGGTACAATTTTATTCTAGGGTAAGAAACCTGAAAGAGATATTTAAAAATGAATCCAGCCCCAAAAATGTGTCATAGTAACTTCTTGTAGATATGATCTTGAAACTTTCTGAGTCAGTAAGATTTTTAGTAAGTATTTTTATATACCAGTAAGTATTTTTAAGGTGGTATTCTCCTTTATTTGGACAGTCTGTGCTGGCACTTCTTATTGTGTAGCTTTTGGCCTCCCAATGAGAGGCAATAGTTGTTTACATCATTTACAATACGCACTTTAGTGCCAGCACTTAAGGACTGCTGACTACGTGGCACCACTATAATGACAGCAGTAGTGATAAAACTACTAAACTACTAAAACATTAAAACAACAATATCATTAAATCATTTTCCCAGAGGAGATTATAGACAATGATAGAGAAAAAGAAGAAAACTATAAATATAAACGATGTTAGTCTAGGAGGAAATCACTAGTTTATTCTGCAGGAAGAAATAGACAACAATTATCAGAAACCCTGCAGTTCCTACAGATGAAGGGTTAAGATTTCTATGAACTCCATTTAACTACAAGTTTTATTTGGACAAAATATAGATTCAGAGAAAAAACTGTCCTTGCACAGGAAATGCCCTTTCCCTGTTTCCTTTCCCACTGGAGTAATTAGCTATGGTAGCAGATCAAAAGTGTTTGCCTGACATTTATGATTAGAATTGTTAATTCTGAATTACTAAATATTTCATCTAATAAGAAGTATAGTCGGCTTACAATCTCACTTCTATCTAATTTTTTACATTTTAGATTACAAGTAACACCTACAAATTATTGTACCCGAAAGAACAGAGAGTATATGTTCCCCCTGTTTTTCAATTTGCTTGCACGATGCATTTTACAGCACTTCAGGTCTAGTCGCTCTATTGCTTTCTTTATATAATCAATGAGAGCCCCATCCAGCAACACTGGCTTTCCACATGGTTCTGTGAATAGTCCCACTGAAATCAGGGCCTCTTTCATTGTGCCTGATGATAATGGTTTGCTAGATTGGGCCATATCTTATTTTCCCCCTCGCCCTCCTTTCTGAGAGCTTTTTACAGAGCGGTAGGAAGAGAAGAATGTTTTTTTAAAAAAACCCAAACCCATAAAAATACAAATATGCCAGAAGGACTCAAAGATAGCACATGAAAGTAGTTTTCCCACTCTTAAAAAATCGGCAAGATTTCAAGATTTAGATTTTAAAGCCACTAAAAGGGATTGTGCATTGAGTTTCTGTGTAACTCAGGCCGTACAATGTCATCCAACTATACCTCATATTAAGTGAACACACTAATGCTTAACTAAATCAACAGTCTAAAAAGACCGTAAACATCCAGTCTTTATTTCTGAAGACTTCAAGTATTTAACCAACACTTTGCCTTACAATGGATTTCAATGACTAATCAACTTAATTTTGAAATGTGTCAAGCTTTAAGTTCCAAAAATTGTTCTTGACAGGTTTTCTCTAAATTGGTCTATGCTTTTGCCTACCATAATTATTGTTTTATCTGTATACTATAGATCTCAGAAGGGGTTGTCTGTAATAACTGATTAAAAACATACTGTTAGCAAGCACTTAAGTTAAAATTATTTTTACTGTAATTTTTTAATCATAAACTGTCAGGGGGTTAAGTCATGCACAGTTTACAATGAAATTTGCATTTCTGTCACCTGGAGAAGGTAGGTTATTGGACTGGTTCATGCCAAGAAAGAGTGTTCCAACAAGTCGTTGGCATCACTAAGTGGAAGCTTACCTTTCCAGTCATAAATTATAAGCAATCTCTTTAATTTATTTCAGGTCAGCACATGAAGGGTTTTTGAAGATGGTTGCTATAAGGCAGGTAGAGTGCCTAGCAGCACGCATGGATTCCAGAGAGGTTTGTGATCCTCTAATCCTGCTGTGTTCAAAGTTTTAAGGATTGTCTTGAAGTGAATGTTTGATGGATAGCGTACAGTGCTCTTCCATGCGGCACTGTGAGTCATAGCATTGTATATTGTACCAGTTTATTCAGCTTGCAAAGACCATCATATCCCACACAGAGACCTAAGTGCTTCTTTTTCCTTTCTCTAAGGACAAACTTTCTGATTCTACTTTATATTCTTTATCCACAGCTTGTGAAGTGCAATAGAGTTCCAAATGTGGAGATGGTGACTTGACTCTGCTTTTTCCTCTTTTTATGAAGAAATAGACCTTGATTAATGATGAGTGTCTGTTCACAGTGTTCTTGCTTTTATAAGGCAAAACCTGTTCTCTGTGTGTGTGTGAAAGATGACAGACTGACAGCCGTCGGAGACTGGAAGCTCTGTTTACTCTGTTTACCCACAGAACAAATACAACACAAGTTGGACACAACACAAGAGCCTAGAGCTTATTTTAGTTTCCAAGGCTATGCGGTCCTTCGTCTCTGTAGAAGCTACCCACCACCGTGATGACAGTTTCTGTGATGTGCCTGTCTGAGAACATCAGCTTTCATTGAACACTCATCGGATGGTAGTGGCTTTCATTTAATACTGACCTGGTCAGAATTTGAACTATGATTTATATATAAAGGCCTTCATGTCTTGTCAGTCACCTGAACCAATATTTGTTGGACTGGGGAATGGGCCATTACCTGATGATACATGAGGCTGATTGCATTCATCTCAGTGCCTTCATGTCTCTCTGAATTTATTGGGGATACGCCTTGATCTTTTTTGCCACGTTTCTTGCATGGCTATAAAATTCAATGAATAATCACACCAGAGTTCAGGGGGAATAACTGGGGAAGTGAACTGAGCATTTGACAATGAATAACATAGTAGATTAGTGGTTATTTGCACATTGATTATTAGAGGATTTTCACAGATGCAAATTAGGAGGATTGTAGATCATCAAAAATTTAGTATCACTTTAGGAAGTGCTACACTAGAGATGTGAATTAGGGAATGTTGCTATTTGTTCATTCTTTAGCACCTTCCTGTTTCAAGGAAGTCAAAATTAAATAGACATTCTGTACTGGAGCTAGGAAGAGAAATGTGTAAGCTGGGTACGCGGCTGTCTCAGGACAACAGGCGCTGCTGCTGAGGGAGAGGATGCGATCAAGGCATATTCCCGTGATCAGAGAGAAACACAAGGCAGGAAAAACATGCAGAGGAAAGATGACCAGAAGAACTCCTCAGGATCATTCTTCACATCCTTTGCATTGCATTTAGTTTTAGTCATACCTGGAGTGTGAGTTTAAGATTATGTGGCCATGATCATTATGGATCCATTGGTCATGGATCTGCTCAGGCAGCCTGAGTGATATACAGTCTCTTTTCTGAAAGCAGGTGGCTGTAGAGCCCTGGCACAAGGAATTCAGCAGTTCCAGAAATTACTGAGAGGACATTTGGTTTCTGTGAACCTTCTGTGAAGTGCTACCTTGCACTACTGTGGTGGCAGTGTATGATAAATATTGCAATTAATAGCTCATGTTTCTCCCCTGTGAACCCAGATACTGAGCTGTCTGAAACCTGATTCAGGAGATCTTGCTGCATCTACAGTGTTCTCAGTACAACTCCCCTGTGCTTTTATAACACAGTGACTATTATTTCAGTGCTGTTCTAGTCCTAAAGTCTTATTTCATTAGGTTTGGGGTTGGTTCTCCCCCACCCCCATCTTCTTGAAAGAACATCTACTGTAGGGATGCAAATATTCTTTCCATGTAGACGGAGGTCTACCTGAGTTGGTGACTCCGTGTTTCCACATAGATTTCTGGAGCATGACAATTCACCCTGCCCTCAGTGACAGGGAAGGAACTAATAGCATGAAATGATGAAAGAGTTTGGGCTGTTGAAGGTCTTTTCCAAAATCTTTCCATCCTGCTCTAGAACCTGTGTGTGCATGAACATTTCACATATATGCCTGGCAGAGGATTTTGACGCTGCAGAACATTAAGGAACTTTCTGGGAGAACATTTAGCTACTCACACAGTGCTAATTCAGTGCAACTGTTTTTTTTTTTTTTTTTTCCTAGTAAATTTGCTCCTGTTTTAACTCATCAGATACAGTGGGTTTTAATGGCTCCCTGAGAAAGATGCAAGCTGAAGGCTGTGAGTTTGCTCTCCTACCACAAGTTTTCTCACCTTGAATGGCCAGGACAAAATTCTTCGTGTCTTATTCCATTAATACCATGTCCTGTGTCTAAGGAAAAGATGAAAATGAGGAGATGAAAACCTGTTTTCTCAGTAACTGAGAAAAATATTTGCTCTTTCTCCATTTGCAATTTCATGTGATATCATGTGATAACATGACTGTTATTTGGAAAAACTGTGTTGGTTTTTATTCTTATAATTGCAGTGCTTACTTAGCTATCTTTGGTGAAATGTTCTTTGGTCCATCTCTGTCACAAGTATTTTTATGTCTTAGTGGAACTGCTTTTAGCATATGAAGTTTTTTGATATTGGTAAACTTTTCTATCAGTTCAGTGAAAATTTTAAACATAAATTTAGTTCAACTAGCATCATCTGAAGTGTAAGTACTTCATTTTTACATTCATTTTGTCAGCTATACATCCCCCATACCATATGGTATGATACTCTCAAAGAGAAGTTAAATCTTTTCTGCACGGTAACTGTTTTCATTTCTATTAAAAGACAAAGGCACAAATAATAGGTAGAGTGAAGGCATGCAATCTTTGGCATGTCAGTAAATCCTTGATGTCTATTAAAACCCCACCTAAACTTGCAATTCCCTTGACAGAGCACGTAGGAAGGCCTTTCTCCATCTGCTGTTTTTGCTGATGAGATGCCAAATGTCTTTACAGATACTCTCATAGAAAAGGAAGGAAATGCAATTACAGGAATCCTGCTCTTAAAAGCAGCATTTAAAAAAAGGTGAAGAGACTTGATATGTAGATCACCTCAGAGAATGATTACAGATGATACTGTTCATTTACAATAGAAAAGAACATTAACCGATTTTTATATATTGGTGTATATAAAAGATGATGTGTGAAATGGCCATCATCCTCTGCTACTTCAGCTGTCTTCTTACCTTTAAACTTGCAATTCAGCACAGAAGAAGGAAAACTTCCTATAGCTTTTATCAAATTTAAATAAACCTATTGCAGCTCAGTGAATCGTTATTTCAGTGGCAGGACCAGTGCTTTGAGCACTCTGAAAATGTTAACTCTTAAAATAATCCAAAATACTTGCCTCAATCCCATCTAGAACAATTCTATACAGTGGTTTGGTATTGTTAGATGTATGCATGCAGATGTGCTTGAAAAACAAGAGCAAATTGTTACAAAAGACCCATTTTTTGTTTTGCTCATTTGTACTGCACTAGTACGGAATTAATGCATTTCCTTAGAGACTGAAATGATAATTATAACTTTTTTTGGTAACACATCTAAATTAAAATCTCCAGAGCCAATCAGCTGGCATCTTTTGACATTTGTGTTGACTTATTTTTTCCTGCACAGAAGTAAGCATGACAAACGGAGTTCAAGCAGTTTTACACAGGGATTTCTTTCATATTCACAACCATTTCCTTGAATTAAAGTACAGATCCTTTCTGAAAAGCATCAAGTTGCTGAAAGAGTGTCTATGAAAATAAAACTGTCTTTGTGACCATAGGTGATACATTTTCTGTGTTCTCAAATATAGGTGTAAATTGAAACAGAGTAAAACTAGCAAGAGCAAACAGGAAAAGAATTAAAACACTATGTCTTTGTTGTTTCATTTCCTTTACTACAGAGTGCAATCAATACTTTACAACGGGGTTAATATGGTCTCTTCAAACATGCTATTAGTCTTTCAAAATAGCACAATAACTTTATTAGTTATGCTGTCTGCAGTCTTTCCAATGTGACAGGACTGTGTGGGTGTGCAGATTGTAAGTAATTTTCTTGGTGCCCTCTGTTGGAGTATTTTCCGCAAGTGCTAACAATAGCAGCTAGCACCACACAGCTGCAGGAAATTTGAGTGGTGGAAGTTCTAATTCTAATTAGTATAATTAACACAAACAAAAAGAAGTCCCACACTGAGCGGCTTACTGTTTCTGCTTAGTAGTTATTGAATATGCAGATTCCACATCTGCTAGTCCTTTACTATGCAAGTGAGGTTTG
The DNA here is from genome assembly GCF_036370855.1 of Dromaius novaehollandiae. Taxonomy (NCBI): domain Eukaryota; kingdom Metazoa; phylum Chordata; class Aves; order Casuariiformes; family Dromaiidae; genus Dromaius; species Dromaius novaehollandiae. Next base: position 60,404,673 of record NC_088100.1, read on the forward strand.
TGGTGGTTGATTTTTTTTCCCTCAGTTTCAGTGACATTCAGGTGCACTGAAAGGTGCTTTGAAAGATAGCCTAGAGACTAATCTGGTAACTAGTTGTGTTCCTTGTTGTACCTTACTTTTGGAAAGCATCTGTTTTATAAGTAAATACATGTGAGTGAGCAGTAGCCCCATTTGCTGTGGCAATGTCACTTGCTTGCAGTTTCAGACGAATTCCACATTTGCAAGGCAAGAACGGAAAAGGCTGCCTTTGTGCGAAAACCAAGACTGAGCAGGTTTAGAAGTAATCTGTGTGAACAGGCCACACCACCGTACACCTCAGTCAAATGGCCAAGATACTGATCCAGCCCTGGGGAGGATAAGAAGGATGTTGCCAAACTTATTATTTGAGGAGATTTAAATATCCTGGTGACCGACTCCAGAATTGGCCTGGATCTCATGGTCCTGGGTAATACCATCCTAGGTAACTTTGTCTGTACATATCTTAAGCCTGGGGGAAAAAAAAATATATATATATATATATTTTAGCTTTGCTCAGGTCTTGACATACAAATGGCCTGAACACCACTATTTTGGCTTATAAATCCAGTGTGCCAGTATTCTGTCAAGACAATTTTTAAATTTGTCTTTGATCACACGTATCACTCCAGTAAAATGGCAGAAATGTGATGTCCTTGCTTCCAATGAAAATTACCTTAGGCATAAATAATTGCATTTGTAGTAGGAAAATACTGCTCAGTCTGAATGGAAGTGTTACCCATAAGATTGGTCTCAGTGGAAGATGTATGGCAGAAGGTATAGTCTCAGAGTGGATGAAATAACACAGGAAGGACATATATGTTGGCCAGTGCATATGAAAATGGAAGAATTGAGGAAAGCCTTACCTTTTGCACTTAGGTCCATGTGGAACGATCCAGACTGCCTCACCTGCCAAAGCCAGAAGTGGTCATATCTGCATGAAGTGATAAATTTTCTATCCTTTTTCTTGTCAAGCTTAAGTCACTCATCATGTGGCAGACCACCCATGCGTAAAAAGATTTATGCCTGGAGGGAGCTGATATAGAACCTGCAGATGGGCTTGCTGGCTTTGAAAAGCAAATAATTTTCCATTAATATTTCCTGTAAAGGATAAGGCCCTGATATCTTTCAGATGAGCTGTAATTAGGCTATTATTTGAGGTCTAGGATACTACAGCTAATAACTGTGCAAGTCATAGTCTTTTTTTTAATTGCCCTTTCATCTTGCAGTCTGGCTTTATGTCTGGATATAGCACTGAACGAATCACTCATGTTAATTAATAGTCAACATATTACCTGCATGAGTTGTTTGTAATTTTTTTCTCTTTGTGTAGGCCTCACCTCAGACATGCATTATTAATGGTAAACTATATTTTGGAAGCACCCACTTGCTGTTAGGTACTGTGCAAATATGTATAAAAACACAGAGCACAAAAGCATAAAATCTAAAGAAAAATAGAATTAATGACCCTATTACTCCAGCCTGAATCTCTGTAAGCATCAGTTAATTCTCAGCACAGGAATTTTGATTGTGCAACTTACCTCTTCCTTAGTGATTTCTCATTCTTTGTATGCAGTCCAAAGGACATGTATTTCCTCAACTAGTTTTAAATGGTATAAGTCTGATAGGCTTTTTAATAGCCTTTTTCCATGTAAAAGGAGCTAAATATGACATTTATATAACACAAGAATTATGATATGTCACAAATGTACATTGCTCAATTATAATACTTTGAAATATTCATTTGGGCTCTAGTAGTTCATTTTATTTCTTTTCAGCTGTTTCTTACATGATCACTTACCCCTTAAGTAATTAGTAAGAGTGAGATCATCTGAAATAGATGGAGTAGTCCTTGGTATGGAACTCATTAAAAATGAGAAATTCCCCAAGAATTGCAGAGAAAGAGTTTGATATACAGAAGAATGAAAAGTGCAAAAGCATCAGGGAATTAATAAATACATACCTTCATACACACACTTTCTTACTAGGAATTGTAATGAGATTGGGGGTGAAAGATCTAGATGTTTGCAGGCATCTTCTGAAGGACATAATTAGATGTGAAGAACTGAGAGCTGTAAGAAAATAACAGATTTTCCAGAGCCAAGGTATAAGGACTGGAAGAAAATGAGATGACAGTGAACAGCAGAAGTTTGAAACAGTGCAGGGAGGTAAGGGCATGTGCAACTGTCTTTTGGCTTTTCTTCTGGCAGGGAGCTGGATGTCCAGCAAAGACTGAGGGTCTGGGAGCAAAGAAGAGAGAAAAGAAACAGTTCCTAAGGTGAGACCTGTTATGACAAAGACTTTTAAGAGTGGAATAGGACAGTGGCATGGTGCAAATGCCCTCCAACTGAGGTATACAAAGTACGGTTAAGGGAACACTGTGCAAGGAGTAACCCTTCTACAGCATTATACAAATGGTTTGTTAAGATGGTATTTTATTTATGGTTAATCAAGGGAATTGCAAGCCAAGTTCTAATTGATTAGTGCTGTCAGAAACCTGATTCCATGTGTCAAGACTTCATTCTGTCCTGAGAGCCAGAATCACCCTGACTGCACAGATTTTGCGTTTATTTTTCCTCCAACTAGTTATATCCTAGAGGAGATAAAACTATTAGGTGAGAAATGAAGTGTTAAAATGTATCTAATTACAAGTGCATTACACCTGCAGTTAGCCTGATAGAGGTTAAATAAAAATAGATAAACAGCAAACAATTTCATGTGTTTTATTTTCCTCAAGAGGCTGGTTACTTGGGCCTCTCTCTGGACATATCTAACTGGAGCAGAAAGACACTATCACTTCTCACTACTTGTTACCGAATGCTAACAGAAGATAACTGTGCATTCCCCTAATTCATTATAGTACAAAGTCATTCAGGTGAGTTCAGATCACCTTAACTGGCTTTAAGGAGACTGACTTTGCAGTGAGGCAGGTGAGGACTGCTCTGTGATCCATTCCACCCACTCAGTAGCTTACTAGGAGGTGGCAAAGCCTTGAAAATTCTCCATCCGTCTGAAAGTGAATATATGTCTGTGTCTTACATAATAGTTGCAGTGGTGGAATATTTCCTGTTTTCTTCCTCTTTTGGTTTTGTAATGCCCAGTAATAAATAACTTCAGTCAGTAGCACTGAAGATAGAAAAATAAAATTGCAGCTAGTATGCCATATGTTGATTTGCAGCTAGGATGCAAACCCTGCACTCAATAACAGCTGTGTGAAACAGCTCTGCTATCCAGCTGCCATCACAGTTTTCTCTGTGGAAAGAGGAAAATGTGTTTCTATATCTGAGTTCATTTGAGGTACCTGCTCTAGAGTGGGCAGTTCTAGCATTACATTTTCTGAAAACTTACACTGATCATCAAGAAGACTTTAGGTGAACCAGTACTTTCTGTGTATCAGTCCTAATTTTTTACCCCTTAGATTTAAAAATGATAGACATATGCCCCCAACATTGCTATTGTCACTGAATATTTGCTGTTGTATAAAACTAGATAGTGAATTCCATGTTTTGATAAAAGGGAGAAAATACTTAAATAAATATGTTAATTGACATAGGTTATGAAGAATCATGAACTTCCCAGAAATGACGTTTTTATGCTGAGAATTACTGAGTCATGTGGAGTAGTTTTAGAATTACCAGAGATGTGTGTGTCATGGTTCTGCAGCTGAGCTGGTCATGGCTTTTCAATATTATTTCTTTTTCCCGTTGAAATGTGTTGTTTTACAGATGTGTCAACAAACTATTTTGAGAAAGGCTTTCACATCACCAGTTGTTAGTTAATACTGTAGCAAAAGGAGTCATGCCTGCTTTCTGAGTCAAAATATATTTATCAAGTCCCAACACTATACCATTCACATGAAAATGCTCAGTGAAGTGTTTTTACCTCCAGGACCGGAATAATATTTTAAAGACGCAGTCACAAATTTAATTTAATTTCAACTATAAAGATTGGGAAAGTCAAAGGTAGGTCTGGATTTCCTCTTTCAGAAACACAGGTAAATGTGCAGTAAGAGAGCTACTGCTTCTGTGTCCTCTCCCAGAAACAAAGAGATCCAGTTCTTTTGCTTATTGTCTATGACCCTTACTGCAAGTATTTATTCCATGCATGCTTCTATGTCTTTCTTTGCATGCTAGATTCTAGGATCATTCAAAAAAAAAAAAACAAAAAAAAAAAAAACAAAAAAACCACACACACACATGGAGTAATTTGTTTTTAAGCTAATCGCACTTCATGTCGTAGTCACCCTTCAGACATCCTTTTCTTTTAAATGGAGTTATACAAAGGATATTATTTAATAACTGCAGGTCAAACAAAACTGTATTAGTGTGGCTTATAGGACATTTTGCTAGTATTGTAGTGTCTCACAGCCTCATCATGAGTTAAAGCTATGTGGTATTTCGTCCTGTACAATGCAGAAGATAAGAACCCCTCCTCCAAAGATCAGGTGATCTAGGACAAGGGACACCAAACAGCTACAGACAGGTCAGGAAGTAAAAGGAACTAATGTCTTGCTGGCAGAACACCCATTGCCTAACTGGTTTTGAGGATACCTTCTTATAAAAGAAATACTGTAACTGCTTGTGTACTTTGAGTTGTGGTTTTCATATTCTCTGATGAAGAAAAATAGCTTAGAAAAACATTTATCTGCACCTACAAGTTCTTGGTTTTGTTTTAATTCCTCTGAAGACCAGAAATGTTTACAAAATACTTCTTTCCTTCCTAAGGTGGAAAGGAGCTCTTTGCTTATGCTGCCATTCATTGTTTTGCTCTTTACGATCCTTTAGCTCTTGACTTGCAGGGAATTTCTAACTTTTTTTCATATAGAAATACTTCCGTATTTCCAAGGGGCTGCAAATGATAGACAAAAGCAGTACAGAAAACCAGCTGATTGCTGCTCCTGCTGTTTTTGTGAATAGATGCCAATGACAGGCTGCTTAGGGTCTGCAGTGCTTCTGCCCCTCTTTCTGGCGCTACTGAAGCTGTAAAGGAAACCTCGGAAATGTACCTGCATTACACAGGAATGTGTTACACCTACATATCCACAGAGCGCATGTGTGTGCTTGCACACAGCACACCTACATATGTATACACACAGATGGCCAGAGCCTCAGCTGGTGTAAATCAGTGCTGCTCACCTGGCAAACTCTATGTAGTTCCAGTAAATAAATATTGTGCATTATATATCTGTATATATCAGTGTAAAACTATGTTCTTGCTACATTGTGGCTGAGAACTTAAAATGCATAGAACTCAGACAAGTAAAGTCATGGTAACTTGCTCCCTTTGACATACAAAATATGGTACTTCATTACATGTTTATTTTTAGTGCATGTACAATACAACATCAGGGACTCAAAGTTACCATGGGAACCATAACTTTGAATTCGTGACTTTTTATGCATTCATTCTTTTCCTGCTATGTTTTATTTTTAAATGTGTATAGAAAGATCAGGGACAAGAAAATATTGGACAGATCTTGAATCAGTGGTACACTGGTATGATTAGTATCAGGAGGAGAATAAAAAACGTAAAATAACATAAATCTTAAACAGTAAAGAAAAGTTAAGATTGGCACAACTTGATGAGTCTGAATACAACTAAATGGACCTGGCAACAAGATTCCAAGATGCTGCATATATATGTCTCAAATTTTATACATCTGCCCCAGATTTTATTGAACTAGCATCTGAGGATGATCATCCATCTGCCAGTCTGTTGCAATGGAGAAACAAATAGCTATGAAAAGGAACAGAAAAAAATGGATCCATGCTCCTATTTGGAGATTTAGCCCTAGCTGCTGAAGATGGTAAAAGGTTAATATTTTTTATAACTCTTGACTTTTTTTAAAAATATTTTTTTCTCTCTCAAACCATATGTATCCTAAGGCAGTTCTATTTTATCTGTCTTTATTGAACAATCTACACTGTAGTCTGCAAAGAGAACACTGTGACCACTGTCCCATTTTGAAACTGTAGAAAGATAGAGCAAGAGATCTAGTAATAGACATTTTGAAACAAGTTGTACTGATAGTCATTATCCAAAATCATCTCAAACTTCCTATGTATCAAGAGAAGAGCTAGACACTATCCTTGGCAGAAAACTTTGTTAGTTTAAGTTTCGATGGTTTGTTCCACCAGAGTCAAGAAGAGAGTTTTCTCTCCACAGAAAAAGTGGAGAAGAAAAAAAAAGTGGCTCTTCTCTCAGAGCTGAGAGCCATGAGCCAGCCCTGGACTTCCCTGGTGGAGGGGGCCAGCCCATGGGAGAGGGCTTGTCTCCTTCTGGGGGACACTCTCATTTCAGCCACATGGTTATGCTCTCTGCGAAATGGGGCTTTCAGTGCTACCACGTAGGCTCCAGAGGTAAAGTCACTGAGACCTGTCCTTGGCACTCATCTCTCAAAAGGCTGATCCTGATGGATGATGTTTGTTGCTGTATCCTTGATTCCCATCCTGCCACGATCCCTGCCTGACATAACTCCATCTGTGTGAGTTTTACACCTTATACAGTTAACTGCAGTGTGAAGAAAGTCTGATGTTATCTGAGAAGATTATATCTACAAACTGTGCACAAACATGTACTGGCCTTGCTGTGCCTATAACGCTTTGGCTGGTTTCTAAGAGTTTCTGCAACACAGTGAATAACTGTTTACAGTGAATAAACTAGTTCACAAATTATTAGAAGCATGCTAGCTGATGCCTGTATAGTGCACAGCTCTTTGACAGATTGCAGTAAACTAGTGCTCTGTTACTTCTGTCCTTTATTGAATAGAGGTGTTTCAAACAACATTTCAGGTGGAGATGTGCGAAACCTTTAATATGAGGATACAAACAGTTAAATATGCTTTAAGGTTATTAGCAAATATGCATGTTATGTTTACAAAGCTCAGATATGCACTATAACATCTTTCTGCTTAGCATCTTGCTAGTAACAAAATACTATCTGGAAGCGTATACTCCCAGATGCGAGTTTAGGTTGCTACTGGAGCCAGAGTCTTTTTGGTGGCATCACAGGTCAATTTTGGAAAGCGTGCTGTAGGCTGAGTGAGTACATAATACATAAATGATATCCAGAACTGTGCTTTCCTCCGTGAACTGATTTCTACAGGAACTAAAAGGTGAGTGGCACTTTTATCTGGGATAATGCTGAAGTAATCTACTGTAATCATTCAAGAAATCCATGAATCATCTTCACATTCGCTCTCTAAGAAGATATCCATGACTCATCTCCACGTCTGCTCTCTAAGACTCTTTCTTCCCCATGAAGACTGTGCAGCTCTGTATAACCATCACAGGCCATGTGACCACACTGTTTCTCAAGAACATTTATCTTAAGACTATACTTAAACAAGCCCAGGCAAGTTTTTGAATTCCATTTTCCAAGCAACCCTTTGTGACTGAGCTGGTCCGTTACTGCTGCCTTTCTCTTGAACAACATGACATTCAGGCTTTTGTAGTAAGTCACCCTCATCCTGAAACAGAGCAACGTTCACTTGTGAGTGTTTTTTTAATAAGTCTATTGATAAATCTATCTTTGAGAAAACTATAAGAAGATGATGTCATATTTTTTCAAATTCCTCTTATTTTAGTCTACTGGTTTAGTTTTATTACCTTTACCACCTGCTTTTTATAGTTTTATTACCTTGACTGTAGAAATATCCAAGGAATGGAGGATTTCCCCATGCTGTCAGCTCTCCATTATCAAGCATCATGGGTATCCTCTAGAAGTGGCAATTCCTGGGTAACATTACTGCTTCTAGAAAGCATGCTCTTCTCACACTGCTCCCGTGAATGCTGGTCTGCTACTCTATTGCTAGTATCACCAGTTGTCTTTATCCTTGTACATATTAAAATAATGTGAAGAAGTCACATGGTGCCTTGCAAAATCTGATTACAAGCAGTCAGGTGACCACTTAGGCTAGTTCCTGTTGATCAAAAAAATTACAGTATGTAAAGGATTATCAGATTGCTCAGAGCATTTTAAAGGGATACAACTGTTTTTTCTATGCACTATGGTCCTTTTTATTGCATTCATAACCCTAGATCCACCCTCCACTGCACTGTGGAGCCTCAGAGAAAGTTGAATATAATGCATCTTTGTGTTCTCTCCCTCCAGCTCCCGCTCTGCCCTCTGTTCCCAGCTCATGTTTGTACACAAAAGCATACACATCATTTATACTGGCAGCAGCAAATCTGGATGAGCGGGGTCCCTTGCGGATGTAGAGCCAGAGGGCATGATCAAGCATGCAGTTGTTGCTGACGGATGGCTCATTCACACAATCTGAATTTGAAGTAATTCTTTCTACTATGTACTTTGGTTTATTGTTAAAGCAAAATTGCTTGATTTTTATTTGGGTAATGTGCCTGCTAGAGGGGTGTGTGTTCCTATGAGTTGTTGTATCTGACAGCATTGAAATACATAATATTAATATGATCATGGTGTCGTCTTATTAGTAAGACAACTTGTCCTTTTTTGTCAGTGAATTGCAAAGATTTGTCAAGGCCCAGTTTAATCTACTCCCTGTAATAGGATTTGTCTGTAGCTTGAGGAAACAGAAGCTTGTAATGCATAGGGTTATTAAGAGTAGGATGTAAGCTATTTGAGACTCTTTAATAAAATATAATATCGGTATATTCAATGAATATGGAAAGAGGATCTAAATATTTCTCATCACAACCTCCATATATCTTGGGAGAGGAGAATGGTACCAATTAAAAAAGGGGAAAAGGTCTCTGAATTCTAGACTTCTCAAAGTTAAATATTGATGTAAGCTGGAGTCCAGTTCAAGAATCTCATTGCCCCTGCTGTAACCATTAAACTAAATCCTGCACCCATTCCAAGAGAAAGTTAATGTATTTAGAAACCTAGTGTACAATGGCGTTAGCTGCTTTCATGTACACCCATGCGTAGCCCTTTTGCAAACAAGGCAGCTTTAAACAAGGCAAGATATAGCTGCCAGGAAGTACAAAGTATTCTGCCCTGTGAGTTTCCTCACTTCCTATTGCCTTTGAGACAGGCGAAAGCATTTGCAGCCCTGCACCTCCCTCACCTCCTCCCTCAGTGTCTTGGCAGGAAACACAAAAATCGAAAGCTTTAATTGCCTCTTTTTAGGAGGAGTTTTGGTGTCCCTCCTGAGCAAGCAATCAACACAAGGTGATTGAATTTGTTGTGCTTGTTCCGGAGAGAGCCGTTAGGGACAGGGCTCTTTTTTGTACGCTCCTGAGCACTCTGGTACACCACAGTGGGAAACAGAATACTTTAACATAGCATTCCTGATCCTCCTCCTCCAACACAGTGAGACCCATTGCAGCCATACCAGGCTCACTGCCATGTACAGTCATATCCCTGTTATCAGGGATTCCTGGAACTGGAGTAACTTAAAATAACCAAGACTGGCATCTTTTAGTCAATAGCATCTTTGCAGATCCTGTATTATAGCAAATTCGCTGTTTATCTTGTTGGTTCATGTGACCTTGTTTAAGTTAAATATCTAGATTGTCAGTCACTGTCAAAATGTCACTAAGTCTATTGAACTGAAATCACAAAAGTCTTTACTCACTTGGAGTATGTTACTCCATGAGCACACCTTGACTGTGGCCCTTCAAAAAGTACAGTAGCAGAAACCAGACATCCTTGTTCCCATACATGGCTGCCTTTGAGTACAAAGTCTAGATTCAAATAGCTGACTGCCTTGCTCACTGGCTGCGCTGACACATTAAATACTTGTAGTTCTCAGTCTGGGGAAAGAGAAAGAGGAAGCAAGAGGGGCAAATTTCACTTTCTGTTTGCTGGAGAGAGGGCTGTTTTTAGGGGTGGTGTTTTGGTATCTGCAGAGTTTGGCAAGAACGGCAGAGATGTGGGAATAAGTATGGTAAGATTTTTTTGTAAACTGAGAGAGAATTATTTGAGGTTAGTTATTATGAAAAGAAAATTCTCTTTGGACAACAATAAAAGAAATGAGAGGAGACAAAAGGGGATTTTTTCTGTAAGGAATTCTCCTCAGTTTAATGACTAAGAATTTGCTATTAATTAACCTGAGTTAATCTGGAAAACAAGGAAGTTGAGTTCCCCATGTAAAGTTATTTGCTAAAAGAAGGAAGCCTGGATTTTCTCTCAGGTAGACAGACGGGAGAAAGGGCACATGTCATTTTCACATTAATTATAACTGAGGCAAAAATCACATGGCGAAAGCATCAGAGAGAAATTTAGACCAGCGATGACTCAGATATATTCCACCAAGGCTTTCCCGAGGTCCTGAGGAGTGTACTTCAAGGACTCCAGGGCTCTCAAAAGAGCTTGTAACCTGGCTTGTGGAGAAATAGCAGATTGCTCTTGCAGCCTCACCCATCCTCTGCCAGAAAGATTATTCACATTAGGAACTGCTGGAGCGGTGATACTGCTCTTGAACCTCAAATTGGGCCTCACCAAAGAGCAGCACGTCTCTATCTGTACTCCTTCCCTTGAGCATCTCAGGTAACTCCTCTGAATCCTTTCTTCCAAAGTAGATATTGCCTCTTTTTTATTAGAGAACATGGAAAATACAACATCTTTGTTATTGCTACTCAGTTTTGGCTCCCAAAGGTTTTGCTTATGATGAGCAACATGACATCCAAAACATTTCATAACTTCCTGAAGAAATTTGAAGTCAGTAATTTTTAGTGACATCTAACATAGCATGGAATTGAGCTGATTGAGAGCCCAGCTCACCAAGGGACTTGAGAAGCATACCACTGAGCTGTGCTCAGGGGAGACTACACTAAAGACTACATGCCTGTAACCTAGCTCTAAGATGCCTTGGCTCTTTATGCACTCACAGAACTTAGCCAGAAGGGAATACCACAGAGAGAAATAGGATGACTTCTTTTCTCCTTTCACAGAGATGAGCATTTTTCCCAGCTGCAAATCCCAGCCACGAATCCTCCCCAATATTAGGTACCTGAGAACCAAGTACTTCCTTTTCTGATGAAGTCAGGAAAAGAAGAGACATGCCTTTTGCTGCTTTACTACTTCTGATAGCTAATGATACGATGGTAAAAATAATCACTGGGGGTAGAATACAGAATACAGCAAATCTATTCTTTGCCTGAGCTGAAGCAGGAATTTGGAGGTCTTTTCAGTATCTCAGATAAACATGTTAAACACAGGCTATAGTGCAATCCAGAAAGTATTTAGAAGCCTTTTAGAAAAGGAGAAGCCAGCTCTGCCACGCAGCTGCTGTGGCTGGCTGGATGCAGGTCACATGCTCTGCCCCAACCCATTTCCACATCTGTGCACAAGAGAAAAATAAAGCCTCAAAGAAAGCAAGAGAGAACAGCTTCAGAAAACACGACAGCCTGGTGAGAAGCATGCTTATTGACAAATTGAGAGACCAACAGTCAAGTGAGAATGGAAGTTCTCTGTGCACATGGTGATCAAGTGGGCGTAAGAGAAGGAGTTAACAGTGAAAAATGCTTCTCCCTTTACTGCCAGAGGGTGTGGTACACACTGCAGAATGACCCAGTGCAGTCACAGCTGCCAATTCCCTCTTCAAATCAAGCTTGTATCCAAGCCTGCTCCTATGTTCCAAGTAAATGCTCTATCAGCTATAATGATCACAAAATCACAGAATGGTCGAGGTTGGAAGGGACCTCTGGAGATCATCTAGTCCAACCCTCCTGCTCAAGCAGGGTCACCTAGAGCATGTTGCACAGGATCGCATCCAGGCAGGTTTTGAATATCTCCAGAGAAGGAGACTCCACAGCCTCTCTGGGCAACCTGTTCCAGTGCTTTGTCACCCTCACAGCAAATAAGTTTTTCCTTATATTATTATTATTGTGATGATGATGATGATGATATAATGAGAGGGATTGCTCCTGTCTCTTCATTGCATTTTGCTTGAATCAGATGTGTTTCCAGGAAATCAACATGACCAGGCTTTGCAAAAGCAATAGTTAGGGCAAGGAAATACCTCACATACAAATTCTACTGAGTTTTGTGGAAACCTTTAACAGTTTTTCCAAAGACTTTGAGTGGATAATGTGAGACAGTTTGGGAGATCTTGGTGCTTAGAGGTTGAAATAAGGTGTCACCCTCTGGTCTTAAACTCAGTGCAAAATTAAGGTCCAAAATGTGGACACAAAAACACATAAAAAAAGTGCTTTTTCGAAAGGAAAATATCCCTAATTAATTAATTTCCCACTCAAAATTTAAAGAAATTTAATTTACCCTCATAATTAATCAAATTGTTCAAAAAAATAGAAACAATGAGTTACAGTGGTGTGAGGAAATACAAGGACTGACAAGGCAAGGCATGAAAAAGGCAGGAATGAAGTTCTGCAAAGTTAGACTATTTCTGGATGTAAATTATTTTATTAAGGCACACAAGAGAGAGAACCTGCTTCCAATAAAATTGTTGAAAGTTCCTGCTAAGCTTACTCTGTTTACTACAGTTGCAGGCTACTAAAAGGTTTTGAGTTTTTTGGGCCAAATTTTGTTCTCGTCAAAATCTCAGATAATCTCAACAGGAGAGTCATTGCTTCAAGCAAAGTTTATAAACAATGGGCCTGCAAAAGCAAGATTTCTAATTTCAGAAAGAGAAATCCTTAGGTCAACTTCACGTTTCCAAAGATGACAGGAGGATTAAAGGAGAGCCTGTATGCCATGGAACTGCAAAGGCAGCAATACTTCATACAATTTTTTATTTTATGTGCAACAGTAGAAAAAGTGGTCAATCTTCGTGCACACATATGCACATACGGCAGTTGCTCTGTTAGTGAGATGACACATACCATACATCAGATGCAGCAGCAACAATTCTAGTAATATTGGACAAAACTTAGCAAAACTAACAGGAAAAAAAATCCTACTTTGCAATGACGAAGCTATCAAAGGAAGGAGCACTTATACCATTTAAACTATACTGGCTATTTTTCTTCCCACACAGGATCTCTCTCTATATATGCATAAATAATTAGGTTACAGTTAGAAAATGGATTTTAGATACAGATCTTCACCTTAGAAAGTTGGGCAGTTTATACAGCAAACACCAAAATTCCATTAACCCAGAGTTACTATTAAAAGTTGCACAGATCTGCAAAAAACTTTAAGAGCTAAGACTATATGGATAGAAGCCAAGTTTCTCTCTACTGTTGGATCACTTTGGTCATCAGGGGCAGGGGACCTTCACTTTGTGAGTGGTGCTTGTAGCTGGATAAGGAGCTGTTTCCTGCAGGACATCTTATTGAAAGCCTGAACTTTCCCTATGGATAATTTTTGTACAGAGAGGAAATACTTTACAGGCCATTGTACACTAGTTTGCCAAATTCTTTCCTTTTCCTAACTGAGAGAGATATAAAGGTATCTGCGGTTGTAGCCCTTTTTCTCCCCGCACAGTCAACGCTAGGAATTTTTCACTTATATTTTCATTTTCTCCAGACACCTGGAGGTTGGAGGTAGATCATGTCCAGAGCAAGAGAGAACTGTGTGTTGTCTAGCAGACAGAACTGGCTACCTAATTACCTTCCTAAATTATTGAAAAAAAATACCTGTTGGAGTTTAGTTCCAGCATAACAATCTGCACAGTTGTTGGAAGACCAAATGGAGCAGCAGTGGACAAAAGCAAGGTCTGCTTCCTCTCAGTGGTTACAATCTCTCTTGCATAGCATACGCATCATGGTCAAGGACCAGAAACCATGCTGATGTTGTGTGCTACCAGGTGAGGTTACCACAGTGCATGTAGCATAGCTCAGAGTTAGCCATAATTGAGGTCTAGTGCTAGATCTCTAGTAAAGTCTAAAAGAACTTGGTTACAAAATGAAAAAGAAGTGTTTGTCTCAGAATCCAGATGCAAAAACTATTCATTCTGTGATGGCCTGCAGGTTCATAGGCAGCCTGCTTCAGAGCTATCTTCACCTTTGTCCTCCAAAATTCAAAGAATTATGATAAAAGTGTAAAATCTGATGTGTCCATTATCTTTTCAGTAAAAGTATATACACAACAGACACTCTCAGCTGAAGCCTAATGGCTGAACCTTGAAATGAGGGGAAAAAAAAGAACATGGGAAGACATGTTCTGCAGAGAAAGAAGGATCTTTTATAAGGAGGAAACAGAAATGATGCATACACTAAGCAAACAGATAAAAGCTGCTCTTTGGGCTTGGCCACAGACCAACTTCAAGTGGTTGTGAAATGCAGGATTAATTAGGCATTGCAGAGATTAAATAGATATATCCAGTGGTGAAGACTGCATTTTCAGGTATGAAAGTCAGTCTCTTTAATGCTAATAGACCAGACTTGGAACTTCTTATACCCTTTCTGAAAATTGAGATTTAGCAGGGAAAAGCAAGAGATGAGCCAAAAGGCCCATGACACCTCTGTTAGCATCAGAGTACAGGATTGAGGCTCAGCATCTCATGACAGCAGCACCCTCCTCACCAAACACCCTCCCTTCACTCTTCTCACTGATCTTTCTTCCAGCTCTCTGCTTGTCAAGCACAAGTCATAGATCAACAGCTGAGTCCAAAAATACCGAGTGTTTATTTCGTGTGCACTAACAGATATTTCCAGATGTAGTGCAGATAATTCCCATTGTTCTGCATTAATTAAAGCTCTTGCTTAATGAGCACTTGTTTGCAATTATGGAAATATCTTGGTTTTTCATTAGTGCAAAATAATAAGAAATAAGCATGTGCACTTTTGACACATTTCATATTAGGAAGTCAGAGCACTTTGCAAATATTAATTAATCTAACACCCCACTTATTTATTGGAAGCAGTTCTCAAAAGTCATAAATGGTGTGTACTGTCTCTGCAGCCTGAGTTGGTGATCTCAGCCACCGCACCTCTGATTAATCATTCTCTTCTAAACAGGCCATGACAGATAATTTCTTCTAATTTATATGTTTGATAAAGATGACATAAATTAATACTATTAATTATTTCAAATGGCTTTAGATCTCATGAATGTAAGAAGCTCCCTTGTAGATTTTTTTAAATTTTTTTTAATAGTGAAATTGTATTAAAGAAATTGAGGGTACAAGTATATTTTTCATACTATACCTTGTACCTCCACATGTAAGTAAGAAGTTCCATGAGTTTCTAAGGAGCTATTCTAGAGTTAAACACATCAGTTTTTTATTTTTTTTTATTCTCAAACCAATGAGTTTAACAGCCTAATCCAACAGGCACTGAAGTTGATGGTGTCTTTTTATACTGGCTTCAGCCAGATCTGGATAGGATCTGATGCAGTGTATCCTCTTCAGCAAGCCAGTTATTATTATTACTAATGTATGCTGGAACCTTATTGCTTCACACTACCTCTGAAAAGAGATTGCCTTGAGAGCAGCCTTAATGTTCAACATGTGCTCAAGCACTTTGATGAACTTTAGTACTTTGAATAATTTACAACATTTTGGACAGGAATCCATATATTAGAAGCATTCAAGCATTAATTAATTATGTTTGAGAAATGGCTTTCTAATGTAACAAGTGCAGGTCAAGAAAAAATAAAAAATGGATTCTTCTATAGAATCATGGCACCAGGATTGGTTAGACTGTGTGTGATGAACAAAGAATAATCTTTAATTTAGATCACAAAACAAGCCTTTCAGCCCCCAGTTCCACAGAGGTATCTGGATAAAAAAACAGAGATGCCTATGGACCATGAGTAAGATTCAGAATCAGAAAGCTCAAAGTTGAAAATTCAAAAAAAAAAAAAAATCCCCATGCAGATTGCCTCCTAATCCCCAAGGGACCCAATATACTGGGCCTTCCCATCTTTCTCTTAGAATTGGAATAGTGGAGAGTCCTGTATTTCTGCCCTGGAGTACCTGGGCTCTATACAGAGCCTGCCAGGGCCCAGGGCAGAGGCTGCCTGGAGGCAATTCAATGTTCAGGCTATGATATTTTTTGATAAACATTTGGGGTGTATAATGATCCCGTGTACTGTATAGGGAGCCTAACTCTGAGTATGTGTCATCTGTAGACACCTAAATCTTTTATTCGATCTGTTTCTAAGTGTCTGAAGTAACCTTCTTAACGTGGCAAATAAAATTCAAGTTGTTATCACAGAAATTGAAGAGAAAAAGATCAACAAAAGTAACTGTTAGAATAAGCGGAAGAAAAAGTAGGAAACCACTCATTGGAAATTTGGGGCATATCAAGATAATACATTGCTGAAGGAACTGAAACCATTTTATAAGAAATGCTTTGATGTGTCTTTGAAACACCATTTCACACAGAGATAGCAGTCTTGGTTCTCAGCTGGTGTAAACTGTCAGAGCTACATTGAAGCCAATTTCCTCCAGCTTCTGTTCTGGCCCGGAGATATCATCTACTGCTATCTATCCTAGTATCATCTATACGGGCATCAGTGCCAAGTGCACGTCTGCACATAGCTCTGTAGCTGACAAAGACTCCGAAGTAAGCTAATAGAGAAGAGAAAGTTAACCAGTACAGAATAAAATGAACATTGACAGCTGAATAGTTGTGTACACTTGATCTTGCACTGGTTGTTCTTTAGTTTCTGCTTTTATGTCTTTAAGAAGTGCTTTTCTTCAAGCAGACTGTTAATCATATTAGCTACACTTACAGACTTTTTCAGCATGATACAAAAGCATATTCCCCATTACCGAATGCAGATGTTGTAGCAACACATCTAATGTACTGCTGCTGTCTCAAGTAGAAGGAATACGTGATGCAGTCAGGAAACTGATGGTCAAGTGGGGTCATCATTGCATTGTTTTTGTCAACAAATAGTGTTGTGCTTTTCCTTCATTTTTACACTTGGACAAAAAAGGTGCAGTTCAGAAATCCAAAAATGTGCAATCTAGCAGTCTGATTTTAAAGACTAATTTGGACCACCTACTGAGGTTAATACAGTTAGGTTAATAAATTAGCCTTAAAAATATATATATAATATACATATATAAAAAATATATAAACATATGTATACATATATACATATAACATATATATAACATTTTATTAAGAGTGTTACAGAGCCTCACAGCCCTCAAACAGGTTTTGTATTGGTGTCTTCCTCTCACAGAAAGCACGTGTGGATATGCGGATGCATGCCTGTACTCCTAAGGAAGTTTTAAAAGATGTTAACATACAGATGGAAGTGATGCCAGCCCGCAAGAATGCAGGTTTGGAGATGTGGGGTAGGATGGTACAAGCTGCATGCCTAGCGCCTGAGGCGAAAGACTCCAGTAATTTTCCTTGCTGTTACGGGAAATGTATTCATATGTCATGCATACTTCCAGTTTTGACAGGTTTTCCTGTAAATGGTATTTGGCTATTGGATGTACCTTTTGCTGGAACAAGGCGCTGCCTCTCCAGCCCTGCTCCGCCAGTCTGCAGCAGCACTGCTGCTTCTGCAGGTGTGCTAGCACTGGTGCTGCGTGGCTCCGTGCTGCAACAGAGTTGGCCTAAAAAGAAAAAAAAATCAAACACCTATTATTATAGCTGGATCAGTTCCCTGCACTGGCTGCATGAATGGCTGTACGAATACTTGCACCAGCAGCATGGTGGGAGAGTGTGAGGGCCGGGAGCACACGTCAGGGAGAGAAGGGCTGGCAGCGTCCTGGAGCGACTCCGCTGCTGCAAAGTGCCCATTGCCCGGCCCAAGCACTGCTGTTCACACTTACGCAGCTGCTGTTCTCATTCAGCTTTGTGCTCAGCTGAGCAGACTAAAAAGACTGCATAAGGTGCCAGGCAAGGGCG
Source organism: Dromaius novaehollandiae (assembly GCF_036370855.1). NCBI lineage: Eukaryota > Metazoa > Chordata > Aves > Casuariiformes > Dromaiidae > Dromaius > Dromaius novaehollandiae. The sequence continues at coordinate 60,422,387 of NC_088100.1, forward strand.
AAGTGCGCCTTTTCTTGTGCTCTTAACCTGGGAGGAGACATCAGTGCAGCCCGACAGTGCAGCCGGACGGCAAAGCCCAGGCAAAGTTTTGGTGTGCCACATGCAAAACCAATGACTTACCTCTGGTACCGACTCACTTATCTCCTCTGACTAGCAGCACTAAACACGATTTGCCTACTGTGTACACAGGACCATATTTTTTAACATCTCTGCTATGATTCTGTACATGAAGTGTGTTCTGGCCAACGTCTTTTAAGTGGCTGTATTATCACTGCATTAGCTGGCAGGCAGTTTGAAATAATGTTTGAGAGACCTGTAAACAGACAGACTCTAAAATTTGAAACTTATTTGGATTGTATCGATTTGGCCTGGAGATGGGTGGAAATCTGAGCTCTACCATTCAAACTGTAGGTCAGCATTAGCTCCACAGGTACTTGAGGTCATGTTTGACTACGTTCTGGCACTGAGCAACCTCCTCTCCTGTACCTGAGATACAAGGGCGAGATGTGTGTCAGTAGTTCCTTAGTTTGATCTGTCTCTTCTTAAAAGGAAGATTATAACAGAAGAGATTTTCATTAGATACATGTGTCGGAAATTTGATTCTTAAGACCACGTTTTCAGGCAGTCCACTGTAGTGCCATGGAAGCAGGAGAGCATTGTTTTATATGACACGGTGGTTTAGTTTCAACATATATCCTAACAATCTATGCTATTCTGTATGGCATAAAAAAGTGATGAATACAAACAAAACAATGAAGGCTGGAAAACCTCAAAAATTATTTGTACTTGACCTTTAGAGCTGTAGAAAATACATTTGCAGTAAGAATTCCATTTTCTTTGCTTGTGCTTTGATAGTAGGCAGCACAAGCCTATCCACCAAGCTCTGGCCTAGCAAATGGCTAGAGGATGGACATTTTATCTGTTTGTTAATATACGGCTAAACCCTGAAGTCCATATTCATTTTTTATTCCAGCACAATTCTCACTAAAGTCAAAATAATTTTTCTAAATATGACTTATTAAACACGTGAGGAATTAGACCTGTATTTGTTTAGTGCCAACAGTGTGTTCAGTACTGTCAAATATGTAATTGTTTCTATCTCAGGCATTTAAAATGCTTTATATACTCTAGCATCTACAGACTAACTCAGACAACTCCAGGTTTTTTGATGAAAGACTTATTCAGATTTTCCATAGGACCATACCAATAACCATAATTTCAGGAAGGATTTCAAAAACATTGTGAACAAGTGATCTCTTTTTTTCTCGCCCTGCAATGAAACCCAGTGTGGGATTTCCTTTTTTCTGATTGTGGAATTAAATTATTGCCAAGGCAAGGGAAATAGAAGCTGAAATTCTGGACCTACTGAATCGCTAATTCAGTGCTGCACTCCCCCAACTCTGCCTTTAGGCACATGGAGCCAGGGGGCCTGAGTGCAGACCACGCCGGTAAAGACAGATGCACCAAACTGCTGAGGGCCTCAGCCCCAGGGTGTAGAAAAGACGGAGCTAGACCAACTTTGTATCTGACTTCAGAGTTGGCCCTGCTTTGAGCAGGAGATTGGACCAGATGACCAAACTAAGTTCTTCCTTGGCTCTGTTTTTTATAAAATACTTTTTATGCAAGATGATTCATTTGGAAAACACTAGCATTTTTTCTTGTAGCATCTATTTACAGTTTTTAGATGTCCTCAATACTTAAAAGAGATATTAGAACATTTCTACCACATAGTTCTTCAGCCTTGGATTAATGGCAAATATTTCTGTTTTGGATTTACCTCTGAAAATTTTCTTACTGTATTGATATATGGAAATCTGTTCCTGATGTCAGATTAAAAGGGAGTATGAGAGTCCTTGATCAAGACCACTGGGCTCCTGAGTCACTTGTGTAACTTCGGAGCCATATTTTCCATTGTGCCACTAGCTGAACATATGGGACCAATAAAGCTATACCAAAGTGCTACAATTTCTGAATTAATTGTTGCAGTTGAATGCTAAGACTAACATTAAAGAGGTGTTTACTCTATAGCAGAGATATAACAAGTAAGTGGTAACAAGTATATATGGTAAAATGCATATGATAGATAATCAAAGAAATCAAATAGCTGACAATTAGTATATTAATAATATATTAGTATAGTAAATTTAATGAGTGAAATTGAGTCCTGAAATAAGAAGAATTGACTCAGTTTGTCCTTTGAACTGAATGTAGTTTAATAATAGAGAAAAAAATAGCTGAGCAGAGAAAGCAACGTATTGACTAAATTGTGATACCTTTACTTTCATAACGCTTTTTATTCCACAGATAGTTCTATTAGTTTGGTATAACAAATACGAGAGTGTCACAGTTAAGCCATGCAGCCTTCAGGATTGTCAATGGAGACTTGAGACAAGGTTAGAATTAGTATTGCAAGTTCTTCTATTAAGTCACAAATAAACAGTGTCTCCTCTCAACAGAAATACTGAGGACAGCAGGATGTTAAGTTTTATTGTGTGCCCTGTTTTTAGTCAGGTTAATATTACCTTTAAAACCTTGCAGAGTCTTCTGTGGGCTTTGTGTGAACAGAGAATAGTCACAGGCAGCTATTCTTTCGCTTGTTGAAAATTAGTATCAAGCACTTCTACAATACAGTCTAGACAGGAAATTGCCTTGTCCTTCAGTAGAAAATTGATTAGGTAATTCATTACTTCAATCATCTAAGACATTCCTTTGAAAATTTGTTTTCTGTGGCTCTGATAAAGGTAAGGTCTCCTCTTCTAAGGAGGTGAGTCATCTTAGACTGTACTTTTCGCACATGTTTTCTGAGGATGGCAATTCTCTGTGGCTAAGGCAATTGAAAAAAAAAACACATGAAAGTTATCTGATGCTTATCTGTAGGGTGCTCAGGAAGGATCTGGGATAGAATAAGCATCCTGTGAAGAACTTGGTGAACTTCTGCTCCTCTCCAACTCCCAAGCAATGGCTTTTGTTCGTGTCTGAAATGTTTGTGCTCCCCTAGGAGAATACTCTCTGTAAAACCGAAATCTCCCCAAGAGATTTTCCTTCCGTTACCATCTATTGATTTTCGTTTATATGCATAGATTGCAGCATAGATGTTAACTGTGTAGATCAGCTCAGAAAAATTCTTCCCTATGTGCTGCTCCTGATACATTGGTATTTGCATATTAACCACAGCTATCTGACTTCTGGCATTTACAGTCAGCATGTAACCTAGGTGAACCTAAATACCAGCCACAGAATAAATCACTGAGTAAATAAATGCAGAAAATTATACCAAGCTATGACCAGGAAGAATTCAGACAGCAGGAAAGCATGAACACAACAGTAAATAAGCTGAGTGTGAGTATATAGCAAAAATGAAAACAATGAATAAAACAGTCTTTAAAAAGTGGTGAAGCAAAGCAAGAAAGTAAAAGACACAGTTTAAAAAGAGAACAGAGTTTTTAGCAGTGATTCCCAGAAGGGTTTTGTCCTTTTCTTTCCTGAGTACATAGTTTTACAAACTTGATTTGGACAGAAAGCAATCCTAAAAAATGCTGTAAAAACTTCTGAAGAAAATATCATTAATGATAAACATATCCTTCTAATGTTCTAGCACCAAAAAAGCAGTAAACTGGAAATGAAACCAACAGAAATATAAAAGGAAACAAACTCGTTGCATTTCATTGTTTAAAACAATTAAGAGTCTAGGACAAACATTCAGTGTAAGTAATTAAAAGGAAATTATATTTTGTAAATGATTTATAATGGGAAAAACATGACATGACTGACAGTTAGCATTTTATCACTAGTGAAATCTAGCTTGTTTAGATTAGTAGTTTACATTTTTGCTTATCATAGTTATTGATTAGTCCACACTTCAACTCAGTATAAAAATCAAAGTCTAGTTGCTTTAAAATAGACTTTGAAGTCAGACACTTACTATTAAGTGACAGAATAATGAGATGGAAATGAAACAGAAAAAAATCATCAGCTTGGGAAAACAAAGCAACAAACAATGTGAATAAGTAAAACCACCTCTGCACAAGTTGTGATAGTAGTTTCTTAAAGCAGAATGACTCTTATGGGGTGTTTTACAAGCAATGTCTCTTCACCTTAGCAATTGTTAAAAATGATTTTGTATATTTACATGTTTCTCAGTCCTGGGGTGAAGTTATATTTGTGTTGTGGGAAGGCAACAATGAAAGCACTGCTGAAAGAACTGTGGTTAGAAAGTACTTGTAAATGAAGCTCTCCCTATAGCCATATTTTCACCTATTCACAACAAGCAAAAGCAAGAAGCACTTTTCCACTTGGGGATTTTGCAGGGAAGCAGCTCTTCTCCCTGCTCACTGGCAGGAAGGAGCAGGGACCTTCTCATCCATCCAAGCTCTTGGTCACCACTTTCTCGCCAATCCAGAGAGATGCCTTCTGTGATTAATTGTCACCATTTGGGGCTGAAGTTGCACATGCTAGCACCAAACAAGCCAGAAAAGTTTGTCTAAGAAAAATTTCCACTGTGACTTGATTTTCCTAACTCTAAGATAAGGGAGAAAATCAGCTTTTCATTAGGGATGAATTCAACTTTTTCGTAGTTCAGGAGCTGAACAGCTCAGGGATGTCTTTGATAGGCCTTTCATCTGAGGAACATGCTTCTCAATACCAATCCATTTTCTTCATTTCAGCAGCAAAGTGTATACTGGAAAGAAGAGCACAGCTGTGGTTCTTTCCTTTCCACTCCGTCTTAGCTGAGCTTTCAAGGCAGCACCACACACACAACATCTGCTTAATGGGGTAGGCAGGAATGAAAGTATCTTTCTGAAAAACTTCAGCCATGTCCAAACAAGCGAAAGAGAAGTGAATGTGCACAGCGGCAAGCTAAGCATAATAATACAAATCACAGGCCAACAATAAATGTTTTAGGGGCTACTTGCTAAGGGCATAAAAACTAATAGCAAGCTCTTCCTCAGAGCCATTGCGGGCAGAGAGCCTGGAGTCATTAAGGCCAATTATCATATAAACGAGAGGATAAGATATAGCAGAAAAAAGTGAATTCTTGCATGTTTATTTACACTGGAGGATCTGAGGAGATTCACACTCCAGAACTCTTTTCTACCAGGGACACGTCAGAGGATCTGTTTTAAACTGAAATGTCTGTGGAGGAGGTTATAGAACAAATTTGCAAAATGAACAGTAGCAAACTGCCAGGACCATATGGTATTTACCCAGGAGTTCTAAAGGAAATTGAGGATGAAATAGCTGAATTACAAACTGTGGTGTATAACCTCTTCCTGCCTCTCTCTGAAAGAAATGGAAGGTGGTGAATGTGACGGTAATTTTTTGAAGTGTCTCAATAAGGGATTTTGGGATTGCAGACCAGTGATTTTTATTTCTGGACTGTAACACACAGGGTGGAAAAAACAATCCTAACTTTGCATGCAGCGTGATAAGCTCTGTAATAACTACTACCATTCAGAAGGAAAAGGTCTTGGAAATGTAACACATAGTTCTGTGAAAAAAATCAGTTTCATGTTCGGTAACAGTCATAGAAACAACTACAGACTAAGACAAGATTTTTAAGTAGGTTATTAAGTATTTCCGCTACACTTATTTTGGGGCACATGAACCCCTTCTCAAAATGTGTGCCAAAAGTTTATTTATTTTTTCAGTTGGTCCAATAAACATAATACCTCTATTTCCAAGCTGCTTGCTTTGCATCACTGCAGTGAGAACAATGCTGCCAATAAAAAAGCAGGAAATTATTACTGCAGGAATAGAGACCAAAACAGTGCGTCATGCTATGTCTACTTCTTAAATATTGTGCTGCATTTCTGGTCTACCCTCCCATCTTTCATCCACAGAAGGGATAGGGCAGAACTACAAAAGGTTCAAAGAAGGACAAATAACAGTGATCAAAGAGATGAAATAGCTTCTGTGAGGAACAACTGAATCGGTTAGGGCTGTTCGGGCAGGGAAAGAGACAACTTAATTTTTTACCATTCGCATGGCCTGCAGAAGGTGAACAATGACTTTTTCTCCTAACACAGAAGCTAGTGAGAGATGAACTGATATTTTGTGGAAGTAGATTGAGAATAAACAAAATCAGTTATACTGTGGAACTCTTTCACACAGGATAGCTTAATGTTGAAAGTTTATACGAGTTCAAAAACTTCTGGACAAATTAAGAGAGGAAAAATCTGCCAGAGCCTCTAAGCAAAAAGATAGTAACTCGCATTCAGGAATTGGCTGAGCCACAAATTGCTGGAGATCGGAAATGTATGGTGCAAAAGAAACTGACCCTGAGTATTCTGACCCTGTTTTCACACGATTCCCAAGATACCTGCTATCAGCCACTGTCAAAGACACGCTGCTTTTCTGGATAGACTTTTGATCTTCTGCAGTATAGCCATAATTAGAGTCCCTCATTTGTGTATAAGGATATCTCATACAAGGTTAAGGGATCACTTTTGTTCATCAGCTCTTGAGTAAAACTATGTAAATACAAACAAAAGTGTTTATCTGAAATAGTAAATTATTGTTTTGTACTTATTACACAAATACATTGTGCCTCTGTTGAAGTGTTTGAAATTCTGGGTGATCATCTTAAAGAGACAACAGGGCAAAAATAAAACAAGCCAAGACGCCCATAAAGAAATTCTGGGCCCAAGAGAGACAGCTGTTCAGCACCCAGCATCATCAGAATGTGGGTGAAAAGTAAAAAAGGAGAAAAAAAATCTAAAATCTTTCTTGGGGTTGGATTTCATTTCAACATGCACCAAAATGATATCTCCTCTAAGGCTTAATATCTGTAGACATTGCACAGTTGTAAATTCCATCAGGAAAGGGATGTATCAGTGCAACTCTATTGCCAAGTTAAAGTCAAAAGTTTTATTTAGAGAGAGGTCCTCATGTGTCTTAAGTGTGGTGATTTTCCACACAGAGTTCCTGATGAAGGTGGTAGGAAAAAATTGCTCCTTGACAGTTTGCACTGTAACTGCTGATGAGTTTCACTTTCATGACAACTCTTACTTTCTAAAGGTAAAAATGGATGTAAACTACTACCTTTTGCTTGTTGCTTGGGATCTAACAGGAACTAATTGCAGCCTTTTTGATTTCTAGAATCAACATTCAAACAAACAAACAAAAAAACTATCACTGCCTGGCAACTTTGCCCGAAGCCTCCAATTGCTATGGATCAAATGACTTCAGTCTGATCTCTCCTTTTCTCCTTGCAGACAGCCCCTATGAAAAGTAGCATGGACCCATAGCTAGAGACCTATATACATTTTAAAATTTGCCATTATAGGAAGAATGGGCAGAATATTTGGATGGGTTTTCTTTCTCCAGCCTTGGGCAATTCACTTAGCTGTTCCTCTCTTTTCCTCTTACCTTTTGTCTGCTTTATATATTTACATTGCCAGGAAAGTGCTTTTCTGTTCGCACTGCAAAAATTCCTGATAACCGTCAGGACCCAGTGGCTCTAAATTAATACAATAATCAGTTTTGGTGTAAGTGGACCTGACTGATTTAGGGGGATTTGACTTTACTTAGCGCTGAGACACTAACTGGTTACAACTTTGTAGTTCACTATAGCCTCAGAGGTGGAAGACTTCATATCTTTGCTTGAGATATGATCCAGTGTGCATCAGTGGGGTAATGGGGAGAAAAATCTTCATTTCTTTTTGCTGGACTCCATGTCAAAGCTGGGTAGCATTTGCTCCTGAGACTTGTCTGGGTCTTTCCAGGTGGTTGGTTGGTAGATACTCCGGAGTTTCTGAAGAGTCCCCACAGGTGAATTTCCTTTTTATCCATAAGCACAACCCTCACTCAGCAAACTTACTTAGGAGAAGGCAAACAATAGCGACACCAGCTCGCTTTTCCTGGGGAAAGTACCTCTGTGAAGCAAGGGGCGAAGCTAATGAAGAGAAATTCAGTTTACATTTTTTTCTGCCAACTAATGCACGGGTAATAAGGACAGTACTTCAGTACTAGAACTAATCCAGGAGGACTTAATTTCACAGTGATGTTATTTTGACTCATGTCATGACAACTGGCTTTTAAAATTGCTTTTAAAAGATGAACAATTCTGTGAAAGATGCACAGCTCCAGCAACAAGCTAATAGAGAACAGCTCAAAGTATACAAGCCCTAACTTGCCAATCAACAACAGTCATTCCCAGTTGGTATGATTGGATTATTTCATTGGATTATTTCCCAGATGGGCATTAATGTGTTTGTAGGGCACATTCAGTTAAAGGGTCAATGTTTATTAAAGCTGCAGATAGTGCATTTGCTCCGAGCAAGTAATTAAACCAGCAGATTGCTCTCTGTTTTGCCTTTCATATAGTAGGCTGTATCACAAAACAGCTCTGGATAATTTTGCCACCTGCTTTTGTCAAGAGCTTTAAAGCAGCACATGTTACAGGCTTCTTATATAAAATGAAATAGTGTTTTTCCATAAAGCTAAGATTTTCAAAGATTAGGATTTACACTGTAGGCAAGGAAATTCCATATTCCCTTGAAGACCTCTGTCTTGGTTTTTGGATTGTACCTTCCTCTCTCCAGAGCTCACTGCTTCTGGTATTTTGTTTAGGGGTGAGATCTTCACTGAAATAAATATGGCTTATGCCTATAACGTCTAAATAGATGATACTGTACATACCCATTCTTGCACATCAGCACAATACTGATCATACTGTGATTCTATCATACCTTTTTAAGTGACCAGTATTAGTAGTACTCATTGTCTTACAATTATCCTCCCTAAAATGTCGTGTGCCTGTTGTCAGAAAGATACAAAATTCTTTTCCCTTCCCTATCCTATCTTATCCAATTCCATTCTGTATTTTACGTTATATATTCTAAGATCGTTTCAGTTCAATGGCAAATGAAATTATGCTTCCTTTACGTAACATACTATGTATTATGTATTAGAAATTAATCATTGAGATGAAGCAATCTTTCATCAGTAATTTTAATAGCATTAAGCAGTAAAATACAGTAGTTCCAAGCATTAAAATGTTATGTTCACTGCTCCAATGCACCATTTCTATCACACAAAGTCAGTATTCAAAGGCTTTGTGTCCCTTATTCTGTCTTAAGAGATGTGGTCTCAGAACCACATCCCTAGGTTCAGCCAGGAGGAAATTTGCAGAGCCGAATAACTAAGGCAGAAAGACTTCTTGGTTTTCAAAGTAACCTTTGACCAGATGTCATTAAGATGCTAGTCTCCCCTAAGAGCCCCTTCCAATTTTACTGGCTTAGAGTTATTCCAGAAGCTTACCGTGTCCAATCACTCTAAAAGAATCCTAATTAGTCCTTAGGCTAAAAAGCTGCATTGACAGAAGAGCTGGATAATAAGTAAGAGGTTCCATTTGCTTCAGCTAATGGCTTTGTCAAATAACTGCGTTTCCAATTTTTAAAGTTAAAATAGATGAAGTGTCATTGAAAAGTAAGGTCAATATTTTCTTCCTGCATGGGCAAACAAGTCAGGCATGCAGGTAAGTCTTAAATGGTAGCCTTGAATCATATAAGAGGGTTTGGGGTTTGCAGGATGAGACTGGATGGACAACATTTGGGGACGGTGTTGTGCATTAAGTGCTTATTTAAGAAGTGTGCTTCAGAGCTGCCCATGTTGTCCTAGAGGATGGAAATTCTTCAGGACTTTGTATCCAAGCCCTTTCCTCACTGAGGTCCATGGCCTTAACAACTCTCAAGAGTCCTGTAGTTTGTCTCCTCTTGCCCTGCTTCACAACACTGCAAATACCCATGTTGTATGCCTGACTCCAGCAATACATTAGACACTGGCCTGAAGTTCTCTATTTGGCCAGATTATGGCAAGATTGGTAAGAAGACTTTTATGATGTTGATTTTTTTTCATTTGGGTGAAAGCTTGAGAGCATAAGAAAGCATGATGTTTAGCTGACTGGAATTCATATTCCAGGGCCTGATTGTGTCCTCTGTTTTGCGCACACAGCCATGGTGAAAGGTAAGTTACACAGTAGCTGATCAGAGAGGCAGGAAAGTTCACAGAGTGCAGACTGCTCTGTGCTCTGTGCCCACAGCTGAGTGCGCAGGGCTTCACTGCAAAGAAGCTGTGTGAATACAGATAGCAATGACTTCTATCCAGAAAGAGGATGTCTGTAGGATCCCAAGATAGTTGCTAGTAATGATATAGCAAAGTGATAGTTTGCTTCAAAGGACACATGAAAAAAAAGCACAGAAGGGGGCATACTCACTATGGAAAATATTTTCCCTATCTTATGGTGACTAGTGCACAGATGATAATATAATGCTGGACCTAGATGGCTGCTCGGCTGGTATTGCAATGGCGAATATAGGTAAACCTCAGACCTACCTGCACAAATCAGCTCCTGGCTGGAAGCCCCACAGCCAAACTGCTAAGGCTGCCTCAAGCTTGGGTTGGGTTTACCTGCTATAACTCAAGCAGATACATTTCCTTTGGTAGAAACTTCTCTTGTTTTACATGACTTCTGTTCCTAAAGAACAAAAGTTGATCCCACAGTGGCAAAGCATATGATTAATATGATGAGAAAGATGATGTAAGGATTGACTTCTGGTTTTTCATTCAAATGATAAGCCAGTCTCTAAGTTTTATTTGCCTGTTTGCAGTTCATAATGTAAAAGTAACACATAATCCATTATATAGCCAGGAGAGAAGGTTGCCCATTTAAGTTTCCCTTGCCCTGGCTACTGCACATGGTTAAAAGAGGCATGGGAAGGTTGTTTTTTTCCCCGAGAGCTGTTGAACATGCACAGGGGAGCATCACCTGCAACGTGTGAAAGAGAGGCAAGCAGTCAGCAGCACAAGCTGACAATAAGGGACTTCGAAGAAAAGGAAGGAGCAGACACCTCACTGGGCCTTAACTGTGATGAAAAGTAGTCTTCTTCTGGGGACCAAGGAGAGACTGAGGAATCTAATGTGACCCAGGAAGTCTCTGATTTGCAGGATGGAGCAAGACTGAAAGAAGGGGTCTGCCCTAAAATGGCCTCTGGGACCAAGGAGAAATTTGTTTACAAATCTTCTATATCTGTTCCACTTCATGTGGTTTTTTTTTTTCCTTTTTTATGTGTTTGTTTAAGTTCCTGTGCTCTGATAAAATAGCTTTTAGAAATTGGTGCTTTGAGGAGTTCTGGGAACACTCACAATAAGGAAAGAATTTAAGTTGACCTACCTTTAAATTCAACCCAGTTCAGGATCCCATCACACCATTCTTAATAAACTTTCTCCTGAAGTGTAATTAGCAAGTCTGAGCAGATGAGATTAGTGTTGACTAATAAAACTGATAACTTAATGGCTGCTCTGTGTTCCCATCTGATGCCTCAGCTGGCAACCCGTTCTTCTCTATAGCCATCCCTGTTCAGACTCCTGGGATTAGTTACCAGCTGATTAAACCTTGGGAAAGCCCGTGTATTCAATGGGTTGGGTGCTAGCCATGCCCCTTGCAAGCAGGTGTGGGAGAAAATATTTTCTGTAGATGGATGTTATGCGTCTGCAACCGTGCAGTTTGTTGTGGGTGGTAGGACCAGAGATACAAGCCACAGATGGCAGCAGTGGGATGCAGCTGTCTACTTGAGGCTTACTGTCCCTGAAGCAGCTGCCCTGGGAGTTTGGTAGATGTAGCATGGCTTATGTGTGCTGAGCGCTCTCTGTTAATCCCTCTGCCTTCACCTTATCTTTGCTCATTACATTATTATTGCGAATTGTGAGCATTGCTAAGCACTAACTGTATATGGCAACCTGTTGACATAGCTCTCGGTCTTGTGTTCTCCGGGTTCCCCTTTCCTGGTGCTGGGGAACTGAGGTTAATGTGCTGCCTATTGCCACGTGAAGGAGCTCGCAAGGGCACTTTAATTTGTATCCTGTAGAAATATTGCCTTTTAACGTGTTGTGTCATCTGAGGAACAACAGAGCAACTTTACAGTACTATCTCAGTATTATCTTTTACCAGCTCCACCCTAAATGGGGTTTACCAATAGACACCCAGACCGATCCAGACCATTTCCAAATTGGGAATTCTGCAGGGATAACTGGTTTTGGCCCAAGGTGCAAAAGGTCCTTTGTAGTGGTCGTTGCAAGAGGACTTTTTCCATTTTAGAATCTTTTTTTCACTGGCTTTCAGGCTGCAAGGCAGTGACTGTTTAGGCCCAGTGCATAGCTCTGAATTAATGCTGTAGAAGAGGTCAGAGGAAGGGGAATAGACAATGACATACAGAGAAGTCAAATTTTCTTAGAATATCATTTATTTAGCAGTTTTTCAAATTCTTTTGGAAAGTAGAAAGCATTAAACACAGAGATAATCCCACAGAAATAATAAGGATTTTGTTTTAAATAATTTGAATTCATGAGAGGTTTGGGTAAGTCAGAGAAATGAAAACTGATCACATACAGACTATATCAACTTGCATCAACCAGAAAAGCTTGAATTACTGCTTGCATGAAACTGTAGAAAATATTTGCAGGCAATGGTATTCTTACAGACGGGTTTCTCCTTTTTCTTTTCTCTTCTCTCCTTTTGAACCTTTTCCTCTCTATGATCTTCCTTTTGCTTGTTTTGTACCTTCCTTGCTCTCAGTTTCTCACTTTTTGCTAGTTGCCAGTTCACCCTTCCAGTCTCTTATCTCCCTTTTTTGTTACATTTGCTTCATCTTAATTTCTCTCCCACCTGCCTACTTCTTTTCTCATCACTTCCTAATTCCCTACGTATATAAATACTTAGCTGTTTCATTTCCCCTAATCTCTATATATTTTATATTTTTTTGAAGACAAAAAAGTTAAGTGGGAAAGGCAGCTCCCAGTTAAATATTTAAACTGTATAATGGGCTGCTCACTGTATTATGTACTTTCACGGTATCCTGATACAAACTGGCAGGGAAAGTAAGGATGAAGGAGAAAAATAAAGAAGCACTGACTGTCAGGATCTCTATGAAGGCATGGTGTAGCAAAAAGAGTATTAACCTGGAGCTTCCCAGATTCTCTTAGGACTCCCTTTTGGGTGAGTATACTCTCTGAGCATTGGCCTCACAACTGTAAAATAGAGGTTTTGGTATTTTCCTCCTTCAGAGAGGCAATGTGCAGAAAAATATATTAGAAATTTGAGGGGTGACCATATTGAAAAGTAATGGATAAAAAAGTATAGTAAAAAAGTATAAGAATGATAATTAGTTAACTCCAAAGTGGCTACAACTTGACAAATACTTAAGCACTGGACAAGAATACTTAAGAGGTTTGCGAACTGTGTAGTTTCAAATTCATTATGAGCTACTACAGAACATGATAAATTGCCCAACATTTTGTTTCGCATACGAGCTCTTGGGACAGAGCATTTTACACAGTTAGTGTAAAATGAATGTTGTATATGTAGTTCAGGAATTCACAGAATGAAAATGAAGTGAATAATCAAGGATGAAGAGTTAATGAAGTAGTTTTAGCCTCAAGAACTTCTTTTGCTAGCTTTTCTGACATAGCTTTAACATATCAGTAGCATCAACAGGGAAAACATTATCTCACTGCTGGAAGAAGAGGAACAATGTGATAATGTGGAAAATAATAACCCCCAGTTATGAAGTAAAAGTCTTAAACTGACAAGCTTTGGTGAAAAAGTAAATTGTGTTGTTAATGGGCTATAAATGTTAGAGCCTTGGTTCACTGAAGTCAATGAGAATAGTCCCACTGGGTCAGTGGGAGCCAGGATTTCATCCTCACCTCAGCTTAAAACTTTTGAAAGCTTTATTAAATAAATAGTTGAAATTCCTCAGTTTATCTGCAGGAGATACCTTAGTTTGTGCCTACATTTTAGTTTTAGGGTAATCTTACTGACTTAAAATGCAGAACTACAGTCAGAACTAGGACTGATATCTGCCAGCAACTGAATTCAGGGCTTGGTGTTGGTACTGCAGTCCTTAATGAATGAGAGAGGCATTTTGAGCAACACTTGTGATATTCTTGCTGAAGGAAAACAAATCCTCTACTCAGACTTTAGCAGGCACAACAAATGAAACAAGACTGTTTGAAAATGTTTTATTTCAGCCTATAATTTATTCCTTAGCATTTTCTTCTTGCTAACTACTGTTGGTTGTTTGCTTTCAGAATTAATTTTGATAAAGCATCATCAAATATTAAAAGGAATAATCCAGCAGTGCCCAAAATAGTGGATTAATAATACTTAGCAAGTCTTTCCTTTTTCTAGCTTCAGTGATTCTAATGATTGGTACTATAAATTTAGTGACAAAAACACCTGATAGTCATTTTACAGATGAATACAGTGCTTCCTGGTTCGTAATACATAATAATTCAATTTTTACTAGGTCCTCTGAACATTTTTGATAGCTGGTATTTTAATGCATAATGCAGATAGTTACAAATACTCTATACACATTTGTAATGGAATTTTGCCACTGGAAAGTATTCAGAAATAAGTCTATAACAGAGAATATGCAATTATGTGTTTTAGAAAATGATTTCCAGGGAGTCAGCCTTATACTATGAATATGTATTTCTGTCTTCATCTTGTCTACAGGGTATGTAGGTGTATCTTTGGCTTTCTGAGTTGGGAGGTTCATTTGATCTTCTTGACCCTTGCAGCCACCTTCTCCTGAAGGTGTCTGACCATGGCCTGAATGGGAAGCTCACCCAGCTTTCAGGTGCCACAACAACGGCACACAGTGCTGGCCACAAAAAGGGAATCTTGAAGTACATTTTCTCTCTTATTCTTGTGGTCTCTGTTAAGTGACTTCTCAAACCCTTTCTCTTGGATGACATGTCTTTTGCTTCTGTGCATTCACAGTTATATTTGTTTGTTAATCATAGTCTCTGCTTAATCATATTCCTTAATTGTTGACTGAAATGATACAAATGATTAAATAAGGACAATAATAGTACCTGCCTTACACGACACGAATCATCTTCTCCTATAGGAAAAAGCTTGCATAGGTGAGAGAAAATGATGGCAAGGGTGTGGGTGCGGGTGTGGGGGTGTGTGTGTGGTGGGGGAAATGATCATCTTTGCCTTGAAAGGAATAGACATTGGCTTCTCGAAAAGGCTGAGAGAAGAAAGTCCAACTAAAGACATTTTTGGATCACCCTGATGAGCCAGGAAATTCCTAAAACCCCTATGTAAATAAACTATTTATCCCATTTCTAAGCTTTTCCCAACAGCGAATGCACTGAGGCAACTCCAAGGATTTTTGAACTGTAAGAGACAAAGCACGTTAAAGAAAAGTAGGAGATGGAAAAAAATGATGAACTGTTTGTGGAGAGTGTTAAGTAAACTAGCTGAAAGAATTTTTATAAAACTCTTTGGATTACCTCCTTCTGTCCTCAGCAATTTATATAGGATAAATACAACAAATACTGTTCCTGCATGTTTGTTTATCTCTGAAACTTCTCCACACAAAAGTAATGATATCCTTTCATTGACATCATCCGAGTAATAATATCCTTCTGACGGTGCCATAGGGGTAATAATAAGCTTTCAACTACTTCACTGAATAATATATTTTTGTCATTCTACATAAAACTAAAAAGACTCCTTACAAATACCTTTTGTACCAGCACAAATCTTGATATCAACAAATTAAACTGTTGTGGATTTGAGATGAGTGGAGAGTATGACCCACTGTCCCAAAGCAGTAAAACAAACTCTAAAAACCTCTATTTCTTCAGTTTCCTTGCAATTTTTTAATTATACAATGAATTTGTTTTAATAACCTGTTCATCATTATTCCACATTTGACAAATGTACATTAGGAGACAAAGGAACAAAGTGACATATACAGCTTATCAGAACTCTTCTCTAAGTTTAATTGCATGTTATTTATCATTCAGCAAATTTGCCTTGAGAGGTCACTGTTGCTCATGCAGGCCAGAAGCATTAATGCTAAGATACTACATAGAAAAACAGTGCAGTTAAGCAGCTACTACTAATCTTTTTACTCTGTGATCCAACCTTATGTTGACATGCAGTCTTTTCAATATGACTCAGTACAAGGTTGTGTGAAACTGTTCATAACGAAAATGTAAACTTTCTTCTTTCAAATCATTACTTTAATTGCCTAACATAACATAGATTTAGTACAATAAGATGATTTGTATTCATTAAAGCACTCTGATTAGTTTGCTTCCTATCATAATGAATTATTGCTAATGTGAAATACATTGTGATGTTGATCTTTTTATTAAGCCAATATCTTTTAAAGCTAAAGATGTAGCAAGTTGTACAGGAAGTTAACTGTGTGTCTGTTTATTGAACTTGATTTATTCCATTGAGCTTTTAATATTGTCAGATAAAATAAGAAGATCAAAGAAATTTCCTGCCTAAGAGGGAAAGTGAACTGCATATTAACTTTTTCATGCTACCAGTGAGACTTCTTGTAACCCAACCAATAGAATAACTGCATTGCAGAGGAATGAATCTTAGAAATTAGACTTGCAGAAAAGCTGCAGTCATTAGCTATAGCTTCTTTTAGAACATATACACTTTTCCATGACTCTGAGTTGTTGGTATGCCTATTTTGCTGACTTTATTCCCATCTGAGTTCATGATAGAAGCAGGTTTTCAAAGTTGTTGTAAACTGAGTTCTCTTTTTGGCTACTCATTTAAAAAACAAGTAGTAGACCTCATCTTACATCAAATATGAAATTCTCTGATTTGCTCTGTTCACCTGTTAAATTGCATTCCCTGAATACTGCCAAACTGTATTTCACCAGTTTGCAGTGATAGCTCTCTCAAATACTATCATACCTTATAAGCTCAATTTGATAGCTTTGAGCAGAGTGAACAGTATCTAACACGGAGAGAAATTCTGGAGAATCAGTGAAACCATGTGCAGGAACCATTTTATGATGTGCATGTCATGTATGAATAAAAATATATAGGATTAATTTTAAATTATTTTGATGCCAAACCATCTCAAACACTTTCCGTCCTGTCAACATTTTTCATAGGGGTCATTTCATACATTTTGTGTGGGGAGTAATTTTTTCAATTTGTTACAGTCACATATTTTTATAAGTTAAAGCCCTGATCCTGCAAACTTTTAAGCATATGCTTAATTTTACTTAGTGGCACAATCTCTTCTATATTGGCTTACTGCTTAAAAGTGTAAGATTAGGGCCTTAACTGGCTTTCAGGAAATCTTTTTACCCTCCACCAAATACTTCAAGCAGCCCTTTTATTGAGCAAACTATGCCTGCAAGACTACAAAGGAAACCCAAAATAAAAACAGAAATATCTGCACATTTCTCTAAGAAGGCTAATTTCTTCCATTTCAGTTTTAAGTGGAAGAGAGAAGGAAGAAGAAAAGTCATAGCAGCACCTGTTACACTTCCTGTTAAACCCATCAACAGGGCAAAATGTGGTACAAACATAGCCATCAGCAGAGTTAACAGGAGAAGTGAGCCTCTTACACCCAGAGCAAATAGTGGAGATCTGTAATTGTGATGGTTGCTTCTAGAAATACAAGCATACACAATTTCCGTGGCTGCAAAAAATGGCAGTGGGTAAGAAAGAAGAGCCTTGGTTAAGAGGCACAAATTCACTAGGGTTTGCAGGAATGATGGAAGGTTGTCAGTAATCACTTCCTTTGTCTCGTCACCCCAGGTCAAGAACGCAGTCAGTGCAAAGGCTGATTTCAAGACACAAGCGAAAAAGTGAGTCCAGTTCAACATACTTCTAAATTCCCCTGGGTTTTTCATGTTACCTTCAAGTGTGGGAAGAAATATTTGCGAAGTATAACTAAAAATGATCACACCCACAGAGACCAAGAGGTCCTCAAACTCAATGGAGAGTCTGAACTTTGCCCAGGACCACTGATGTGTTTGTGTCAGACAGTAAGTCATCACCACAAGGATGATAATGAAATGGACCAAGGAGCAAAGCTGGCTGAGTCTGGAAACAATTTTGAGAGTCTTGATAAATACACACGGCAGCAGTGTAACAAATGCAATTACAGACCAAGTTTTCTCTGTCACTGGTACATATGGGAAACTATGTGACAGCAAGTTCCCACTAACAACCAGATACAAAATACATGTCATGATCAGTTCCATCATTTGGGTCACACTGACAACTGTACCACCTAGCTTGGGAAACAGCTTTTTGCAGGAGGCATTAGCAATGTCTTCATATGTGTCTCTCACTCTCATGAGCTGCCCATCTTCATTTTCTTCATAGAGGCAAGCGATTAGGATTTTGCCTGTATAACAGCATAATGCCGCAGCCAAGATAATAAGAAACAGGCCACTGTATCCACTGTGGAGAATAGCGTATGGCAGTCCTAGAACAAAGATTCCCTAAAGAGGAAAAAGAGAAAGAAAAGATAGCACAAAATCCCTGAGGCAAAATGTTGACTAGAAGCCACATTCCCAAACCTGCCCTCCGTTGAGCATTACTTCCACCTAACTGCGTGGTGGAAGCACCATTATGTTCAGCTGTCTAAGTGAATAACAATCATGAGATATGTGTTTATTTATGATAAATGAAGTTATCAGCAAGAATAGCTGCTCCTACTGACACACAGGTAATGATAAGCTAAGAAAGACAGAATGTGAGCTAATGATAGAGTCAGGTTCCTCGTTAATATTTAACGCTGATGGGATTAGAAACACATTTTAGAAGGTTCATAGGCAGTTATTCAGTCAACATGCATATTAATGAAACAGATTCAATAACAATAAAATTAAGCAACTGTAGCATCATCTCTTTAAGTTTCTTTCAAACTAAAAATAACGTTGTAGGTAGATCCAATAATGACAATTCTCTTCAATCTAAAAATTGTGGAGGGTCACTGTTAAAAGATATCTGGAAAGAAAATGGCATTAGAGTGACATCAGAGTTTGATTGTGTTTCTTCTGTGGCTTCTGTATAGCTCATGCAGCTTTTGCTCCTGTTAAGCCTATTGTTAAAGCAATTGTTCTCACAGCTGAGATTTTAGAATGAGAGAAATTATTAGTTGTTTAAAAATATACATGAAATACATAGACATACTTTTCTCTAAACAGTTTCTGAGAAGAACAGAAAATTATATTTCTTTTATCCAATAAAAAACAGCATTTTAGTTTCACAGAACACTGTGTGTATTTCTTTCTCTTTTTTTCTCTCTTCTCTTTCTATATTTAAGGACAAATGACACTTTTGTTGTGGTTTAATTTCCTTCAGCACAAAACCAACAAAACTCTTGAATGACAGTCATTCATAAAAAGATCTAGTTTAGGAAAAGAAGCTTCGGTGACATTTCTCTTTTTATGTCACAAAGTTGAAATTAAACAATACACATTAGTCAGACTCTGGTTGGGAGCTTTTTGTTCTTGACGACTGAAGAAAAGTAGGGAGGAAACAAAATACAGTTAACTAGCTTTACAGAAATTTTTTCTTTGTTATTTCTTATGGCATTGATGGCATGAGGAAATATGAGTATTCATGCATTCTATTCTATTCTATTGGCCATATTCTATGGGCCAACAGGATTTGGATCGATCTCATCTTAACTCTATTTCTGATCAAACCTTAGCAATCCCATTTTGCTCTGCAAAACACGTGAATCCCCAACAGATTTAGGCCTGCTCAGAGAAGGCAGTCAGCTCCACTGTGTTATTCCTGTGACCCTGTTTTGTGCTACTTGATGACTCGAAACCAGTAAGATCTTCCCAGAGAAGATCCTTCTACCTTCCACTGAAGTATTACCCAGGGAAGATGCACATGACAAATTTTCAAATGAAGTCCTTGCTATTGCACACTAACCATCAGTGCCTTTGCTAACATCGCCCAATTAAAAGCCAGGTATCTAGTCTAAAGTGCTAGTTAAGGCTCCCTTCATAGTAAATGGAAATAACCTTCAGAAAGCAGCCCATCTCACCTAGTATGAAATGGCTGAAGTTTGTGGAGATAAATCCTATCCTATGGACTTACTTTTAGACAGAGCAGGAGTTCTGTTGTGTACAATTACTTTTTTGTGACAGTGTTTATTGGCTCACAGCCTGAAGTTTTAGCGCCCATGAAAAATGTCTTCTGCATTTTTCACACCGGGCATGAGTCCTCCACCCTCGTTGAGAGGAGCGACCTGCTCTTCAACCTCTCATTTCCTGAGCAGGTAGTGCCACAGATTGATTTCAGGAGCCAAAGCAGAGGAGTGTGGCGGACAGATGAATGAATTTTTTGCCTTAAACATTTCTTGGTGCATGGGGTGCAGGCAGGCCATAACCCCGAACAAGCCATCTGTCCCTGGCGGAAACAGGACTGGGCTGCTGCGACCCCCGAGATGGTCTCCCTGCGACCACCCAGAACACACCGAGCCTGCACTGAACGAGACCGCAATCGGGCAGAGACTTTGGGATCTGGACTGTAAATTATTGTCCGTTTTTAGCACAACTTCTATAAAACCTGCTTGGCATGAGTGGCTAAATTTGCTGAAGCCTTAGGCCGCACTCCCTAGTACAGTGAGAAAGGGCCCAGAGCTGCTGCAGGCGGGAATGATAAGGGCGTTACCAGCAATTTGCATTCCTGTGCACTGCTGAAACGGTGCTAATTGCTGGAGTTACCACCTCTTTGTCAAGACCTTGAGAGATGATGGTGGGACCCGAGGAAGGAAGACACACCTATAGGAAGGAAGACACACCTGTCTGCAGAAACTGCAACAGAAAAGATAAGGGAGAAAAGAAACAGCCTGCCTAGGAACAACGATGAGATCCAATAAGGAGCAGGAGACCCCAGACTCAAAAATTACTATTGGTCTGAACTACCACGTGGGGGGGTGGGAAACTTAATTTGAAAAAGCTATAATTGCCCAGGGATCTCTTTGTTCAGGGTCCCTCTTTGGAGGTACCCAACTCGAGCTGTAACCACTGCACGCGTGTCATTCCGAGCTAACCTAGGGTCGGACCCAACTCGAGTTGTAATTACTGCACGCGCACCACCAAAACTTACACCCAGGGTGAAGAGGACCCACCTACCACCAGACGGGAGCCCCCCCCCCACTGCCGAGACTCCCAAAGGAAGAGGACCAACAGGACGCCGCTGGATCCACGGGTGGTGATATCTTTCTCTCTCTCTCTCTCTCTTTCCCCCTCTCTTTTGTTGCATGTTGGTAAGATCTGTTTTTGTCTAGCTAGTTGCAGTATTCGCCATTGAATTATCCTATTTGACCACATGCCTTATCTTTGTGTTAATAAATCTTAAAACTGGTTGGCTGGTGTCGTTTCACCTTAATTCAGTCCAAGGGCATCACGAACTTGGTCGTTTGGCCCCAAGGGGAGGGAGGTCGTCCTGAACGACTCCTTTCGGGCCGCGACATAATTGGCGTAGTCGGCAGGATGCCCTTGAGATACTGAACCTACCAGAAGGCACCAGGGCCCTTAGCGTGGCCCCTTCCTTGGGAAGTGCCTGCCAGGAGCGGGGACAGAGGATCTTGTTGTAAAGATCCACACTGGGTACGTGAACCCACAGTAGGCTGAATAATTTGGAGTACAGAGGATCTTGTTGTAAAGATCCACACTGGGTACGTGAACCCACAGTAGGCTGAATAATTTGGAGTACAGAGGATCTTGTTGTAAAGATCCGCACTGGGTACGTGAACCCACAGTAGGCTGAATAACTTGGAGTAGTCTCCTTTTGTGTTGTGTGATAGTTGTTGTCGGGATCGATTTGAGGATCCGACAATGGAGGATAATCCTCTCTTTGAAAAATTGAAGGGCTATAAAGCCCTGCCCTCTCTTCCTGGCATGGCTTGGGCCCAAAACAATTGGCATGACTCAAAGGCGGTGGCAGATAGGATCACTCTTTTGGCAAAGGAACGAAAACTACAAACCGGGAAAGGAAAAGCAACAGTTTGTGCTGTTTTAGGGGCGGCACTAATTGCTGCCCAGAGGGAGAGGCAAGGTGATAAAGAGACAATTGAGTCCTTGCAAGAACAGATAAGAAACTCGCAGAGTCGAGACAAAGAGACAATTGAGTCTTTGCAAGAACAGGTGAGAAACTTGCAAAGTCAACTTGCTGCTGAGCGCAACCATACTCAGCGACTTCAAACAATCTTATCGGACTCCTTAGACCGAGAGAGAATCCTGCGGTCTGAACTGGAAGAAAACAGGCGGGGGTTTGATGATAGTGAACTGGGATTCTCGAATTTGGCAAAACTAGACGGAAAACAGGCATCTGATCTAAAATCCATATATCCAATTAAAGAATTAGAAGAGAGCAGGAACCTCTTTTATCCTGGAGATGGGAACGTAGTAATGAGACCCTTGATTAAAACTGAAACCATTGATAATGGTCAAGGGGGTATTCAACAACATACCACGCGTATTATCCCCTATTCCCCTCAGGACTTGGCTAAAATACAGGAAAAATATTCCCGGGGCTCCCGGGAAACTGAAACTGAGTATGTGTGGAGAGTCTCCCTCACTGGGGGGGATCGCATTCTGCTGAGCGAAGATGAGGCTAGAGGATATTGGGGACCCGGAGTCTTCCTAACCACAAATGATAATAGGGAACCATGGTCCTTGACCCAGAGGGTAGCCTACTGGGCAGGAGGATTAGACCCAATGGAAAGAGGAGACCCTTTTTCTATTAAAACACCCACAGCGGGCCACATTCTGGAAAGCGTGCAGAAAACTGCTTGCCTCCAATTGATGCATGACCGTTTGCTGCTTCCGCAGCAGCCCTCCCCCATGCAGTGTGTGGCAGACCCCGAGAGGTTACATCCTCTGATCAGGGGACTTCCTGATGCTTTAAAGCTTTATGCTGTTCAGCTGCAAGACCGATTACGAACTCCTCGACCGAGGCGAAGGGGAGGCTCCCCTGACATGACTTGGGGGGAAGTGGCACAGGAACTAATTAATTACGGAAGGCGTATGGGATTCACTGGCCAGGGGGAAACAAAGCATAAAGCAGAAATAAGAAGAGTTGAGGAAAGTGGGAGGCAATATAAATCACTGCAACACCCACATCCTGGGAAAATGGTACGGGTGTCGGATAGCAGGAGACAATTATTATGGGCAGAAGGCATTTCAAAGGGAATTCCCAGAGAAGTCATGGATAGGTTACCAACTCCCAACCTGGAAAGTTTGGTAAGAAGTTGGGACAGGATAAGGGGAACCCCATATTCCTCAAATCCCAAAGACCCTGCTCCCTTATCCCAAGAACCTAGAGTAGTAACCCCGTCTGCACCGCAGGAAATTGATGTGGTTGATTTTAAACCCTCGGAGTCGGGAAACCCCCTGAGCCGTCCCTTTTAAGTGAGCCGGGGGATGGCCAGTGGGTCCACTTAAGGAGGCTCACAGAAAACAGCAGAGGAGACTTGTTGATAACTTTCCCACTAGGGCCCTTTAAAACTCCAGTTACTTTCTTAGTAGACACTGGGGCCCAGATATCAGCTCTTCGGAAGGATATTGCTGATAACAATGGAATAGTGGCCGATAAGAAACCAATCTGGGTCACTGATGTTTTTGGTAATTCTAAACCACAACCGACAGCCCGAATTAAATGCTGGCTGCCAGGTGATGAATCTCCAGTTGAAACCACAATGATACTAGGAGATTTGCCAACAAATATTATGGGACTTGACCTACTAAAAGGCCGTACCTGGGTAGACTCGGGAGGAAAAGAATGGACGTTTGGCCTCCCTGTAGCCTCGATGAGGCTGCTTCAGTCAGCACCCGCACTTCCTCCTTCAAAAATAACCAATGTCAAACCCTATGCTCTGCCATTAGGAGCAAGGGAGGGAATTGCCCCTGTAATAACTGAATTACGAGAACAGGAGATAATTATTCCCACTCACTCACCCTGTAACTCCCCTGTGTGGCCAGTCTGTAAACCAAACAGAAAGTGGAGATTGACAATTGATTATCGGCATCTGAATAACAATACAGGCCCACTGACGGCTGCTGTGCCAAATATTGCTGAATTAATAGCGACTATCCAGGAGAAGTCCCACCCCGTGATGGCAACAATCGATGTCAAATACATGTTTTTTATGGTCCCTTTGCAGCCTGAGGACCAAGAGCATTTTGCCTTCACGTGGGAGAGACAGCAATACAAGTTCACTCAACTACCTCAGGGGTACAAGCATCCCCCTACGCTAGCACAAGAGCTCGAAACTGTCCCCATACAGGTGGGAGTCAAAATTTATCAATACATAGACGGCGTGCTCATGGGAGGGAGCCAGGTAGAGGACGTTGAGAGAACACAGTGCAACATTATTGCTCACCTAGAGCAGACAGGGCTGACAATTCCGTCTGAAAAGATCCAAACTCCCTCCAGTGAAGTAAAATTTTGGGGAATCTGGTGGAGGGGGGGGATGACCTGCATTCCCCCGGATACCCTGTCCTCATTAGATTCAATTAAAATGCTGGAGTCCAAAAAGGACCTGCAACATGCTCTAGGGCTGCTCGTATTTTGGAGGAAGCACATTCCTGATTTTTCAATTATTGCCAGGCCATTATATGATGCTGAAAAACAGTACACTACGTGGGAGAAGGGGATGTTTGTAGTCAGCCTCACCCTAAGGGAGGCTGAACGAACTATTCGAAAGCAACCCATAGTTCTCCAAGGTCCGTTTAAGGTGACCAAAGCGGTCCTGGCAGGGACCCCGCCCCCTGACGGGGTGGCTCAGAGAGCCTCTGTACGAAAATGGTACACACAAATACAGCACTATTGCAAAGTCTTCTCCGTAACAGAGGGAGCTGCTAAAGTTTTAAATATACAAGATGAGGCAGACTTGAATAAAGAAACCCCCCAACTCCCCTCTGTAATTCTAGTAGCTCCCCCATTTTCCAATCAGATCCTAAATGCTTCCTCAAAGCAGAAAGGGAAAACCTGGAGATACCAGGCTGTGGCGCTGCAAGTGGGGACTAAGGAGCAGATCATTACAGAGGGAGAGGGCAGTGCACAGGTGGGAGAGCTGGCTGCAGTGTGGAGCGTATTCCAATGCAAAGGCCAGGCTACCTCCCCTGTACACATCTACATGGACTCATATATGGTGTTCAAAGGCTGCCCGGAATGGCTTCCTTTTTGGGAGCAAAACTGCTGGGAGGTTAATAGAATAATAAATATACTTGGAGAGCAAAAGATGCTAGTGGGAAAACCCACAAGATTCACACAAAATGGATTATTCCCTCCTTCTGATCTGAGGAGCGAGTTTGTTCTTATTTATGTTTTCAAGGGTGGTGGTCTGACCAAGATGCACCTACTGCTCTGGACCATCCTGATTCAAGGATGCATCCACGAGGGCAACGAACGACCACTCCCTCTACCTTCCCCCAACTCATTTAATCTCTTCGAGAACAACGAGTTCGTGTTGCTGGTGAAAGCAGTAAGCCAAACTTTCAATTTAAGCCACTGCTGGGTTTGCGGAGGACCGCTAGGGTTATCAAGCTGGCCGTGGACATCCACATCCCTCACCCCAGACCAGATCGTAAGCAATTACAGCGAAACCGTGGACGACATGTGGGACGACAGTGGGACCTGGCCAATTCAGTTTCCAGCCATGGAGCAATATTGTTTAATTCGTACCCAGGAGGGAGGGATCGAAGTGGGGGAAAGTAAATGTCGATGGACACTCACTCATAAGCCGCTCGACAAAAACAGGAATCTCCACCTATGGATGTGGCTCAATGAAACGGGGTGTCATCGGGGACTTGAGGGATACTGGTCAAACAAAAACAAAACTTTAACTCCCCAACGACCCAATTATCCCCCTTACAAGCAAACCTGCAAATGGGAAGGCACTTCTGGGGCTTGGAATTATACCGGCCAAATAGGTGATGGGGCAACCACATTTTTCAGCCCTCTGGGCGACAGAGACACAACTTACTTTCAATTCCCACCAGGGATAAACGGGCCATTTGCTCAGGGCATTGGAGCTAAGAAGGGGCATTATTGGATCTGCAGACACACAGCATATAAATTTTTACCCGCGGGGTGGTCGGGAATTTGTTATACGGGGATTATCAGACCTTTGTTTTTCCTTTTACCAGAAACAGGCGGACCTTGGTTAGGCATAAAAGTATATGATAACCTCGGAGACAGAAGGGTTGCCCGTAAGACGCGATCCATTAAGGTAGATTTGGGTGAGATGCAAAAATGGGGAAATAATGAGTGGCCTCCTGAACGAATAGTTCAACATTACGGGCCTGCAACCTGGAATCCTAATGAACTAATATCGGGGGCAAGAGAACCAATTTACAACCTAAAAGTGGCTCTAGAAATTATTACCAACAAAACCGCTGATGCAAAAGATCTTTTAACTCTGCAGTCCCAACAGATGCGCACGGCAATCCTTCAGCACCGCATGGTTTTAGACTATCTGTTAGCTGAAGAGGGAGAGGTGTGTGGGAAATTAAATATTTCCAACTGTTGTTTAGAAATAGATGATGTAGGGGAGGTAGTTCTCCAGTTAACCAAAGATATCAGAAAAATAGCCCATGTCCCCGTCCAAACCTGGAACGGCTGGAGTGGCAATTTGTGGTCCTGGTTACCGGGGGCACCGTGGGTGAAACAGTTAATATTGTATTTGTTAGGTGCAGTTGCCGCTTTAATGTTTTTACCTTGTACAATTCCTTGCTTTGTTCAATTAATCCGACATGCAATTTGTTCCTACCACCTCACCCGACAGCATAAAGAAAATCCGTGCCATCTATTGGCCACAGCCAACCACAGTACCCATCATTTAAACCCATTCCCAGTTTACCCTGAAGGAGGAAATTGCATATTGACATCCATACCGCATTTGCCAGCTGTTTTATGCCTGTTGTAACAATCACTTACCTTCGTTAACTCAATTTTGATGTGTGTTAAAAGTTGCTAAAATTGTTAAAGCATGAGCTTGCATTGGGAAACACCTCTGTGTAACCACTGTTAAGCACCTTTTACCTGAACCTGTATCGTTCCTTTTACTCTTCCCATGACTTGTTCTACCCTTTCTATACTTCTTTCTGATATCTCTCTCTCTATCTCATATCACCACTGTGGATGAAGACTTCAGGAAGGAGACGTACCAATCAATGTTTAAGTCACGGGGTGGTGTGGCGGACAGATGAATGAATTTTTTGCCTTAAACATTTCTTGGTGCATGGGGTGCAGGCAGGCCATAACCCCGAACAAGCCATCTGTCCCTGGCGGAAACAGGACTGGGCTGCTGCGACCCCCGAGATGGTCTCCCTGCGACCACCCAGAACACACCGAGCCTGCACTGAACGAGACCGCAATCGGGCAGAGACTTTGGGATCTGGACTGTAAATTATTGTCCGTTTTTAGCACAACTTCTATAAAACCTGCTTGGCATGAGTGGCTAAATTTGCTGAAGCCTTAGGCCGCACTCCCTAGTACAGTGAGAAAGGGCCCAGAGCTGCTGCAGGCGGGAATGATAAGGGCGTTACCAGCAATTTGCATTCCTGTGCACTGCTGAAACGGTGCTAATTGCTGGAGTTACCACCTCTTTGTCAAGACCTTGAGAGATGATGGTGGGACCCGAGGAAGGAAGACACACCTATAGGAAGGAAGACACACCTGTCTGCAGAAACTGCAACAGAAAAGATAAGGGAGAAAAGAAACAGCCTGCCTAGGAACAACGATGAGATCCAATAAGGAGCAGGAGACCCCAGACTCAAAAATTACTATTGGTCTGAACTACCACGTGGGGGGGTGGGAAACTTAATTTGAAAAAGCTATAATTGCCCAGGGATCTCTTTGTTCAGGGTCCCTCTTTGGAGGTACCCAACTCGAGCTGTAACCACTGCACGCGTGTCATTCCGAGCTAACCTAGGGTCGGACCCAACTCGAGTTGTAATTACTGCACGCGCACCACCAAAACTTACACCCAGGGTGAAGAGGACCCACCTACCACCAGACGGGAGCCCCCCCCCCACTGCCGAGACTCCCAAAGGAAGAGGACCAACAGGACGCCGCTGGATCCACGGGTGGTGATATCTTTCTCTCTCTCTCTCTCTCTTTCCCCCTCTCTTTTGTTGCATGTTGGTAAGATCTGTTTTTGTCTAGCTAGTTGCAGTATTCGCCATTGAATTATCCTATTTGACCACATGCCTTATCTTTGTGTTAATAAATCTTAAAACTGGTTGGCTGGTGTCGTTTCACCTTAATTCAGTCCAAGGGCATCACGAACTTGGTCGTTTGGCCCCAAGGGGAGGGAGGTCGTCCTGAACGACTCCTTTCGGGCCGCGACAGAGGAGGTGCACTTAAGGGCTTGCATCTTAGTTTCAGACTTCTCCAGGTGCAAGCCTGGACATGAAGCCATGCAGGGACACGTGTTTCAGGCATGCCTCTGTCTTTGGCATTTTCTATCAGCTGTCTTGGATTTTATGTATAGCATGCTAGCCTCTGTGAAACCCAGTCTGGAGCTCAACTCTCCCTGAGATCATCAGGAAGGCAGGCGCCTGTCTCAGCTTTGAAGCATCTGTATCTGGCATCCTACTGGGAAAGGATGCAAGCACTCCAAGGCCAAGGGTTCTGAAGAGGGACAATTTTTCAAACACTAAATAATAATCAATGTGTGAAAGGTATTCTCCTTATCTTCCAGCCATATAGTAACAGTCCTTGTAAGGCAAATTGTGGGATAAGCATCAACCAGGAGAGGAAGATCAGAAGGCCTAATTAGAGCAGTATTTCTCTCTAAATCAATGGGAAAATTAGAGTGCCCATCATATCTACCAGTGGCATTGTGTACATTACCAGGCTTCACTCTCGATACAGATATCGTCGGCATTCAGCTGAATTAAAGCTGGAAGAATCATGTTAAATAAATGTCTTACTATTATCTCCTTTAAAAAGGTCTGTGCCTGCGTGCACTGCAAAAGTACATCAGTTATTATTACTGATGTAATAATCAAGTTATTGACTACACACCTTTTTGTTTTTTTAAATGACTTCGTTTACAGCAGTGTTTTTGTACAAGCTGCAGGTGCTATTTCATTTAGGAGCTGCAACATTCTGCTATGCTGTTTGTGGTACTTCAGTCACCCAGATCTCCCTATTTCACATAGTCATGGCTTAACCCATTCTAATACAGACCTTGTGATTCAATTCGCTTAGCAATTAAATTAGCATTTCTTTTGTATATGAACTTCACTGAAGTGTTCAAAATTCTACCGTTTCTGCCATCTAACAGTCTACTTTCTTAAGATGGCTATGTATCTGGCTGTACCCAGACCACAGGTAGCACATGTCTAACAGCAGCTTTTGATACCATGCCATTTTTAACCATGACTTTCACTCAATGGCTCAAATTAGGCACTTGACTGAAAAACAAAATGTGTTTTCTTTCCTATGAAAACAATCCTTGGAGAACATTTACATAACAGATTGAGTTTAAAAGCATCATAAATAAACCAGTTTTATGAAAAAATCAGTAGGATAAAAACCACAGAGCCATCTTCCATATTAACATATGAACAATGATGTTTTCTTGGTTCCCGCAGTTTGTGGCAAGCTTATCTCCTTTGTTCCATATTCATAGCATTATTATTTTGGCCCCTAACCTGCATTTGGGAGTTCAAACGATGTCTGCTGACCCAAAGGGTGACTGTATAATTAAACCGCAGGAAAGTGTCAGCACAGGCCTTACCCACACAATGGCTTCTCCCCTGCTGAATTTAGTCCATTAATGTTGATATGACTAGCCTCATCCTAGACCAAAGCATAAGTCTTTCAGAGAGGTTATCACTTTCCACAGCCATTTACAGTCCTCCCCACAGGTGTCTGCCTGTCCTTGCTTAATTGTTAATTTAATCAAACCATAACATAACTCTAACCTCTAACATCTACTTTCTGTTTGCTTGTATCAAGTAATTTTCATATAGTTCCTAACTCAGACCACAGGATGATCGAGGGTTTTTTTTGCATTTTCTGAACTCAGACCTTATTAAACAGAACAGTTTTAGCATTATTTATTCTTTCTTAAAATTATCCATCAGTGATTGCCAATTTCAGATCACACAGAATGAGTTTAGAGATTATAACTGAAAGTTTAATCTTGAAAGTTAAACTAAACCTTTCTACAGAAGCCATAAGTTTACCTTTCCCCTCATGTTTCTGATATCTACTTTTTCCTGGAGTGAACAATAGCTGGTGAGATTTGTGCAAGGGACTTACCGTTTCTGTTTGCTTTAGCTTTGAGTTAATAATGGAAAACAAACATTGTGAACATAACTGGTTTTGCAGCTTTTTCGATTCAGAGCATGGTTAGTAGAGAGAAATGGGAAAACCCTGAACATGCCCATGTGGTATGCAGTGTGTATGCAGCAAAATGACAGTGCTCTTGCTACCTTGTCAGTGATGTTTTTTTCCATAAAGGGAAAAAAAAGGTTTCACGTAGCAGCTCATTGCCAGCTTTCTACAAAAGAGCCAAAAAATCTTAGTGTTGGCCATGAGAGCTAAAAGAACAAAAGACCCTTTGTCAGATTTCCAAAGCCATCTCAGATTTAATCTTCTATTCTCACCTCTCCAAAAGCAATGCTTTCTGCTAGGACCATTTCCTGCATGTCATCAAGTTTAAATAGCTTAGTTTCAAAAAAGCAAATATCTTTAGTAAGCACTTATTTTACTGTCAATGTCATACAGCAGCACAGACGGTGAGCCACGTTCCCTGATTTAAAGCTGCTCAGCAACCTTAGAACATTGCTGAGAGTGACTTATCTATGGAAAATTCCTCCTCCATAAAGAAATGCATTCATGGTGTAGTGTTGCTGAAAGTGGCTTTTGTGCCTCTCTCATGAGGAGTGAGTGTAAAGAGAAGGTAGCTGGAGTTTGTCAATATTTCACTGATTTTTTGCTACTGGGACAGGGACGTAGGTAATGCCTACACTGCATATTTGGTCCAGCGCTTCCTCTTAGTGAGTCTTCTGACCCTCTAATCTTGTGCCCAAATAATGACACAGCCAGCTTTAGTTGTGAGGCAGCGATGAAAAATGAGGGGCAAAAGGAGCAACTTCTTAAACTGCCTCTCAGCTGTTAGTTTTGGCGTCTTGTCTGGGAGGTGTGCATGTCTGAGCGGGTTTATTTTCACTCTGCTCTAGTGCAAACTCAAGTAGGTTAGCTCTAAGTGGGCTGCTTAAAGGTGACCTGTTTATAAACTTGAATAGCATGGAGAAGGAGCAGTCATGCAGCCAGGTACAGTGGAGAAGTGGTTTTTGAAGCAGTCCTCTAGCACAGCTCAGCTTGAGTGGCCGTGTTATTTGCCAGCGCTCCATCCTACCTGCATAAGGGTGGCCCCAGGCTCACCCAGCAGCTGAGTCTTCGCTGACCCTTCTCTCCCACAAGGACTGCAAGACTTGGGGATTTTCACCTTAGGTTGAGGATGCAGCAGAGTGGGGTCACCAGCATACATTGCTGGTACACGCACCTGGGGAGAGGGCCACGTCAAACATGCAGAGTGGACACAGCCATAGGCAACCAGGACTAGAAAGAAGAAACCCCTGAGGGCTGAACTGGTGATTAGCCTTTGAAGAAGTGGCAAGGACAAGAGAGGAAAGGGTATGTGAGAAAACATCAGTCCTAGCTAGAAGCTGTTAGCCTTGTCAGAATATCCCCAAGCAGAAGCAGCCAGCTATTGCAGCTGCCACCAGAAATTACTGGTCCACCTACAATACAAAACAAGCAGATCAGACTCTCCAAATCTGTCCAGATGCCAATTAAAAAAAAAATTAAAGATCAAGTCCTTTGCTCTGAAAGTTCCTACTCTGACAGATTTACACGTGCACATTAAGACTTCTCTTGCATTTGTTGATGGTGTGACTGCAATATTTGGACTACATGGAAGTGTTTCCTATACCCGCACGGGGTGGCCGGCTACTTAATTAAAAAGACTAGACATCTGGATCTATGTAAAATGCAAAAAGGGAGCATGTAACAGCAATTTTTACTATCATATGACTTTTTGACAGTGTTTCATCTCAGGGCAAGCACTTCCCCAAGGAACAGACTGTGTTTAGAAAAATACATAAATAAACACAGGCAAGCACTTTGACAAAATATCAAAATTCCTTAATGTTCAGTTTTAAGTCTTTTTATCCCACATCAAATACTTCCTCTTATAGGCATTTCAACCTGGAATATGACACTTTTAAAAACAAAGTGGGATACATAATCAAAAGGTAATTAAAAAGTAAAGACGACCAAATCATAGTCACAGAGCTGGGATGTGCTAACAGACAACTAAATAAAATGAATTAAAAATCAATATTGAGAAAAGAAGAGAGAGAGAGAAAAGATTTCACCTTAAGACTTAATAAATTAAGAAATGGAGAAGAACTTCACTGAAAATTATTCAGTTAGTAGCATCTCTCCCATATGCAGAATACATGCTAATATACCAGCATGCTGGATTCGCTCACCTTTCTCACCATCTGTAATTACTCCACTGGAATGGTTCATTTACGTCTATATTCCCAACTAGGTATTTGATTCCCTGCATGAACTTGGGTTAGGCATAGAACCTATATAGGAAAAATTCCTTCCTGGATCTTCTTGGAAGAACAGAGAGATAAATTTGAGAACTCTGCTTTTCAGTACACTTTCACAAAATGGTGAATTATATTGTTTAGCATTTGTTGTCATTTAACATATATTATTTTCCAGAACTGGTACAAGCATATGTTCCTGTGGTATTTATATGAAGACACAACTTTACTAGAACCAGATCTAGGTTTATAAATACAGTAAATCCCTTAATCTGATGCCATTATAACAGAGCTACTTGCTTGCAGAGGTCCATATTCTCTTTCCTTTCTCATCCACCACTGTGATTAACAGTGATTTTGTATCTGTTTCCAGATCACTGTTGACAATATTGAGTAATACTGGACAAGATACCATTTATCCTACTAGATATCCTACTAGCCCTACCAGAAATTCTTTTCTTTGACACTGAATACTCATTGACAGTTACATTTGGGGGATCTGTCATTTATGCAGTTGTTAATCCATTTAAGATGTATTTTAATGTTGCACTAATTTTTAAATCAGAATGTTGTGTATTGATGCATCAAAACTCCTTTTAAAAGTCTAAATATCTTTGTTATCTTTCACTGCCTATGTTACAATCTCATCAAAGAATTATATTAAGTGTTTTTTAATAAGGACTCAAAGGACTCTTTCTACAAAACCACACTGATTGGTGTTAATTATATTGCTACCTTTTCACTCTGTATCCATTAAATCCCATATTAAAAATTATATTATTTTGCCCAGAACTGTTGACAGGTTTAACTACTCTGGATTTAGCTGGCTTTTTAAATATTGGGATGAGATGAACAATCTTCTGAAACTTCCAAAATATAATAGCAATTGAAAAGGATATTATCAGGCCAGACATATCTTTAGCAAGGTCTCCTTTGTCTCCCAAGAGCAAGCTTTCCATGCATTCTGCTTTCAAAATGCTAATGAGATACATTTTAACCTCCATGTTAGATACTAACTGTAGACATCTAACAGCTAATTAGCCAAGTCTGAACTAGTCATCTAAACTTCCTCTACAGACTGTAAGAAAAAATAGGCACCTCCACTTGCCACTCATACCTATCTTAAGATAGATGGGTAGCCAAGCTGAGGTGATTTCCTACTAGAGATGCCTTTATTTGCTTCCCGGGCAATAGATGGAGTGTAGACAAACAGCTTAGAAATTCAGAGAATTAACTTTCACATGTCTTATGTGAAATAGCATGATGCCCATCCCGGGAAATTGCAAAGTGGCTCACTATTCTGCTGTGTTATGAGCAAATCATCCTGATTCTCTCCCAAAACAAAATACTAATGAAGAGTGGCATCTTTTTTTTACAGTAATGAACAATTTTAGAACCTGACTCTACGGCTAATGTAGGAAAATCAGTGTAGCAAAACTCAGTGTGTTATCTTCTGGAAAGTGCTCTTATATTACAAAATCTCTAAGTAAGTTGATTTTACCCACTTACGCCCACATACATGTCAGCCCCAAGGCATGTGTGTCCCATGGGTCTGGCTGAGATCGCTTGGGTGCAACAAGAAGAATGGAGTGCCAGCTGCTGAGTCCTCACTGTGTCTTGGGTTCTTCCTGGCTGGTGACAACAAACAGATTTTGGACTTACCTTTTACACCTTTTTAGAGTGGGTGCTGTTTTGGTTCTTTTGCCTAAATCTTTTTTTTTCTCACCCCTCATGAACCTTAGGCAAAATTCCTGAATTTCACATATCTATTGTGTTCCTTATCTGGATATTTTATAGGTACAGTCCTGTTCTTAGCACCTATCTTTAGGTCACTTTCCTTACCTCTCCATTTGAATGAAATCACATATATGGTTCTCTGTAGCTGTTAAGGCATACCTTCCCTTTTAACCTTGTTCTGCTGTTTCTTCTGGTGCTTTTACACTTACACACTTAGTCACACATACAGATGCACATTTCCATTCAAACTTAATTCATATCAATATTAATATTTGTGTTTCAATTTTTTACACTAAGCCTATTCAATTTTTCCTAGTTCTTGAAAATTCTTTTCTTATTGTCCTATGCCCTGGTAGATGCATTTTTTTCTAGTGACTTTGGACTCTTGTATCTCTTTGCTATGCTTCATAATTTATAATTTACATTGATTGCTCTCACCCTCCCTTTCTCTCCTTGGTTTTATACATATACATATATATGTAGAGAGAGAGAGAGTTTTAATTGATACAATCACATCAAACCTGAGCTAGGAGGGGTTTTAACACATAACATTACTATTTCTTAATTGTGAGATATGACTTCTGGACATCTCATAAGTTCTTGTTAAACAACTTTCAAATTTCTTTCACAAATTGCTGTATTTGTTCTTCCTAATCAATTATCCGTCCTAATTTTCTCAGGTTTGTAAAATTCACTCTTTTGAAGTACCAAGTATATATAATTTACTGTCCGCTGTTTTCCAATAATGGATATAATTAGATCCACTGATCTGTTCATCTTTATTCAACATAATGAGGCTCAAAATAGATTTACCTTATGTTAGGTTCAATACCTTTTGTGTTAGATAATTATCACCTATCATTTTTAGAACCTTTAATGATATTTTACTACAGACTGCACACAACCTCCATCACAGGTCTTCAAGACTGAAGTCTCCAAGAACAATAGAATTGGTCTTCACACAATAGCTTTAACACAGATAATCATCTCTTTAAAGTAAAGTGCCACCCTTACTTCTTTTACCTACTCTTTTTTTGTAAATGTTTTATCTAATTATTTTAAAATTCCAGTCACATAAATCATCCCACCATGTGTCTGCAATACCAGTTATATCCTATTTCTTCTCATCAGTGAGAACTTCCAGTTTTTCTAGCTAGCTACCATGACTCCTGGCACTGTTCTATAGACACTTGGAAAATAATTCATCTGCTTGTCCCCTCACTTCAGTCTGTTCACAGCTCATCTGATTTTGAATTTGAAAATACTACAAGCAGTTCTGAGGAAAACTTCAAATATTGGCCATGGCCTGTTTGACCTTAGTGGCAGATCCATCTCCTTTAATGTCAGCGAAAAGTCTTCCTTTAACTACAAGGATGGTTGAATTAGGCCCCAATAATCTTATTTTTCCTGTTTTTTCTTATTCTTTCTCTCTGCCAATGCCACTCTGTTTTTTTGCCGCAGGGAGGAAAGTGGCTAAGGTATTTATTCTGTGATTAATGCCTGCAATCTCTTATACACTGAGAGGAACTTCAGAAGTGTTGATCTGTCAGTCCGTCAGGTCCTGTAAACAGATCCAGACTGCGATAAGGCAGATAGACTACTCAGGAGATGCTGCAATAAGACAAGTGAATGAAGGAAGTTGCCCAGTCTGAACTGCAAAACATATGTGTCCATTTGGCCAATAGAGAAGTCACTGATTTTGTTCCTCTGGTAGTGGCCAGATTATTTTCAGGAATGTCCTAAATATTAAGCAAGAGAGTGGAGGAAAGGAAGGGTCTCAACAAAAAAGGAATGGCTGCTATTGAGTGTGACAGCTGATCCCTTTGGTTTTGCTATTGGTTTAAATATTTGTTCTAAAACTGAAACAATATGTGCAATGCTTAATGCGGCATGATTTAATGGAAATTGTTAGTTTGCATAAATTTACAGTTGTCTGCAAGAATGCACTGAATCACACAAAGCAAATCTCCCAAGCAAATTATCTTTTAAGAAAATATATTATTTCCCTTGGTCCCAAAGGAGAAAGCAGGCTTAGCTAAAAGAATGAGGGGCTTTTATTATGTGTTATGTAGAGGAGAGGAAAAAGAGATGAGAGAAGTAAGCAAGTCAAATCTAAAACAAACATCATTTTTGAAAGTTAGTTGTGGCCAGCAATGTTGACTCGCTGGCTGCTTCCCTAATTCTCACTTCAGAATTCAGCACTGATTCTCAGCTTTTACCTGAAGGTAGATGGGCACTCGAATCACCCAGTACAGTGACATGGGAATTGGCTTCCCTGAAAAAGTGGCCCAAAGAACTTAAAGGAGGGAGACAGGAGCCTAGTGCAGACTCTGGAAGCGAGGCAGAGCTATAGAGAGCCCATTTGGCTTGTTAGGAGTTTTTCTTGAATGCTCTCTATATGGGGGAGGCCACAGATCCTCTTACTCTGAAAAAGTAAGGCTGGAAAAAAAAAGATTCTACAGAGACCTTTGCATTGGAACAAATCTTATTGAGATCTGAGAGGTAAAAAGGAAGCTAGGTTATATCTTCTAGAAGATGGGTTATATCTTCTGGATGCAAAATAAATGGTGACTGAATAATTCCCTGGCTGGTATTATCCTCTTCTTTTCTCCACACAGACCCAACCACCAATTCCAGGTGTACTCTCACTCAACTGTTAGGCCTCCTCCAGCCAGGCATATAAAGGGGAAACATGTCTTCTTACAGCACTGCCTGCAGGCAATGCAGTTAATAGTCTGGATGAAACACATAAATAGCGGTATACTATTATTTTTTCTGTCTATGAACCAGTAAACTGATATGGAGTATTATAGCATATTCTCCTTGAATATGTGAGAAAAGATCCTGTCTTACAATTAGTCTGGGTATAGACAGCAAATCTCTACTGCTTTTACTCTCTCCACCTTAATTAAACTTCAATGGCACTCCCTGAAGGGTCTACCTTTAGAATAAAAGAAACAGCAGCTTATTTTACTGGTGACATTTTATCATACACAGATACCAATAAAGTCGAGGTTGCAAATGAATTCCCATAATGGAGGTGTCCCTCTCCCATAATGACATGAAAGATCACAACATTCTTAAAACCCAGCAAAGGTGATTAATTCACCTAATTTCAAGTAGCTTAGACAAAAAATCTTCAATTAAGATAGTCTATATAAAAAGAAAAATTAAAGATAAGAAAAGAAATGTGATTGAGTTTTCTGGTATCCGGAGTAATATATGTAGCAAAACTGAAGTTATTTAATCTCTCCTTTTAGAAGTGACTAATTTTTAAATGTATAATATTGTAATGCACTGTGAGGCCAGGCATATGGCATATCAAATGTACGCTGAAGACTTCTTTGTCAGGTCTCTAGATGTAACATACCTAAAGTATTTTTACTTTGAGGTGGTCTTTATCATTACACATGCACAGACTGTGACACAGTGGTCTTGAGATTTATTGGCGCATAAATAAAAGTACTGGAGTTGTAAAATAAGTCATTCCTTTTCTGTGTTTGCATTCCTTCTTTCCTTCCTCCCTCCCTCCCTTCCTTCCTTCTTTCCTTCCTTCCTTCCCTTGGTCTGCAGCAACAGTGGAAAGACTTGGAGGTAAGATGCTGTTTGGATCAACAGCTGAGGATTTCAGGATTAACAAACTGGGGACTGATTATTCTTGACCATTGGAAAAGTTCTGAGGATTATTTTTATACAGATAAAAATACAAACACTTCTTTCATTACTAAAATGAAGTTAGGTTAGTAATTGCTGTAATTTTTTTTCCATTTAAGAAAAGAGGTTGTTTGTTTGTTTGTTTGTTTGTTTTAATTTTAACCCAAGCAATTCTGAAAGTGCAGGAGAAATTTCTCAGATCTATGGTATTTCACCTTTTTTCAGACTTCTGAGTTGATAGCTGTAGTGACATCATATTTGAGAAATTTATTTTAAGACTGCATTTTGCTTTTGTTGCCTTCTCCTAAATAACTTTAGTTATCTCACATTCAATTTTTAGGCAAAATCCCAGTTTATTTGGGGATGACAGTCCCAGAATTTAGCTGAAAACTCAGGGAAAAGTGACTACTATTTTTTCCTCTGGTCCCCAAAGAAGTGATTGCCTCTTAGTGACCGCAAATGGGATTCATCTCACCAAATCTTTTGCTATCTAAAACACAGACATTTAATCAATGAATACACACAGTCAGAGAAAAGACATGCATGACAAATTTACCTTGTTCTAATACACACTTAATTAGGAATTCCTATTTATCTATTAAATATAGCAAAAAGTAAACCTAATCTGCTAGCTCCAGAGAGGATGGATAGAAACAGTCATCGCCAGAGGGACTATATATTCCAGTCACATAGGACACTTTTAGGATTGGGGAATCTCTGTCAGAGGTGCCTATTTCTCTGTATCATCTATAGAGTGAGATGAATTCCTATGTGAAGGCCATGACAAGACTGTGAGGTGGCTGGGAAGAGCAGAGGAAGTGCAGGAAGCTGGATATCCTGGGAACATGACTGCACTGGGGCAGGCGAGGATGGGGAAAAAGATGTCACTAGATAAACTAAGGCATCCTAGAATATGGCTGGGAACCGTACGAGCTAGCAACAAGGGGAAGGAGAATATGATGGGTGAGAAGCTGTGAGGAAAAATGCCTCAATATGAGAAATATGTAACCATAGGCAAAAGACAGGAGTCAGTAGGATGCTAGAGGGAAAGTATGAATTATGCAGCTGATTATCCATTCTGATTAGGAAAAGAAACCTTCAGGGATGGGATGGCAGCTCCTCACAATTTAGGAGATAGCAGAGAGTCTCTGAAATCCAAACCAAGCAGCGGAGGGAAGCCTACAGTTTTGTGCAGGTATTTTATTTTTAACTTGAGGTGGCAACAATAAAAACTACAAAAGGAAAAAAACTGAAAGCATCTGGCTTCCCAGCAAAAGTGAAAAAAGTCAGCAGGCAAAAGCAAAAGCTACAAGAGCAGGAGTGGAGAACTCATTTCAGACTCCAGATCCCAATTAAAGCTCAGAAGAAGATTTTTAAGTCCCTTAAGGGAAAGTGGCTGGGGAGATGTCATTTGGAGCTGGAGATATCATGCAGACAAAGAGAGCTGTTTTAAAATGTAG
Source organism: Dromaius novaehollandiae (assembly GCF_036370855.1). NCBI lineage: Eukaryota > Metazoa > Chordata > Aves > Casuariiformes > Dromaiidae > Dromaius > Dromaius novaehollandiae. The sequence continues at coordinate 60,461,638 of NC_088100.1, forward strand.
TGAGATAGACTTTAGTGCCAGCTTGCAAATATGGCACAGACAGGAAAATGAGGTAATTAACAATCATTTCAAGAGAAAAATAAAATAACATTCTTGCATGATATACTTCTTTTATCCATATTTCCTTTTCTTCAAGCTTCAGGGGAATTATTCATAACTTCTTAAATAATCAGATTTAATTTGATATAATCAAAGTTGAGTGTTTTTTAAAACTAAACACCCCCCCCCCCCCCGCCCCGTACTTATGAAGGAGGAACCAGCCTGAACTAAACATGTTTCTGGAGGGGAAAACTGAGCAGTAAAAAGCCTGTCATGAATGGAAATGCTCATGTACTGTAAAAGCAAAGGTCAAAGCTACCCCTGCTACTGATATCATAAAATCTCAGAAAATGCTTGCTCTAGGGACTTACAAAGCATAATCTGTTGGTTCTGTTATTTGTCTCAATTCAAGAAATGGACTGAGAGAAAATGAAACAGATAACAGAGTACATGTGTATGAGCTGAAGCAATGTTTCCTCACTTTGACTCATATGTTTACATTTTTGAGAAGTAAATATTAAATTTGATTTTTTTTTGTTAGCTATTTAGTGAACACAGTATTGTACATATGGCATAACTAGTGCCACTGGCCAAGAATACAGAGAAACATTTTTATCCAAGAAACATGGTGTGTGTGGGGAGAAGAGGGAGAATAGATGGAAATGGAAGTCGATTTCTTCTGTTTAGCTTTAGGGGCAAAACATTTTATACAGTTCACTATGCTAAGACTAGGGTACAATTTATCATTTTCAGTATTGTGTGTAATCAGTGTTTTGGGCTTTTTATTTTCTCAGATAGCTCCATTTGCTCATTCAGACAGAGCTTATGCCATTTCAGTGCATCTCCTGCTGTCAAGAATTACACACATTGAAGAAAACTGTAGATTAACAATCTATGGATTGTGTGGAAGAAGCTTTATCATTTGGAAAGCTTGCTACAGAAACATTTCTATTACTAATTCTATCAGTGCTTTTTAATACTTTAGATGTCCTTCACTTTCAGCATTAAATGCTTTCATATGCACCTGCAGGTATTGAGGTTGTCTTAATTTTTATTCCTTGATGAGCCCTAAGGGTCACCCTTCTTTGTTATAAGAAAATTAAGACCCTGCTGAAAATGTGCTAATGGCAGTGAAGGAATTTCATATAAAACAGGAAAGGACTCCCTTCTGGCAAAATATTTGACTTTCTGCTGCCTATCACTCTGTTCTGGCAGCAAGATTTCTTGCTCTCTTGTGAGGAATGAGTTATATGTCTAAATGCTGCTTATTAAGGCAAATAAATTCTTTGAGGTTACACATCTCATAAGTTTAAAGAATTCAGACAGCAAGAAGATTCTTAAAGATGAATGATTTCCATCAGTGATAGCTGGTCACTGGTATGTGCTAGATCCTGTAGACAGGCACAAATGTACGCACAATATCTCAGCCACTGAAGTCTGGTAAATAATTATAATAGGTGATTTGGGCTTTGTTTTGAAATATAACTGTCAAACATAATATCACAACAATAAAGCAAACAGATATAATATCTAACAGATACAGAAATTCAAAGTTGCCTAATAATAGTGTTTTTAAAAAGCATGTGACCTGCCATGAATTAAAAAGGGAGACATTATGCCATCTGTTTTCGTTCAGCGTGTTAAAAATGCTCTTAGGGATTGATGAGACCAAAAAACATGGTAGATTTGATTTGATTTTAGTGTAGAGGTAAAGTACCTCAGCTCTTCCCTTCAGCTGAGAGAGCCAGAGATCCTTGTTCTGCAACAAGTCTTGGTGCATTCGGGTCTCCTGGGGAATAAAGCGATGATTGCTTTCAAGCAGCTGACAGTTACTTGATTCTGTTTGGTAACATTTACTTTTTCAAAGGGCATAACTTTTACAAAAATACAACCCTCTTATCTTTGATGTCATAGTTCTGTCATTCTGTTGCTTGGCGACCTGGAGTTTTAAGATGGGATGCCCATTTTAATGGCAGGATGTTATAAAGACCCTCTTATGGCATTAACTTGCTGCTTTATCTCATACTCAGCCCCTACAATGGGTTTCCAAAAGCAAAAAGAATCCATCCTATGTAGCAAAAAAGAGAGGAAATTGGATCAAACGTCAGGCTGATTTATCATAGACCACATTTAAACAATCTTGTTGTTCTGTGAAGAGTCTCTGCAAAATAGAAAACATTTTGAGGCTTACTTTCAAAATCATCTTCATTATTGGAGCACCTAGAAGTGCCAGTCCTAGATCAGAATCCCATTGTGCAGGGCACTGTGCAAGCAGAGAACAAAAAGATGGTCTCTTTTCCACAGCATTTAAAATCTGAGGATAAGATCACAGGAAACAGATACAGACAAACAAGGGAGTCATGGAAACCATGAGTCAATACTGGAAACTGTGAATCAAGAGACTATGCACTGGTTTTAATACACATTAAAATTTTAAAGTTTGGAGTACAAGTATGTTTATGAGAGGCTCAGGGGACAACAGATAAATATCTTCTCATAGGTACGTGGGAATGTTTGTGTTTGAATATTTAACAATTTGACAATGGTAATTGTAACAGGAAGAACAGAGGTCAGAGTCAGCATATGCAGAAAGGTAAATGGTAGATTGTTAAAGAAAAGATAAATAGCTTACACTTGATGGGATAGACAAAGAGGTGCCTGCAAATAGCTGTGAAGGAACAGCTGATAGATGGGATATGGACCCGCAGCAACTTTTCAAGTAGGTGCGCATGGGGCAAGCTTGCCAAGGCCAGGGAATGCTGTGCTACTGTGACCCAGATGGGAAATTATTAGAGCTCAGGTAAGAATATTAGCCTTATGCATTGATAAATCAGACTGTATATTAGTGAGGCTGTACACTAAAAATAAGCAGAAATTGGACAGAATCGGAGCATGAGGATTCAGAAAGGGGCCTGAGTGAAAGATGAAATGAGATGACCGGCCTGAACGAGAGGGAGGACAAAGATGTTCACAGACAGCAAGAAGGGTTGGGGTGGGCATACTCTGGACAGAGGGGAGATGCTCTGCTTAACTGCACCCACTGATTGCTGAAGAGACAGGCCAATATTGTAGGGGGGCAGGAGAGGAATCTGAACGAGCTGTTAAGTTGAACTGGCCCAGGAAAACGTGCTCCATCTTTGGCAGTGCTTCCTTCATCACACGCTCCCACGGGCAGCGAGGGACGCAGTGTTGGCAGCATCTCCAGCAGCCCCCAGAGCCTGTGTCTGCGGCAGGTGATGGCCTTTGGGAGGAAGGCAGGAGGCAGACGTGCAGGAGAGACCACCTCCATTCCTTGTGTGCACAGTTATGGATAGCAAGGTAGAGCAGAGAAAGCTGGTAGTGATCCTGTGTATTAAGTTACATAATGCTTTTCCTTATGAATAATTCTTGCAATTGAAAATACAAAATAGAGTTGTGTAGAGTATATGTGCTTATAGCTATCTATCTATTAATGCAAAAGCTTTTTTAGGCATTAACTGCCCCAGAGCAGGCTATCTCCTCCATGGCTTGAAGCTCCTCCCAAAAAGAGAAAAAAAGAAAAGGAAGGAAATGGCCTGGGAAAAGGCATGATGTTCAGGTTTTTGAAGTGTTACTCACACGTACCATTTATTTTAAATATGTCATGGGGGGAAATAAAAACTGACACAAAGCCTTATGCAAATATATGTAAATGTTCATGTAAGTCACACCTCTGGCACTTGGCAGGTTGCCTGTTAAGCTGTAGTAACACCATTGTTAGTAGGTGGCCTTTGAAGCCTGGGAGAGTTTATAGCTCTCCGGTGGAGATGCACTTTCACTTCATTCATGAAACTGTATTTAAGCTGACTGAGATATAAAGCAGTAGAAATACTGATGTTCTTGCTGGGGGGGCAGGTGTCTGTTAGCAAGCTAAATCTGGCAGCACCCCAAAGATACTAAAAAATTCCAATTAAAACAAAGGTTCATACCATTACTGGCTGGAAGCACCATTATAAGGAGAAGGGTTCAGCTAGTCTCTCCCAGTTAGCCCATCCGCTGAACCAACACAAGGGTGCAGGAGCCCATTCCTGGCTCCAACAGCATCAGACTTGCCAGGAGCTCCCTCTGCCTGTACGAGGGAGAAGGGAAGGAGGAAGCAGGAGGAAAAGAGCAGGAGGCAGCAAGCGGGAGAGCCTTAATGCCAGGCCCCTGCAGCATAGAGCCTCCCTGTGTGTGTCCCTCAAGGAAATAGTGCTCTGGACTGTCACCTCCCACAGCTCAGAAAGCAGTCGCCTGCCCTGCAAGCTGAAGATTCGAAAGGCTGCTTCATGTAGAAATGCTGATTGCCCATAATCTAATTTTTACTTTTGAAAATGTAATTAAAATATTCCTATTCAAAGAACATCTATATGCATTCAAAGGTCAAGCAGTTCAAATTTAGAAAACTGTAGCTTTACCTTTGACCATGAAAGTTTTATTCACAGCCTTCATTGGCAAATGAGTTGGAAAGGTGGTAGAAAATCAAGGGGTTCAAGTACTTAGCTGTCTCTGTGCACTTTTCTTCTCTGTCCTCAAATACATACTGAGTAGTAACAAAACTACCATTCTGCACTGAGATGTAGCAGTTACAGTGTAAGTTTCAGCAAGATCAATGTTACTTGCTAGTTCATTTGTCCTTTCACATGCACAAAATTGTACACATTAGTTCAAGCTATTTTATGTAGCAAGACTATATCCTCTGCTCTAAACTAACTGCTCTAAAAGAATAATATTAATAGATTTAGCAGGCAAGAAGAATTTAAAATTTATACAAAATGTAAACAAACAATAAAAAGCCTCTGCTTACAGGAAACACAGGTATTTGCAAATTCCAGAAGATTTTCCTGACCAGACTGTGACAAACTGAACATGAAAAGCAGGAAGAGTATACTATACATTGCAATGACTTAGTTACCGTTCCTAAATTAATTACCTGCAAAATAATAGGTTGGCTCTAAAACTTAGACACTGAAATATACGGATTTCAAAAGTACTGTGCAAGAAGAGTTTCAGCTAAAGCTGTTGGATGTGATAGATATTTGACACTTTTAAAAAACAAGTGTCAAACACCCTTTTGCAATTTAAGGTTATAAGCTGAGGTTCCTAACAGAATTACTCAGTTTTTTAAACACTATATTGCTTCTGGCTACTGTTATCAAAAGGATGTAATGTTAGACAGTTTGACTTATGTAAAAAATACATATATCTAATAAAGGTATCAGTTAAGAATAAATATATAAAAATATATCTTGTAGTCACCGTAATCAAGATATTCAAATCTAAGCCTAAGGTGGCAAGTTAAATTCCATGTTTGTCGAGTATTACAGATTAGAAGATCTCTCCCTCTTTTGAAACCTATGATAATTTGCTTAAAATCTATCAGTGCCATAAATTAGTCATACATCATCACAGATAGCCAAACTACTGAAGATATTTACGGATAGGATAGAGTCACTTCTGAAGGGGAGGGACAGATATCTCTTGTAACTCTCTTGCAACTCATCTATTAGGAAATGTAGCTTTGGGCTTTGGTACAGGCTAGCATAATCTAAGGACTGCTTTAAGTTCCAGAGCTTTTTAATAGGTCATTTTGACATTTAGAAGACGAAGAATTGCAGTATTTTGATGCATTACTTCTATAGCCCATGTACTTGCTTCTGGAATGCTTGAAGAGCTAGTATGGTGTTTTATAAACCCATTGTCCATATGTTGGGGACTGTCTGTAGGTCCAGGGAACAATTTGTGGAGTGTTTATGTTATACCACAGGTCCTACTTGCTGGCAAATTTGCCACAGAGGAGCTATGGAAAACTGATCTGCCACTCCTAAAATTTCCATAATAGTTACAGTATTATGTGCTGATGTAAATCCATTCAACTCTCCCTCCATCTGTTCATCACTTGTATGATGTGATAAACAACATAAAATACAAAATCTTCAATGCAATAACTTAAATCCCATCAGAATAAGACAAATATTTCTTCTTGAACCAAGGAAAAATCTCTCTATATGTAGAGGTCCTGACTTCATAACATTTTTAGTGTTTCCAGCTGACGCAGAGAAAAATTGATCGATATAATGTGTTCTGTAATGAGATTTATAGGAATGGCAGTTAGTTAACTCAAAATGGGTCCACTGCACAGGGTTTACCTGTCAGATAAACATATTTCTGTGAAATAAATATAATTGCATTGTTGCAGGATCACGCATTTCTTATAAAAAGCTTTTGTGATAAAAAGTAGGGTTGGGAATAGAGAGAATATATATTCAGAGCAGCATTCTCTGTGCTATATTCAATTGTGCGTGAAAGTAAAGACATCTACTGCAGTGTCTGGCCTGAAAAAAAAGGTTATATGAAGTAGTGACCTATGTCCAGAATCTTTTTTTATTCCTTTCCCCAAAAATCCAAAGAGAAAGCCAGGGCGCAAGCATTAGTTACAGAGTCTTCTTCCCTGAGATACACTTATGTTGTGTATTATATAAAGGTAACATGCTATCAAAGGAAAAACAGATTTGAGTTTAGATGGATCTCACTAGGCTCTAAGCTTTTGGGGGCTTTCTGGTTGTGGCTATAATTGCAAATCTGTGAAACATAAGTTTGGCCAGGACTCCAGGTGTATTTCAGCTAAAATCAAATTTAGTGGCATCTCTATGGGCACCACAGAGTCCTATAGTCTTGTAATTTTAGTGTGTGCTGTCCATTTTTGACCAGCTTCATTTGGAAACTTGAATTACTTGCTGCTCCCGGGTTAGATATCAGCATCTGGCATCTCTCTTTAATTCTTAGTATCACCCCTTAATGAGAAATGCAGCTGTCTGTTTCCCCCACACATCTATAATTTAGTTCAGGGTATGATTTAGCTTCAATGTATAATTCAAACAAGTTACTGCTCTGGGCCTAGTACAGGATTGACCCTTGTTGTCAAGTCTAGAAAATAAATACCTTAGATCAAGTACTGCAGTTAAGATCTAAGGGGTTATTTAGTTAAATGTGCCTAAATTATTTAAGGTTAAGGATGAGAGGATTTGTATTGTGGTATATCTAATGACCTGATGGCAAAAACATTTAGCTTTCTAAACACACAAACAGACACCTATTTGTATTTAGAAAATGCTTAAGTACTGTGTCACTGAAGCTTAATGGGAGGTGTGTTTAGGCTCTTTAAGGAGTTGTTTACCTGCCTGTCTTTAGGGACATGCCTGCTAATTCTGCTTTTCAGTGTCCCTGTGCTTTCCACTTAAGTTTCTGGGAATTGTTGATACTCAGTAAGCACTCTAAAGATTTAGTCTTTATTAGGGAGATGAAGGCAGGTAAACTCAGAGGAATCATGGTAGAAAAAATAAATATGAACCATTACATAGTCTCAGGTGAATACTATGCAGTCACAGAAAAAAAGTTGAGCCGGAATGGAAACTAACATGGAAATATATCTATATTGGTATATTTGAAAAAAATATATATCTTCATTTATGGAAACAGTAAATACTGAGCTGTTGAGACTTTTAAAACCTATAATGTACAACGTGCAGAATATAAATAATAAGCATATTTATGATCACTACTGTAATCATTATTAACTTATTATTGTCAATTTTTTGTTTTTATAGATAATGCTAATTGCGTTACTGTTATTCCTAGAAGCATTAGCAGTAGACAAGCATTCTACTGTGTAATTCTGATCACCAAAAAGGAAATGGCTTCTGCCACAGGTAATTCCAATCTTTGTATAACCTGATCTCTGCAAGAGACAGGAGACAAAAGATGGCTACAGACAGAACCAAGATAAAAAAGAAATAGAGAGACAAAGATGCTCAGTCTAGGAGTCCATTGTTTCAGGCTGCCAATAGCTGTTGTCAAGCTTTTTTTTTTTAATATTGAGAAAAAAAGAGTTTTAATTTGGGATTTGAAGGAAGACAATGGAGTATGTTTGCGCCTGGTGGCTCACAGGAACTTGCACAACTAGATAGTTATGGTATGTTGCCCTTAGGTAACAAGGTAATAGAGAAGAAAGAGAAAGACTGTTTCATCACAAGAATCTAGGCAAAAGGGGCAGGGGAGTGGGACCAACACTCCAGAAACATTAAAAAAGGTAAACTGGATACAAAATATAAATTTGATTCCTGTAGATTATGTTATCAGACTATGCTTTGATACAACATCATGTTTTACCAAATGTACCAGAAAAAATCTTCAGCTCATATAAATCAACAAGTCTATTGAAAAATCAACAAGTCCATTGAATTCACAGTGTATGTATAACCATGAACACATGGTGAATGCACATTGATATTGTTCATTTATGTTACACTGTATTTGGAAGATTACAAAAGCATCATAATACTGATAACATTTTAGAGCTGCCTGGTAGAGTGGCTGAGTTTTTTGCACAGTGAAACTTGTTTGTCTCCTGAGACCTGAGAGCAGTTAGACTCACTATGGTGAGATTACAGGTATGATGAGATTAACTTTATTTCATTTCTCGCCAATAGATCTGCTTGCTTCCCCTATTCCTTTCTCTCTTTCTTGGTTTTTCTTTGTTTTTGTGACCTTGTACCCCTTCATGATACTGTAGACTGAGAGGCTTTTCTTGCTTCGGCTTTCTTTTTCGTGATCAAACATTATCCCTACCATTTGCCACAGTCCTTCTCCATATGGCTGGCAAATAAATAGATTTTAGTCTCCTTTGGCTCTGCTGCAAAATGTTGTGCCATTAGAATTCAACTGCCTTCTTCCTTGTAACCATTGTTTTGCACTAGCTTTTCTATCCAGCTCTACTGTACAAGTTATTGCAGAATTTGGGGCCTTTTACTGCTAGATACGAACAAACACAACTTGCATCACTCTGCCAGATGATGCTGTTAATTTTCCCTTTTCAATTAACTCAGCTTTTTAGGCTCTGTCCTTACTTAAAGTTAGATTAGCTGGAGACAGGTTTTCATTTGCATGTACAGTGTTGGAATATGAAGCATGTTTCCCTGGAAACTTTAAATGTCTGAAACAATCATTTACATAAACAATATAGTCATCAAAACTGCACATTCTTCATTTGAAGTGGAAAACAAAATAAGCCTGTCTACCTGTTTGTTTGAAAATATTTTCATTTAAAACACTCTAAAAGATTCCTGTGTTTAATTTCAGGGACCAAAGAGCTATCTGTTCTTAAAACCATTCTGGATTATGAAATAATTTCATTTGTAGATAAATTGTATTCTTTGGAATAACTGTTCAGAACACTTCAGAATTCTGCCTAAACATTTACCTCCGACTGCTATGCAAAACACTGGGTAGGGCAAAAACAACTGTCATTTTAGCATAGATTGTTTTCACCAGTCAAGAACATACAGATTGCTTTAATCATCCTGTTCATAACTCTTTCTTGTCAAAGCTATTCATAGAAATTTCTTCTAACTCTTGCTTTTTATTGACATATGACCATTCAGTATTCTCTCCTTTCTTCTTCTCTCCTGTCTTTCTCCTTCCCTTTTTCTTCTCTTCTCCCTCTTTCCCAAACCCAAATGCCCCGGTATTGGGAAGAATGCATACATATGCACATATATTCATATAGATGCTCCCACAATTTCACAATGTTTCTGTTAGAACATTTCAACTGTACTATCAAGTCAACTGCAGGTCCTTCACTTTGCCATCCTCAACCTGCCTCAGAAGCAAAATTCAATGAAATCGTAGCCTATTGTCTGCTATTTTAACGCTGATTTCTAAAATATTTGATCAGATGAGACTGAATAGCAGGATGCAACACTCAAAATGCTGAGAGTTTTGACTAAGAGTCTAGTTACTGATCTGATTGGATATTTTGGCTTGAATTTGTCCTGTTTTGAAATAGTCAGCTGCATGTTTGATAGTATTTTTACATTCTGTAACAGGTCTATTTTTTAAATTGAAGCTATATAATTAATAATTAATAGCAATTGTATGCATAAAGACATTCAGGAATTTTTAGGCACTTTGATGTATACGGAGCCATTATTACTTTTGTTTTTCAGTCAGGAAAACAATGGGTGAGAGAGAATGTGACTTGCCAAAAGGTCATACAGCAAATATTGACAAAACTGACTTCCAGAATAAAATCTCAGCTTCAGTGAAATCAAAGGCAAAACTCACAGAGACCCCAATAGGTTTCCATCCCAGACTTCTTTCCTGACTAAACGCTGCTGCTGAGGGAGACTGAGGATATAAAGGGGTTACTAGAATGTAGTTTGGGTATTTTAGGACTGTATACTTTTATTCACAGCTGAACACATTGTGTGTACGATATACCACTGTGACCTAAATGTTATTGCATTGGCTTTCTTGTGGTGGTGCTCATGTTTGGAGATACAGCAGGGATACAAATACGTCCTTTTTTCCCTCCTTTGAGAACTGAGGGATGAACGGCATACAGAAACAAATGTTCATCAGCATAATCACAGATTTGTGTAACACTGGAAGGATTATTTTTCTATGCTTAAAGCACTGTACAAAGTGTTTAGTAACAGTAACTGTGAGTATACATGTTTGTGGATACTGCTTTCTTCTCACTATGTCAGACACAAAGTTAGTGGTAATGATAGAATTATGTAAGCAAATGAATCATGAAAAATGAGAAAAAGAATCTGGAACATTTAGTGCTAAATTTAAGGATTCAGAAAAATACGCAAATCCCACATAGGGAATGATGGGACCAAATGGTTCAATTGGACTACTTTCTTTAACCTTGAAAAGTATTATTACACTCACTGTGCTTCATGTTCCACTTCATATCTAGTATAACATGTCAGTAAATACATATCTGACATCAGTCTAGCTCTTACTATGCTAATTTTATTAAATGTTTATCTCATATTTATATGAGCCTTCTTTGTCACTGAATTCAAATATACCTATTAAAGATAATTTCTACACTTCTGAAACAGATGAAATCACCACCTTTTCATTTTCACCTAGTTTAAATACTTTGGAAGCTTTAGCTAACTTCTCTGTCTTTTTTCCCTTTAGAACTGTTTTTTCAGAGTGCTGGTCGAATGCAAAAAGGTTGAAATATGTTAGTAATACATTCATAGAAACCTTTTAGAACATTGTGAAATGATAGTGTAGTTAAGTAAAATAAAGCAGGCTAAGTGGTGACCGGGTGTTTTAAATGCCGATTATAATGACTGAGGAAGTAAAAGGTTACCTGAATGGCATTTGTGACATTCCATCCTGCTTCCCAACTAGTGAGCAGTTTGACCTGGGCACATGGCAGGGCAGCCAGGGACTCGTATCCCGGATCCTGGTGGCAAACATTAAGCTCATAGTTTGGTGGTCCATCGGATTCCTCTCTCTCCGTGCGATGACTCCTGTTCAGTTCATCTCTTCTAGCAAAATTCACATTCTCTTCATGAGTGTCTAGGCAACTGTCCCATCTCACCAGCTTCAAAAAGAGAGACTGTGTTTCCCTGAAGCAGTTAAAAAGAGATGAAAAACTCTGCTTCACATGAGCCATCCTGAATATTTGATATTAGAGCAAAATCTTTCCTTACATGTCTTTATTTTTTTTCAGCAGTTGTACAGTGTTAATCCTTCTGTTAGGCTAGCATCGACATTGTAGCTATGATTAACAAGGTTTGTTGGCCTTTATTCATTTATTTGTGCCAGTTTCAAATGCCAACTAAAGAAATTTCTCCAGGGTCTTCAACATACTGCTCAGAGTAGTCCGCAATGAGATTTCATAGTCTGCAAGCAGAAATTTACAATTCAAATAATTTTTCCTTCTACCTATGGCATCTACGTAGGGCAGTCATTCATGAAGTAGCTACAGGTGGCTGCAAGAATATCTTCCTGGAAATTATGCATGTTTCTAATATGAGTAAATAGTTCTGCCAAAAGGAAAAAATGCTTCATTAAAAACTAGAGTTGACGGACTGACTGCTAACAAAATGCGTGTAAATAAGTTCATTTTTCCAGATGTGAGAATTTCCTGCTATTTTTCCTGCTCATGTCTACAGAGGTCAGCAGAACTTTAAAAATGTTCTTTAAAAAGCTCAAAATTACAAGAAAGAATTCCAGCTTGTTCATAACCATATCTAATTCATATTTGCTGGGGACAGCTAGGGCAACGATACGAAGGTGCGATTATATGTTTATTATAGGACTGTAAGCAATGATACATTATGACTATTCATACTGCAAAATCCTAGAATAAAGTATTTACCTAACATTTCTTTTCTTCCCTTGCATGGCCCATGGAATTTGTGAAATAAAGGGAGAGAGTTTGGTTGCACCATTTTAAGATTATTTATGCCTGTTTTCTTTTGACTGTTTCTCATGCCTGCTCTGTACTTCTCTTCCCTCTTTGTTTTTTTAATGAGAGTATGAGATTTCAAAAGCTGTATTTCTACATCAGGGCACCACAATGCTGATTAGTCTGAAAAGAGTATTTACTTATAGAGGGTCTGAACTTGATCATATGGGTTCGGTTATAATCCTTGTTTGGATTAGCCTGACGTTGTTAGCTGAACTTTTCCAAAGTCTCAGAAGAAATTCAGAAATGCATATTACTGAAAGAGAACTTTGGATCAATGACTTCTTTGTCAGATGTGAACTGCAGACTCTTTAGTAACTCTCAGCTCTCACCCATTTCCAAAATGAGGTGTTCTTCCTCTGAATGTTTTTAGTTGTCTGTATTTCTCGTGTGCTCAGGATTTAGTAAACATGGAGACAACCTGCTTTGTTGTATCTTTTAGGGTCATAGATTGAAATCGTCTTCTCATCATGTAACCGATATTCTGCAGCTCTCCACAGTTTATCAGTATGATGTAAAAATGTTTCAGAAATATCATCAGTACAGAATGGTGTTCCTATACCCACTTGGTTCATGTTGCATCACTGATACCTGGAAATGCCATATCTGGGATTTTATCCCTACATGCTCTAAAATATTTCTTTTATATAGTGTGACATCTGCTAATGCTGAATTTAGCTGACCAACAAGTGGATCTCATCATGTCAAAATATCCATTATTGATATTTTTGATGAATGAAGTGAACAACACTAGTCAGCTCACAAACACATCATAATCTCCTGAAGTGACCTGGAAGGTGCTTGAAACACAATTATGCTTTTTATAGCAAATTTTGACATTAGTCTTGTCTTTTTCTCATTAAAAAGCCATTCCAACAGAAAGCTTCAAGCAGATTTCTGAGGGGAACTGCTCTATGATGGGTCTATATACTGCTTGCATTAAGTAAATCTGGTAGCAACATCTATAAAGTGAAAATAATAGTATAAGCATTACATGGTTGATTTTCCTAACATATATAGAATGGTTTGAGAACCACAAATGAAACCATAGAAAGTGGTAAATATTAATATGTATTTCTGGTCTGTTTTTAAGCATTATTTATTTAATGTTTACATTCTGGACAGAAACATTGTGTTGTTGCCATTAACTTTATCTTATGTGAAAGGTATAATCTCATGAGATGCATAATTAGCATTTTAAAAGCCTTTTTTATTAGATAAAATATGGATAAGAACCATTTTAGCATGTTGACTTAGGAACTGAATTACATCAAATGCAAAACTTTTGTTGTTGGCTTTACAAATGATGAATTACAAGAGAAATTCATTGTTTGTCTGATATTTGTAGATTTCTTTTTGCTTTCTGAAAGAAGTTATTGAGACAGCAATCAGTGTTGCTTGATTGCTTGGATTTTTTTGGAGGGGGGAATTTGTTTGCTTTTCCTTGTAAACTAGTCAGGGTTTCATGCTGCTGTCTTAACAAAGGAAAGTGCAAGCAAGTTTAGGAATAGATAGATAGCTCTGGATATAGAATTACTTCATTTGCCTGTACATGGTTAGAGATGCATTGTCCAGTTTTAGCTAAGGTCCACTGAGACCAGTGGAAAGAATTCCATTTTCAGCTCTTTTATTATCTGCCAGACACTTCATCTACATCACATCTGGAAGTCAGAAAAATTAAATAATAGTTTTAAAGTGTTCTTTCACAGTTACAGGAAAGATCTTAAAAAATACTGTAAACTCTATTTAAATAAATAACTATTAGTTGGTTTAAATTCACTGTTTGTCTACTGACTACCAAATAGAAAGGCAAGTAAGTTATACGTTTCCAGGAATACCTGAATTTTTAGTAAAATATTTATGTTAGATCTCCTAGGCTTGGTAGACTGTTGGGACTATCTGTTTCAATGAACTATCTTTATTAATCTCTGACATAGAGCATAGCACAGGACAATAGAGATCATCACTGTACAGTATTTATTATTATTTATTCACAATACTACCTAGAGATCCTAGCTGACATCAAGATTCCTTTGGATTAGGTGCCTTAAAATCAAATAGCAGAAGACAGCTTCTTTACAGTTTAATGAGAGAAGACAGACAAAGGCTTGGCGATTTGGGAGTCTATCCTTTGTCTACTAGGCATGGATTTTTCATCGTATGTATTATTTGCAGCTTTGATTTTGCAGTCAGTAGGACAAATTATGCTCTTAGTTACATTGGTGCATATCCACTGGCTGTTTCACTGACCTCAATAATGAGTAAAGGAATGTATATCAAATCTGGCTTTGTCATTGCATTAAAAAGTGGTGCCTAGGTGATTGCAGCAAGTTTGTATTTATTGTGCTACTTCCACACCACGAGGAAGAAGCAAATTGTAAAGACAGGAACTGAGAGCACGAATCAGTGGAAGGGCAGTCCAAATCTTCACTTTTGCCATACTTTTCTGTGTCTAGTCATTCTTTTTACAGAACTCTTAAGAGGCTGCAGATACACAGCAGGTCAAATTTGCTACTGCGAAAAGTAAAGCAGAGGTGAGAGGTGGGATGTTAAAATGAATACTTTTGCCATAAAATGAGACAATTTTATAACTGTCAACATCTTGAACTACACAAGCCAATATTATAAGCTTAATTAAAACTTACCCTTCTCTTGTGAAAAAAATTCCTGATCTCGGAGGCCAATAAGTACACTTGTCACCATGCTCTTCAGCTAAAATTTAATCCATCTTCATCCATATCTATTTCAGCACCTGAATCAAGATTAAAATTTTCCTTAGTCAGACTGCTTTCTGTCTTTGCCTTGTTAATCTCTTCAATCATGGCCTAATTAGTTGGTTTGCCAGGTTTATGATGTTTTTTCCACCTCCTCTTCTTTTCTTGACCATATCACGCCCTCATCTAAATCCTGTCTAGTTTTTTTTTCGTTTCTTTCCTCTTGAATTTACTGTGCCATCATCTTTCTTTTGCAATGTTCAGTATCCATTCTCTGTATCACTTTTCTTCTACTCTCAACTCTCCCTCTTTAGCTTCTTTTGCCTTTTTTTTGCCTCCACCCTCCCAGGAGAATCTCCTGGCCTCATATTCAGGAGAAACAAGGATCTGAGGTACTTCTTGACCCTTTCTTATCTCTTGCTGGGTCGAGTTACTCCTGAGCTAAAATGAATAATCTAGTCAGGTCCAGCCAGTCTGCTAATCATGAATGCAAAGCTGAAGCTATGTTCACACTATTTTACCTTCACTTCCTAATTTTAATTATGCTTCTGTCTTGGTTGGTGCATCCCAAGTGATTCTACCATTCTATCTGTCATTTTCTGTTTGATGTACTTGCAGCTGGCTTCTATATTCCTTTGAATCACTTACTGTCTTGGTGGGGAGATCCCCCCTGACAGCACCTCCCCCATATCCTGCTTTTCTTCAGTTAGTCAATCTGTCTACAGATATCTTTCTCTCAGTTCCCTCTTAAGAGGCTGTAGATACTCAGTTTGTGGAATTCACCACTGCAAGAGGTAAAGCTAAGGAAAGAGGACATTAAAAAAAATACTTAGGCTTCCTATGAAGTTTTCTTTGTCTCCACGTAATTTTGTCTCTGAAAAGGAGAACAAAAGGGTAGAGAGCCATTGGATTCAGGCTGGGATTGACTCTCTATGAACTGGGCTGAAACTATGTTATTCTGGAAAGTTTATGGGTATATTGTGATTCTGGTCAATCACAATATAAATCAGATTTAAAACAGTTCTGTGCATTTCTATTCAGCAGAGGGTGAAGGCAGTACCCCATGAACACCAAAATCTATAGAGAAACAGCATCCACAGAAAGTAATTCAGATCTCACATAATCTAAACCATCCCCTGGAGGTGTGGACTTTCTTCCTAAAGAAGAAAGTCTAGAAGAAGCCAGTCACAAGTACATTCCTAATATTAAGTTCCTCAGTCTAGTTCTAGAGGTTCTAATATTAATAGAACAATGTCTGCACATAATATTACTCAATTTGTTTTTTTGGAAAAGCGCATTTTGCGATTTTAGCAAATGAAATATCTTCCCTACAATTAACCTTTATCTTTCCAAGCATACTGTCATGCTACCTGTCACCACTGCTGTGACTACAGCAGAAGTTAGCATGATGGACTTAGATTTAAACTGGGTCAGCTGGCTGAAGATTACTAGTAATTTAAAGACAGTAAGATGTAAAGCTAAGCTTGGAAAACAAAAGTTCTAGATGAACATTTAGCTAGATAAACATTTGAATGGTTAGCTTAAAGTTAACTGACTTTACATTAGAAATTACAACCATGATAGCACTATAGATGTCATCTAACTGTGAACTCTATTTTTTTTCCTTTTTGAAATAAAATGTTTGCATCCCTTGATTAATACCATTATAACTTCTAGTTCCATCCATTGGCAACCTGGTGAATGGACAGTAGCTTCTTCAGAATCTACTTGACTGTAAGATCTTCTAGGTATACCCTTCATACACAGTGTTTCAGAAGAGCAATGAAAAGAAGGTTAACAAAATAGTTTTTTAATTCCAAACACTGTTATCTTACATAGTACTGCAGTTACAGACATTTTTTATAAAATAGACAATGATATCTCTTCCTTATAATGTCATATTAGCCATGAAACTTGAGTTTGGTTCAAGCACTAGGGTAAAGCATGTCCTGGCTGCTTGGCATAGTCTTTTACAAGGGAGAAGGTCTCTCTTCACAAATGAGTATCTTAAATACTCACCTTTCTTAGTTAGGAAGCTAGCTGGGGCCAATACAGGACTTCTAGATATATTAGACATCTATTTCCCCTGGAAATAAATAGAAAATGTATTACTATTTATATAGAATAAATTTCTCCCATAATGGAATCAGTTCACTACTGAAGGACTTTTCTAGTCTTTTCCTTGTCAATTCACTAGGCTTGTGTGTAAACTTGGGCCAGGAGCATGAAATTCTCGGGATTTTGCAAAGATAGGTCTGTGGTGCATTCCAGCAGAATCACCAAGCTGCATGATGGAGGGACAAGGAGTGCAGATGCTCTGCTGACTGTCCATGTTGCACAGTTTAGATACGTCCTGGCTATCCCACTCTCCAGTTCAAGCTTAATAGGGACCTTTTTGGCAAAGAAGCTCTTTTTCAGCATAGCTTTCAGTAGTGCCTGAATGACTTTAGACAAAAATAGTGGGTACTGTGCAAGATGAAAAAACACACAAAATGAAACAGAGTGTTTAGCTTGACAGACATATCCAGAAATGGTATCACAAACTATCCATTCACCTCTTGCCTTATGTAGGTTAACTGTGACTAGAATGAGTAATTTTTTTTTTCTGTAGCGAAATAAGGCTTTCAGTTTTGGCACTGTGGCTCTCTAATACAAACATCTGCAACATTTCTCACACATGTAACTGATTTATCATGAATGCTCAGGTATCTGATCAAAATTCATTTTCTCCAGAGTTTGTGTCAATGAAACTTTATTATATAAATGTAGAAAGCAAGCACAGAGATGGCATAGTCCATGATGAAAGATAGTATTTGCAGCTGCTTGTATGTTTGCGGAAAGGTTTCTTCTGCACTTACTTCTTTGCGGGAGATAAACGGATAGCACGCCAATCAATATGATTAAATGCTGATACTTCATTAAGCCCGAATAGCATCTTTTATATGCTTTAACTGTGATCATGTGAATCAAACTATACAGTGATTGGTACATGTTCATTTAGCACGCACATCTGAACAGTATGTGATTGGATAGCATGTACTGTCAACGAGAAAGCAAAGAAACTCCCCTAAGCCCCTAAATTCCTTACTGAACATCTGGGAGTTGTTTTTCTCGTTCCAAGGACAGTTTCTCACCACATTGCATGCCCTTTAGTAACCTTATCGGTAGGCCGCAAAACCTACTTTCACACTCTTGCTATTAGCATTAGGGCTGGATTGCTCACATGTCCGTTTTCCTCTAGAAAATCCTCCACACTTCTTTCTACACTTATTTGTATGCTTTTGTAATGCTACCCATATTGTTTCTTGCTCTATGCATATTTTTATAACAGATCTTTAAGTAGTTATTTAAAATGATATTCATACATGTGAATATCTATAAATATATAATTGTGCATGGCACTTTAGAAGTGCATGAAAGATAAGGTCCCCCCCCACCAAGGGGCTAAAATCTAATTTAGACAAAAAACAATTAAGGGGATAACAATTTAATATAAAAAGGGAAGAATGGAGCAGTTGACAGTGAACAGTCACTATTGTAAAGTTTCTTGAAACAACTTGATTGTTAACCAGGATGTATAGAGGATGGTTCTTGTCAGAGGAGGAGTAGTAAGCTATTTAAAGACTAAGGGATGTGAAAGGAATTAAACCAGTAATGGATGAGAGAAAGAAAACTGTAAGGAAGAGTAAGAAGCATACATCTGGATGATGTAAATAAGAGGAAATAAGAACAGGCATAGAGACAGAAGGGAAACTGGACAGATCAAGTGGTCAAGGGCAGGATGTCAAAATATGAAAAACTTTGTTACTTATTTACACATTATTTTACAAAAATCCCCATATGAAACAGAAATGCTGAATCCTTTTTTGAGTTTCTCAAAGCTGCTAACACTAAGATCATTTCTATTTCTTGCAATAGAGGGAAGGAGAATCTATTCTGGAAAATTTCCTGGTTGAGGATATTCTGGTGGAGAAGGAAAAGAAACTTGTGAGGATCAGAAAAAAACACAGAAGAAAAAGACATATAGATGCTTCATCAGGCATGGGTATTTGAAAGCATCCCAGACGTGACCATCAAGGAAATGTATTGTCTCCAAATCAAGTTTACAAAAGATGCAAATGCCAAGACTAGGCTTTCTCTTTGACCTTAACTCAGATCATTTGTCCGTATGTTATGTACAGTCCTACTCTACAAACTCTGTAGCTGTTTATTGTTTCCCATTCGCTAGTTCACTAAACAAAAATCACCATTATCTAGGAATGTATCATTGTTATGGTGCTAAAAAGACTGTGGAGATTATAACACTCAGGATCTCAGGAAGAGACAAAGTAACTAACGGAGAATGTATTCTCTATCAGACCAGGACACAAAGTTCCTGCTTGGTGAGGCACACTGTGGTTTGCACTCTGGTTAACATGGATGAGATTGCTCTGAGCAACTGAGAAATGATCTCAAGGACCTGGTTAGGGCCATTTGGTATAGTCAGTAGAACCCCACACTATGTAGACTTCTTTTCCTTCAATATCTGAGTAACTGTTGCTGCTGCGATGCAGCCCATCATCATGTGCCAGATACTGATTAAATTTCTCATTGCGATCCATTGATATTTTTGGTAATTTTGTGGATAATCCTTGTGCTTCAGTTTAGACATGTGGTAATATGTTCACCCTATGGTAATAGTTCATCCTGTCTCCAACGACTATAGTGGAAATAGATTCATTCCTTTTTTAAAGAAAGAAAGGCAAGAGTTTAGATTTAATTTACTTGGGAACACTTTGATCGCATTGATTTAGAAAGTTAGACTCTTAAATGTCTTAAATTATAGCCTATGGATAGCAGGAATTTGATGATTCTGTATTTAAGGTATGGTTTGTGTGCTGTGCAGTATGTTGTGCAGGTTCCTTGGAGAGATCAAGGATTAAAGAGATTCTGAATAGCTGCTCTTTAAGTGAAGACTGTCCCTTGAGCACTGGATAAGGTGGGGGTGAAATGCTAATAGGTGATTATGTAGTTAAGGACTATTGTAATGAATATGCATAAAGGAGATGAATTAAGACTACAATAGCATGTCATAGAGCATTTACAGCTCTTCAGCACTGCCCTTTCAAGCTTACCCTTTTTAAACAGTTTTGGGGATACATAGCTCTGTAGAGGTGCACACATATTTGACAGAACAAGAAAAAGGTCCTAGGTTGTGTGAAATACAGCAAGTGTCTGTCATACAGCTTGTGCAAAAGCTGTACCTGTACAATGATTCAATGGCATAATTCTGTTAATGGATGTATAAAATAACATGAATTTCATCGTTAACTTTAGTCACAATGGTAGAGGGCATGCAGCTCAGTTTTACTCTTGGGCTGCTGAATTTAAATGACAGTGTTGCAAGAATGAGTTTAAATATGTATTTGTGTTGTAATTTTAGACACTAGGGTAAGAGCTATCAAGCCTGAAATATTGCCCTTTAGTCCAACAACCCATATATTAGCAGCACACACAGAGACTAAAACACTGTCTGTTACACATCTGAGAGTGATTTTAATAATATCTAATAACCATTGTCCACTCACCTACATCTTCCTCCACCTCCTCCCTCATGAAATCAACTCTGAAAAGAACAAGATAAAGAGTTTGCTAATTAGAAGTGTAAAATTCCAGTAATCTGCCACTGAGGGCAGGGGATGAGAAGACAGTGAAGCATATCAACAGGTAAAGGAAGAAGCTGATGGCTATGATTCAAGTATTGAGCCAGCTGCTGAGGAAAATATTATTATGGTAAAAAAGGCCAGCAGACATAAGCAATTTCTTCTGTAGCACAAAAAGTATTCTTTCCTTTTCTTTAGAAATAAGTGAGATTTACAACATGAAATGCATGCTAGATACTTTTGTACATATGTTCCACAGTATCCACAGGAAAACAGTTTTTTTGCTTTGCCTTCAGGAAAGAGAATGAGTCTCCAGCAGAGCTACACCTTTCTGTGTCAATCTGTAGTGCTGCAGGCCCAACTGTACTGCTCCCTCAGCAAGTTCTGCTCCCTTAGTTCTCATCTGTAGCCTCCCTATTCAAAAAGTCATTCATCAGAGAAAGAGTTTCTTCAGTTATTATATGTCTTTACTATATGTATTGTCCACTACATATTTATATCCATGGCATTATTGTCATCTGTCATCTTGCATTCTACTTACTTTTGCTTATCAGTGGAAACTATGACCTTCAGGCATAAGTTCAAGTTAACACAGAAGATGACTCAGTGCTGTGATGCTTACAGTCATTAAGCAAGTAAGTATTTTACTCTGTTTAATCCTTGATCAGCTACTTTTCAGAATTTGGATGATAATTCAGTAAGACATTAGCCCACATGACTTTCCTCATGACCTCTTACATTTGATTTTTGATATCAAGCTCAATTTTTTAGATAAATAGTAGACTCATATAGCCTCAGAACACAGACACCCATCATTGCAAATATGTATAAAAAAAGAAAGACCTGCATAACATGCAATTGTCATTTGCTTTCACAGGTAAACAGATTCTCTGAGGTGCTAAACTTGGTTGTGTTTTCCAACAGAGATTAAATGTCAACACTTGTCAAGATTAGAATAAACAGTATGCAGTAATTAAATCAAGATCGTAGAAAATTATACAGGAGGTTAAATTAGAATAAGTAGAAGAAACAAAAGGTGCAGAAAACAGTTGAACAGTAAAATGAAAGGAGTTTACTCTGCTGGTCCTTACTCTACACCTGCCTTGTTCTACTCTCTAGATTAGCAATGCATCAAGCCTCATAGCAGGCTTGTCTTTTGTTTTTCCTTTTGAGCAATATCTTTTTTCTCAAGAGTTCAATTAAAAACCAATGTATTTTATTTCCTTTCTTTTCTTTTTATCTCATCATCTCTTGATGATTTATTTCTATCACTGCTCTTTTGGTAAGTGGGAGGTGACAGTGTTTAGTCCAATGCCAAGTAGCATTTCTTGTGATTAATTGTAAATACCAAACAAGAGGCTATTCAAGCCTCTGTGCTGGAAAAGTCAGAGAAGAAGGCACTGAGACAAGAAGGCGTTGAGTATATCAACCTTGCCTGTGCCTGCTGTCATTAAATAATTGGCCTCATTCAACAACAGGCCCACATTTTTGCATGTTCAGCCTTTTACTATAAATGTAGCAGGAGAAACTTATCTTGTTGCCTTTGACATGTCTTGCAAGTCTCAGCTCCAATTGAGCTTGGGCTTTTCTAACACCATGCCTATGTGCATGGGCGACGTTTCTAAATTCCTCTTTTGTAGCCTGTCCTTGCTTCCACCTCCTGTATACTGCCTTTTTGCACTGGAATACAGTCATGAATTCCCTGCTTATTCAAGCTGGTCTTCTAATATGTCTAGTTGTTTTCCTGAATATCAGGATAAATGGTTCTGCCAGGGTCCTAGTGCACCAATGGGCCTCAACTGCCCTGACGAGCCTCACCTGTGACCCTCACCCACATCCTCTGCTTATTGGTCCAGGACTTCAATTTAAGTTGAAGCCTTGGCACCCAGTCTTTGCCTGGGTGATGTGGTAGGTATATCCATCTCCAGTCTTGTCTTCTGCTATTCTAGTCTACTGACTGAGTTCCAGAGTCTGTTCGGGAAAACACGTTGTATTTATGTAGCTTTGTCTCTAGTCCTGTCTCTGCCTCTGACCTCCCAGATGGATCTTGGACTTATGGCATGGGTAGTCTCTGGTTCCATCTCCTGCTGTTCATGACTGGACTCTCTGGATGGACCCTAGATCTGCCTTTTCTTGCCTTATCTGGGACTGCTGATGGTTGTCACCACTTTGCTCCACTCACCCTACTCAGGTACAGTGAGGACACTGTCCGTGCCTGTGCTGTGTTCACCTTCAGCTCCCAGCTCATTCTCCCTTGTGGAACAGCCTTGCCCTTGCTTCTCCTTGACAAATTGTTGTGCTTGGAGGATGCTGTCTTTAAAGACCTGCCAGCTTTCCTGAGCTCCTTTGCCCTTCAGAACTGTCCCCCATGTGGTCCCATCAGCAGTTTCCTGGATAAACTGAAATCTGTTTGCCTGAAGTACAGGGTCTGCTGTCTGCCTTTCTCCCACCTCTCAGGCTCTTTAGTGCCACTACTTAATGGTCAATACACCCAAAACTGCCATTAATTATCATACAGTTGACCAGTTGTTCCTTGTTCCTGAACAACAGCAGCAGCTGTGCCTCACCTCTGATTGGCCCAGCCAGAAGCTGTACGAAGAAGTTATCCCTGCGACCCTCCAGAAATCTGCTTGGCTGCTTACATCCTGCCATGTTTCCCTTCCCGCAGATGTCAGGGAGTTTAAAGTTCCCCCTAAGAACAGAAGCTTTCTGAAGTTGTTTCAAGACCGTCCACTTTCTCACTTTGCTCAGGTGATCTGTAATGCACTCCCACCATGATATCACTCTTACTAACCTCTCCTCTGAGCCTGACACAGCAGCTCTCCACCAGACTCATGTCATAAAAGAGCTCCACAAATACAAGCTGCTCCTTCACATAAAAGCTATTTCTCATTTTCCCTGCCTGCTTTCCTGAGGAGCTTGTATTCATCCATTGCAGCATTCCAGTTGTACAAGATGTTCCACCACCTCTCACTATTTCAGTGATATAATTCTGTGGCCATATGTGCAGCTCTAGTTCCTCCTGCTTGTTTCCCAGGCTATGTGCATACACTTGAGGTGGGTATCTCTTTGCTCTGTTTTACTGTTCCTGAGGTGTCTCTTGTTCCCATCACCCCATCCACTGTTACCGTGCTTAATTGTGGGCTGTACTCTCCCTTTCCCATTACTTCTAGTCTGAAGTTCTCTTCATCAGGTTTGGTTTGCCTGCTGGCAGAAATGCTCTTGCCCCACTTTGTCATGTGGATCCGTCTCTCCCCAGCTGTACCAATCCTCAAAGTCATAGAAGCCAAATTCCTGATATGATAAAAGCTGCTCAACAAGGTATTGACCTGCAGAATCTCTCCTCTCCACACCAAGCATCTCCCTTGCAATGTCAGGATGAAGAAAACACCACCTGCGTCCCCATGCCTTTTACCCTCATCCTCACAGCCATGTAATAACTCTTGATATGGTCTAGGTCTCCCTGGCTATATCATTGGTGCCCATGTGGATAAGCAGCAGGGGGTAATAGTATGAGGTGGACAAGCCTTGGCAGTCTCTCTGCAACACCTTGGATCTGAGCCCCCAGTTAGCAGCAGACTTGCCTGGACAGCAAGTCAGGTCAACAGACAGGTTTTCTTCCCCTGCAGCCTTCCCACTACTATCTCTCACAACTTCCTTTTGGTGCTGCTGCATGCTTCAGGTCCAGCTGACTCTGATGCGTTGCCAGAAAGAGCTTCCAACCCCTCATCTGCTACAAGCAGGCACCCCAAAATTCCTAGAAGAGTTCTCAGATGTCCTCCAGAGATTCCAGAAGATAAAGAAGCAGAGCTCAGAAACCGATGTTCAAAGTGTTGTGTCTGTTAGCTGCCTCTGTTTGCTGCACTCTGAGAATGTTTGAAAAGAGAAGG
This sequence comes from Dromaius novaehollandiae, assembly GCF_036370855.1. NCBI lineage: Eukaryota > Metazoa > Chordata > Aves > Casuariiformes > Dromaiidae > Dromaius > Dromaius novaehollandiae. The sequence continues at coordinate 60,486,200 of NC_088100.1, forward strand.
CTAAGTTTAATATTACTGGTATGGGCCTATAATGTTTACTTTATGAATAGCAGAGGGTTTCTTTTGCATTATGCTTTACTAGAGTGTATAGTATAAGGCATCCAGAAAAACAAATAACTAACTGCCAAAAAATTTATTAAAGCTAATTATCATAAAAAGGGTTCCGCTTCTTCTGCATGAGCAGAATGCCTGAGCATTCTGCATTTCTTGACACTGTCACAGAAGTTGTACAGTAGACAATATTGAGAAACTCCTCTCCTGCGTTAAACAAATAAGATGCTTTCTCTTAAACAGACTATTATTAATTGTTTTCAGAAATATTTCAGAAAATTGATTCATGCATAAAAATGCAGTTAGTCAAGGATTTCCAGTTTCAGCAACTCTCCTTAAAAAAGCTTTATAATTTTCCTCTTGAAGAAAGATCTTTAATTACATTGGAGCAATAGAGTGGGGTTTATGCATATACTCTAATTATGTACTAGTAAAATTGAAAAGCTCTTCATTAAAACCATGTGGAGAAAAATCAGACACATGCCAGCGCTTCATTACTGAGAATTTAAGAGGTATTGTGTGGCAGCTTATTATCAGCACTACATAAATAGAAGGGCACTCTACATATTGCATATGTCAACACAGTCTTTAAAAAAAAAAAAAAAAGGCTGATTTTGAGAAAACAGAAGAGGATACCAATTAACTTGGTTCATTAAGCCAAAGCAATTAATTCTACATAGCAATAATAAATCACCTTGTTACCTGTTTAGTAGAGCAAGCATAATAATAAACACACTCTTTCTAAGTTAAATGTGCATATATATATATATCCATGCATAGATATGTATGGTAGATATAAGATGAAAGGTTCAATCAACCACAACTTAATTAGGTTTGAGTGATCATCAAACAGTAAATGTAGCTCATACAACAAGTTCATAGGAATTACATGTTCATAGCATGGGCAGAATATATGCCATGCTTTCTGTTTAAGCGTAAGTCTTTATAATGAAGGTTTTCTCGTGTTGCAAACAACAAGAACAGCTGGTGCGCAGGCTGTGTTACAACATATTCTAAAGACAACACAATAGAGTTACTGTTAGTTGTAAGACTGTGCATAAAGAAGTTATTCAGACTTAAAGCACAGAATTGCTGAGGACTTCTTGCCAAACTGCAGACCCTGGTGAACAACTCCCTTTGAGTCACAAGCTCATGACTTTTCTCTTCTTAGGGTCAATCCATAAGATGATAAAATAGTTAAGACTCATGAGGGGGTTGGGTATGGACAATAACCATCTGCTGATTCCAAATTTCTAGAAGGACGAAACTGAATAAACCCTGAATCTGAGGGGAATAAGGGGAATATCAGTATAAGTTAAGAATGAAAAAGTAAATAACAGTGTATACACAATAGTCCGTATGCTGAATCTCACATTTGGCCAACTCCAGCAGCTCTTTCTTTTTTATCAAGATCCTTTATATTACACTCCTTCCCATTAAAAAGGATATTGCTGTATATTTTAAGTGAACCAGCTCATTAAATGCAATGAAAGTTGGGATAGTGGTTTGATTACAGGGAAGGTTTCTTGTGGCTTTATGTGCAAAATATCTAGCTCATTATTTGTCAGAGTAAAAAAACATAATAAATTATGCATAGCACACATATAACTGCATGATTAAACAACATAAATAATTTCCTAATATTGCCATATCTCATTTCTACCACTATCAGTAAGTATTTGCAATGACAGGTGTTACTGAATTTTCTTAGGCTGACTTCAAAATAGGACACACATGACTGAAAAGGACTTCCACTGTCATCAGATCTAGTCTTCTCTTATTACAAACAAATGTCTCATGTAATCTGTTTCCTAAACTGATCAAATTTGATTTTAAACTTCTCAGTTTTTTTGCCTATACTATTCCTACAAGAAGAAATTGCATTGTTATTTCCATCTTACATGTATTCTTAGTTAACTTATGCCAATTTTTAGTAAAAACAATTAGCTGTGTGCTTCCCTAATGCTAATATTTTCTAAGACATCAGTCATATAGCTTTTCAACTTTCATTTATTTTGCTGAAAGAACCCAATGTCTTTTGCGCTCCATAGATTTATCCAATAATCTTTTGTCTGGTTGTTTCAATTTGAATTAATTTTTATTGAATATGAATAATCAGAACCATACACAGTATTGCACATGAGATCTCTCAAGGCTTGAAAAATAGTGTTAATCTCACCTTCTTTTGTGGGAAACATTTGAGACGTGTAGAAGAGTATGTTTGTCTTTTTCACAACACCATCACCTTTGTGAGTAACAGACATCTTGCAGTTGACTAACACGTATGGGTCTTTCACCTTTTTACTTGTCTCCTGCAACTGATCCTTCTTTTACTGCAGTCATTTTTGTTAGTCCTACGTGTCTGATGCTGCACTTCAGACTCCTCAGGTTCCATCCCACTTGTATTGCCCTCATCTTTAATTTGTGCTGTATGATATCCAAAATCTATCTTAATATATTTCTGCTACTTTGACTGTTTTGAATTTCAGTTTTTCTGCATGGTCCTGGCTTACAGATCAATAATCCTTTAAATAGGTATATAGATGATATGTGCACAACATTAAATATGCTTAATTTATTTTATCCAGATTAAAATAAGTTAATGATATATGCTCGTATCTGTCTATATATTTTAAAAGTTAATGTTTCAACAACAAGCACTAAAGACCTTTTTTTGTTTTTAAAGAGGCTGATAACTTCTACAATTGCACTTGCTCTGCTGCAGGGAACTGCTGGCTTCGTGGAAAATCACAGCTAGAACCTTTTACCTTTTTCCTTGTATGGAAACAAAAAAATGGAGGTTTAAAATGTATATTCTAATAAGAATTCCAACTGGGATTATCATAGTTATAGCAGGATTTGATTTGTGTGTAGGTTGTGTCTCCCATCAACAAAGTGTTTACTGACAGAGATAGGCAAAGTTGAACAAAAAGTACTACAGAAATACTCAGATCAGCCCTGAAAATTAAGGACTGATCAGCAACATTTGTTGCTCTAGGAAATCCTTAAATGTTACCATCACCACTCTTGTCAGCTAAAGATGATTAGCTGCAACCAAGAGGAAAAAGGGTTCAAAAGCGATGTCATTAGAGACAGTGTGCCACATACACACGAGGAATGGAAAACTGGTGAAGGGACAAGCCTGACAACATAGGGGAGGCACAGAGACATGGTATGAAGAAGAGCTCATGATATGCAGGCAGGTAAAGTAGATTTGTAGGGTAACTGGGATATCTCAGATGGAGATGCTTCCATACGTATGTCATCAAGTGTGTGTATCTCTTGGCACACTGGGTAAGAGGCTTTCAGGCCATACCAGAAAGCATTCAAAAGAAAATATAGATGAGCAAGGAACAGAGTCCCTCAGGTCATTTTGTGCCTTCAATCATCAGAGGTAATTCACTACCAAGGCCAGGCTGAGTCATTTGACAGTCAGGAATATTCTTCTTTCCAGTACTGTTGCTCTGCCAATATGCATTAAGGACATGAGCCAGTGGCCTGAAACTTGGCTTTGAAGCAGGCAAATGTTCTCATTGCATCAGTGGGCCCCTAAGAAACAATGAAACACTGCTGCTCTATCTTGGGCAGCTGTCTCTTCTTCCCAAGTGTATGACTTGACTGACGTGGAAAAGAACTTGGCCCTCTCAGGAAACAAGTTCTGTATGAGAAGGGCTTCTAACACAAGTAATTGGTCTGTGCTTATGTAGAGAGGTGCTATAACATGAAACAGATTATTTGGAGAAAGAAAGGGGACATACGCCTGTTTTTAGGCAATGATGCCTCAATGCCCATCTCTCCATCAGTCCCTTCTCCATGTAATCCCTGCAACAGGAGGCAAGTATGTCTACCACGGCTTTCTGCTGAGTGATGGAAGCCTCTGCACATTCTAGCAGTTTGTTAGTCTGGTAGTGGAAATCTCAGAGAAGATGATAAAAGATGAATAAAAGATGGGGTAATATGTCCTGACTCTAGGCCCTAGGCTCAGGATAGTAGCTGGGGATAGAGGGAAGATAGGGAAATGTGTGGGAAACATCCTGCAGACAGATTTTTGGACTTGCTGCATGTGTGGGCAGCCACCCACTGTGCCTTATGTTAGGCACTGAGTAGAATGATGTTTTTCCTTCCTCTTACAGGAGCTCAGCTTCCGTAAAAAGGTTGGGCATACACAATTGTAGGATGCTACATATGGATGTGATGGGGACTTGGAAGAGGTCATGTTCTGCTCAAAATCATCCTCAAGTGCAGCAAATCCAACTAGAGAACAGTTAAGTGATGTTCCATTGGATATGGTGCTGTGCAAATTATACTACAAGTGAACATAAAGCAGAAAGTTATCACCCAGGGTGCAACGTCTCCTTTCCTTACCGTCTTCCTATTACGTCAGAATGTTAAACAAATGAAGCAATATTTTCCATACAAGTAGTTTTTTATGAGAAGTGGTAAGCACTCTAGCCAGCACAGTCAATTTGCTGCCTGTTATAAGAAGTAGAGAGAAAGGAATCTACTATCTTCAGGAATAAAGAGGGATTAAAGGATAGGAGGAGAGATATGGAAAAGATGAAAAGAGAGAGGAGTCTAGATTCAGTCAGGGCAAGTGGAATCAGTGTAAGTGCAAGTGGATGACATTTTCCTCATGAAGCCAGAGCCACTAGGCCATTAACACAGCATCAGGTGAGTGGAGGCCTCTAGAGTGCTCATTCTTACTGGAATTATGTGAGTAAGGTTACTCATTTTCCTTGCATAGATGGTAAAGTGCACGTGTTATCGAGTCAATATCACATGCAGCCTCAGAGGACCTTAAACACTTTAAACATTCACCAACAGCAAATAAGTACCAGTGCAGCAGTGTGAGCAATGTGTGCCTGTTTGGCATCCCCAAAAACCTGAGCATCATAAATACAGCTGATGCGTCTAAACCTGGTGTGAGACCCAAAAGTATAGTGAAGTGTCATCTCTTCTTTCAGTTACTTATGCTAGCCATGGAGTCTTTCCCATGGATATTGGAAGGAATGTATATCTGCTGGAAGCCCAGAACAGCTGAAATTGAAATTAGTAGCCTACTGTTGATTGTCCCAGAATTTGGAAGATGAAAGGGTCCCACAGAAAACATCGTTCTTACAGTTCCTCCCAACCAGGACTATGAAGTCACATCAGGTATAATATAATATGACCCAGAAGTTTGAAGTATGGATGAGAATGAAGTTGTGAGTCCCCCCAAAAATTCTTGCTAGGACAGCCATGGGGATATGGACCTTCAGCAGTCATTCAAGTGCCCCAGTCTGGTAATAAAATACACAAGCTTTCTGATAAGAACACCCAGGGAGGGTAGGCTGCTCCACAAAGGAGCTCTCAGATCTCTGTGACAGGAACTAAGGTGAAATACATCCAAAATATGAAGGAAATGATATTCCTTGAAAACACTGCTGAAGCTAAAAGAAGACTAATACTTGGTAGTAGAAAACATGAAGCAGTTTTTGCGCAGACCGGGACTGCAACACATTGCACAAATAAGCAACTATAGCTCAAATGATATATTGAAAATTATATAATTCTATGCTTAATACGCTAACTAGAATTAAGAAAAGAGCACTTAAAAGTTTGGAACTACTAGGCTGGAACAGGAACGATCACTTATTAGGCATATTAATTTTTCTTCATGAGCAATGAATCCTGAAAACCACAGTGGTTTGTCAAAATAATTAAATTCCATTTGCTCTTCAGATATAAATACCTACACATCTTGCCAAACTAATCTTTGCCTACTCAGCAGCCTAAACTTTCACATGTGTACTTTCTAAAGCACATTTTTTCTTTTCTTCATTTGTGAGGTAGGGCAAAACTTTCATTGCTTTATTCATACTGATGAAAACCTTCAAGGTTGCTCTCACTACTCCTACTAACAGAATGAGGTTCTCAGAATCAGGTCCACATATAACACAGGAATAAAACAAAGTCTAATTTCCTTTATTTGTGACAATGCTAATTTCACTCTGATTTGCTTTCGTCTGTTTTCAGCCATTAAGGGTACTGGATCTCATGACTATAAAACGAAAAAGGCTTGGTGATTTCAGGTAACATAACACTACGAGTCTTATTTTATAATTCCATTATATTCATGGGTAGACATCTACATGCATTTTTCTTAGATTTTTTATTTCCTTTATTGACAGCAACAATCAATCAAAAAGCTTTTTCTGCTCTTCTCTGCAAATCCTCTGTGATTTCTATTGTGACACTTCTGTACAGATCAAGAGCTTTTGTTCAGCACTGTAACAGGCCTATGCACAAAGCTCCACCCAAGCCCCAATATCAAACCATACTAATGGAACCCCTAGCTAGTTGTACTGACACACAGTTCATCTACTTTTAGGCATAGGAAAAAGGAGGCAATACATTTTCTTAATTCTTATCAAGGCTCTGAATGCACCTGCCACACACCTTACTAGAGAGTTGGCTACCTGTGCTTGAGGCCAGCTCTGATATAGCACAGCTGTGTAACCTTGGCTCTTGACTGTGGTGACAGTGCTGTGTCAGAAAAAGCTGGGAGAAGCTCTCTGGGCTACTATACAAGGGAGAGAGAAGTCAAGTTGAATGTCTTCCCAGCAGATCTCTGATCCTACTGAATGTTTTTTGCACATGGGCAAGAGTAAAAATTTTCAAGAGGAACTTTTGCCTCCTTGAAGTGTGTTTTTCCCTGTTCCCTGAATTCCTATCTCAATCCCCAAATCCTAATCCAAATAGATTTTGAGTGCAATAATGCACAACTGAGTATTGCCAATCACATGCATCCAGTATTCATCACATTCCAAATTTATAAGAATAAAAGATTTTTTTAAAAAATATTATTGTATTTTATTCCCTGGCTTTTTTGATTCTTTAGGATGCACCCAGATCAAGTTTTCATGACTTCATCTGCAATCAGCATGTCTATAAGCTAACATTTTGTTTTAAAACAAAGCTGGTATTCACAGGAAATCACTTCCTTCCAGGAAGAAAAAGCAAGTATTTTGAGGCTTGGCAACAAAGCCTGGGTTGCCTCAAGAGCTGTTGCTGAAGGCTAAAGCTAGCACAGACTGCAGTAGATGGTGCAGCACTGGCTGTTGATCGTATTGGCAAACACAGGCAATATATTCTGCAATAAATTACTAAAATGGTAAATAAATATATTTGAAGAAAATTCTGTTCCTGTTAAAAATCTACTTTGCCAAAAAATTTTTTTTCCTTTTTACCACCTCCTCTTGCCAATCTTCATTTGTAAGCTCTACAAGGTAGAGATTGTCTCTCATTAAAGCTATAGTCTGTACTGCCTTCATTTATCATTTTGGAAAACACTCTCTATGCCAAGTGATGCAAATAGATCTACATCCATATTGTTTATCTTTCAAGTCCTTCAGGGCAAGGAATCACATCCATTCCAGCTGGGCATACTGGCAGGAGAGCACATGTTTCAAGGACTGCCTCATCATCCCTTGCACTCAACAACACGGGCCTTCCATCCATGGAAGGAGATTGTGACCTACCCCTCATCCCTCCTTGTGGACACGAGGCTTCCTGGAATATCCTTGGAGAACCATAATGGGCTGAACCAACCTGAGTCACTTTCCTACTGTATGCAGAGTTTGAATCCTGGTGCACACTACTCTATTAGGGTCAGAGAGCGGCAAGAGGGGACTGCTTCAGAAGAGAAGGCAAGCCAGAAGCTGAGGACAACACCAAGGCAGTCAGGGTAGTGGTCTCACTGACAGGAACCCAGTCTCACAGTACTTGAAGAGACCTGAGCAGGTCCAGTGATGGTAACCTTGGTTGGACACAGTCTAGTGATTGCCTGACAAGTCTGTAGTGATGAGGCAGGTCTATGGTCAGACCAGAAAGTCAAGTCTGTGGGTCAGGATCAGGGTCACAATCAGGGATGTATATGACAAGGCACAAGTGTACTTGCAACATGGCTCAGGCAGAGAAGCCTGAGTTTAAATCTCATACCTAAGAGAGGTGAGGGGAGGCCCCCAACGAGGTGTCTTGCAGCTCTCCTCAAGGCCAGTCATCCGCACCATACTACAGCTGGCTCTCAATCCAGGTAGCCAGATTCTCAGGATGGGTGAGGATGCACCCAGCACTCTGACAGTTCACAGCTGCCCTGGTAATTAGCTAATTTAATGTATTTTGGAGTGTGAACCTGGTTTATGTTAATCCAGGGATTAGGAAAGTGAACGGACTTCATAGTGTAGGTGCATTCTGTATGTATGTATAGTCTGCAGGATGGGACATCCTAAGTACTATTTTGATACCCTCTATCATAGTAGTAAGGAATCGGTAATCTCCCCTTGGAGATTTGAGAAGAATTTATGTTTAATATATTCAACATTTAATTTTTTATTACATTTAATCATCCAAACTGAAAGACCTTAAGTGATTTTACAAACAATAAATTAATCTTGACAAATTCCTGGTGAGATTTTGTTAAATTTATGCTAGTGTAAAATTAAAATTTTATGGAACTATGAGACGGTTCCCTGTATTAATTTGCCAGCTTCTTGAAGTCTGGCAATAGAAGCAATTTTCAAACAACTTCACATTTTTTTTCCAATTTGAGTCAGGAAAATCTTCCTTCAACTGTGTTACCAAAACTTTTTATGGCATGGATAATGTTTATGGGAGATATATATCATTAATTTACATACATAAATGGATGTGACTTTCATTAAAAAGCAGTATTTAACACATGGAAAGTGTGTGTGTGTGTATATATATATATATATGTATATATATAAAAGCAGAAAATTAAAACCATATATTGCAACTGTTATAGAAGCATATTTGTATATACACATTTAATAATGTTATTTTAGTGTTATATTTAATGTTATTAAAGCATAATACATGGTTTTAATATTCATATCATACACATTTTAAGATCTTTTCAAGTCTGATATTCCAAACACAGCAAACAGTTTATGTCAAATACCTCATTATCCACTTGTAAAAACAAAACTCCTATAAATGCAGTAATTGGATGAGAAGATGTGAAATATAGGTTTTAAAACTAGCTATAAAGGGAATGGTTTGCAATACATTAGCTATAATCCCCCAAGGGAAAGTAATCCTTTCTACCTCCTTCAATTTATGGGAGTCCTCCTAATTTCTTACAAAATCATTCACAATTTATAAAGGAAAGAATCATATCCTTTGAATAACAGCAAGCATGCCATCTAAATGTCATAGAAATCACAGAAACATTGGCTGGTTAGTCCAAACTCCTGCCTGATGCACCTTTTTCATCAACACCAGATCAGGTCAGCCATGGCTTTGTCCAGTTTCTGTTGGCCCAGTCCTTGAATTTCTTTAGGTCCCTTTGAAATGAAGCTCTGCCAATTATTATGTTAGCTATTCCACCTAGTCTAGTGTCATCTGCAGATCTGCTGAGCGTACACTCTATGTCATCATCCATGTCATTTGTGCATGAATCAAGCATCATGGGCCCCAGTTACAACAACTTGGAGGCCCGTTTGGTATTAAGCCATTGATTACTACCTTTTCAGCCTTGCAGTCCAGCTAATTCTCAGCCCATCTAACAGTCCATTCATCCAGCTCATGCATTCCCAATGAGAATCTCGTTGTTTCCCAAATGTCAGTTTGGGAAATTAATGTCAAAAGCCTTGCTAAAGTCAAAGTACATTACATCCCACAAATGCCTACAAATGTCAGCAAATAGAAGCAAAAAGTATCTGCATATGCCTAGTGCATACAGTCAAATGCTCCAGCACCTTATTTTGCTGCTCTGATGTGTGGCAAACCTTTCCTTGCTCCACACCGACAAAAAAAACCGTAGTGCCTAAGACTGAAAAAAATGCATGAGGAAATGAACTCTCCACAAGCGAACCGCACATTGGAAAGAAATCAAATATTGCTTTCTCAACATCCCTGGGATAATAACTTGAAAAGAGAACAAAAATCTTGCCTGATATAAAATATGCAGAGTTCCCGTATCTACAATAAACTCAAGATAAGTTTCTTATCTATCAACCTTTATATTTTTTCTCATTTCTTTCATGAAGAAATAGAATTTGGAGCATGTTCTGAAAGTTTACAACCTTGGGCTGAGAAGAAAAAAGAGAACTGAGAGCCTTCTGTTCTTCTGAACATCCAGTTATCAACCTCATGTAAAACAAACCTAAGAATATGTATTGTTTTCCTTAGTCAAGCTGTCAAACTAAGATGCCTTAGAGAACAGATGATCTCTAAGACACTCAGCTTCTTACAAAAGATAGAACAAGATCAGCTGTTTCTTTAGCAGAATTATGTTCCACGTGCTTGTTTATTCCCGTTTTTTTATGGTTTCTATGCAGAACTATTGTCTTGGATATCTAGAACTGGTAGGAGATGCTGTCGCAGTGGGTACACAGCTTTGCAGTATATCAGACTGGCAGGTATACCAATCATGAAAGCATGAAGGATTCATGCCCCAGACTAATTATATTTGACTGAAGTCATCTTAAAACCAGCAGTAACACAGTGTACCTATCAATATCAATAAAGATAGGGCCACGTTTACTTAAATTAAAGATGCTAGTTTAACCTGGCCATTTTAAATCCTATTTCAAAAAGACAAAAATCTAAAATAAGTGAAATACATTACTGATGGCATTAAGTAGCAAGTTCCCTTTAAGGAAGTTCATACATATTAGAAACATTCCTTAATTTTATGTTTTAAGATTGCTAAAAGGAAAGAATGCTATCAGTACAAAATTAACCCTTAGACAGATGTTACCGTGGATGCTCACAAAGATACTTGCTAAATAGTACATGATATGCTATTCTCTTGAAGGCAGCACTGCCTTCAAAATCCTTCTTTTCATGTATTTCCAGTGATCAAATAGTTTCCAGATTTCCACTTTTTTTACACCAGAAATAGGAACTAAGACTCAAGTGAGTCACAAAATTCCTACTCTGCAACTACTTCTAAAATCACAGTTTTAAGGCTGTGGATGAGATCTGGAGGCTATAGCTTAAATAAAGCAGTTCACTTTTGGCCAACCACATAAACATACAAACAGACAAAAATGTGATCTTCACTACTTTTTTACAATATTATACAGACCAACTTCTGAACAAAATAGGTGAGAATATACTTAGTATCTATCACTTGCAGAGTAGCAGAAAGTGAGAATTCTTTAACTATCTCTTGCTTGGCCCTCCATGATTGGGAGTAAATCAGATGAGGAAAAACTCAGTAATGGCTCAAGGGATTCAAAATTTCCTTCTTTTGATACTATGCTTGCTAGTTACATGCTTTTGTATTCTATCTTAGCTCATTTACTTATGTTCAAGGATCAAAATAAAACAATAATGAAAAAAAAATATACCTGCTTAACCATGCTTCCCATTAGAGGGTTTGCTGTGTATTTTGTGTCTTGTTGCTTGATAAAAATAGTATGCACAGCATTGGACTATGCTGCTTTTGCTTTCCCTAGATCAAATGCTTCAGCTGTGTCTCTGTGTTAAATCAAGCTCAAGGAGCATTTATAGCTTTGTATATTCCAAGGCTTTAGGCATGTCCCTTTGTATAATACATGTTAAATATATGCAAAGCATTCATTGGGAGCTTAGCTGAAAAGAATTCTGTGTAATTTTACAAATCAAAATATGTTGAAATAACTTAGTTAATGAAAAAAGAACAAATTCTTCTCTGAGTTACACCATACTGAGTTCTCACTGAAGACTGAATTTCACTCAATATTTTTGATTCATGTAATTACTGAAATTGGCACCTTTCATGTAGCTCTGTATATTTTCATGAACTATTTAAATACTTTTCCACAGAGTGTAGTAGCAGTTTTGAGTAACAATTAACATTTTGAAATTTTTGGAAAAATTATTTTCCTCAGAATTTGCAGTAAAAAGTTCTGGAGAACAGAGAGACAGAGAGAATGTTATGTTCTTCCTAATTTGTTCTTCATCTACTGATCATATAACTCATATGTACTGTTTCCTGACTGTGTGCCACTTTTATCACAGGTCAGATTTCCTACACAAAAATTGTCATCAGCTTCAATTATACTGTGATAGGGAGTTCCAAAAGCCTTAATCCAAAAAATGCCAAATATTTTTCCTTAATGTATCAAACCACAGTACAGCCAGCCTAGTAAGAGGCAATCATGTGCATAACCTTAGCCGTGTAACTGATCCCATTGATTCAAATACTTCATAATCATTTCAGTTGTCCCCACAACTGCTCAGACGATAAAAGCATTTGTCTAAATGCTTTGCTAGACTAAGGCCTGGTTCGAGTCTTTGAAGTCAGTGGAAGGAGTCTGGACTGTGTTGCCTTTTGGACAGGCCATATGGCTATCCTCCCACAGAGCTCGTACCACACTACTTCCCAGTTTGTGAATTCTGTCTTTATGAAATGCAGCAGTAATTGTAACAGACTTTTCTTTCATAAATGAAGTCATAGAGAGTCTCATAGAGGGAAAATAAGCTTTGTTTAGAAATGTGAAGAAAAATGCTAAAACTTAAGCAGAGGAGCTAGAAATTTAGATTTTAGCAGCTGAAAAATGGAAATGAAAAGAGAGGGAAGTTTAATGCTTATATTTTTGAGGATATAAATTGGTAATAAATTGGTGATCCCTGCACTCAGATTACTGCACTTACCTGCTTTTGTTGCTTTTTGGGTGTAGCATCATTGCAAAGAGGAATATCACCTAAGCAACCTTATAACACCAAAAAATTTATAGCCGAAATGTGTAGAAGGAAACAGATGGGGCAATATCTGGAAATTTTATTTGTCAGATATTGTCCATCTGTTTCTCTCCCTGTCTGCATGTTTTGCAGTAGTACCCATTTTTTAGCAAGGCAAGTCTATATAATTCTACAGAATTGGTTTAATCTTCTGTTTTATTATTATTATTTAATTTTTATTTTTTACAATTCATTAATGGCTGGCAGGGAAACATAAAACCCACACTGATGATTCAGCCAAATAGTCCTCATCTCCCTTTCATGCGAGGCAAAGTTATACTTCAGGGCAAAGCAGTAGACATTAACTCTTCTTATTAATCAGTTCTAGCAGTTTTGGCAGATTCTTACATGCAACAGACCTCCTAAATAAGTGAATGATAGAGACTATTTTTAAATGCCTTCTAAAACTGAAAGGATCGTGTGTCATTTCAGAATAAGTTCTAGCTTTTTGTGATGAGTATCTATTAACATCAGTAAGCTTTTTTTGGCAGTTATCCGATTCTCTGAAAGCAGAGCCACAAAATTCTTTACAACAGATATATTATTTATGGAAACTATGTAAAGGCTTTGGTTGTAAAAATTAATTATGGACTAAGCCACCCTCTTCGTTTTCTGCTCCATGTTCCTAGGTAAACACAAGCTAACATAATATAGCTACCATTGCTCTCCTTATTGTTTCTTTCTCACAGGACCAAAATTAAAACAAATGCCATTTGAAATAGCACAAAGTCAGAGAAGACAATGGCTCAAAAGGAAGGCATTAGAAATTAAGACAAGAAATGAGTGGCTCTTACAAATGTCACGAAGCATCCAAGATCAGGCAAGATCATCACTCATATCTGTTCCTTATGCATAACTACAAGTACCAATATTGTGGTATTAATAAATAAGCAGTTAGCTTTGTGGAGGTTAGACAAAAATTATGGCAGTAGGTAGGTTGGGTGCATGAGATTCATAGACTGTCTAATTACAGGAGTGGCGAGCAAAGGGAAATGGAGAGCTTGAAAGAAGGGAGGACTGAAATATAAATGAGCTGCTTTGTGGTGTCATTTGTAGCTCATAGAACTGTAACAACTCTACTCTTGCCTCTAGCCTCCTCAGGATGCAGTCACTGTTGCTGTTGTTGTCATGCTTCCCTTCACATAATCTTGCCTATCAAGTTATCAGATTTGCCCTCTCTTCATTTCCTAGACCCAGGTCTACCCTATTTTTGCCCGTTATTTCCATTTATTTTTCTTTTCTCTTTGTAACTGTACAGGATTACATCCCGACCTGCAGCTATCTATGAGATTACTATCATCTGCTAGTATATCAGCCTTTAAACTGGCAACATTCAGTGACCCTAGCAACATGAGAATGGGTTTGTAGTTGTATCATAGCTGTATCAGTATTATATTCCTCCTTCTGTTTCCCATACCTCATTTGCTCAGCCCTGATTTTTGTCTCATGCCAGCCCCTTCCCCAATACTTGCTTTGGATGAGCACAACCCTGACACTTGGACATCTCTGGCTCCTTACTTGGGCCTGAATCACTGATCATGTTCCCACCTTGCCCCTAAAATAGATTTACCCCTGAAGTAAATTCTTTGATTGCTGTGACTCACTCAGTTCAGCTCATCTTAACTGTGGCCTCTGATTCCTTCCTTTATACTTTGCACCCCTTTTTCTCTTTTCTTTTTTTTCTTTTTTTTAACTTATCCTTTGACTACAGCCCTCTTAGGAACATAAGACAGGGCTGCACAGGTCATCAAATCTATTCCTCTTGCCTTTTGCGGACAAGTTTGTCATGGAACTACTTTGATAAATTTGCCAAGCTTTACCTTTAAATCAGTTAACTTTTCTCCCCCACCTCTCCTAAGAGAAGACTTTCCCCACCTGATGATTAGAAACTACTTTCTAATTTTCCAGCCTACACTGATTTGTGTCTTGTTTATGCCCATTTGTGCTTGTGACAATTCCATCTGTTAGCAACCCTGATACACTTACAACTCACTCCTTTCAGTCTTCATTTTGCAAAGTTAAACAAATCAAGCCTTTCTAATCTCTGTGTATGAGATAGCCTCCCCTTTCTCCAGAAGCCTCTGCTCTGTTTAAATCTAAATTCATTTTTCCTGAACATAGGTGATCAGAATTCCATATTCCTAGGTGGAATGCAACAGTACAACAGTGTTAATTTTTCTGTCTTTACTGGAAATATTTTATCTAATGCATGCTAGGCACTACTTGCTTATTTCATAGCTGCATCATTCTGGCGACTCAAAAACGCATTCTGACTCACTGAGATACGGAGGATTTTCACACAGTTATATTCTCTATTGTTAATTCTCATGAGAAACTGTTATTGTTAGTCCTTAAGTGCATGACCCCAGGCTTTGTAATACTTAGTGTCTGCTCATTTCTATTATCCCAGTCCTCAAGAACATGAATTCTATACATTTACAGTCTTCTTCAAACTGATTTTTTCAGCAGAACTCATTAAAAACCTTCATATTTCTATGCAATGGTAATGAAAATATTAAGTAATATTGGTCCCCAAACTGAGTCCTTGCCTGATTCTACCCACATCCTTCTTTCAGCCCAACAGTTCTCATTTCTGTACATGCTATTGTACCTTTAGCTACTTTTGCTGTAGCTGAAAGATTTCATATCAATCGTCATTTTGCCCAGTTTGTCATGGGCCTGAGTGTACCAGCAGGCCCTGCAGCCTCTTCTCCCCCCTCCTACAGGTCTGGTGGCCTGTGCACAAGGCCAGCTCTGACATAGTGCAACCGTGTAACCTCCTGTCAGGCAGCGGTGACGGAGCTGGGCAAGAAAGAGCTGGGAGAAGCCTTGTCAGGGCCTTCCCACTTCACATAGGAGATGCATTTAAGCTCCAGCCCTCATCCCTCGTCTCTGCCTGTGCTACATCGCAGGATTGCCTGTGCCTGGCTCTGTGCCTTGCTGATCTGGACCCTGATCTCCAAACTTCACTTTCTTGGCTTGACCCCAGACCTGTCTCACCATTACAGACTTGTCTGGAGATCTGGACTCTTGGCTGAGCCTAGTGACTGTCACCAGACCTGCTCTGCTTTCATTCAGGTACTGTAGGACTGCGCCTGTCAGTGAGGCCACTGCCCTGCCTGCCTGGGTGTTGTCCTTGGCTTTGGGCTTGCCTCCCCTTTTGAAGTAGGCTCCTCTTGCTGGTTCTTGATACAGCTAGGCATTTCACAGTATAACACTATTTCCTGTGGTTCAGATGTGAAAAGTTTAGTCGATCTAACAAAACAATAGGTTATGCTGGCACAGAATGCTCTGTGTGCTCCCAAGCTATTAAAGTGTCAGTGTTGTCTCTGACTGGTCATTATGTGCCTTGTTCTTACAACACCATCTCACATTAGACTATAGCGGCTCAACAGCAGGAAACGATGATTTGAAGAAAAGGTCAGGTAAATAACATATATTGGGTTTAATATTGGTATAATATTGATATTTGGGGAAGTAGAGATCCCTATAACAAATCTGCTGTTCATTTCAATAATTCATGAGTCATAGAGATACTTTGCAGAGATCTAAAAAGATGAAAACATACTGGGACAGACACTGACAAAGTAGTACTTTTTGTTTCCAAGACTAACAGCAACTTGAGAAGCTGCAAAGGCAAGTAAGAAAGGCTAGTATACAGGAGAAAACAGAGCTGACGAGTGAATTTAGCTTATCTTTAGATATGAACAAAAAGGTTGAAAAGATCTGAGTGACATTTGAACATATAACCAAAACTAGTATCTGTTTCAGCTCCTTTAAGTGATGAATCCATATCTGAGCCTTCTACCTAAGATCTGACAAGATCTTCTTTTCATAAAGAAGTGGGGGATCCTGCCTTCAGGTCTCACTAGCAGTTTCCACAATCTGTTTCTAGAGTATTATGTCAAACTGAATAGTAGTGCTTGCAGTGCTCTCAGCCTTGGAAAGAATTTATCCAGTTGGGGGAGTATGCCACTCACTAGCATGGCTTTTATGCAACAGTTGCCATTATGCCTGATCTAATAACCCTGGCCCTTCCTCTCAAGCAATAAATGTGCTTTTAGAATCAAACTGGCACAGACGAAGTCAAATCCCTACCTATAAAATTGTCATTGTACTCTCCAATTACAGGAGTATACTTGGAGTGATTTTACTCTGGGTACTGTACTTTCAATTCACTAGCACATTCCTCTTGCATATATGTACAACTCCTTGCAGTCACAATTTTTGTATGAAGGGAATTAAAAAGGGAGAAGCAGCCAAGGAGTGATTAGCTGTAGTTACTGCTTCTATGGCTAAATAGTGACAGTGAAAAAACTAGAGAATAGTGTCATAAATACCCTCCATCTCGCTGTCTATCCATCACATATCACTGACTATATATATTTCCACAACAAAGCAAATAGTTTTCATACTGAAAACCATCAAGATGAATCTTGAACTTGGGTTTCCCAGTAAGATGCGCAGAAGGCCACTACATCATCTCTTGGCAAGTGGAGTGGAGTATTTTCCATTTGCTTATGAGTGACAAATGGCTGAGCAGTAAAAGAGCATTATTGTTGCTGCACTTTACTGGAAGAAAATGCATAGCAATTTCTAGAATGTCTTAGAAGTAATGGGTGTCCTTTAACAAAAATACAAGGACCAGAACCCATGTTATTTTGGATAAAACCTCAAAAATGTGCAGTTACTGTGAAGAGCAAGTCTACTCAATATGGAGTAACAGCAAAAGAAACAAATAGCCTGTGTCGATGGATGTAACAGTCTATTATAAGCAAAATACTGTGTTCTCTTTAATTTGGATTTGAAATAACAGGCAAATTTACCAACAGAAAAGGCTGTGGCTTTGAGAGCTAAATAGACAATGTACCAAACTCAGACTTGCATTTTTATGGAAAACATACTTGTCTATAACGCCACTTAATGTTGACTTCAGCAAGTAAATATGTTTGTGCACATACATACTGAAGTACTTATGTCAGCAAATACATGTAATTGCTTAATTTCTATGTGAAATACAAAGAACATTCAGTTCGAAGCACTGTGTTAGGACTGTAAAGATACAGGGGTGACCATTCAAGTCAGAAGTGGGTTGCTAATGCAATTCTTTTTTTGTGTCTTTGTGCAGATACATCGTAATTAAGCATGTAGTTGCAAGAGTTACCTTCGAACAAGTACAATCTACTATATACTTTCTCTGTAAGTTTATATACAAGTTTGTAGCCACTGTTGTGCACTTTACAGAATCACAGAATCACAGACTCACAGAACGATTGATGTTGGAAGAGACATCTGGAGATCATCTAGTCCAACCTCCCTGCTCCAGCAGGGTAACCTAGAGCACGTTGCCCAGCACTGTGCCTAGATGGCTTTTGAATATCTCTGAGGATGGAGACTTCACAACCTCTCTGAGCAATCTGTTCCAGTGCTCACTCACCCTCACAGCAAAGTCTTTCCTTATGTTCAGACGGAACTTCCTGTGTTTCAGTTTGTGCCTGTTGCCTCTTGCCCTATTGCTAGGCACCACTGAGCAGAGTCTGGCCCCATCGTCCTTACACCCTCCCTTCAGATACTTACACACATTGATAAGATCCCCCCTCAGCCTTCTCTTCTCAAGGCTGAAGAGGACCAGCTCTCTCAGCCTTTCCTCATATGAGAGGTGCTCCAGTCCCCTAATCGTAGCCCTTCGCTGGACTCTCTTCAGCAGTGCCATGTCTCTCTTGTACTGGGGAGCCCAGCACTGGACACAGTACTCCAGATGCGGCCTCACCAGGGCTGAGTAGAGGGGAAGGATAACCTCCCTTGACCTGCTGGCAACACTCTTCCTGAGGTAACCAAGGGATCCTTGGGAACCAACCTTCCTGGCCACAAGAGCACATTGCTGGCTCATGGTCAACTTGTCCACCAGGACTCCCAGGTCCTTCTCTGCAGAGCTGCTTTCCAGCGTGTCAGCCCCCAGCCTGTACTGGTGCAGGGGGTTATTCCTCCCTAGGTGCAGGACTCTGCACTTGCCTTTATTGAATTTCATGAGGTTCCTCTCTGCCCATCTCTCCAGCCTGTCGAGATCCCTCTGAATGGCAGCACAGTCCTCTGGTGGATCAGTCACTCCTCACAGTCTTGGATCACCAGCAAACTTGCTGAGGATGCACTCTGTCCCTTCATCCAGGTCACTGATGAATAAGCTGAACAAGACTGGACCCAGCATTGACCCCTGGGGGACACTGCTAGCTACAGGCCTCCAGCTAGACTGCACCACTGAGCACAACCCTCTGAGGCTCTGCCATTCAGCCACTTTTTAATCCATCTTACTGTCCACTCATCTAGCCCCCACTTCCTGAGCTTGCCTATGAGCCCTATGTCATGGGAGACAGTGTTGAAAGCCTTCCTGAAGTCAAGGCAGACAACATCCACCGTTCTCCCCTCATCCATCCATCCAGTCATTCCCTCATAGAAGGCTATCAGGTTGGTTAAGCATGATTTCCGCTCTGTGAATCCATGCTGACTACTCCCCATCACCTTCTTTTCCTTCACATTCATATAGATGGCATCCATGTGATTCCATCACCTTTCTAGAGATCAAGGTGAGGCTGACTTTTTTCCATTGTCATAATCTGTTTTTATTGACTTTTTTGGTAAACTTTTTAATGTACATTATGTAATAAATTGTAATCAGCATTTTATTTTAATGCAACCTTCATTTTTCCTTTCTGCAGTAAGATAAGAGTTCTTCTGTCATATGTGGTTAGCAGTGACATACTACTCCAAGACACAGTAAGAAAAATTTTATTTATTTGCAATTCTAGTTTTTTGAATAACTACCCAGAAAACTTTTTTCACAGTACAGGTATTTTTATAACTTTTATATAATTTGATAAATGTTTCCTTCTTCAAAAAGTGACATTACAAGAAAGTTTCTGAAAAGCATAAGCATTGTTTCCTAGACTCTTTTGTGAGAGAAACTTGCATGAAGGCAAAAGTAGAAATCTCTGGTGATGGTGGGCAGGAGATAGATGGCTGATGGATTGAACCTCCAAATCACTTGCACAAATCCAAGGGATGTGCAGCATCTTCTGAGGCTGATTTTATCACCAAGTGACTGCTCAGTTACACAGTTCCTGAGCACCTGACTCCAGTATCCCAGAAGATTCTGTCATATCTCACCTGTGCAAACAGTGATGATGCATTTAACGGTAGTTAAAGCAGGGCACACCATCTTTCGCTTATCCCTTCCATTCAATGCTGTGCTTACATGCATTCATTTTGCATATACCTCAACTACACCTTCAGTTTAAAATGTAATGTGCTTCCTTCTATAAGTATTAAGAGTATCAACTTTTATAAAGGTTCCAGAGGAAACGAATCACCTTGCTAGAAAGAGACATTATCGGTCTACTGCCTGAGTTTTAAGACAGCCGCGGCCCGGCGCTGCCGCAAGCGCTCAGGTAGCTGGCAGCGATGGCGCCGGCCGAGCTGCGTGACCTAACAGCCGCAGCAGGCGGCACGCTGCGTCACGGGAGAGGCCGTTACGGCACGTGCCGCGCCCGCCACCGCCGCGCTGGCCGCTCGGCGCCTCGTGTGACCGGGCGCCGTCAGCGGGACGGGCGGGCGCTTGCGGCGCTCCCGGGCCGCTGCCGAAACGCGGGCCCCAGGGGCCTCCCGCTGCGCGGCGCCGGGCCGCGGCAAGCAGCGCGGGGACCTCGCGACAGCCGCTGCCCCTGCCCGGGCCGCACGCCCTGCGGCGGCCGCCGACCTGGGACGCGCGGGCCGGCGCCGCCGGCGGGGCGGGGAGCGGCGGGGCGGGGTGGGGGGAGCAGGGGTGTGTCCTGCACCCTGCCTGCAGGCCCTGGGGTCTCCCTGCGCTCTCGGGCGGCGGCTCACTCGGCTGACTGGCCCGCGGCGGGACGGGGCAGCAGCTCGGCTGCCCGGGAACGATGGCAGGGGAAGGCTGGCCGCTCCTCCTGCTTCTCGCTGCGCTTGGCGGCCGAGGCCAGCCGCCGCCGCCGCCGCAAAGAGGTACAGGGGAGCGGGGAGCCCGCGCCCCTCTCGGCCCCGCCGGGGCAGTGGAGGGCGCAGAGGGGGAGGCGACGGCGCCACAGGCTCGAGAGTCCTCGAGGGGGAGAGAGGGAAGGAGACAGGGACCGCCGGCATCGCAGCCGCACCGCGGAGGGCTTCTGCGGCGCCGGGGCCAGCCCACCTCGCCTTGGGCGCAGCGCGCCGTCCGGGCAGCGCGGCTCGCAGCCCGCCGAGCGGCCCAGGCCGTCGTCTGGTAACTAGCGGGGACGCGCCCTGGGTCTGCGCCCCACGGTGCACTCTCTCACAGACGCAGGCTTTTATTAAGAGGCAGGTAGAAAGCGTCACTTATTCGCACTTCAGAGCGCCGCCGAGCGAGATGGTCTGCGTTGTCACTGAACACGGAGGGGGCAAATCACACTTAACGTTGCCGTCGTCCGAGGACGGCTGGACGGGATGCCCTGCTCCCCGAAGTGTCACGAGGTCACCGCTGGCTCGTCTGCGACCTGCCCTCGCCCAGCATTGTGCGCGTCTGTCAGTATCTCCGTGGTTAGGGGGAGCTTGGTAGGCTGTGCTGAAATGCATGCAGGCTGCTCGATACTTTTGGGTAAGGTCACAGTTGGATGCAGTTATTCAGCGCTGTGCTGGGAACAGAACTGTGTATTCCCAGAGTATGCAGGGTCTTACATATATAATTATCTTCCATTATATAATGCTTAGGTGTTTTGACTTTTTTTTTATAGTTAGTCTGATGTTGAAAGATAAAAAGGTTGATTCACAGGTATGAGAGAAATGAACTTTATTAAGTTTATCAGCTCTCAGAGGAAATTCTTAAAATCTCTCTTCAGCACACATTATCCCTTCTGATGCCTGCACTTGCCACTCCTAACATTTTTAGCCCTGCTAAAAAGATTTCAGTAAGGAGATACCATGGGTGTGTTAAAATAAATGGAATTAAAAGTCACTGGAATAACAGCTAGCTTCTAGTTGACCTTGATGTCACACTATAACCTGAACACTTTGGATTAGGAATTTTTGGTCAGTTTAGGGTTTACTCTAGTTTAGAAAACATGATGAGTTGTCATTTCAGGAATAAAGTGTTTCAAGCAGCTGACCCCTTAGTGCTAATTTTAATTTGTGAGGACAAATGACAGTTGATCAAGTGTCTCTGTAGATATTAGACTTAGAGTAACCCAGGGTAAAAACTTAACAAGAAACAGACTACTTTTAGGTGGTGACATATTGGTAAACACTGAAGAGTGTGATTTTAAAAGTAGAGCATTTAATGTATAGTGCCTCATGCATTTGCCTCTTGCTTTTTCTGCTAGCTAATTCATTTTTTTCAGCCAGAAAAACACTGATTTTGGCATATCTTTTAATATTCACGTACATACATGCACTTTTGGAAAATGTGCTTTTCTTTATTCAGTGTCTTGTTTTTTTAACCTTTGCAATGAAGAGATGTGATCATTGCTTTCCTTTTAAATGGGAAGTGGATGTCTGTACCATTGGTATTATGTTATAACTGAGTTCTGGTAATTCAGTGAGGAGCTCTAGGAGTTTTAATTAAATGTTAATAGTGTGTTGATGGGACCTTCTCAATCTCACAGTTGAATTGAGGTACTGGCCTGCCAAGTTTTTAAGCTATTTGTTGTCTTCTGGAATTATTTCTAAGCTCTGTTACAGCTGCTAGGAGGTGCTGGTACTGTGTAGATAGCTCTGTCTTCCTGGGACAACAAAGTAATCAACTCCATTGAAATCCAAAAAGTTTGAAAAGTCTGACTTCATTGAAGTCCTGAGGGAGTCATAACATGTACAAGAATGTTACTAGACCCTTGGTTTATACCTTTAGACTTACAACATTTGTTTTTCCAGTTAATAGTTATTTGGTAATAACTATAACACTGGATTTTACTCTATAATTGTTACTCTATAATTGTTAGCACCAGTCAGCTGTCTGTGGAGAAAATTATGTAACAGAGTTGGGATGCTTTGAAAAATAATATTGGAGACATCACAGTGAATTCCCATGCTGTTTTTTAGAAGGGAACAGTTCAAGAACATCTTGCATCTCGAACATGGGAACAGTCTGTAATTTTTCTTTTTTTTTAAAGTTGGTGGAAGATTTATTGTGGTCAGAAACCTGGAATTAATTTTAAGTTTTTGTTTCAGCTGCATATGTTATTTGTTGTTCACTTGTTTGAACACTAAGTAATTTTGTAGAATATCTCATAAAATGTCAGAAGCGAGGCATATGCATTCTGTAATACTATTTCTTAAAGGTATGCATAGCTTACGGTGAAGGCAAACTTTAAATTAGAGTGCTATATAATGTTCATTTTAAAGCCTAGACTTTGATTTATCCTCTTCCTCTGGAATATGAGAGAAGCAAAATAACAATACTTCAGAAAGGAGTAACAAAACTGGTTTTGAGCCTGAATGATTCATCCTTAAAGGCTAAGCATCTATGATAGAAGAGGACTGAAACTATGCATGTTGGTCAAGTGTGAATAGAGGGGCCAGGGCTAAGAAACTGATACGTTGAACTGTACCTTGCTCTGTGGGTTCTGCTGCTGACATCAGTGGATGTAACTCCATAGAGTACACGTATTCCTTAGCATGACAAAAATTAGAAATGTAATTTGGCTTCAAGAGGTGACATAGATAAGAGGCTCGTAAAGTCAAAGTGAACATTTCACATTTGGAAGGGGTGAACATCCACCTAATGTTAGCAGAACATCGCTGGTGTCAATCAGGCAGTGCATGGTGGTAGCTTCATCAATATTTTTAAGTCTGTGTGTAGGTATAGTTTTCTAAAATGAGTTTTCTCAAGTTTAGTTCAAAACTGCTCTGTCTGTGTTATCTCATGGAAATAGGGAGTTACAGGATTCCTTCCCTTCTCAAATACATACATGTGTGTATCTTGTACGATGTGCTCTGAAAAGTCCAGAGAGAGGGATAATGTTCCCATGTTCTTTGTCTCATCTATTGCAGAGTGAGAAAAAGGAACAAGATAAAGGGATGGTGCAGTAAGTAGAATAACAGAGAGTCACGAAGTCTTAAACTTCCTGCAATGTAGCGTGAGTGAGGTCACGTAACAGTAATAGGCACCTCTCACCCCTGTGCTGCTTCCTGTTTAGCAGGAAGGTGTAATTCTTAAAAGTTACCTTTCCTATTCTTGATACGGATTTGAACCCAGTCATTTCCCTGCCCAATTTCTAGTTCTTCTGAAACTTCTGTGATTATTTGGATTGTGAGGACAAAAGAAATCGAAGGACAGAATAGTTAGTTGTGTGTTTTACATGGATAATGACGGCAGGCTTTTTGTGGATATTATCTTTGTGAGTCCACCCATGGGAGGTCAGATGTATATCTGTAGCACTTCACATGGATAAAGATTTGAAGGGCCAAAGATGTGTATGATATAAAGTTTCTATTTCACATATTAAGATTTAAGAATGTCATGTGGATTTAGATTCTGGAGAAAAAAAATAGATGCTTTGTTAATAATCTAGTAAGATAAAGCAAAATTTGTCTCCTTTTTATGTATAGGGATGTCTTTGGAGTAAGGTCACTTTTGAAAAATGACCACAACACAAAAAACACTACATTGTAATCTTGATGTGGAGAGCCTTTGCATCCTGGTTCATGGCATTTAACCATTTGAAATGTTCAGCTGACTTTATTTGGAGAAGCAATTTATTCATATGAAAAAGAATAATTCTGGTGAACTTAGAGTCTGCTTCTTTGAAAGAACAAGGCTTAGGTGGTTGCTCTGTTTATCAGCTAGTTCCCCCTTGAAAAAAATTTTGAATCTGTTGTCCAATTTTAACTAGATTTGAAAGAGATGTAGAAATCTCAAAGACAGTTTAGTTCTGAAAGTTTTGTGAAAATCAGTGGTTATTTGGGGAAAAGATCCCCAAAGTGCTGTCTCTTGAGAGAGGGGAAGGTGGAATTTAGCTTTTAGCTAATCCTTTCAGGCTGCTCAGTCAACATATGTGGAGATCTGGATTCAAGAATGTGAGGGAGAATATTTCTGTTGTGGAGGGTAGGGGCCATATGATGCGTAAAATTCTATGTATGTTTTTTAAAAAGTGGAATTTCTTAATCCAATTTCAGGATTGTATAACAGGTAACATGCCCTGTTCACTGAAAGTGCACTGCAGCATAGTACAGTATATGTATGCCCTTTTTACATTCATTCTCTATTCTATTAAATACTTATGCAGATACACTTTTGCTGATCTGGAAACTAGATTTCTTTTGGCGGGGGGTGTCTATATACAAGAACAAATCTTGATTGGTTCTAGAAACTCTACTAGGACTATTTAAGGCTGCTTGATCAATAGGGGTTAACCAGTCCAAAATGTCTGGGAGGTGCTGCTCTCAATAATATGGAGTGCCCGCTTGTAACTTTTTTACTTTAAAGTAGTTTCCCATATTGCTTTCTTAAAATTTTATAGTCAATTGAGAAACTGAAAGCAGAGGGTATTGGTATGGGTTTGAGGTTTAGAATGTGAGAAGGGAAAATACCATGATCAAACATCCACCTTTCCACCTTACTTAGAAATAAGTAGAATTGCCCAGTCTGACTAGAGACATGCATTTGTGTATGTATTTTGTGTACAGTCTTTAACTTGAAATAATCGTAGCCAAACTGGATGATGTGTGATGTACGGGAATGTGTGAGTTTTTCCAAGCAATAAATAAAAACCTAGGACAAACTTTAAGTTAAAAATCCATATTATTTGGTTTTACTCTTGCAGTTTTTTTACGGGAGTCTTTCTTGAAATACTTAAGTAAGAACAGTGGCTCTTTAACCTGTTCCAAAAACACTTTGAAATAATACAGCAAACAATCATTTTTAATTAATTCAGACTGGAGGAAGGAATCCACCCACACATGTTCTTATTTCTTATCCAGCTACTTGGACTGACAGTTTTTGGAGATGATCGTATTTTGGAATAAGAGAAAAAATACTGCACCATGGAATCCTAGTGCGGTTTGTTTTTCCTTAAGTCCAGGCTTCTTATTTTTCTAGGTTAAGAAGGGTAATAAGACACAAATACAAGCAAATATGAACCAGTGTTTATATCTGATTACCTCCTTTTCTTTCTCACCTTTCTTTTAGACAATAAGCCCCTGATTACTGGATATTTTTCTTTCCAGATGAGCACCGTGCCTAGAATATCTGAGAGCTCTTATGTCACACGCTAACAATAACTCAGGCCACGCTAACAATAATGTAGACCATATCTTGCTTACAGACATAAAATATAGACAAAAATGTTTGGTAAACTTTGTTTTGACCCCTTCCATGTCTTTAAAAGAGCAAAGGGAATTCCTTGATTGTTGCCAGTAAAGCTAGTTCATGAGTGGGCTCCTGTTGATGATTACGTATTATTCTCCTGTACCAGCTGCTGTAGGTGTTAGCAGATTCCTAGTTCTTGCTGCCTGCAGTTTTGACATTCTCCTCAATCCAAAAGTAAAGTTAAGTGAGATACCCAAGAAAATGCCAATAATTTTGGACGACTTCTTTGCCATGGATAAGGTAGAGAGTAGATCTTTTTTGTTTTTAGGATTGATTTTGAATAGAAAAAAATGATAGGATATCTAGAAAAAGTAACTTGAATTAATGAGATTTTTGTCCTGAGAAATAACAAAAATGTCTCAGGATTGCTGAAAAAAACAAAACAAATAGCTTTTATTGACTTCACTTTTTTCAGCAACTCAATATCCATTAGTTACCCCTTACCATCACAAGGTTTTTACTAGGACTGTGCTCCCTGCCAGATTCTTCTAGCAGACATTATCTCTGAATCAGACCTTGTAATGACATTAGACGCTAAAGCAGCTGTAGCAGTGTAATGAATGCCAGGGAACCATGGTGAAACTTCAGGAAGAATAATGAACATTCTTGCAGAGTATCCAAATATCATTACAAAATCTTGTCCAGTCCCAACTGACGTGTATCTGCTACTGTTGTAATTCATGGGTTTGAGCTCTAATAAAAAAGGGAGTTAACAACAAGTGACCAAAATAGTTTTTTTCATTTTTTTTATGGCTTCAGATGACTATATCTTGTCATTCTTCACCTCTGCCAATGAGTGGGGGAAGTTTTTAAGGTCATTTGGAGAAAATCAGAAGAATAGTTAATGAGAAGACTTTGGAAAATGACTCCAGACACACTGTATAAAACTACTGCTATGGGAAAGTGGAGCAAATCTGGGGGTTAGCAATCAGGAACTGAGAAGTGTGAGAAAAGGAAATGAGAAACATTACTTTTCTACATGCTTCCACTGGAAGTTATAGTTAATTTAGGATTTTATTTGGACCTCTCCATATACACCAGCTTCTCAAATAAGCCGTGAATTAGAGCTGCCACTCTCACTTGGGTTAATCATGCCCCTAGTAATGTCGCTACCTTTAGGTTTTGGTGGAAGATGCTGAACAGCAGTGTATTCCTCTGTTCATGTTAGCTGCTCAACAGTCCATAATCCTGTTCCACAGAAATATCTGGATTATCTCTATTATAGGGAAATGCATCATCTATTAAGTTTCTTGGAGTGTATCCTGCACTGAGAATGCAGAACTACAATACATTTGCTGTTGAATAACATTTAGGCTGGGAGAATGAATAAATGAATAGCATTATTTGTACATATTGTTATTCTTCTAAATATGTATGCTAAAATCCTTATGTTGCTGTGATAATTATTATGTGCATCTTCTAAATCTGATTGTAGCAGTAGGGAATATGAGTACACTGAATTCCTCTGAAGGCAGAGAGCACTAGGAAACAAAAAGAAATGCATGCCTTTTAAAGAGTGCAAAGTAACAGAAATAAAACATACAGACCTTTCAAGTTTGATATTTGAAAACACCAGGAATAGAAAGTGTGTGTTTGTGCAAATCCCAGAGCTCGTGATCTGTGTGTGATTCAGTTGCACATCTGATTTAGTTGTGTGAATTACGCATGCATTTTTTGCAGTGGCAACAAAAAGGTGTTATGATTGCA
Organism: Dromaius novaehollandiae; assembly: GCF_036370855.1. Classification (NCBI taxonomy): domain Eukaryota; kingdom Metazoa; phylum Chordata; class Aves; order Casuariiformes; family Dromaiidae; genus Dromaius; species Dromaius novaehollandiae. The sequence goes on from NC_088100.1 coordinate 60,514,014, forward strand.
GAGTGCTGAAAGTATGCTTTGTATGTTTAGCCTCAAACCATTGCTGGCAATGCTGAATTTCTTAATGTCACTTAAAAAAAATCCTGGTACCATTTCATCCTTTGGGATAATTTTTAGTCACCTTTTATGACAATTGTGGAAAAACCTCAACTGTGAATAAAAAAGTCCCACATACTGTATGTGTCATAAAATGGAATGAATTCCTCATTGACTCTTGGTTTTGGTATAATTGGACAATGATTTCTATTACTCACTCCATTTCAAAGAAGAATAAGCCCTCAACCTAATAGTTTTAACAAGGAAAAAACAATGTTCTGTTGAAAAATATATAATGTAATATATACATGGAATTTTTCTCTTGAACTCATCATCTTTCTAGAGCTGAGCAGAGCCTTTAAATTAGTTTCATTGTATTAAAGCTGTGTTTGTGTGGGTTTAGGGTCTGCATAAGTGTGCTTCTCCCTCCCAGTCACTTTCTGTATGGTTATATAGTAAATATGGCAAATATTTTCTAAATTCAGAGTAGGTGGGAAGCTTTTACACGCATACCCTATAATCATTGATTATGCATGCAGCTTCAGTTTTTCCTCCTCCAGCTGCAGATTTGACATGGAGAACAAGGTATTCATTTGCCAACAAAATATGTTAAATGTTTGTACCAACTTCATACCAGAGGGCAAAATGCAATGAGCCTGCTTGCCTTATTGATCAGAGTTACTGAAAAGTGACTTTGAAGCTCATTGTTTAATTGGTGAAAGAACTTTTGTGGTGTAAAAAAAGTGATGAAATAGCAGCAGTAATAATAATCAAGAGCCTGAGTCACTTGGGGGAATTAGGCACTGTCTAGGAAGAACAAAGTGGAACTCAAGTCATCATATTGAGTCATTTATTATCGAAGATAAATCATATGTTTTGGTCAGTATTGTTACTCTCCTTATTTCTCTTTGTGCTGCCCATCTTAGAGGACAGTATATAAAGGGATCGGTGAATGCAGCTGTGTTTTGTAATTCTGATAAATTCAAGTACAGATGACTGGCAAACTAATTGGTTAGTTCTTCATAATACTAACACATCTGTGGCTGTTTGTACAGTACTTTGCATAGATCACATTCTACTTGAAATAAATGGTTGTCTCAAAAAATCTATTTAAAACTTTGATGGTTCATAGGTGATGATAGGTTCAAGTGCAACTCTCTGTTTCACTGGCCTACTTTTTACCACCACCTGTTGTCTTTCATCTTCATTAATCCAGCAATATTACTCAAAACAGTAAAATCTAAGGTAGGTCACTAATAACTGAGAGATCAGCGCTTGGTTTAGTACCTTATTTTGGGTAGAGAAGTTTTGTTACTGACTGTGCATACAGTTCTTTATACCGTGTTTCTGTGCTTTTCATTACCTATATAGTTACAATATTTGTTTTAAAAAGAGGATAGCTTTTTCTTTCAAGAGTAATTTATGGCTTTTAATTTGAACACATGGCTTACTGATATATATACAGCTTGACAGTGCTCATCTTAGAAACGTTGCTTTGGGAACAGGAGATACTTTTTCAGGGGAAAAGTCTGGGAGAGGAGGCTAGTTACGTCTGTCTGTAAAAATGAAGATCAAAATAATTAGATGTTCTGTGAAATGACTGCTAACAAACCAAACTGTTTGCTTCAGAAAATAACCTTTGCTTATATTAAGCCTTCTCTGTGTATTCCAGGCTCTTTAGGATTAGTATGGAAGCACTATATGCAAAAGATTATGTGATGCTGGGTCATATGTATAAAGTAATCTAAAAGAAAAATCTTGGTGATGAGCAAAATAGTGAACGATATACAATAATTCCTGATTGTGCTTTGCACTATAGAGAACAGACATTTTCTGCCCTAAGGGTCTTGATTTAAATAGCAGAGACAGGAAGACAGAAATGCTGATTTATAAAAGTGTCAACTCCAAGTATAGGATTTGCTGTTGGCATAGATGTTTGTGGATTCAGCTTAGATTTAGATTGGTTGAAGCTAATGAGTGATACCAGTTCAGGAGCTCTAGGGGAGATACATATTTGGATTTGACATTTAGGGAAGAGAGGTAAAGAACTCAGTGTAAAATTGCTGTAATGACATTATGTAATTGTTGAAGTCAGCCTCAGTAGCAGGGAAATGGAAGCTGGCAAATATGATACTAATATTTAAAGAGGCCTCAAATAGTGATCTTAAAACTGTAATTTTAGAACTGAACACATTAGTAGACATGATAAAGAATAGCATTAGTAAATACATGGATAAATATGTTGTGCTGCCAAGAGCCAAATGGCTTTTGTAGGAGGAAATTGTATATCATATCAGCGTTAAGGGCTATGTAGTCATTAGAACGTACTCGGTCTTTAACAAGGCATTTGAGAAAATCCCTCATAAAAGAAAGCTCTTAAACTAAGTTATCATGGAAAAAGAGCAAAGGACTCCATTTATGGAAGAAATCATAAAACTGGGCAAGTGCCTGAAAGTGTGGCAGATGACCTTCAGTAATACGTAGAAATAGGTAACTTTCCTAGGCAGAAAATAGTCTAAACAGCTCTTGCATGATGCTGAAATGAGAACTGGCAGTAGCTGTCAGGTAGCAACTGCTCCCTGAGGGGTGGCGAGCTGAGCTCAATACCACAGCTGGCAGGGCAGGGGCCTCACCAGCCAGAGCCCATGGTACAGGTCAAGGTCAGGTTCAACCAGGAGTCCAGGTTATCAAGCCGGTTCACAGTAATGAAGCAGGTATGAGGTCAAATTGGCAAGTCAATTCACAGGTCAGGGATAGGATCAGGTCTAGTGATCACCAGCAGGGCCACAGTGACAAGGCAAGACTGAGGTCAAGCTGGGAAGTCAGTCTCTGGGTCAGGACCAATGGCATCCATGGTCTGACATAAGCTTGGCTTTGGCTGACCTGAAGACTAGTACTTCTCCAATGTAGCTTAGACAGAGGATGAAGGCCCAAGGCTGAGCTTAAGTAGAGCTCCTGGGCCCAAGGGCAGAGTGTGTGGGTGAAAGCCCCAGATGAGGCTGGTCAGGGCCACCTGGGCCCCCAGCCTGTACTGGTTCGTGGGGTTATTCCTCCCCAGGTGCAGGACTTTGCATTTTGTTGAACTTCTTGAGGTACTTGGCCCATTTTTCCAGCCTGTTGAGGTCCCCTGGAATGGCAGCACAACCATCTGGTCTGTCTACCACTCCCCCCAGTTCTGCATCATCTGCAAAGGGTTCTGAGGGTGTACTCTGTCCCATCATTCATTAATGAAGATGTTAAACAGTATTGGCCCTGGTATTGACTGCTGTGGGACACCATTAGTGATTGGCCTCCAACTGGACTTAATGCTGCTGATCGCAACCCTTTGAACGCAGCAGTTCAGCGTCTTTTCAGCCCACCTTACTGTCCTAGTCCTGTACTTCATCAGTTTGTCAATGAACATGTTAGGAGAGACAGTGCTGAAAGCCCTGCTAAAATCAAGATAAACAGTATCAACTACTTTCTCCTCACCCACCGAGCTGGTCATCCCATTGCAGGCTATCAGGTTGGTCAGGCATGATTTCCCCTTTGTAAAACCATGCTGGCTGCTCCCAATAATGTTCTTAACATGTTTGGAAATGGCTTCCAAGGTTATTTATTCTGTCACCTTCCCAAGGCTTGAAGTGAGGCTGACTGGCCTGTAGTTTCCTGGATCCTCCTTCTTGCCCTTCTTGAAGATAGGAGTGATACTTGCTTTCTTCCAGTCCTCAGGAACCTCCCTTGATCACCACAGTCTTTCAAAGATAATTGAGAGTGGCCCTGTGGTGAAGTTGAGGAGGGAATCACTTTTTCCCAGACCACAAAAACTAGGACACTTCTGACAAAGTGATCAGTCTGCAGGTTTAAAAAGGGGAAGAACTTTTCCACAGTTTGCATAAATTTTGGAATTCACTAAGATAAAATGTAGAGTCTAAAAGCAGTAATGGTCTTGAAGAAGGACTGGGCAAGTTAATGGAGGATATATCCACCAGTGGCAACTTAACATACACTGATCCATAAATGCTGCCTTCTTGAAGATGGACTATATGCCAGGGAAATACTACTGTGTATACCTGTTTCTTCTAGCCTTTCCTTAGACAATGAGCACTAGCAACAGAGGATACTGGGCTAGATGGGCCTATGTTCTGATCTGTTACGGCAATTTTTACATTTTCATATTTTTAGTTTAGGCTAAAGTTAATGTATAGCTAATTTTAGACTCGGACAAACATAGGGAGAAGATTGAAGGACAGCTATTTAAAGGCTTTGATGAGCTGTATGCCTGGCTGGGAATGAATTAGTCTTAAATTGAATTGATGGATATGAATAATAGTTGTTTTGGAAGCTATTCAGTAATTTGCTGTAATATTGGTAGTGACGTTTGCAGAGCCTCTGTTTCCTTCATTTGACGTGAGTAACTGCAACATTCAAGTGAACAGGATGCCACTTCTTACCCCCATCAGTAAATAGTAAGTGTTCTGCCTTATCCAACTGTACGCTGCTATGAACACTCAGCAATTCCGGCTCTTCAGAAGATCTACACAAATGATAGGCCATCACTTTTCTTGGAAATCTCTCTGTGTCTATGGAATATTAATTTGAAGGCGCTCTGCTTCAAAAATGGTGATATTTGGTGTCACTCCCATGTAAAGGCTGCTTTTAAATCTTTTACCTTTGTTCTGGCTTTTTTGAAAAAAAGCAGTTGCACATTTCTCACAAGAAATTCTCACTGTCTCATTTTTCCCTTCACTTTAGTTGTAAAGATTTTCATAGGAAAACTTTGTCCGGAAGGTGAAGAATCACAGCAAATTCCAGTGCACATACAGTTTGCATAAGTAAGGAAAAGTAGGGTGAGGCAGCTTTAACGCTCACTGTTGCCCTAGCATGTCGCTAATTGCAAAGTGAAAACAACCCCAACTATAGCATGCACAACGTGGGCTTTAATTACTGCCTCTGTCAGTTGTAAATTACCAACTAGTGAAGGTTACCAGTCTTTCTATGTGTTTATATGTTGGTGTTATGAAAACAAGGAGTTTTCTTCTTGACAACTGCTGCAGGGAACTATCAGTTCAGTGCAAAAGAAGCTGAGTGGCCTGAGTGGTGTATGCCTATGATTGCTTGACAGACCCCCAATGTCAGATGTGGCTGCAGGAGCATTTATACTGCTCAGGTGCGTGACTGATTATGGTGCATGAAGGACAGTGTTCTAGACTCTTCTTGTCGCACAGAATGGTTGAGTTTCTAGGAATTAGAGGAAATTTGGGCCACACGGTATGAAAATAAATATTTTCATTAAATTGAAAACACACTGATGAATTAATCCATTAATTGATCTAAGTACCTCTGTAATAAAATATTTAGTTTCAAAATGATTCAACATTATGAAGATCATCTAGAATGAGATGAAATTATTTCTCAATCTGTTTCACAAATTCAAGTAATTATTAAATTTCATGTTAAGCCATTATATTCTGCACAGCAGACCTTTAAATCACTTCTTGAATTAGTTTAAAGAATGTAATGTGTGCCTTCTGCATGACAGTGTCGGTACAATTCTTTTCTAGTAATGAAACAGAATTTGCATATTCTCTGTTATAAAAATCTGCTACACCAAATCCATGGAGAGTACAAGGAAAAATTTTTCTCTCTCATTCACTACCTGTTTTTCATTTGTGGCTGTTAGTTGAAATATCTGAGTAAAAATACATATCTTCACAAAAATTATCAGATATGTGATGTGTACCCATTTTGGTGTGAGAGTTAGGTTTATCTGAAGTTATGGGAAAATTCTTGGCTTCACTGAGGCAAGAATTTCATCCCCAGTCCTTATGTAGGGAGCATATAATCCAGAACATCACATTTTGTTCTGTCTTAATGTGCTGCTGAGCATATGTATATATGTAAGCAGTTTATTTCTGCTATGACTGGAGGAACAAGAGGAGTCAGAGGGTCCCAGAGCTGTCAGAATGAATAGTTTAAACTGAAGCATTAGCTTCAGTTGAAACCTCGAGAGTGAATTGCTACAGAGAGCTATTAAGAAGCATTTAATGTTGTTTCCTGTTTACATGAGGCTTTGTTTCTCCAATGTCAGGCCCCTAGACTTCATAGTGGTACATAAATACTGAAGATAGACAATTAGCTTTTAAGAAAACTTATTGTGGAAATGGCATGTGAGGTGAAATTCTTTAAAATGACATATGCAGATTCATAGTAATCTCTTCGTTTGGAATTAAAGCTGTGTCCAAGCTGAAATGTTTTTACTGTATCAACTGGGCTGAAGAAACAGTTGTTCTAAGTCTGTGAGGATCAAAATGTTGATTGGTCTGCCAGCAAATAGAATTTCTAGAATCCCACTGTTTGTTTCATGAACATTAATCATTCCTGCACACCCACATATGAGTGCATGTGTGTTCGATGAAAAAGTGACCAATGGTAATTTCAAATAGGCATACAATGCTTTATGTACAAATGTTTCTTGTAATTTTTACCAGTGCAAAGAAACTTCAGCAAGGGATCCATCCTTTATGAGCTAAAGTGTATTAGCTAATACACTTTAAGCTCAAAGTCTTAGAGGCTTGTTCTTAGAGAATTTTTTTTCTTTTTTATTAGCAATGCTTTTTGTGTCTGGCATCTTACTTTCCATTTTAAGATAGATTTAATGGGTAAGAGTGCTTTTAGGCTTTTTGGACCTAAACAGATTTTAAGATATGATGCTCCCAGCCTTAGTTTCCACTGTGAAGTATAATTAACATGAAAGAAAGTAAGCATTTTTTAAAATAATCTACTTTTTTTAAGTAGCAAACACAAGGTTTTTTTCTTCCTGAATGGCTTTGCAGCTTTGCTTTAGAATAACCCCCCAAATTGTTATATGTTTTAACTCTGGTTATTGTTAATGGAAGTTTTGTCTTATTAAAATCTTTCTCCATATTCTGAACTCAGTTTTTGCTCCCAGAGTGCTGTACCGTATAGTGAAGGACTTTGGATTCATCACGATATATATTACTCTGTTCTAAGTTGGAACATACTTAATGTTAAGAATAGCTCTATATTATTAAGCTGCATTAAAATTCCAACTGATTTTTTTTAATAGTATTTTTAAAGAAAATTCTAGGCTAGAGACCGAGTATATTTCCTATCCTAATGAGAAGCCTTTTGTGTTCCACTCTTTTTATTATTCCATCTTATTATTCTTCCATCCTCTTTCTCTGTGAAATGTCCATGCATAATTTCCATTAATGGAAATTACTTGTATCTATCCAGAATAGATGTGTTTTTGGAAAGTGAGGTAAGGTCCAAATTCAGAGATGAAGCTTATACTCTGCTATTTGGTAAATGCATCATTCTTTTGAAATAATGGGTGTATAATGGGATATTGAATTAATTTTATTACTCTATTAACATTATTACATCCAGTAAGTTCATGACGTATGACCACATATTAACTCTCCTTGGGTCTGACAGTTTACTTGGTGCAAGACCTGAAAGGAAAAGATGAGTTACACACACCTTGGAAGAGTTTGCTCATGGTTCAGTCTTGAATCTGATAAAAAATGGCTCAAGGAGATAATTTCAGCAATCCAGAATTTCTGGAATGGAATTTGATGGTGTCTCTTTGCCAGTGTACTGGGTATCATTCAGTGGCAGCACTGTTTCTCTTGGAACAATATTTTTTCAGGAGAACATCAGTTTGCGGGGCCAACTTCTGTCTTTCTCAGAAAAAGTGACAGTCTTTAAAGGTTTTTTTCCAACAGAAAAGTCAAGTGACTTTTGTTCAGAATTCATTTTTAAGGAGTGTCATTTCTAAAGATAGGCATCCTCTGCTACCAGATGGTAGACTCTTATCTATAACTCTTAAATAACAAAAAGGTTACTTTGGTAGCTGTATCTTACCCTGAACAACTTGTTGCAGTAGTTTGCTTGCTTATTGACAGGTTTGGTGCTTCAAGAATCAGGGCATGAAGACTGCTGAGGAACGATAAGCTTGTTAGCTTTTCTTTCCTTTCTTGCCTGTTACTTGCTTTCGTCGGGTTCCAAGCAATTCAGCAACGAAAGTCAGAAATACACTACCAGAAATAATTGCTGTCTGCTGTTACATAAAGTTATTTGAAATGTGTGATGGAGGTTATTTGTTTTCTTAAAAACAAGAATGACAAGTATGTGTTTTTAAAATATGATATTTATATTAAGGTGATTCTCAGTGATGTGGAGAGGAGGGTAAAGATAGCCATAGAAAGTACTGTATAAATAGTTGGAGAATACTGTCTTTTATTTAAATTGAAATCCTTTCAGTGTTACTATTTAATAAATGCTTGCCTGCTCAGTATGGGATTTCTGAAAAATACCCACTTCTTGTTATTAGTGGAATGTTTTGTATTTGCAGAGTAAGACCCTAAAAGGGCAAATAATACATGAAAGATGTGGAAGAAGTTTAGTGGCCTTCTAAATCAGGACACAGTAGATCTTTTTTCTAATAAACTATTTCAAACTTGATGTTTGAGCAACATAAGCAGGAAGTTATAAATTTAAATAAAGGTTAAAAAATAATGTCCTAGATTTGCATCTGGATTTTGTTACCAGTCTTAAAATGCATACCCAGAGCAACAGCATGCAGCATGGGAAACCTTACAGTGCTGTGAATCTTTCAACATTATGCATTTTAATCTGAACATGGTTTCCTGTAGTATTGCTGATATGCCAGATAAAACAAGCTTGTGTCCAAAATCAACCTCTGTTTTAAATGGGTGCTCTTTGTTATCCTTATTTGTGCTGTAATTTGCAATTAACTGTTCCCTATCACAAAAGGAAGAACATGATTGCATTCAGTTTTGTGTGTAGGCTAGCTTCTAAATAGTAAGCAGTTGTGTCTTACGTGATTCTTTAGTTCAAATGTATTTAAGTATTATTTTATGCTACATTTAAGTGTACAAATACTTTTATTCAAAGCAGTGTCTTCAGGGTAACTAACTACTTTCACGTTTCTTCAATGGAAATAAAACTGTTGCATATTTTCACCGTGATGATGAAATTACTGTGATTCGGCTTCCTCGAAATAAGCATTTTTTTGTAGTTTAATTACAAAATGTTGGTTTTGGTATTCACACTGGAAACTTCTACTGGAAGTCTGCATAGGCATTAACAGTGGAAGGGAAGGGACCAGATCTTGGTGTTTTCATTCACAAATTCTATTCAGCACTCAGAAAAAGAGACATCAATATAGATAATTTTATTTGGTCGTACCAAATTTTACTCTTAATTAAGAGTTTAATTTTGCAATATAATTTGTTGTACTTTATTTCAACTAAATGATAAAAAGAGAGCTTCAATGCCTTTTTGTTTTAAAATAACGTACAGTTGCACAGTAGGCCGCAATCTCTGTTAGGAATTTTTGTTTTGTAAAGACTCAAAAAAGTTTTGAGAGGAATGTGCTCTTATGCTAAGAAGAACTTAATGTTATTTTTCTCTATTAACCCAATAAGGCATTTCAGAAGCATGACCAAAAAAAAAAAAAAAGGCTACTACAGAGACCCAAGCCACTGAGACATAAAGAGCTGTGGGAAGTATCTATACTATTAACAGTAGGCATGTAACTTGGCTAGGGAGGTAGTTTTTCTATCACTAGTACAGTTATCTTCTTTCATATGGCAAGTCAGAGAAGGAGTCTGAGGTGCTCTGATTTGTCTTCTGAAGGTGGCTTGCTTTTTTGTTTATTTAAAGAGGGAGAAATACTTCCCCCACTTCAGGTACTTTACGTTCTTGTTTGATACCCTGATACTGTTACAGCAAAGGGTAGGTGATGAGGACAGAATTAATACAAGTGAATAGTGGATTATATAATTAGTAAATTAGACCACTACTGTATGGCTAGAAGGGCAAGGAAAAAAACTGAAATGAGAAAATAACGTTGAAATTAGAATGTACCTGTTATGTTGAAAAACTAGACTAGGCTAGTCTGCATGGCTGGAGAGTCATGTTTCCTTCAGTAAGAAAAGTAAAAATAGCTACTGCCTCCTTCCCTTCTCAACTGATGTGGAATTTGGGCAAGTGTCTTAAGAGTTGGGAAACATGGATTTACATCGTTTTGGGCAAATCAGGATAAATTCTCTGACAGTGAAGATACTCAAGTTTGTTTCAGCAATGTATCTCTGAAGCCTTATTTGATGGGAAAGGTGATGGAATTCACCAATCATGTACCACTGGGTGGAGGTGACAGTAAATGAAGTCTGAGAAAGTGAGGAGTGCTTGTAGTATTGCATAAGACTGAAGTTGAAATAACAGATCTGAAACAACCCCAAAGCTGAAACCTATTGGTTTTTAACTAAACTCTAGATTTTTGTTTAGAGCTGTCATTTCTGAGCACTACAGGATGGCCATATTGTGTCCCTCTTACTACAAGTTATGCAGAGAAGCAGAAAGTTTATATTACTTAAAAAGTCATACAATGCAAGTTATCAGTGACAAAACTGGGAATAGAAACCAATTACCAATGTCCTTCTGTAGCCACTTTATTACACAACTACATTCACCTAAGGTAAGACAAACGTTTTTAATTTGCCTTATAGTTCAGCTTTTCTCTAAAGAAATTACATCAGTAGAATACTACTTGCAGCTGTAGTTATGGTGCGGTGATATTAGTAAAAGATTGCTATTTTAGAAGCGGGAGAATGTTTTTAGCTCTCATTTTGAAGTTTGTGTAAGCTGAATTCAGAAAGTAAATAGGATTGTGCCTTTTCGTAATTCCAAGGGGAGAAAAGAGGAAGAAACCTTGGTTCACCTCATAGTGAAACAGAATCAGAGTGATAGTTTCGATCCTGTAAAAGATTTTAATCTCATTCTGATTGAGAGCACGTACACAATCAAGCATGCACATGCAGAAATGTCAGATGTATAAAATCCTCCATACATTATAGGGATACAGTGTCAGGGAAGAATGGATGAGAACGTGGCAGCTTTGATAAAGTGAGCACCACATGCCTAGGAACTCAGGGTGACAGGAAGAGGTAATTTTGAAACTTTGCTGTCAAAATGCATTGATTATTTTTTTTCAACTATTTTAATTTTTGTCTTTCTGAAAAATAAATTAACCCAAGAAATCAGAATCACATCACATGGACCTTAGCCTCTGTACTTATAAGGCAAGGTACTTAGTGGCAAGGGATGATGTATTTAAATGCATTGAGATTTTCTGTGTTAGTATTGCTAGATCAGTCTTAAGGATCCAAATTTGCAAAAATGGGCATATAAACCAAATCCACTAGAGCATAAATCACCAGTGGACAAATTTTCATGACTATTCCTTGGACTTGTTTTTTTCTCCTCTTTCCAATGGAATCTTCCCTTGATAGTTTTGGTTTTCATTGTGTGGATTTATTTATTTTTTTTATTTTTTTAAGATACGATAGGTTCCTGTTACGGACTCTGTGATTTTAAACAAGGGTGGGTTATCACATATGTCATCAAGTCTTTTGGGAGAAAGTAGGAAAGGGTGCAATTACTTTCTCAAATATCCAAGGGCACAGGATGTGATCCAAAGTTTATGAAACATGATTTTTTCTTGTAAAATAGGAATGTTATGTACAGAAAAACAAATTGCATTTGTGTAGCATGACAAAATCTGAATCTTGTTCTGAAAGGAGCAGCTGTAGTCTCTGTTACATTCAGAGAATAGGTGTGGTTCATGCTCACTACTCTACTAGATTTGTGTTGTTTTATTTGAAAGGAACTTGGCTCTCTTGCCACTGAACTTGAACAAACAAAAGAAAATGTACACTTTTTCTGTTGAGGTTTTCTTTTATTTTCTAAAGCTGAGCCAACAGAGGATCCTTTGCCTCAGTAGTGTCAGGTATGAACAGCAACTATTATTGGGAAATCTGTTTTTCCCTTTGAACATGTGAATTGCAGTTATGGATGATCACTGTTAAGATCATGAGATCTTAACCCACTGTGGAGGGTTCATTAAGTACTTGTGGCCAGTGGACTAGCACAGTCTAATGACTTTTCAGCATGCTGAAATTTTTGGCATTGTAGAGATTTGAGAAAGGGCTTGAGAACTGGGAAAGACAAGATTTGTGTCCTTAAGCTCTCTCTCTTTCTCTCTCTCTCTCTCTCTGTGTTTCTCTCTCTCTGAGAGATATATAGGATGGGAGTAGGAAATGATACTGATAGTAACTTAGAAAATATCCTTAGAGCTGATGATACTAGTGATGTGAGCCTGTTTGGAATCTGACTATAAACCTGAAAAACAGAGGTGCTTGTCAGAGAGCTGGCTGAAGAGAAATATTTTTTTACCTTGCATGGTGTGGAAAAGGTCTGTTAACTTCACTGCAGTTTGGGCTCTCTGTTGCATTACTGGAAGTGAAAGGATTTCTGTAACTCAATGTATAGAGCTTGATGGATGAACTCATATCTAAATTCTTGGTTTATGCAAGATTCTGATAACACTAACATAGCTGTTTGTTTTCCCTTTTTTTATCCTCCATCTATTCAAATCCAATAGAAGACATTTGAGAAAGTATCATCTTCAGGTTCTTAAGTAATCCTCCGTGGTAACTACATAGCTCTCTCCCCACATCAGAGATCTTGACTTCTTTGGCAACTGGAATAGCTTTCAAAAGCTGGCCTACACGTTTAAAACTTGTAGTCCCAGCTAGAATGAGTCCCTCTGTTTACAGAAGTTCTTTTGAAGTCTCTCTTGCATAGAAGCCTGCCAGCCAAGGGCAGGTCCTCTGTGATGCATTAGTCTGAATAAAATAGTTTCTAGTCAGTGTTTAATAGAAGTATAAAATTTTATTGCTCAATTTTAAGTGAAAAAAACAACAGCGAACAAATACAGCTACCTGGAAATACCTAATCTTCTACCCCAGGACCAAATAAATTATTTGGATTCTTAATGTATAATTGGTACTCTGTTGTAGATTTGTCTAGGCATTTAAGTAGTGAGTATGTATAATTATTTTCCCTCTGGGTGCTGTTGCTATATGTAGTATCCTGGATGTCCCATATATTTTGTCTCTGTTTAAGATAGTCTCAAAAGCTCTTTTTTTAAATACAAGAAACTCAATTCCATGCTCCTGGTAGGATTTAAAAAGCAAGATAACTACCTGTTTTTCTGTGGCCTCTGCATGGGAAAAGGCTTACATATTCATAAAGTCAAAAATATTCACATAATAATCTAGAGTAAAATGGCTAGACTTCATCAGGGGGAATGTTCTACTACCTCTGCTGTTACATAAACTGCCTTTCGGAGAGCAGGAATGACTGCAATTACAGTCAATAACGTATTGAACGTTATAGCTGAACTACACTGAGGTTAAGCTGCATTTGACAAAGTCAGCAAGTCAATATAGTATGGATAACTCTTTTTTTCCCTCCTGTATTTGAGTAGTAGTAAGTGTAGACATGCTGTGAAAGTGCAGGTAAAGCGTATTTCTCTGCTGGTAAGCTCAGCAGTTCTCCTGTATGAAAGATACCTAGGCTGCAGTGCTGATACATGGCAGCTTTGGCTTAAACTGTGTGTGTTAATTTGTAATGTGATGCATAAACAAGGAGTCTTCCTGGCAATGAATTCAGTGTTCAATATATCGTATGAAAAGTTGTAATGCTGTATTCAAATGCATTCTAATACTTTTACATAAGCATGTATATACACATAAACATATATTTATACAATTATATAGTATTTCATTAATCGCTGTATTCAAGGGATGGTGGGGATTTTCTATATGTTAAAGGAACTAAATTAAAATAGAAAAATTATTAGTTGAAGATTAAACTATTTCTTGAAATATTCTTGCTAGTGTCACATACTCAGAGAATTGCTGGTAGTGTGTGTTAAGTAATAGTGACATTAGAATATTCTAAAGACAGAAAATTGCTTACCAGTTGTATATGGCAGATTGAGGTAGTGTGGGAAAACAAAGAAATTGCAATTAAAGGCTGGAAATCAAGGGCTTTGATTTTGTGCCTCCCTTCTTATAAACTTTTATTGAAGTTACGTTACTCAGTTAATACCTAGCATCCAGGTAACTAGCCCAAATTAGGTATGCTTAAGTTGTCTTACATTTTTCAGTTCTATTCACAGTGCAGTTGGAATGCTGACTGCTTTGGCCAGCCAACTGGGAGCTTTCATACTACTGTCAAGATGCCACTTTTCTGCTTTGCAGTATCAAAATGAGTGGTTCTTTGACTAGCTAAATCCCATTTATGCATCACACAGTTAGTTAATAAAATTAACTTGGAGGAGCTATACTAAAAATTTATGTAGGCAAGAAAATGAAATATGACCTGATAACTGTTGTATGCTTGCTGGAAAAAAAAAAAATTCTTGAACTCCTAGAAAAGGGAGACTAGGATTTGTTTCAGTTCCTGAGGCAGAAGATGATGACAGGCACAGGTAGAGCTGAAAAGCAGTTACTATCTTCTTAGAAGCAGGAACAGGGCAAAGGAAAGGATTCAAGCATCCTTTATGTGGGCACTTTCACATTCAGGTTCCGTTTATGCCAGCTGGGCTTACGGTTTGTTTTGCCTTGTTCCTACTAGCACTTACCTTACAGGGACTATCTAATACCTAAATCTTTACCTCTTGCTAGTGGTGCATGATCTCTTCAAAAAATCTCGCTATAAAGTAAGTGTTTTCTAAGTGCAGAAAGTAATTGTATTTTAGTTTCAAGATATTTTGGTCAGCACACAATTTTCACAGCTCTATCAGTCCTTAGCTTTTCTGCTCTGGTTTTAAAATGTGTATATATTTTAGTCCTTATTTTGAATGTCTTTAGTCAATAGGGTTCTAATTTTGAAATCTGTGACTTGAGTCTGTTTTTTTTTTTTTTTTTTTTCTCCTTAAAGTCTCCTTGCCTAGAAGTACATATTCCATGCTTTGGGATGTCTTTATTTTCTGATATTCCTGTGTTGCTATGATGTAATATACTTAATGCTTATGTGTGAAGTTCACTATTACTGAAATTCTTGGAGCTGCAGTATATATGTTCAGTGCTAGATTGTGCCTCTGCAGTGAGGGGTATAATCAGGAGGTACAGTTACTCAAAAACACAATTGCCTTCAGGCTTCCAGCTTGCTCCTGGACTAGATACTGTCTTTGTCCTTCCAAAGCTGGCTCTGCCATTTTGTCATACAGATTTACTATGTCGTTCCTTGTCAGCTTTCTTCTGAAGGGTACAAAGAAATGCATGCATATTTTAAGGTCCTGGACAGTGTAGCAGTGCCAGTATACAGTCCGTGTTACCAGTGGATCTATGATTTCACATCTTTTCTATGAAAACATGATTTACATTGTTTCTTCATTTCAACTGTTATGAGTAATATGATTTTCCATATATTTCTACAAGAATTTTACAGTGTCATTTAGGTTTTAAAGAAGCTTGATGAATTTTTAAACACAATAGTGTATTTGCTGTTGGAAGGAAAAGGTATTTTCTTCCAACAGCTGTTCAGTGTTCAACAAGGTGGGTCGGACAGATGTCTTTCTGTTCCTGCAGTGCAGTTTGTTGCACATCTTGGAAATGATGTAGCATGCTACTGTGCTTAAGTTTGCAAATGGAAGGATTGAAACCTTGCACCAAACAAGCCAAATATTTTACTAAAGAATCTAGTCTCTGTACTTCACTTTCTCATCACCTGACTTCACCATAACCCACAACATTACTAGCATACATATGCCAGAGGACATTTTAAGTCCCATTTTTCATTCTATGTTCACTAAGTCCCATAGAAGCCGCTGGGCATTATTGAATATATCTACAGGACTGTGCCATAGCCATTTGGTTAGGAACTTTGGTTCTGCTTATCCAGTGTAATTTATAGGTGCAAGCAAAGCTTTGAAGTGTATATTCTTAGGCAACACATCATATTGTCATATCTCTAAGTGCACCTCTTTTCAGTCAAATGCCACCTGAGTAAAATATTTCATTTGCTGTTTGGAAGCACTTCATATTCATTTGAAAAGATTTGTGCATGGCATTTGCATATCATAGTCAGTGCTCTTGCTGTGAGAGAACCCTCCAGTTTTAAGTGTCCTGAAATGTTAATTATTTTGCCTTGTGCGATTGTTGAGTGATCTGCTGGTGCTTAGGTATGTTATGTAGAGAAAAAGGTTGTTTTATAGGTGATGAAATATTTAAGGGAAGAGATAGAAGATTACAAAAAAAATGAAAACAAAATAATTCTAATTTTTCATGATGAAATGCAGCACATACTCAATCCTTGGGCAAACTGGCAGGCAAACATCATTTCAGTCTTTGTAGTTTATGCAGACTACCATGCTGTGCTCAATATCTTTATATATTAAAAAAAAAGGCGTAGGTAACTAGAACACACTTGTATTAAGTGCTCATGCAATACCTTAAACATTTTAATCCTATTGAGAATAAAACTGTTCTGGGTTCATATGAGGCTCAAATGTAGTGGTTGATAGTGACCACAGGCTAGCTGTGATGCTGCTGAGTGTCTGGCCCTTGAGGTGAAATCCATTCATCCATATTACAAAGTTGAATTACAGCTGTGATTCATTGTGGAAATTAGCTGTTATGACAGGACTCAGGACAGCCACAATACTCAGTAGCTTCCTAATCCAAATGCTGAAGGATGTACTTGAAATTCAACAATTTCTCCAGAATTAGGTGCTGACTTGCAGCCCAAGGCCAAGTCCAAGGATCAAGATTCCTGGCCGGCTGCTCCACTGTTGTATCTGTATTGTTCTTCTGGGTTACAGATGACAATTGCAGTCTTTTGTTCCAAAATGTGGCTGTTAGGGTAGGTGCCTATTTTTTAGGAGAGAGGTCTGTCACTTCTGATGTGAGGACTGAGCTTCTATCCTTTTTCAGTATGAAATGCTTCGGTCTCATCTGTGAGGAAGATGTTCTATGCATCAGTCTTCAGGCAGAGCTGGTGGGGTTTAACTTCCATCTCTCATGTTAAAGCCAGGTCACCAGCCCATCAAAGAGTATGAGTGTTTTGGGGAAAACTGCACTATGTTGTCTAGCAGGAAGGCAACTCATGTGACAGGCAGCCTGGATCTGATATCCACTCCTTGCTTCCCATGCTGTTTTTTGTATAGTTACATATTTCATTCGCTGATTCTGTAATGGGAAATATTGAGGTGATCCTTTAAACAACAGCAGGAGTGTGAAACTCTCTTTGGACTACAGGTTGGTTTGCATTCCAGCATTGCATCCTGCAGTGCTTCATGTACAGTGGCAGAAGGTCAGTAAGAGCAGGCTGCAGAATTTTCCCAGTCCATCCTCTTATGCCTGATAAGCAGGGCACTGGAAGATAGTCTTGGTTTTCCATTTCCAGGCTGAGACTTTTGATGTGGACTGTGGAATATAAAGGGTGGCCAACAGAACTGTACCAGCAATTTTAAATGCAAGTTGCTGCTGTTGTAGTGCTAGTCCTGTGCGTTTGGCAGGCTCACAGGCCATGATGTTATTCAGTATCTGCTGTATTACACTGTATATATGTATATATATGTATAATATCACAAAAGATAAGGAAAGAAAAATAGATCTTAGTAAGGTAACTAATTTCTGCGAAAGAAATCAAGAGTAGTCGTAGTTACAAGAACGTTGACAAACTTTTGACAAAGCTGTCAGATAATGCTTATGCAAATAATGAAGCATACAAAGCTAGTTGCTCAAATACTGCAAGAAAGTTGGAAAGGTCTGCATACTGCCATATGCCTTTAGTCTTTACTAAAGATGATTATAACTTTAATTATTTTTGGAATAGGAACTGAAAAGCAAGCATCAAATTCTAAAGCGGTAGGAAATGCATAAATGAAGAATATCTTATTAACAGATCCTGTCCAGTCATTTGGGTGGGGGGAAAAAAGAAGATAGAAGGTAGAACCAGTATTGGTTGAATTCTGTCCTTATACATTGAGGAAGATGATACTGATAAAAATTACCTTGAATTTGTCCAAATTGAATGGTAATAATTTGTGTTTCTAAGCTTGTCAACTCTGTTAATATATTCTTTTTTTCACACAAGTTTGGTGTGATTCGTACTAATGCAACATTAGGACTTGTAGTGTGTCTTTTAAAGATCCTAGATGTGTATATTTCCCATGAAGGATTTTTCCTTTTGATTCTTTTACCTGGATCCCTGCCACTGCATAGAATTTTTGTCTGTCATGTAATACCTTTCATGTATACTGAAAATAGCCAAATATGTGTTTTAAGGCTCTTCATATCTAAATATTAATAATTTTTATAATTTCATAAGTGATGAGAGGGGATCTTACTGTTTTCAGCTACCTAATGGGAGGGCATATAGAAGATGGAGACAGACTATTTTTGGTGGTGCAGAATGGTACATTAGTAGGCGATGGACCCAAGGTACAACAAGGAAAATTCTGTTTAGATATTTGGAAAATTTATTCAAAATGTGGATGGTCAAGCACTGAGACAGGTTGCCTAGAGAGATTGTGGAATGTCCATCATTGAGTAAATTCAGAACTCGACGGAAGGAGATCCTGAGCAGCCTGATTGTTGATGGGTTGATTTTGGATGGGGATAGACCCAGTGACCTACTGAGTTTCCTTCCAGGCCGTATTGTTCTATGAAGTTCGATCTTCTACTTGACTATATATGGTGAACATTTTTTTCCCAGAGCTTAACAGCTTATAACAGGTAACTTTATTGCTGGTGATTATTTTAATGTGTTCAAGTAGTATTCTTTTAAAGAAATGGAACAGTAAATGAGTGTCATTTGCAGCAGTCTCAGATGTGTCATTTGGTTCTTTATAAGTCTGACATGAATGGTCAGATGAAGTACATGCTATTATTTTTGATCTATGGCTGGATAGCCATACAAACAATATGGGTAAATATGTAAATATGTAAAATTGGGTTTCTGCAAATGCTGGGTAAGCAACTTAAATGTTTGATGTTAAAATATGCATTGTGATTATCAAGTTCAGAGCTGGCAGAGAGGGAAGTACTGAATGTATTCTGTGTATTTTCTGAGTTTAATAAATTTTTACCGACCTATGAATTTCTTTGTATATGGAGTTTGCATTCTGAGTTTGCTGAGAGTTATTGATTTGCTCAGGACAAAAAGGCAATAGTACATGGAAGGCTGTTCTCGCTGATAAACCTGTATTGAATGCAACACATCATTATTTATTATTTCCATTGCTATGTCTGGTATATGTGTCACAGTAAAATAAAGTCTGATGATACTAGCTATGGCCTACAGCATTTTCTAAACTTCACTCTTGTCACTTTTGTTGGTTTATGATGTTAGTATTACTGGAAACAGTTGTGTATGCAAAGAAAACAAAATGTTTGAATCTGTGAAACTCAAGAGAATGATAGCCTTTACTTTCACTCTTTGCTGCTCTTACTCCTTTACTGAAGTACTAGGAGATTACTTTTCAGGGTAATTAGCTCAAAAATAAATAAAGGACTGAACATTTGCCTTCATTGGCATTCTCGAGTTCCTTTTTAAACAGTTATAAAACATAAAAGATTAACCTTGTTGGGAGATAGAAGAGGGTAGCTTATCATGAAGGTTCATAGCCTGATACACATATCATAGTAGTTGACTATACAATGTTAAAAAGGTTAAAGACTGTAGGTTTTATTAAGGATGATTATTTTTTAGTAGTCTTTATATCTACCACACACAACTGAAACCAATAGTTTGGGTTTTTTTTGAAGTGAGTAAAAAAGTTCCAACAAAAAATAATGTTAAATAAGATTTTTGGAGTATATGCTCTTCATACTTTACAGTATGGGTCTCTATAGTATAGGTAGCTGTTACTCAATTTTTTGTGACTTTTAAAATAGAGCTGCACATTGCATACCTCTTGCTGACAGACTCTTGCTGCAGTCAACAGAAAAGCAGGCAGCCAGAAACAGGGAAGCATAAAAATTTATGGTCTGAGCAAAAAGGACACAGACATATAACTAAAGATGGGTTTATGATTCAAAAATGTTTTGGCTGTAATTAAATTCATGCATCCCTACAAAATGTCTCAGAAAAGAACTCAGTCCTAAAGGATTGGTTTTCAAAAGTATTTTGCAGATGAGTACAAGTTATTAAACTGGCTGCACACAAAGTGTGGATTAGTGTTACACATTCTTGGCTTGTCTGTAATGAGAAGTAATTGTCATCTCTTACCTGGGTCTGTTTTTAGGATGCTTGTTGGTTTGAGATGGCGGAGAATGTTTGGGGTATTTAGCCACCAATTTTTAAAATGCAGTAAGGAAAACTTAAATTTTGGAATATGATAGAACCAATACAAATGTTATTAAAACAAATTCAAGGTGTTCCAGTGCATCAGCTCCCTTTCCTGGTGAAATGAATTGAGAACACAGATATCTCTGTGTCTGTATTTTGATTAATTTTTATTCTTATTTCACCCTAAGCGTATTGTTAGCATTAGTGAAAACTCTTCTGAAGTCTTTCCATTGTCTGGTTCCAGTTCAGGAAGGGCAAAGACATACAAAAAATAAAATACTTTGGGAGCAGAGGCACCAAACACCTTATCACCTTGCACTGACATGAGGGACACTGGTTAATACCCTGCATGTGAGATTTAGAAAATAAGATTCTGTTGCCTGTCTTGTCTTTGACTTTGTATTGTTCCTTAGACAGATCACTTTTCTTTGTCAGCTTTTATAAAATTGAAATAATGATCTATGCAAGGTCGCTTTTAGGATAGTCAAAAGCTGAAGTGTGGCATGAGTAATAAATCCCTAATACGGGCAACAGAACAGAAAAATAGTTTTGGTTATGCAGAATCTGATGGGATATGTTCTGTAATATTTGCTTCTCATTTCTTGTTTACCCTGAGGCTAAAATTGTCTCTTTCTTGTCATGTGGGATGTTGGCAGGTAAATCCTTCATTGGTGCACTTGCATCTAAACTCCTGTTTATGGACTGAAAGCTTTAGGGTGGAGCTGAAAGCCCTGTACACAACCCAGCTTCCATAACTGAGTATTAGAGGCTTTTATTGTAGGAAGCAAGATCAAAACATGTTACATGTGCAGCCACAATAGTCATCAGGTATATTGTACCGATGAGAATTGTAACATGCCCTAGATTTAAGATTTCTGTTTGTTAGCAGACAGTGCCAGTGCAGGTATTGAAGAAGGGCTGTCTGTAGTTTTGTGTATTTGTGAGGCATTCTGACTGCTCATGATTGCCCATCAGCTGTGATTATGAGGTGTCTGTGCAAGTAGACTCTGACTATGTTACTTGAATTTATTAAGCTAAAAATACTCTAGGGGAACTGGATAAATACTGTGGTTTTATCCTATTGATAGGGCTATGATATATTTCTTTTACAATTTGGATATATTAAAAATGATCTGCGATACAGAAAAATTTCTCAAAAGAGAAAGAATCATGCAAAAAAAAGAAAAAAAAAAAAAGAAGGTAAATTGAAACTCATAGGCATACGTAGTGAAAGCCTCAAGATTTCCACAGCATTGGCCAGAATATGGAGATAACTTAAGCAAGTATTTGGATATTGAGAATATTCTGAAGTATAATAGGTGGCACTAACAAAAGGAGTATTGAAGGGAAAGAGAAATGTTACATTGCAGGATTTCAACATATCTTCAACTATTAAGCATTAATATTGAAACAATAGTAAGGGAAGGTTATTTCTTATTGATCTGGTATGGAGTTTTCCTGTATCTTTCTGGTGATCATTGTGTCAAAACCTCCTGAATTACGTGAAACATGAATTTGATTCAATAAAGCGACTCCTACATTCATGAAATCATGTTAAAATGAGATCAGGTAGCAATCAGAAAAAAAATATCACAACTAGAGCAAACTGTTGAAGTAATTTCTAAGCTCATAAGCTTCCTTTGCCACATATACACCTGTTGTATAAATGATGTCAATTCTGATGGAATGGTCTAAAGTCCCTCAGTAGGCTTTAGTCTGGATGGAAGATAGCAAATCTCCACCCCCGCGATTTGCTTTGATCATGTAATTTACTTAAAAAATAGCAGCATTGAGATCTGTTCTAAAAAGGCTTTGCTCCTGTGGTTTATGTGCTGTGCTTGTTGTCAGCAAACCTTGGAGGCAGGAAAGCTTATTTGATGCCTAGTAGGGTTCCAAAAATATTGTAATGCCTAGAATGTTAAATGAATGCTAAAGGCTTCAGTGAATGTTTAATAAAAAAGATTTTTGTGTCTCTGACAATGTTATTTTACCCCTTTTGAAAGAATTAAAATAGCCTTTATAAAAGATTTTGGTCTGCTGAGCTTATCTAAAGAACATGAGTTAGAAGAACATGTTCCCGTTGTTCCCCTGTCAGCATGGCCTAATCATCATCTGACTGCAAGGTTCAAGACATGAACTTTTATTGTCATTCAGTATTTAGCCTCTTTGACTTGCTGAATGTAAAAGGAGCTTTTGCTATCCTTTGCCATGTACAATGTTGGAGAGTTGAAACTATCTTTTTGCTTGCACAACTCTACAGGCCAGCTCTCAAATAAAAATGATTTTCAGTCAATACTGTTCTGATCTGGTTTCTCTTTAGAGATGAAGTTTCTTATACTTTATCAAAAGCATCACCATTGTTTTTTAAAAGTTTTAGATTTGAGCTGTAAATGAAGAGAGAGTGTGAAGTGTAAAAAGACCACGAAAAAGTGGACTATACTGACTGAGCAGTCTAGGTGAAATGTCTGGCAATCATTGTCATGCCCCAGGTAGGTGGGGGGAGGCAGGTAGGTAAGGGGAAATGAGGCGGTGAAGAGAAGTGGAATATAATTTAAACCTGAAAGATTGAGGGGAGTATTGGTTCTAATTTGAATAAAATATAATAAATTAAGAAACTTAAATTCTGTAAAATTAATTAGGAACATGAACTAACAGTACATACCTAATAGGGAAACTCTTCGTAATTCTTTGTAAAGCAAGAGAAACAGAGAGGAGAATGCACTATTCCAACAAAGAAAGCACCAGAATGCTTTCTCGAGAAAGCAGAAATGATCCATAGAGCAGTGCTGTAGTCAGTACTCTGGTACAGAAATTAATTTCTTGCACTTGCAAATTGGCATTTGAAGAACAGAAGTTACCAAGTTCACTAATAATGTCAACCCTGCTAAGCAAGCTGCCTGGAATATCTTACTAAATATAATTTTGAATAATGTTATATTACATTATATTCTCAAAATCATTAAATGTATGGTTACTCACAGGCATTAGCAACATAAAATAACCTACAATAGAGCAAGGAAGTGAATTTTCTCTCATTTCAATATATCGTGCAAGTTGCTTATTTTTAATTTTTCATAACCAGATTGAACAAGTAGGCCAACATAAAGACAATGAAGTACTTACAAAACATGTAATGTTCTCAGGGTGCAAAGATCCCAGGTATCCCAAACTGTTCTAGCACTGCAAATTCTTTAGAGAGCTTGATAATTTTCTAACCAATCTTGAATGCTTTGTTCATCTTTCATAACAGTCATTGCTTTTTTGTTACAGAAATTGGTATATATTTATGTAGATTTGTATCAAGGACAGATGTAGTTTGTTGTCTGGTGCCAGAAGAGTAAGCATAACCTACAAACACCCAGTCTTTCACTTAGATTCTGCTAGGGAATTCTTCCTGTTCTTAAATTGTGAATTTGAAGGAAACTCAGCTAACTAAGAACTATTTAGATGTTATGTCAATGGAGAAGAACATTTAAGTGAGGCTTCTCATATTTGGTAATTCTGCAGCATGCACTTGGAAGAGACTTTACACCTGCTTTGAGAGTGTTGTTCCAAAGTCTAAGCTTTTGTTATCTATTTTCCTCCCCCCCATCTATCCAACACTTTATTTGACGTTCAAGAAATGTAATCAAATTTCCACAAATGTAATCCATAAGGAAAAAGAAATTGAATTTGTAGATGATAGATATAATGTGTAGTTATGGGCTGTATTATGTTAACATAACTTTATTAAACAGCCTCACCGAATTCTGGTGGCACTTGTCCAGTGGGAAATCATAAGTCTGTATTAAAAGACTGTCATGGCATTGGGCCCAAGAAGATTCATTTTAGGAAGAAAATTGGAGAGTTCTGACTGTTTCACAACAGGAATATAAAACAAAGAATGAAGGGTTTCAGGCAGCGTTATTAGAGTTTACTACAAGTTTGGTAGGAGTTTTTGAGTAGAGGGAGTAGTGTATAGTTGGGACCCTCTTTGGAACTTGGAACTAGAGAGTAGAAGAAGGAAGCCATGTGACAGTCTGTGTGACAGCCTTACAGAGGGAATTAAAAAAGTTAAGCTTAGGATAAGTTTTTATATTGCTTTTGTGTTTGAACTTGGCGAGCTTTATTCTAAGGCTCTTAAGCTGGCCATTATTTCTGGTTACTGTTGTGTACTGTGCAGATGAACCAGTGTTTTAAAAAGAAAAATGTCATAACTAAGAAAAGATACAGTCAGGAGGCCATGTATCAATATTTGAATTCTCTTTTACTCTAGAGAAACTGTACATGACAGCCTTCTAAAAGGTGTATTGCATTTGGATGGCCCTCTTGTGATTGCTTCTAAGTGGGTTGGTGAACTAGGTTCATGTGGTATGCAGTAATCATCTGTAGTAGAACTGTATTTCTCTGATAACTACATCGAAAATGTGTCCTGTGCAGGATGAACAAATGTGACTGTCAAGTTTCAGAGCTGTGTGTTGCTTCTGTGGAGTGAAGAAAAACCCTCTTCTTTCCTTTTTAATTAAGACAATAATTTTTCCTTAGATCTCACTCCTAATCATTGTCACATTCAGCCCTTCAGATCTTTATTCCATATGAAAATATGTACACACAAAATCATCACTGCCAGCAACTAACAATGAAAAGTAATTATTTCCCAAATGTGACATTCTTTTTAGTCCTGTGGGAGGTTTTAAAAAGAGATTTTAAATTCATTTCCAGTTTTTGAGCACTGGTCAGTTTGTAAGAAAGCTAGAATTAATATGGGTATCCAGGTTTGTCCTTGACTCTTCTCCAGCATACTGTCTTCCTTTTTGGATTACTCTTGTATTATTGTTTTTTAATTTAGTGTCTGGGGCATATTTTCATTGCATGTTTTAAATAAAATTTCCTCTTCGGGAGCTGCTGTAACAGCAGAGCTGCCTACTGAGTTTGGAGAGGTGGGGTGGAGGCTGAGTTGCTCAGTAGCTGCAGTGAGGATGAAAGCAAAGCATGCATGGTGGTAGTTCTTCAGTTCCTTTCAGGGTGGTACCTCTTGAAGAAAGGCAAGATAGATAAACCTAAATATGTGTGTACATAAATGAGTGTGCACATGCATGCATGCGCGCACTCACACACACACATGCAACTTAACTCACAGTTCTACAGTTCTTTCCCAATGTTTTGACATAAAGAACTATGCTTTTAGATTCAAGCAGGAGAGTTCAAAAGCATAAATGAGAATGCTTGCACTTACTTGCCTTTCATTTGATGTAATGCTGTATTAAACATTGGATGTATCGTGCTATTTAGTGCATTTATTCCTCCATTAGCTATGCTAAGGAGGGAAGTATTCTTTTCCTGTTTATAAAATGGATGCAGAGAGTTTTCCTTGTGACACTATTAGCTTGAAGTATAATGTTAATATTGCTCTTAACCAATTTCTGTTTACCCACCAAAATCTGTAGTTTGAATTAAGAGGTGCTTTAAGCTTGAGCGAGTCAGCTGCTTGCAAGTTATGAGCTGAAGTTCAAGTGCTGCTTACTCAGTCTAATAATGGAATGAAAATGTATCTACAAGCCTGAATAAGCACACAAATATCAATTGCTAATGAAATTAGTTTATTTACAAATTAGAAGCCTCTTGCTGAAGCTCAGCCTAGCTCATGGTTGTGGGCCTTAGAGCTTCACTCTGCTGGAATGGAAATAAGCATGACTGGTATGTTACTGTATCTATTATTTCTGGGTGCCTTCTCTATCCTGTGAAAGGATACATAATTAAATTAGACTTCTAAGTACTGTAATGAGTTTGTGGGGGTGCTTTTTGTGTCAAAGCATGAGCTATGCTGAAGCAAGGTAGGATTTCAGAGCTGTCTCCTTTTAAGTATTTTCTATTGGCTAAGGTATCCCTTTGGATCTGGCTGGTTCAGGCTTCTGTAACATGTCCCATGGCAGCTCCTTCTACCCTCCTCCTAATCCTCCTCCTAAGGGGATTTTAGACCCTCTTAGCCTGATGAGGCTAATTCAATACATTCCTCCCTTCTTTGTTGTTTCCCTGCTAAGGGGCAAAGCTATGGGAAGGAAGATTTCCCATCCCTCCTACTTCTGGATAGAGGAAGACTCATGGGGAAGAGCACATCTCCAGAGCTCTTTCATTTTTTATTTCTGGGGAGAGCGGTTATGACAGGGTTCTGCAGTCTTGTTGCAGTCACGTTGTATGCCTTGGTGGACACTGCTGGTTTAGTTTTCTCATCTTATCTAGGAGCCTTAGACATGGAAAGAGGCCAAGATTCTCTGCTTCTGTCATTTGGAAGGGCATCTGGCAGATATTTAAGTGTGACAAAATTTTAGGTGATTAGCTGTACTGATGAAAAATTAGGAATGAAGCTGATAAAGAGGGCTGTTGTTGGACCTAAGCTGCAGTAAGGGTTTTTTGGGGGACCTTGTGCTGACTTTCGCCTGTTAGGGGTTCAGTTCCCTGCTTTATTGTTATTTCACTGAATTGTGGGCTAGTAGTTTGATCTATTTTTCATGTTCTTGTTGGCGTTTTCTATTACAGATTTGCTTCCGTAAGGGCCACTACTGTATACCCATTAATATTTCATTTGGGTTTTGATTTTTAAAAACATTCCTATTAAAACATTAAATCATCTAAATTTCTTATTACATCTATTTTAGCTATATTTACCTTTCAGCATATAAACTCCTTTAAAATAAATTATTTTTACCATGTAACTCATTTTTAAAAATTACATTTGAAGTGCAGAGTTTTTTTTATTTTCCCCACTTTAAATTCTTAATGGGCTCTGAGATTATATGTACTTGTATGCTTTTTGGTTATAGCTGGATAGAAGTGCAGAAGCCATAAGAAAGTAATGGAAGTCTCTTAAACCTCCAACAACTCATAAGTTTATAAGAGTTCTTATTCAAGCTGATTTTCCTTATGGTTACTTCCTTTTTTTTATTATTTTCCAGGCAGTATATTTCCAAATTACTTCAAGTGGGCTATTATGTTAAACTCCTACAGCCTTACTGCCTAATGTTGTATTGCATTTGCTTCTTTGTAGAGATTATTTATGTATAAAACCTTATGATTAGCAGTCCAACTGAGTTTAAGAACTTACCCAACTGACCAATGGAGTAATATTTTCTAATTACAGAAACTGTGTTAAAGAAGCAGCACATTTGAAGCACTGGCATATTGACAATAATAAGCATAGAAGACATCAAAGGCTTAATTGGGAAAGAAAACCTGTACTTTGGAATGACCCCTTTCCCTCATTGTCACTGTGAATAATTTTAGCTGTTACAAAATAAAGGCATCAATGAACATGAAAATAATATCTGCACTTAATGCAATATATGGTTAAGTGATATGAAGACATGAACAACAGTTTGTGATTGTGCATACTTAAATTAGACTTTGGGATCCTTGTGTATTTCATTTCTTGGGAAAAAATTATAAATCATGTAGCAATTCTTTCTGTCCAAGAGAAGAAAGCAACTTTGGGCCTCTATGGATACATAATGCTTTTGTGTAAATCTGGTAGGAGTCATCAGGGCTGAATTTGTTGAGACTGTGTTCTGCTCAATCCAGTTCAACAGGAAAACTAAAAACAAAATCTTAAAAATAAAAACATGTTGTACAGAACAAAATCTCAATAAGTTCAACCTTGACAACTCTTACCAGATTGCATAACTATATTTTGTTTCCTTAAAGATTTTCCTTTTTGGCTATTAGGTTGCTGATGGCTTATTTAGATTTTTATTTTGCACTGGTTATATTGTTTAGGGCACAGTGAAGTTTCTGAGGAGGCAGATAAATGTCAGAAGGTAAACAACTTTGTCAAACTCTGGAGGAGAGAAATTTCTGTTAAATATTCAGGAAAAATTAAGATTGGACCTTCACTTTTTCTTCATGAAAGTAATGTTGATTCTCACGCGTCCCTCTGTAACTGCTGACAATCAGGGACCATGATTGCTCAGACAGGCACAATAGCTTATAGCTGTACAAGTATTTAGGTGTCTCATTTCTGCTGAAGAAAGTAGGATTTGACCTTGACGATAATGTGTCATATACATCCTAGATACACTCATTTGTTTTAAGGCGTTCTATGATTTGAAGAATTCAGAATGTTGCAGGATGTTCTCCCCTGTTTATCTTCCTGGGGGTTTGGGGAACATATTGCTGTAATCAGTCTAGCTTTGAATGGTTTTCACACTGCTGCCTCTAAAAGACAGGAGATTAGCCAAAAGTGTAGGACATACTGCTTCATTCCTTCCTTGCAGTCTGTACAGTGTCCATCTTTGTACATAGGCCATCTGGATAGGTAGACATTTGATAAAGTGTAAGGAGCAGTCCTGCACTTGCATGTGAGGATGCACTAGGTGACCCAAGAGACTTTTTTCTCTGTGAATCAAACTATTCTAAGGTTAAACCTCCTTACCAAAGAATTACAGATCTCTGAATGTAACAACAGGGAGAGAAATAAAAGAGGAATAAAATTAGAAAACTTAAAGTGATCAAGTGAGCCTTAATCACATTGTCCACAGGCTAATCCTGACCAACCCTGCTTAGGTAAATTGGTGCTTTGTCATAAAAACCAAGATGTAGACATCACATCCTGGGAGAAACTTTCAAATGAGTACTGCTCGGGTTTTTTTGGGGGTGCATATGGGGAGTTTGTATTTTTATTTGAAAGGAATGTTATTAGGGTTGGCAGTTTTGATGTTTGACTTCTTTTTTCTGGAGTGTGGGTTTTTTATTGATGTATTTGTAATATTGGTTTGCAAAATACATGTACTACCAGGTTTCTGCCAAAACAGCAGATTCTGTGTATTGCTGTCATTCAAGCACTCCCAAGAACATGTGTAATAATAATCCAATTTGGAAGAATGAACATCAGGAATATATTTTGCAACTTTTTAATCATATTGAAACACTTCTATGCACTTTAATGTGAGTTATTCATGTGAATAATTTCAAGCATTGTGAGAAAAGTTTGCATAATCAGCCTCCAGCAGGAAAATAGGTTTTAATTTGTGGATTCAAAGAGGCTATTAGAAAAAGATGCAAGGAAAAATATTTTTAAATTTACGGAAGATCTCTCGATAGTGCCCTTAATATGAGGATTGAGCTGTAGTTGATAGTAAATAGCTATTTTTTTACAGGGGGCATCTTGAATTCTAAACCATTAAAGAGAACATGAGTTGTCTCCTCACGTTCAATTTTTTTGATATTATCTCTATAATATATCTGATAATATACATGCAATAGTTCTTACTTTTCCCAGTACTTCCTTAAAATGTCTCTTACGTTCAAACTTCACAGAAAGTTTCCTACCAGCTATTGCTGTATTTTTTTAACTTTTTTCTTTTTGCTAAAATATTTTAGATAATCGTGTGCTAAAATGGTTAAAAATGTTTTCCCTCTCTGCAATAGAAACAGGTGGAAAGCATGGAGGAGTTTAGCTTCAGTTCAGGCAAATACCGCTCTATTCGGTTCAGAGAATTGACAGTATGGATGAAATCTTCTGAAATGCAGTGAAGTTCAAAGCAGTAATTGAATTTATTCTACTGAATAAAACCACACTCTGCTTTGAGAGGGAAGACTATTGCAGACTTTTGCCCTGAAGAAGTACTATTAACTGTGATTTTTGAGCTACCTAAAATATATCATCTGAATGTGGGCCGGGTCACTGATTCATTAGCTGCTCACTCTTACATGTGACTTTTTGACTCGTTAGTGGGAAGCCCCACATGGAGAATGAATGGCTAGTGAGTGGGCAGCATTTTAAAGTATTCTACGCTGACGTGTCCTGTCCTGTCCCATCCTATCCTATTCTTTTTTGCTGATTTCAGTTTTAGGATAGAAATCTACTTATTCTGGACTACCATCATCAGAGATGGCTGCAGTATTGTGGCTGATATTCAGAAATCACATTTTGCTGATAATCTTGTAAATGGCAGAGTAAGATACAAAGTGGTTAGGGATGCCCTTTATTGCTAGTTGAGACCAGGTATTAGCTCTGTTCAGAAAGCTGCAGGCTTTACAATTAAGATACACAAGTTTTATCACAGGGAGACTTCATAGCATGACATTGTGTTTTGGTTATTTTGGGTTTTGATTAAAAAACATCCATTTAATATGTAAAATGACAGGTAGCTGCAGAGACTGAGATAAATAATGAGGGAGCAAGTACTTAATAGATGAGACTTCAAAATATTTCTCTGCCTTATTGTTGTTCCTTCTCAGTTTCCCATATCTAAAAATATTCTGTGACTCGATGCTTGAATTCTCCTATTTATTATCTGTTTATTTTTTTCTGAATTCAGAATGCAATCAAAACAAAACCAAAATCCCATCGTTTCCTGAAGTCATCTGTGATTGCCTTCAAACTAGTGATGCCAGAGCCACGTCCTCATTGTCTTAGTGACTGTTTGAACAAAGTTAGATGTTTGCTGATTTTGTCTAGTGCTGCTTTACAAAATACATATTACACAATCAATATTTCTATTAGAAAAAACACATTTAACAGTACCAATGTCACAAATATGAAATGAAGCATTCTGATGCATTCACAGTTTTCCCCTGTGAAATTATATGGGAAGAATATGTTAAACAAAACAATACAATCAAAATGACTGGGAGTTATTTGAAAGAAAATGTCATTAGATACTTGAAGAAGCTTGGTTCTCCAACCACAAAGGATAATTTTAATATTTTTAACAAGTCTAGTTAAGAGAAATGAAAATGTCAATAGAAACAAAAGAATATAATAAAGAAAAGGAAAGAGATAATTAGTATGAATTAACATTCATGAGTAGATATCTGAAAGCTAAATAAATCAGTGGAGGAAAAATAATCTTTTGTTATTGTGGATAAAGACAGTAAGAATTCTTTAAGAAGTAAAAACACACGTAAGCCCTAGGAATGGTGTAGGCTTTTTATTAATCAAGGATAGGAACTGAAGTGGTTTCATGAACATCACAATACTAGAAAAACTTAAAAGTCCAAAAAAAGACAGATACTGTGCCAGCATTTAAAAAGTGGAAGCAAGATGTTCCAGGTAGTGGTAGGCTGATTAGTATTACAGTGATCCAAGGAAAAGTCCTGGAGAGGACTGATAACAGGAGGCAATCAAAATGTATGATACTGTTGGGAATAGTGAACAAGAAATTAGTTAACGAGAAACCTGATGTTGGAAAATAGTCTTGTGAAACAACTGTAACAAAATATTTGTTAGGTTATGCATTTTAACAAAGTTGACATATTTAGTTCTCTAAATTATTTAATTTACTTTGATCAATTTAACCTCATGAAAATTAGTATTCCACATAGACACATATTAAGTGGTAACTGATATCCCACAGAAATTGTAAACAGAAAATCAGGTTATGGGGTTATAACCAGTGAGGTCCGCAGGACCTTTTCTTGTCCTGAGGCTGTTTATCATCATTATAACATATCTGCAAGGAAATCTCAAACTGTTGCTAGTAAATATCGCAGATGTCATAAAAAGTGGTTAAGTGACCAGTAAAATAAACAAATAAAAATGGAGTTTTACAGCGCAGTATAGATTGCATGGCAGCCTAAACTCACTGGAATAGGATATACATTCATGAATAAAGGGTATGAATGCATACATACCCAGAGTCCTGAACTTTGGAAAAGTTGTCATTCATCAAAGAAGTGCTGTATGTAGCCAATTGATCATAATGCAGATTGGTGCTTAGAAAAGCAACAGTGATTCTGTAGCACTTGAGAGAAAAATCAGCGAAGAGATAGGCCTCTGTGACTGCACTGGCAATAGCACAATTTTTTTGAAAAAAATTTTGATTTTTTTCTATTTTTTTTTCCAAGTGAAGCAATCATCATTATGTCTTAGGCTAAAAGAAAACTTTTCCTTCAATTTTTTTTCTATTTGAAAATTTTTTGGTTACTTGAAACATCATTTTGAAATAAAACAATTAAGGAAATGTCAAAGCAAAATATTTTAGGTAGGAATTGGTTCAGCAAACCCAATATAATTATGAAAAAATTTTGCCCCAAATCTGACCAGGTCCTAATTTTGAAATACTTTTGGATGATGCAAAAATCTAGTCATGGTTATATATCTCTCTCTAGAAAACATCTTCCTAGCTCAGCTGGGTAAGTGACATCTCTTTGTGAAAATCTATAGCCTGAGCTCTGCATGTGACCAGACTAGATAAAAATGGGATCCCTCTTTCTTAAAGTCTAGGACCTTTCACATTACCCTGTCATCTAATTGTGACATTCTCTACAGAAATAAATACAAGCTATATTAGTTCTGAGGAGAACACCAAGAGAAAATTCTGAGAGCTTTTTACCATAACTCAAATAATAATTTCTTAGTCTTTCTTTATTGAATTCTTTAATCTTCTTAAGTTGTTTTGGCTCTTTATTAGAAATGTTCTTGGTTTACTTATGAAAATAATTTCACTGCTAGTTCAGATTGCTTAGTGAAGACATTTTAAAGAAGACTAAGATTCGTATTGTCAGAACAGAATTTGTAAGGAATGTCCAATTCTGTGGTGTTTTCCCAGGCAAAAAACCTGGGACTGAACAGATTTCAAACCAGAAAAATTTCATCCAGAATGTTTTTGTTTATGAAATTCTGATATGAATTTATGATTTGTTTTTCTAAGTCAAGCACATACAAATTTGAAAATACTATTTTTATAACACTCTTAGTGCTTTTTGAGCAGAGGGGTTTTTTTTTGTGTTCAAGTAAGTGCCAAAATAATTTTAAAGGAATTTCATTTGCCTCCCATGAAATTTGTAAAACTCAAAATTCCAATAAGAAAGTTGATCATGAATAAGAGAAGCAACAGGAAACTGAATTTAGCCAGTGTCTCTGGTTTACAGACCTATTATGGATATGTTTTTACAGGATCTGACCTACTACTTGTCCTGTTCCAATATAATCCTGTTGTGCCAAAACAAGTTCTCATAAGCAGAAGTCTAAGTTGAATTGACTCGAACTTAGAGCTTTTATACAAATACTAGGTTATTTGTATTGCAGCTGAAAGACAGATTCACTGTTGTTTAGCAATTTACTATGAATTATTTATTATTCTGACATCTCTGTTCTTTTTCTGATATACAGGAAAATTGCTGGTGAAATGGGAATGTATTTATACAAATAGAAAGTTGAGTCAGATTAACTCAGTTGGATATGTGTTCTGTAACAGTAGCATGTTGTGTGTTTCTGTTTTTTCTTTCAGACAGAGTTTAATAGATTTTTTTTCCTGAATTCCCTTGTTTATGCCTAGCAAGCAGGAGAGGTACAAGAAAGATATCTGTAGTCTTCTGTGGAATGCATTATGCAGTATTGTGGACATACAGATATTTCTCTGGTCTTTCTATGTTCTCCTTAGGTGTTTTTATTTTCTGCTTATAGGAAACTGCAGTCTCTTTCAATCTGACATCTCCATTTATCCTATTTTAGTTTTCAGACAGGTTATACAAGCTCAACTGTAATTTCTAGTTCCTGAGGAAAATACTGCAGCAAAGAATAAAATGATAAAAATTGATGGTTAGTTATATTGGGATAAAATAGTTTTTTCTTTTTTGGTGGAACAAAGTGATTCTCTTTCCAAAGAAGGGAAATGTACTGGCAGAGCTGAATACTTCTTTCTTTTCTTGCATCTTAGGTATCATTTAGCCAAATGTGCCATTAAATGTTTCAATTTTTTTTGGCCGTACGTAGCATGGTGGAAGACTTAAACTCTGGACCTCAGTTAGTGTGCTAGCTGAGCCTCTAAAATTATTCACTGTTCTCGTAAGAATAATGTAACCAAACTTACTGACACAAGTAATGTTCATTGCTGGGTAATATTAAAGGTAAAATAATACGTTTATTTTATTAAGGTAGTTCATTTGCAATGTTGTAAATAGGTTACAAAAATATCAAAGCAAAAAGGGTTAATGAATGGAAAAGGGACCCATCCATTCTGTTCTTAGAGCTATCGTCAACTGTCTTTCTTCAGGCTTAGTGTTCGTAAGCATTTACTTCACTGGCAGCACCAGTCTAAGCAGCACACACGTCCTTCCAATTATTTCTCTTCTTCCATTGCTCTCTCAGAATAGTTGTCTACATGTATATATGGTAACTTGGGTGTGGTACCTCATGCAGATTAAAAGAGCAAAAAAACGAAAAAGCCCACTCTGAACTTTAACCACTATTTTCACAGTATGGATGCATAAAGAGATGTATTAGCACAGCTGGAAGATCTAGGTATGGGTGAGAATGGGCATTGGGAGGCACAGCGCTGCTTAAATAAAATACTTGTGACGCTACCTGTATTCTATCTATTTATGGGTTTGGGGTGCCAGTACTTTTACCTCTTAACTGTCCTCTTCCCAATCTGTTTTCCTGTCACTGTTTCCTGTGCTTATACAGATATTGCGCTGAAACTATAAGTAGCCTTTCTCCCTCTCTTATTCTCACTCTTCCTATTTACCAGATGCAGAAGTGGATTGTTTAGCTAGTTTTTGATTGATTGCATAGTTTATCTGTCATTTGCTTCTCATGTAAAGGGTGGAAGGGGCAGGTCAGTCACATAAACACTATTTAAACTCATTCCTCTGTCTGGCTCACACTTCTTTGGTTGTTAATATTTGGTAAGTCACAACTGTAGGAACAGTAATCATATATGCATCTGGTAATGTTACAGAAATCATCTAATTCTCAGCTGTTTATGAAATTGAAACATGCTGCAAAAATACCACGCGCATCAAAACCAGGAATATGTATGTGCGTGAAATTGCTATTGTCCTTAGTTGTAGCATGATATTTGGGAGACTTGACAAAACTGTAGAGCATCATGTTGAGAGTAACTACTGTTATATGTGGATTAAAAGAATAACTTATCCATTGGTCAGTTCAATCTCTAGGCTTGGAGCTGGAAACTAAGAAGTATCTTCCAAAAATCTATTACATGAAAAGAAGAGGGCGGAAGAGGCCCTGGCTTAAGCTCTATCACACAGTACAAAGAATGTAGGGTAGATGGGAATTTGCACAAAATGACCTGACATCCTTACATAGATAATGTTTTCACATTCATGTCACTGTGACTTCTGCTAAAGTGAAGTAAAACTTCCACCATATACCACTATATTGTTAAAGTGGGAGATCTGCTAATTTTGTTTTGGGAGCATGGACAAACCCTGTATTAAAAGAGGCAATATTGTCTCCTTTAGCCTTTTATCTGAACTCTTAAAAGAAAAATCTTATGTTAGAATGGTTACGTTAAAATATTTTTTTTCAAATAGTGTGTTTTAGAGAAACTAGATAATGAGATGCCGAGCATATGAGCTTCCAGCTTCTCTATCCTAGAGTCTTAAAATATTATATACAAGTTTTGAATTTTGCAGAAACCATATGAATTACGTAATTATTGACTTTAGATGAGATAATTAAAGACTGCAAGAGAAGCTAAATTATTTGGTCAGTTTTGAAGATCTTACTTTGTCATTTGTTCAAGGCCAAGCAATGAATCACTGGAAATTAGAGGCTAAAACTGTCTAATCTTCCGTATTTGTTGCTTGCTCCAACCACAGGATAAAATTTTCAAGGAGATATTAGTAGAGATATTTTAATAAATCAAATGATGATGATATAAAATCTGTTGAAATCATTAGTGAAGCAGACAGTTCATGTCACCTCCACAGTTCAGCTGACTCATAATACTTGCCTGGTTAATCCATGTGTTTTCACCATGTCCAAGATGTCTGCAAATCATTAATAGACATTGGCTTAAAGACAAGAATAAAAATAACAGTTAAATGGCAATATTTCAGTTGATGAAACATTCATTGAAATTCTATCTATATGAGGCACTGGAAAATTCATCATTAGGATGTTGGATAGATTGAGTTACAGAACAGACAGACTATAATCCACAGGGATGTTTTAAGTTCAACATACAATACAGGTGTTTATAATTTTCAGATCAGTATCAGAAAAAGGATGGAAAAGAAAAGAAAG
The DNA here is from genome assembly GCF_036370855.1 of Dromaius novaehollandiae. Lineage (NCBI taxonomy): Eukaryota > Metazoa > Chordata > Aves > Casuariiformes > Dromaiidae > Dromaius > Dromaius novaehollandiae. The sequence goes on from NC_088100.1 coordinate 60,550,195, forward strand.
AACGTATTCTTCAGTTTTTTGTGTGCATGATCAGGGAATTTCAGATCACAAACAGCTAAATTCAGAGTGGATTGGTTAATTGTTAATAGTTTTTATTTAGTTCAGAATTGCTGGATGATTCACAGATGATAGATGACTTTGCTTTATTGCATTAATTGTATGTTGATGAATATTTCTTCTTAAGTAAATAAATCCCCCTTTTAAAATGGAATATGCCAAGTTCAAGATTTTACTAGAGTCACCTATATTGTATGCTGGATAACAGTAAATAAGTGAAAGTAAGTATAAATATGAATTTTCAAAATACCTGCATCAGCTTAACCTGGTTAAGGTTCACCATAACTTATCTTTTAGTATTTCAAAAGTTGGGTTGGTATTTCAAAAGTTGAAGTTGGGTTCTCATGTACAGTATCACACATGATAGTTTTATAATCATTCTGTAGTCTTTTAGTTTCTCCATTTGTGCCAGTGTAGCTCTCTTCCATTAAAAAAAAAAATATAAAATTTGTAATACTGCAAAGTTGAACATTTAAAAGCTTAAAACTTCAGAATTAAGGCTGTGCATTAACCTCTTTCAAATATTTTGTAATACAGTCTTTAGTTTCCTAGTCAAATGCCATTTTTTTCTTCAGGGCATTATTAAAGTTTAAGGTTTTTCCAGGCTTCTTTAAATCTTCAGATGTGCTTTTTTGTCTTACTGTGTTCCGTTTGAACCCTGTCCTGAACACAAAAAGACCAATTTCCTCCTTAATGTTCTTTTATAAATATTTGCCATAATTATATTATATTTAGTATTAAAATAGTTCTAAAGCATCAATTAAAGTGAGTGAAAGTCTCCTATGAGAAGTCAGATAGAGGTATTACCTCTGTTTCGTAGCCAGTAAATGGAGGCAAAAAGAGGTTATAAGCCAAATTGCTCATTAACTCTTAGTGCCCACAGACATTTAAAGCACTATTTTTTTCCTGAATGCTGGAAAGCACAGCTGGAATCTTTAGAAACTTTTGCTGCCAAACTAACAGCTCTGTTTTTAGCTTGTTAAAACACTCACACAAATAAAAGTACACATGAATGAGGTAAAATCTGGTTACCTTTTCAGTAGGGCATCAAGGATCCTTTATATGAGGTCTGCTCTAAAGTATGAAAGTGCTAGAGCTATCCTTTGGCACTGAGAAAAACATTTCTCTTTACTAAACTTGTTTTCAGAATCCAGAGAGCTGTTCTGAGTTGCAGAAATTTTTACTCTAAAGGCTTTAAGCCAAAGTGTAAGAACATTAATCTCATTCAGTTTGCTTAAGATTTTGGCTTTAATTACTTAAACATTTTATTAAGTGATAGAGTAAGAAAGTTTGCAGAATATACTACCACTTAGCTGGCTTCTTATAAGTGTGTATTTGCTTTTGTTCTTTTATAGATTTTCTCAAATCATTTGTCCTGACTAAATGGATAATGAAAAAAGAAATCTATTGTAAAATTCCTTTGTTTTTCTTTTAGGTGTTTGAAAATTCCTCTTGGTCTTGTCTGGACCAAACACCTTGAGTTCTTTCCCTCAGTACTGTGTGGACTTCTTTTCATTTCTCTTACCCTCTGAAACCTAAATTTTTACAAAAGTCCTGTGTCAAATTTAAACTTGTGCTCAGGTCTCCTCTTGGACAGTCTTTTAGAATCTGTCAAGTTTGTGCTGCTGTTTCTACAGTCATTTACTGATAATGATCTGATATGAATTGCTGTGACCTAAAAGCTGAACAGGCTGTATTCTGATTAGAGGTCACAAAATAAGGATCGCCTGTTTTGTAACTTCATCGCATGGTGGACTCATCATCTGAGATCCATTCTAACTCAGATCTAATTTCTACAGCGTTGCTGTTCAGTAATTGCTCCTCTTCCTGTGTTTGTGCAACTGATTATTCCTGTGTAAATTCTGAACTTCAGTGGATTTCAAGCTCTGCTTTTCAGACCAGTTTTGTAGCTGCTAGAGTACTTTTGGTGCAGAACGTGCCACTGTAATATGCATACTTTCTGTTCTATTTACATGATTAATGAACATTAAATAGTACTGAACGTGGGACAGAATTTGTAGAATATTGCTTTTTGTATCCTTCTGTTTTCATGGTGACTATAGGTTACCAGTCTTTGAGGTGTATATTTACAGTAATTTCAGCTGGTAATCTCACCAAGCTTTTGCTTTCTGGGTGGAAAAATGAGGAATATATGTAACTTCTGATTTAATATATTTGGTGTATTACTTCATTTCTTACCTTTCCTTTTCACTGGGGTAGTTGACAGGCTTGTCATAAATAACATTTCTTTTAATGTTTAATAGTAATACTTCGGCCATGGCCATCTGTAGGATTTATTAATGAGTCAGTATGATAGATGTTAGCTCTTTCACTGACATTTGAAAGACTTGTAACTCTGGATGAATTACATCTCTGAATAAGCTTTGCATTAGCAGCACTATCTCTTTAAAAATAAGTCTAAGAGCAGGCTCTTCTTTCCTATTCAGCCTGCCTAAATGTATTATACAGTGAGAAGTCTTCTGGCTGTTTTGTTGTCTGCTGAGATGGAAATGGGACAATAGTACCACAAATCCACGTTATTCATTTTCTCTGATTATTCTCTGATTTTACGGATTTGTGTAAAGGAATACAACAATTTTATAATAAAAAAATCATTTACAGTTAAGAGGCTGCCAGTGTGAACAGTTTAAGTAGTGGGGTGCTCTCTATGTTGGAAAAAAGACTGTATCTTAGATCTCAATTCCTTGAGGGCACAAGGTTGTGATTATCGTTCTTGTCCATTGTAGCAAAGTGGAATTTCATTCTGGTCAGAGATTTTGTGTACTGTAGTAAATTCAGCTTACTGTAATAGTTTTACTGATACTATTTTGGTGATTTATGTTCTTTGCTATGGAAGCAGAATAGTTTAGTTGTCAAAATGAACAGGGTATTAATGAATATAAAATTCAGAAAAGTATGAAAATATGCTTTTTTCTTTTCAGAATGATGGTTAGCTTCTCTTATCTTAAAAGATGTGTAATAGTCACCTTTTTCCATTGAAGGCTTTCTTTTTCTTGTTTAGCTTTGAGGGGTAGCAATAGAGCTGTTGAAAACACCAAGTTAGACAATTTAAAAATCTATAAAGCCAGATAAGACACTTGCCACTACACCAACTGAATATTTAGTTAGCGAAAACAATCAACGTTTTCAAAAAATCAGCAATTGATCCAGTCAGTCTACTACAGTAGTTTAACACGTAAGGAGTAATTTGAGTCTTTTTTGTGCTATCTTTATTTTTCTCTATGATTAATTTCCTGCATTTAGCAAGAAATACATACAAACAGCTTCTGAACTTCCTACATACTCCTTTTTCCCCAATGGCTTTTAGAGGTGAGCCCTTCATAGTGACTTTTTATCAGAGGATAGTCAATTACTGTCATAAGGCCAGACAGGATAAAAACATCTAAGTCTGTCCAGTGTAAGAATAGCAGGAGAATATATGCTGATACGGAAAATGGAAGAGCACTTCCCGAAAAGCTTTAGGGGTATTTGACTGTTACAATATTACAGAGATTATTTACAGTCTTGGGTATGAGAAAATGAGAACCTTAGAGCTTGATGAAAGACAAGAAGATTCTTTTCCTGAGAAAAATGCGATGCTTGCAAAGATGAAGTATGACTAAAAAAAGAATGCTATGCTGACCTCTTTATATTTTGATAGCCTGTATTGGGTTCAGCAGGGGTTCAACTGCTTAACATGGACACTGTTTGAAAAAGTAAATAGCTGCACAAATTATTCAACACTGTTGGTAATTTAAGATGTTCTTACCTATGAAGCATAAAAGCATAAAGCATAAATTTCATTCTTCCCAAATGAAATTTGTGATCTATGATTTGTGATTGTTACACCAGGCGATGTTGTCAGCATACTTTCCTTGATCATATAATTATCAGCTTTCGTTTTGTTAATTTGCTGAATCTGGAAGTGTTTTTCCTCAGGAACAATATATTACAAAAAACCATTTTGGGGTCAAGAAGCTTCTATTAGAATTAATATAACTTCATTACAGTTCATGTTATCCTAAAGTCAGAAGAGCATGCCAAAGAATTAGACACAATATAAAAGTACAATTTCTTTAATTAGTCCCCAATAATAACAGCTGCTTTATTGGGACAGCATGGTTCCGACAGTTTTTGTAAATAACATTTTTAGTAGCTAGTTTGAATTTATCCAAGTGACCAGAACATTAATACACATGTTTAAAAGCAGATGGAAGACCAATGATCACAATCCAGTCCAGTTGCACAGTACAAATGTCTGTACTTAACAAATGACCCTCAAAACTGGTGCATTTATTCACAGCTGCAGTTTAAGGCCCAGCATGAAATGGCAATGAAAACACACTGTAACCTCTCATCCCGAGAACTGGTCTTTCTGGCTGCCTGCACCTACTCTGCAACTGGAGGGACTGACTTTTTTTCCTACATAGCTGTTGTTTTGCAAGCGCCATGGGCCAGATACCATAAAATGACTTAGGTGCTCCCTTTGCCTGCTAGTTCTTAAATTTCATATACGTTTCAGTCCTTAAACCTAACTCTGACTGAGATCCACAAGTCGGGCATTCTTGCCTAACTTCACAGGTATTTCAGTTAGATCGGTATTCCTGGATCACCCAAGTGTGCACTTCCAGCAACTGGCTGAAACCAAAATGCCATAGTGAGTGCCATTTTATTTCACACAAAGCATTTTATACAAGGGCTCCAGAGTTGGAGCCTCCAGCTGTTCTCATCGAGTGTATAAAGACTCATTAGACTTCAAGGAAAGAGTAAGTTTGATCATAAAGGCTTTCTGGTGGGAAGGGGAAGACTAGTGTTCTCGTGTCTGTTCAATATCTGCTTTATGTATTTCACATGATTCATAAAAGGCTGAAGAAGTCCTTGCAGCATGATCTGGAAGACAGGCTTCTCCTCTCCCAAGTAAGTGTTTTAGTTGCTTTAGAAAGAAAAGAGTGGTTCACTGTTCCATTTTTAAAAGAGAAGTTGTGAGTACACTTTCAGGAGAGTGAGACTGTAAATTTTAGGTAGGCAGGAGCATTTTATGGTTACGTGAGGGAAGCCTGTTTTGTCCTTTTTTCTCCTGTAAGTTCTTTAAGATTGGGATTGTCACCTGCTCTATTTTGCCTAGTAGCACGTTAGTTGCAGGCTTTTCAGATACTGATCCAATTACCGCAGTAATGTGATTTAGGTCACATTTCGTCATTGTATCTAAATATACACTTAACTTTAAACATAGGCCTAAATTCCATTGCCTTTAGTGGAACTTAGGCAAGCATTAAGTGTTCTGTGTATTTAAAGCCTTGTAAGTGCTTCCCATATACTGCTGATAAACTAGAGCAGTAAAAACCAAGCTGTGGAGGTGCAATAGGCTAGATCTAACTATGTTGGTATCAGTTCTGTTGCCTTAGGAGTTAGTGTGGTTTGCAGTCTCACCACTGTCAACCACAGCTATGGGCTTGGGTTTTTTTCTTCTTACACTGTTTATAAAAGATAATTACATGAGTCTAATGGAAGGCAGTATTGAAATATCTTCAAGCTGTACCTTGGCCAGTGTCTGGCTGTATTCCTTCCTGTGCGTGGGCTTCTTCCTCTCAGTCAGGTCCAGAAACAAAAATAACATATACTGGAGAAATTCTGATTTTTGATTCCAGGTAAGCTGATGAATGCTGGCAGGTGCTGGCCTTGTGAATACCATTACTGTACACTGGTATCTCTTTTTGTCTATTAAATTGGATTTAAGATCCTGTCAGCAGTGACATTTGAGTTAGTAATTTTCAATTGCTCATCAAAAAAAAAAGACATTAAAGGGTAAAACTGACACTCTGTAGCAGAATTTGTGCTCCCTAAGTCTCATTTGTGCCCCTTAAGTCCCATTAAAAAATTACACTAATTTTTTTTTCCCATGATATCTACAGTTGCATTTTCCACAAGAGGAAGGTCTATATAGTGACTAATTATACACGACCATGTTTCTGTAAGCAATAAAGCTTATACTACCATATTCTGTTTTTATGCTAGGATTTCAAATAGCCTGTAACAAGTAAGCACATAAATTCATATGCTGTCTGTTTTTCTTGGTTTCCTTCTATGGCCTCAATCTTAAATTTAGTTTAAAGCTCACTGTTGCATATTGTTTTAAAATCATTTGCAACTTCAGTTGGTTTAATTCTTTTTCCTGAAATGAGTTTGTGATTCTCATATTATATCATATTTCTAGAAATAAGGCCTTGTATACACAGGAAACTTTTGAGATAATGAAAGATCCATTTTTAGACATATTTTTAGACATATTTAGTTAAGCTACTCTATATGTATATACATATGGCTTTTAGTAGTTTATTTTGGTCTTGTTTATTTCCAAAAGGTTTCTCATTTAAGTCACAGGAGTACTAAAACGTCTTTAGTGTGAATGAAATGTAGATCCATTATGCTTAATGCCTATATTGTAAGCTATATAGCTATCAAGTTGCTGTCGTCAGATCTATATCTCCAAGAAAATTTGGGAAAGAAAAAGCTAGCCCTGAGAATTAGCTGTAGATTCCTGCATGTTTCTTTTAGGTTCATGGTTGCATAAATAAATAAAAATGTGCCATTAATTATGTATTAATATTTCCTGATTTACACTTCTAAAAATATACGGCAGTATAATTGCTCAAATAAATTTTCCTTTCATTTATAACAGAAACCTTATAGAGAAGAAACATTGGAAATCCCTGATAGCATCATCAGCCTTTGTAGGATTAACTCATTGTCTTTGCTGATTCCTGAACTTTCTGTTTTCTTAGATGGTGATGGATTCTGATGTTTCTGGCAGTGTATTTAGAATTTGAGTCCATTGTCGCCATGTATTTGTTGACAAATTCCAGTGACGAGAAGTTATTGCTTCATGTACTCTTCAACAAAGAGTCTTAGCCAAAGCTCACTGAGATACATAGGAATGTTTTCATTAGTTGTTATGGTCTTGGCATAGTTGTGTTGTCCTAAGTAACAACTAAATGTCTGGTTCAACGCAGATAACCAACCAGCTCAGGTACTGGTAGCAGTGTTTCTGAGTTATTAGCCCAGCCAGTACAGCTGCAGAGTTAGCATGGGTAGCCTTGTGCGGCCTTGTGTAATGCAGGCATTCTAAAAATTACCTGACATTTTGTTTTTGTTCTCCTTAATTCAAATTCAAGAAAAGAAATGCTGTTCTCTTACTGCATAGGAAATCACAATTTAAGTCCATGAGCCCTACCGATATATGCAAAGTGTTTTCTGACTTTGAGCATGTAAATTGTACGAAGGGCAAGCTATTCATCCTCACAATTTCTTTTGGCCTTGGAGTATTTATAGAGACTCCCTGTGGAGCTGCACTGTCAAGTGTCCCCCAGCTGTGGAACAGTTTATGAGAGGTTCTCTGAGGAGTACGTGTACACACTGAAAACTCATTAATAATCACACACAGTCCCACAAGCAGGAAGATTATTCCTGCAGCCTCTCTTCATCTGAGAAATCTTTGGGCTTTTTTCTTTCTTCTGCTTTGGAATATTTTTTGTTGCTGCTCAAGGTTGTCTTCAAAAGGAAGTAGGTGACACAGTGCTCACTGTTTTAATGATTAACAAAGTTCTTGGCTCAAAATGGACACTCAGGGTCCATCTACCAGATACTCAGGCTTTGTGCAAGCACTGCAGTACAGAATCTAAAACTACCTGAGCGTGCAGAGAACAGATCTGTAAACAGGAGCCATGGAAGACTGAAATTTTGAATTCTGTGGCAGAGAAACGTTTTGGCATACAGGGTTAGTAATAGGGTAGAGTAAAAATAAATAATTGTTACATAGAGTAATAAACATTTCTATCCATCCATCTGTATAGATTGCTTTAGTTACAGGGGACAAACTGAAAGAAAGAAGGGGTGATGATAGGCAGAAAGGCAGATGTAGGTTAAAGCTGAGATGATGAAACTCAAGGCAGGAAAAAGAGGGGTTTGGAACAAGCAGGCAGTCTGTGCCAGGCAGAGAGACCGAAGGCCCCTGCTTGCCCTGGTTCTGTACTGCTTCTGTGGGACTGAATGTCTTGGTTCTCTAAAGAGTCGTGCGGGGAAGGTGAGAGCCCCACTTTTGTCCTGGATTCGTTAGAATAGGGTGACTGCTGTTCTATGGAAGTGGAGCTGTGTGTGTTCTTTGGAGGATGATTTTTATTTAATATGCAACATTTCATATAGTGACCACTTAGTAATAAGTCTTTACTCTTCCAACTCTGTTCTATTTCCATGGTATGGGCTTTTAATTATACTCAGAAATCCATAGTTCAAGATGTATAACATCTGTGAAAGCTTTCTTTGGCATCTTCTGAGCTATAGATTTTTCATCTTCATCTTTTTCATCATGAAGAACTGATTAAGATTTTTCTCCCCAGATTCAAGGAGAAATGTTAGTATTTTAGATCTGATCAAGAGTGTGTTTTGAGTGTGGATCTTGATCTTTCCCTCTTGCTGTTTTTGGTTTGTGTTGCAGTGTGCGCAAACTGGATTCCTTTCAGGTGAATCTAAACCAAAAGACATGTTCTTGGGACCTGACAGGAGCTCCTCCAAAATAAACACATCCACTTCCCCCAAAATGCCTATAGCATAACAGTCCTGTGCACTGTCCGTTTTGTGTTTCAGGCCTGCTCCTATTGTACTGTGCTACTTGTTAATGTAGATATAGCCTCAGCCAGCTTGTTGTTGAGATTACTACAAAGAACCTACAGTTTACGAATTGCTGTTTTGAATGTGAAGGATTTTACGAGTGAAAGTATTAGCAGAGATTTCTGATTTATCCTTTACCTAACCAGATTCATATAAAGAACTACAGGAATGTGAGAAGACTCAAATAGTCCAGTTTATCCTTCCCTCTGTCACAGACATTCAACTTAATGAGTATATAGTCAAGAAAGTGCACAGAAGCTAAATGATGACAAAAAATTATTTCATCATGATGTTTAGCAGGAAAACAGTACTTTTCAGAAGGAACACTCCATTAATATTAATGGACCTAGAGCATGTGCTAATTCTTTGCTTACGTTATCTTAAATACCATCTGCTCCTGTCACTTTTTTGATATTTTCCACCATCTGAGGCTCCTCTCACAAGACAAATTTCTGTCATTTCAAATAGTAACTTCAGGTTTTTTTGTGCTCCTTCTTTATGACTGTAGATCTTGTGAAGTCATTTAAAATATGGAACTGCTAAAATAAATTGCTTCTTGATCTTCTTTAGAAGTCAAATTTAGGATTATTTTGACGCTTTCACTTACACTCTTCAAATAAGTACTTCAACTATAAGAACATGAATATGACTTCTTTAATTATCATCCTTAGGGCTACATACAAATGTCTGAATGGTTTGATTTTGTTTTATTTTGTTTTGTTTGCTTTTGTTTGTTTTTTATCTAACTTTATCACTGGTGCATTTAGGAAGGACAGGACTTGCTGAAGATTTATCACATATCATTTTACAGCCTTCAAGACTCTCAAAAAGATAGGACTAGTAGTGAAACTGAGAGAAGTAATTCCTAGCAAGCTTAGTTAGGATGGCCTTTCCAACAAGAAAAAAAATGAAAAGCAACCTAGCTCTCCTTACAGGTAATACTTTGTTATTTTCTTGAACAAAGTGTGAGCCTTGTAAGAAATTATGAACTCTAGTAATTAATACCTGTCTAGCGGCCTGTTAATTAATAAAACAGTTACTTGAAACAGTTCACAGGACCTTACTATTCATGTTCCTGATTTTTTAAATGACTACATAGTCATATTTCATTTTTAAGGAGGAGGTCTTACAGAGAACAGTAGCAGAGTACTTCCTTTTACTACTCTGTATCATAATGAATTAGTTTGGAAAAAAATGAGGAAAATAATTTCAAACATTTTAGTCATAGCAGACATTTGTCAGGAAATTCTTCCGTGGCTGATGTTGTCATAAGAAACCGTGTACAGGACTGAAAGCTTCTCTGTTTTCTTTCTGGAGCCTGCAAACTGAAGGAGCATTGTTTTACTGGCACACCTGTAGGGCGGATGAGATTCTCCAAGCTAATGTTTCTTGACTTCGCTTTCCTGATAGGACCTTGTCTCATGGGACAGTAGGTTGTATTAGATGAAACATAGGAAGCATATGGTTGTTGAGCTCTTCAGTGTATCTGCTAAAGGCATTACACATGTAGAAAAAAATAAGCTTCTTTATACACTGTGCCAAAATGAGAGAAATAATCAGATTTTGTGTAAACAGTGTTATGGCCATCTGCAATAGCCCTCTCTGGTTATTGCACATGTCTTTGTTTGAGACAGTTGCCTCACTCCCTGTTTTAGAAGAATAATTTTTCTTGCATCACCAATTATCTCTAAGGACTTTAAACCAAGTTTCTATACACCTGCAAGGCCACATTTCTGTTCTGGTGTTTGTTCCTAAGGCTCCAAGGATGCAAATTGGAAACAGGAATTCAATCTTAAGCTATTTTGGAGGATTTTTTTAATTAACATGAATGTAATATTGTAAAAGATTTTAAACTGATGATTCTGGTAACTGGTTGCTTCTGACTAGGTCTGATGCAAAAGCTGTTACTGATTTAAAGGAGCTTTGGGATTAGATTTTATGACACACATTCAGATCATCTACTCCACTGGTCTTCTGATCTCACTTAATACATTTTAGTTCTGATGATTATTTTAAAAGAAATTCAGGATATTTTTTTGTGCATTTAACTCATGAGTTACAAAGAGATCTGGCAATACTATAAGAATTAAAAATGTTGTGGGAAGAGGAGGAAAATACTTTCAAAATACCGGAGAATGGATGAGATAACCAATTTCCCATGTCAACAGGAATGAATTCTTAGGTGATGGGTAGCTGCTGTCACTTAACTGCCAGGCTGCTTGCTAGGCTGCACACTGCAAGCATCTTGAACAGCTACTGGGTCAGTGTACTGGTTTTGTCAGCTGATTCTGTAGGGAACCAGGATCTGAAAGCTGTGGGTGGAATCACATACTGCTTTTTTGAATTCAAAAGCCATGGTAAATTTAAGTAAGCAATGTGGATAAATAAGTATAAAATGAGTTAGCCTATGGTTGGAGCAGAAATGATTAGGGTAGCTTGTTTCTGAAACAGAGAAACTGTGTCTGTGCCTGACAGTTACTCATTTTTCCTGTCCATATTCTTGCCTATTGAGATATCTGCAAGGATACTGTTGAGTTCCTGTAAGTGAAAAATAAAGACTAGTGCCTGTTTCACTTTAGTTTAATTTGTTGTTTTTGTTTGCACTTTCTCTCATGTTCTCTTGAACAACTGACCTTTTACTTTCATCATGCTTAACAGTGGAAAAGACTAAGTGTGTATGTTGTCAGTACACAGAGTATTTTGTTTTGCTGGAGAGAGGCCATGCTCACTGTGACACCAGGAGGGGAGTGCGTATTACGGCTAGCTGTTGTCTGAATTCTGTGGAGGGCACAATTTGTCCTGAAAATGGAAAGAACATGGGTAGGGTTGACAAAGTTGTCTTCTCTTTTTGGGTTCCTAGTTCCTATTTGTAATCAAACAAATCTACCTTTCTAATGGGTATTTAATGTCCTTCAAAAACAGCATGAAATCTTAAGTTTTTTCTAAGGTATTTTCTGAAAAGAAGAAATTTTCATCAGTTTTTGCTACTATTCTCATTCCAGGTTAGGATTTCGGTCCTGGTGCACCTCAAGTATATCAGTTTGATTAGGAGCACAATAAACTTGCAGGGGAGCTAGAAATTGCATGTTCCTAGAAGTTGCTCAGTCACTCAATGTGAAATATTTTGTCTTTACCAAAGCTCAGCCATTTTTTAAATTTCAGGTCTTTCGATATTTTTATTTTCAAAAAAAAATCTGTATTTCAGTAGTAAGAAGTTTTTCAATAATAGTATCCTCTAAGAAGATTTAATGAAACACACTTAGCTTCTTGATTCTAACTGAAAAAAATTCTCTTAAGTTCAAAGCACTGATTTTAATTGTTACTGGTTATGTATATTCTATATATTACTGAACAATATAGAGAATTCTCTTTTTAGGTGTTTGTTTGGATAAATGTTAATTAGTACAGTTCTGCTCTTACTGATATATTAAAACTCTCCTTGATTAAGAGATCACAGCTAGGCCAACACAAAGAACTTTCAAATATTGAGGGTCATTTCAAATTCAGTAAATAGTACTATGAATTAGTTCAAGCTTTGTTAATTATTAGAAATAAGAATCACATTCGAATACGCATGGCTGCTCACTGAAGTTAATAAGTGATCTAACACACATATGAAGTCTGGACCTGTAACAGGTCTCACTTTTAATGCAGAAAGAGGCTAAATCATTAGAAGTGTAGTAGAAAAATATAAATTCCTTTCTTGAACATGACTCTCATAAAATCCTCCAAAGGGGGAAAAGAGAACTTAGATGAGTTTAGTTAGCAGTTTACTTCTAATTCTTCTAGCTCCATAAGATGCTTCTCTAGAAGGGAAATGAAGAGCTAGGACTCCAAATTGGAATTCACATATTGAAAAAAAACCAAAGCAACCAAACAAAAAACCCTTCACCTCTGCCAGAAGACAATTTGTGATTTAAAGGAGAAAGGAAGATGCTTTTATCAGTTTTATTATTCATGTCCATGGAAAGGAAAGTATATAAAATAGGAATTCTTATTGCATCTAGTCAAGATAGCTTATCTTGGTTTTCACACCAGTGTTTCTATTGTTCTCACAGAGAGAAAGAAAAGGGATTTTTTTGCATAAATCGTCATCAGAGGGGAAGAATATTAGGAGCTCTGCTGTGCACTAGGAATCTGCAACCATACACATGAAACTAGTTTCCCCCATCTAGCAACATCATCTCTGCTTTTCTTGTTGACTACTTTACAGGACTTCCACCTTCCTCATGTTCCATAGAACTGTGGAGCTTAGGTCCAAACAGCTGTATTTTGGGGATCACCTGTTAAATCAATGAAGGCTTGTTTTCAGCAATGCACCTTTCTTTCTTATTTCCTCAGCAGAAAGAATTGCTTCATGGACTGAACGTGGTTTTATTTCTTGTAACTATTTTCATTTTATATTGTTTGTCCAAAAGTAACCCATGCTGACATGACAGCCTTTCTCTAGCACTTGGGAAAGAAGCTTTATGTAGTTAAAGCAGCGACTCTGTGTGGAAAGAACTGAACAGTGAATTTTTTTTCCTTTGATGTCAATTAGAATGAAACAGGCTCTGAGGTGGGGGTGAAGTATTTTAACCTCAAGCTATTGGATTCCATTTCCAAGTTACACTCTAGTTTAATCCCAAGAACCAGTCACTTGCTGCAGACAACCGTGTTTCAGATGAGTTTTCTATTGTGTTCTAGTTTTCTGCAGGGTTAACTGGAGGTGCCTATGTTACTATTACAGAGCATAAATTGCTTTCCTGAACCTTGGGAATCACATTAGTACATTTTGAAGCACTATAGGATTTTAAATGTGGAAGTATTAATATTTCACTGTTGTTGAGAAACTGTCTCACTTGCTCCTCTCTGTAGCATATTCTACAAATTAATTACTTGGCAGGTCTGAAATACCTGTTTTTTATTAGGTATTCAAAGACAGAATATCACATTTTGTTCTTTTGAAGTAAATCACAGAGTACTACTCTGTAAGTATCATACTGCTCCTTCCTCCCTTAACACCCCTCTTTGTTCATAACCTATTTCATCCCTTTTTGATTTATCTCTGTTACATGTGTATGGCCATGAATACAAAATGTACCCCTGTGAATGGAAAGAGGTCAGTTGCTTGTGTGGATTTTGAAAAAAAAAAAAAGATACCTTTTTAGATTCTCATCTGAAGAGCTCAGATTTAAAACCTAGATCAACCAAAACTGACGGTATTGCTACCAGATGGAATGCCTAGAATGGCTCTGCAGCTTATATTGCTTCATGGTGGGAACCCAAACCTATCTCTTGACATGGTATTTTAAAGGCATCTGGGATGGTGAACAGATAGTGCTCCTTCTCTCGCATTTACGTATATCTACAAATACTCAAAATTGTTCTTATCTGTGGGACTTCTGAGCTTATGTAGCTATTACTTTCCTTATGTTTTCATAATATTCTACTTTCAGTTGCTGAAAACAAAATGGTTTCCCTGTTATTTCTTTGTGTGCTATTAATAAATGAGTAGTAATTGTATCACTTGACAAGTAATATTCTGGTGTAACTCTAATATGGAGAAATAGTAAAACCTAAAAACTGCACAAAAAATGAATTTAGAAATTCACATTGTAGGAAGCTAGCTGAAAAATGTCATCAAGTATTCCCGGACATAGGATTAAATTGTCATGTGTTCTTAAAAATGCATCAGGTATTAGCGGTGGCAGAACCCTTTCTTTAGTATAATCAGAAAGTTCAAATGAATTAACTTCTATGTTCAAGGCTTATTTGCATGTACAAAGGCTGTAGTTCTTGAGCAGTGAGGCTCAGAAATGTGTTCCTTCGATCTGCCACAGGTGACTGTAATAATCAAGATTTTGGAGAATATTAATAGCAAACAAATTTTCAAAATGCTATTCAATCACATAACTAAAAACACATAATATTTTGAAAACTTAGCATCTCATAGAATGGAATTGAGTTCCACATTTTAAAAATGTCTTGGAATGGAAGAGTCAAGCTGAGGTGTTGGACCATATATACTTTTCTAACTACCAGTGACCAGATGAGCTGTGCTTAGGCATACATAATAATGCAGTCCTTCTAAACTTTGTAATAACCTACTGTGGACCCTTTTGCCTTCCCAAACAGGTTATGGTATGCTGATGTGGAAATATGACTGCACACAGGAGCATTGTGTCCCTTTTCCCTGCCCTGCAAAACAACAAGAATGATACATACAGGTTAGGGTAGTTTCCAGTTACTTGAAATACAAGGCAATTAGTGACAGAGGTAGCAGTCAGCTGTGGTAGTTCCTTCCTCACAGATCTCGAACCCATGGAGAGCAAAGACCTGGAAGACTTTGATATTTTTCTTTTGCATTAATATTTGGAAGAAAGAGGTTCTAGAGAATGGCCTTGGAGGCCCTGATCCTGACTTTGCTCATGGCAGACTTGCCCACACCAAAATGGTTAGTTAGTGACACAGCAGAACTTGGGGACTGGGAGGCTCCACAAAGTGACAGCTGCTCTTAAAAACAGATAGAGGGTCCTGAAATTTCTTGAGAAAGGAAAACTCAAAGTAGAGAGCACCATCAGTGCCCCATTGCATTCAGAGGGTTTGTGCCCCACTGCTGGTCATTCTAAGTTCTGAGGACAGTATGGTCCCACTGGCTTGTCTCCTGCCCCCAGGACCACTGGCCAGGCAACGACAAAATAGTGACAGTGGTGTGGACTCCAGGTAGAGGCCATTCTGCCTATATTCTTCCTTAGAGAAATGCAGGAGCCTGAGGAATGAAAGTGTCTCTTCCACATAGCTGCAATGTCTCTGGGATTAAGTTTTCTACTCCACTACCATGGTGTTTTGCAGTGTGCACTGTCTAACTTTTGAGTGAAAAAGTGGGTTGGGGAGCAGGAAGCATGCTGTTGCTCAAAAATAGAATGATCGGGAGCAGAAAACAGGCTTTTACATGAGTGAGTGGCTTTATAAAGAGAATGATGACAGTGATGATGTACTGACATAGGCAAAGGTGTGTTAATACCATCTGCATAAAACAGAAGAGCAGGGTAGCCCCTATAGGGGCCTGCAGTTGAAGTAACAAACATTGAATCTGAAAGATGCAGTTGGACGCATCCTCTAAATGTGCATTCCTTTTATTTTAACAACCTATGGGGAAATTTTGGTAGAAAAAAAAATGTACCTTAAGGAATACACTGAGGGAAAGAAGATGATGTGGTGGTAGTTAACAAATAAGAGTTATTTTCACCTACACGCTGCTGCTGCTTTGAAAGTTAGAAGTTCCCTTTCGATACCTACCTGAGGAAGGGGTCTGAAAGGTTTTCTTTTGGCATAAATAAGTTCAAATGCAATGGCGGCCATCCCCTCCCTACTGCTTTTGAAACATTTTTTCACCATACTGCTTCTTGTAATTGCTCAGATTCTCACAGCGCTGCCAGATCGGTTTGGAAATTGAGTCAAAATCATTTAATGATTGACTTTTTTGGTTTAAAGTAGTAGATTTGAGTTATTTTCATTTGCTTTCTGTTTTTTCTTTTTTTTCCATTTCCTGGCACATACCGTTAATTTTTGAGTTTTTCTTTATAAACATGAGAACAAGGAATGTATGGGAAAAAACCAAACAAAACTGAGAATTGAAATTGAGATACTTACCTTTAAAAAATACAGCTTTAGAGAGAACTCACAAATGTTGCAAACTTCTAATGCAATTTTAAGGGTATATCAGCATTACTTTATCTGTTGATTTCATCTAAATATTTTTTATGATAGAAATTCTGCTAGTCTTTCTCCAAGAAAACTTCTAGAAAGCCATAGCAGAAAGGTACTATATTAGCACAAACACTTTGTTCAAATACTAAAGAAGATGCATCTTTTTAGGCTATTAGGCTTGTCTTCACAAACTTGGTGTTTGTCAGCACAGAAGAACTTCCTTGCAATCTTGATGAAAGTGGACTTACCTCAATTCAAAACAAAACAAAACAAATAACTACCTTCTTCCTCTGAACATCCCAACAATTCATAATTCTTTGGAGGTTTTCAAATAAAGTTAGATCTATGGTCTGCTGCTGATCATAAAAGGTGTATGCTTACCATCTGTTGAAAAAGTAGCATTGCATAGGAATCTCTAATAGTACTGAAGACTGAATGTGTACACCGTATATGTAACTTTTATTCTATTTCAAAGTGAAAACTTTGATAATGGCTATCAGAACCAACGAAGGATAACTAGAAATATTGGTGCCTTTTTCTGAGGATGAAACATATTTCAGGACCCAGGGCTATCTAAAATAATCTATTAAAAGTATTTGTGATTTAGGGATGACTGTATGAAATACTTGAAGGTATAATACAAAACCAAGATGGTCAGGTTTGGGTAACAATGCCCTGTTATTGACTGTTCTCCTTATTTTTTTAGATAAATCTATATGAAGAATGGATATATAAAAATTATTTTTTAATGTGAATCTATTGGAACATTTGTACAAATACCTGTCCATTTTGCAGAAATTGGCGAATAATGCTGCTTAACCACTGATGACTTGATAGCTTTCTGTAACAACTGTCTTTCCAATGTTGCAGGCTATTTTTCCTAATATGTGTGTTTGTATACATCTTCTAAATGTATGCAAAAGTATCTACTTTTTTAGAATCATGTAATATCTCCTTATCAGACCACTTTTGTGCTAAACTTCACAACAGTGTGTAAAAATCTTGATTTTCCTATATATTTCAAATGTATTTAGTCTTCAGTAAATATTACTGTATTGAGGAAAACTACTTTTTGTCTAAGAGTTCTTTGTAGTTTAAACTATGTAAGTTGAGGAGTTATAAAACAAAATACTCCTGAAATTCTGTGTGTATTCTGGTAGTGCAAAACATACATCTGGCACATTTTCTTGTTGCATCTTTGTTTTCTACAAAAGAGCAACGCTGCCAGGGAAATGAAGTTTACTCATTCATTCAATTACTGTTCTTAAATTTTACCCCTTACTAATGAAAACATCCCCCAAACTTGTGGAATTTTGCCACAGATTTGAAAGAGCTAAGTTCAAAGATTAATTTCTTATGGAAGTTTACATTTTATAGTGAGGTGAGGTCAAAAGTTGTGTGGCCTAAAATCACTTCAAATAATTGTGCTAAAATATACAGTATAAAAAATAATGGAATGCAAATAAATCTGGCCTGGTAAAAGGAGAGCTAAAATATGTTTAAATAATTTTTCCATAGTTAAAAGTTTTGTTTTTTTTTTTTTTTTTTTTTTTTAGTACAAAGAGTTATGAAGTTAGCAACTAACAGGACAGAGTTCTGCACTGAAAGATTTATATGAAACCTTTCTCATTTTTTCCTCAAAATGTGCTATTATGTCAGCATTACAAACTAAAAATTTGTTTTTTAATGACATTTGCAATTAGAGGTCCATAAATAGCATAGAGTATGAAATTCATATTTGCAGCTCTGAAAGCTATCTGGCTCAGCACAGAGGACAGACTTTCTAGGATATGTGTTTAACTCCACAGGAAGAAACTGGCATTTGGAAAGAGTGATATGCTCTCTAGGGTTTTTTTCTTGAGAATGCGACAAGCAGCAAAGCACAGATTCCTCGGTACAGCCAGATGTAGAAATAATTGTGGAACCTGAGAAAATAGTTCTGCTCACTGTTGATATCCATTGTTTACTTCTCGTTTGCTGCAACAAAAGCACTAAGTGAAGACTGTTGCATGGAATTTTTGCTTTTACCTCCAAAGAAAGAAATAGGAAGACTGTTAGTGTCAGCCATGTGCTTCGTGTATCTAGCGTATGATTGCACACATAGAAAAAGTTCTGAAATTCTGGTACAGAATTTTGTGTATAGCGATCAGTTTATGTATACAAATCTGTGTAGTTTTATCTTTGAACATCAGTCTTCCACAAAGCTATTCCTTTAGCACCACCCATGTCAGTTCTTTCTCTTCCTTTAACATGAGCAGGTAAGACTGGCAGTAAAATTGGCTGTAATAATTAGTTGACATCCTTTTTTTGTTATCTAGAGGATAGGATGATAGAATTTACGCATAATACATTACAGTATGTAGGTTTTATTCGCCTCTGAGCAGACAGTGACAACATTGTCAGGTCTCATGGAAAATTCTGAAGCTACTTAAAACAAAATTTTTGGAAACTTTTGTCAGCAGTCCAAACTTTTGTGAGTAGAGTTTTTATAAAAGAAATAAAAAAATATGTCAGAGTCAAGAAAGAATAGGCAACATGGTTGAGGACTGAAATTAAAGTGAAATATGATTGCCTCCTTAGCTTTTTTTATTTCTTTCACTGTGTCACCTGAAATGCTCATATTTATCTTATAGGCAAATCACTTGCTACTGAGAAGTAGTTACAGTCTGCCAGTGCTATGATCAGAAATAAGTGGAGATGGTTAGGCACCTGTCCATTTACATTTTCAAAATTATTTTGATTACACGTGACAGATGATTTTGAAGATAGAAAGTGGTCAGTTTTATTCAAAGCTCCTATAAAAGCAGTCCCATGTTCTACCAGTTTATTAATTAGAATATGCTTTCATATGATCTAGCCATTGCTGTGTATCCCTGTGTTAGTGTGTCAGAGCTGTCTGTCTGGATTATATAACTTGTCAGCACCATGTCCTTTCATCAGATGTTACACTTTCCCTCCCCTGAAAAATTAGAAATTCTACAGATTTAATTGTATTGCTGTTGGGCTGCAGGATACTGGACATATACTAATATTTACCTTGCATATATGATTTGGGTTCTGATTGCAGTCTTTTCCCTTAAAGAATCTCTGAATGTAGTGGCAAATGTAGAAACATAAGTTTTCTTAGATCAAAGTCTTTCTTTATTACGACAACAGAAGCAAGCATTTATAGGGCTTGAAGACAGTCTATCATGCCTAACTTAATTTTTCTAAATTCTTCTGACATACTTAAGAAGACAAAAATTTAGAAGGTCAGACCAGTGGTCCACCTTGCCCAGTGTTCCATTACTGAAGCTGGAATTAGGAGGTGCTATTTCAGGAAAGCATGAGCTTGGACACTTGTATTCCCCCAGCTTCCACCATCATCAGATTAGGGATGGCGGAAGATATATCCCTGATGGTTACTCCACATAAAAGAAGAAAAAGTCTCACTGGTTCTGACCTCATAACCTACTTATCATCCAGACCACAAAAGGGAGGTAACTCAAGGATGGCTGGGAGTGAAGTAGGAAGGAAGTAGCAGAAGTAACCCAGGGTCTGGGGGGGGTCTGTTTCCATTCCCTACTCCTGTCATTTCTTGGCAGAGCACCAGTGAGCAGCGTAGTTAAACTCTCTGGGCATATTCTGAGCTGAGACACGGTGGTCATTCCCCATGTGTCACCCAGCATCCCACAAGGGGTGCCAGTGGGTATATCCCTGACTGTTCCCTTCAGTATCTCTTTATAGACATCCATGAACTTGCTGGTGCTTTCCATCTCTATACCCTTCTGTGGCAGCAAGTTCCAGAAGTTCATCCATACAACAAAGCACTTTCTTTTGTCAGTTTTAAGCCAACCTCCCCATAATTTGAAGGAGTGCCCCCAAATTCTGTATTTGAGGACTTGCTGAATAACAGTTCAGTGTCTGCATTCCCCACCACCTTTGTGACTGTATGTCTCAGTTATATCCCTCCCATCCCCGCCACCTCCTCTCCAAACCAGAGTGCCAGTTTTTTGAATCTCCCTTTCTAAGACAGCTGCTGCATCCCCTTAATCATTTCTAATTGTTGTTCTCTGTATCTTCTTGAACTCCACTCTATCCTTCTTGAGATGCAGAGAGCAGAACTATGCACAACATGGAAGATGTGGTTACACCCAAAATGATGCTTAGGTTCTTGTTTTTAACACCCTTTCTCATGATGTCCACTCTTTTTCTGGCATTTTTTGACTTCTACTACACACTGAGGCAAAGGTTATTGGGAGTAGTCAGCATGGATTTACAAAGGGGAAATCATGCCAAACTAACCTGATAGACAAGAGGAAATGGGCATAAATTGAAACACAGGAAATTCCGTTTAAACGTAGGAAAAAAGTTTTTTACTTTGAGGGTGATCAAACACTGGAGCAGGTTGCCCAGAGAGGTTGTAGAGCCTCCATCCTTGGAGATACTCAAAATCTGACTGGACATGGCCCTGAGCAACCTGTTCTAGTTGACCCTGCCCTGAGCAGAGGAGTTGGACTAGCCAATCTAGGCGTAGGTCCTGACCTCAGTGATTCAGTCATTCTGTGATTCATTTACCTTCAACCAAACCTTTGCCTGCCCCCATCTTGAGCAATATTCCTATTTAACTAGCTGTCAGATGTCCCAGGTCTTGCCCCTGTTCGCCAATGTCAGTTATGTAGCTTCCTTTTTTCTTTCTTTTTTTTAACTAGGTGAAGCCAAAGTGTATACTCTTTGTTGTCTGAGCATTGATTCATAACAATTCTCAAATTTGTACTGGAAAATGACTTATCTTGAGCTGTTCTATTCCCATCCTGTTTGTTTCCATACATCATCTTTCTTCCCAGCTATCACACTAACTAATCCCTACAGGAAATGTTCCATTAATCCTAGATAGAACTTTATGCTCTGTGTTTGTTAATTTGAAATGGATGGATTTTGGCCATAATATCTTTTGTCCTAAATGTCAAAATTGTTTGCTATGTGCAATTTTTCATTAAGAAGCATATATGTTTAACATTCTGGGCATGATAAGATTCCATTACAGTATGATGCAATGTCACCTTGCAAGAGGATAGAATTACTTCAAGGACACGGCCCATCTAGCCTTTCGGATTTTTTTCTAAGTAAGCCACACTTAGTTGGTCTTCTGGAAATTCTTGGACTTCTGGAAGTAATTAAACTTTTAAAATGAATGCTCAAGCAACATTGACTGTTTGGGTGTTCTGCAGTTTCACAAATTGTGGCTTCATTAGTATTAGTCATATCCTTGTAATTCAATGCAATGAGATTAGTCATTGCAGTTGTTAAATGCCAGAAAGAGAGGATTCTCCTAGATGGATTTTGGTAGTATTCATCTTACCTAACTGTGGCAAAAGATAGAAGTCTCCATAGTACAATTCACTCTGCCTATATTAGATACTTAGGAGGTCTCTTTTGTGCAGCATAAATTAATTCTGCCTATTGATAGAGCTTAACCAAAAAAATCTAACTTTGTGTAATAAAACTACCTATTTGTGTTCTTCCTTGCAAGCTAAGCTTTGAAAAGTTGACTTATATACAAAATAAAGAATGAAAATTTTAAGACTGTATCCACTTAAATGACTCATCATCTTGAGACAGGATATTTTAGATAGAATTGGACACAGATAATTTGAAAAGTAGATATCCTTCCATGATAATTATGCTACAGCTGAGAAATATGAAATGTATATGTTCTTCTTTCTTGAATAATTGTGTAGGTTGCTTTTGTATTATTATTTCAGTTGCACAGCTGTTCTCAAGTATTGGAAAGCACCTGTAACTTGCACATTCTTTTGTAAGGCTGATGTAATATATATAATAATCAACAAGTAGCATTTAGGGCTGATGGAATGTTAAAAAGTGCAAGATACAAGATGTTTGATTATGTGGTTCTTATTTCAAGATTCTAAAAAGAATCTTCTGCATATGAGAAAAAGCAGGAAAACTCACAAGCATTTTTAATAGACAACTGAGGAAAGAAAGACAGAATACACTGTTAACTTTGGCTCAGAAAACTGTGGGATCAGCAAGTGAAACTCTCACAGATGGAGATGGTTTGGATATGGCAGAAGATTGAGTTCTTGCAGCTGAGTGACCTGGTTTACTGCTGTGTTTGCCAAGGAAATGGACTGCAGCAGAGGAGAGGTTCCGTCAGCTGGAGAGGTTAGCTTTTGGTCTCCTCGGACTGTGCCCTTCATCAAAATGATACCAGAGCATTAAGGAGAGGGGACAAAAAAGGGAAATTTGTGTGTCCTATTAGTTTGTCTAGAGTTACATATTTATATTGCTGTCTTGACTGCCTGGTTTCTGGGTCTCCACAGAGCGTAAGCCAGACAAGGTGAACAATAAAGTCAGGTTGTTAACGAGGTTGGAGACCTTTGAGAGAATGCCTCACTGGGAAGAATGAAGAGTGTAACAAGGCTGTGTAACACTTAGTCATTAATGAATATGATCATATAATGTATTGCAAATTAGCACTACAATTTTTGGACACTCTATGAAGATCTTTAGGATATTAGAAAAGTCTTCTGTTACTTGTAATATTTTATTGTCAGGAATATAATAGCTGCTATTTTAATGTGTATTATTTGCAGGAACAAGGCACTAATTTAAATAAATAAAGAGTTGCATACTTCTGATTTACAGTTTGAGAAAATATATAATTTCAATGGATGAAATTTTCCTCTCACTGAATTAGCAAAATCAGAGCTAATATGAAGTGAAGGTTAGAGAAGATAAGTTTAACTATATCAGTCTTGCTTTATTAGAAAATTAGCATTTGGAATAATTGTCTTTGTGATTCACAGAAACGTTACTTACATTTGACTTTCATTTCTCAATGTCTGACAATGACGTTCAAGGAAAGCCTTGAAGCACAAAGAGTTATTTAGAAAAAACTAAGGCCAGTGGTGAGTTAAAGGTTATTTGTAGCTGGCTTCAGATTGCAAGTGAACATGCTTTAGAACTTAGTGAAACTCAAGACAACATTTTTGAGAATACGTTTTGTATCTTTTAAGCTCATCTCTCTGTGTATCAGCTGCATTCAGCATTCAGAGGAAGGCCTTCACTGTAACTTCCATACATATCTCAAAATGTGTAGCTCTAGCAATTATAATGATGGTAGGATGCATTTTCTCGATTATACAGTAAGGTTCTGTTTCTTGCCTAAGTTTCTTGATGTTATTAAAGGTAGTATTAAAAATTCTGCAGTCGTTCTGCTTGCCTGATTGTAACAGTGAAGAAGACAAAATTGATTCCAGCTTATGGCGCTGTGTTTCAATGCTATTCAGCAGCACCTGTTGGCTGACAGCTGTTAAGGATTATTAGAGGTTTCTTAGTCATGAAGAGGGTAGCAACAACAATAAATCATATTTAAACTGGCTACCGGACTTTTGTTTAAAAGATCTAAATCTTTTTATAGCTGAATACTTTAATTTTTAATGTTAAAGTAGATAAAGCATGCATAGACCTGGGAGCTAAGCTATCTTGGTAAATACATGCAGTCTTCATACATACACCAAAATCTGTAAACTTCTTTTTCTAGCCTGTATCACCTGGGGCTGAGGGAAAATCAGAATTCACCAAGACCAACAAACAGAAGAAATATTTCTTTTTGACCTTTAAATTTGCAGCCTGGGTATTGTTCTGTGCAATTTCTTACCATATATATGCCTCAAATGTATACAGATTTTATTTAATCAAATCCTTTCTATATCAGAGTTGCTCTTTGTGATGAAATTTCAGAGATTTGCAGAAGGTTGGAGTGTAATTAAGGACCATATATACCTCTTCTATCTTCAATATGAGTTTCAGTGCTAGAAGGTCACAAACTAAGTCAAAACTTTCATGGTTCAGCTGTAGTCCTTGTATATTTATTGGAACAGAGAAAGAAATGTTGTTCAGCAGAAGCTGGTTATGCTTTGTTTAAAGAAAACAAAATCAAAACCCTTTGTTTGGAGAAAACCTCCAAAGACGTATCTAATGCTGTGCTCTTTGGAGAAGCTAGTAATAAAACGTCTATAAAATGCAGGAAAAAACTACATCTCATGACTCAAGATAATATTGTACCACACTTTCTTTTTTTAAAAAAAGAAAAAATTGTTTGCCAGAAGATGGTATTTTGTACTGGTATAGGTTCAGAAGTGCCTATTCAGTTTTCCGTGAAGTCACGTCTGTTCTTGCTCATTTTACTTCACTCTTGAATAGCTATTGTTCTGCCACTTACTTGTTCTATAACTAGCCAAGCTTACAAAACCTAAAGCATAAAATGTCTTTTCCTTAAGAATTACTTAAACTAACTATAGTCATCATTTTGATGACAAACTACTCAGTAAATTTCTGTTACTTATTTAAAGGTCTTCACCCTTGCCACTTGCCCGCAGGAATGGATTTTTCTGAAAGGACCTCAAATGTGGAAGATAATCTCTGAGTTTTTTGTATTTCAGTTGTCTTTCCATGCCCACACCCCTGCTGTATGTCTCCAAAGTAATTTTTTTTTTTTTTACTCTCAAACGAGCCTTCATGTGATTTTTCTTCATCTGGCAGCTACTCTAAACGTAAAAGAGCAGAGTTCTTTTGTGCTATGATCAGTCCACCATTCAGTCACTTAAAGCATTTTGTTTTACTACCTTTGTGCCTTCAAGCAAGGACAAAATCTCACTAGAAATCAGGATAATGTCCTCCAGCTCCAGTTTTAGCTGAATTGCTGTTTATGTGGCTGGATGTTTTCAGGATGATCAGAGAATTGGGGAAATTGGATATGGATGTAGACAGGTAGAGTGGTTATAGGTAGTGTGTGGATTCTATAGGCAGCACACTCATTCTGTTTGGAACAAGCAACTCCATGTCAAACTGAAATTGTATCGTAAGTTTTAGGTTGATCTTTGCTTTTCCAGTGTTTTTTAAATTCTTTTTAGACTAAATTCTGAGTCCCAGCAAGGGAGAGGCAAGAGGGCATACCCACATTATTTAGCTGGTAGTGTCAGCCACCCAACTGAGGGAAATGATCTGTCATTCCTGCTGCCAAAAATGTTCATCTGTAAACTGTAAGGCTTGTGATGAGGTTCTGAAAAGAGTGTGCTTATGTATAGATGAGTCTGAGCCAGTGCTCAATCTATGGACAGGCAGTTGAACTCAAACTGTGGCTCTGGTTGAACTGTGCCTGGATATCCCCAAATTGAGTATCAGTAGTTTTCCAAGCTTTGGGGCTTAAACCATCTGTTTTGGTGATTTCCGTTTTGGAAGTATGATGAGTGACCAATAGTGGGTCAGTGACTGTACGTATTCAAGAAATAAATGGAGGAGGAAAGACATAATTCTGGCATGTGTGATTCCACAGTTGGCCTAACGGTGAGCTGCTACAAAATGGGGAGATCCTATCCCTTCCCCTGGCCTTTCCACACATGTTTTTCTCCATCTCTTTTATGTAACTGTTACAGATTATGTGGTCATATGACAAGTTAGGTCACTCTGCTAATTGTGCTGAAAATGAATACTCTTCTTTCCCAGATGAATGTGTAACTCCAACTCACCAGGGAGCCAAATAATTTCCACAGTTGACAAAAAAAGTATGGCAAAAATGTGTGGATGCAGGCAGAAGGGGAATCTGGTGTTTTCAGTGGCAGGACGTGCTCAAATTTGATTTAAGACGACTGGGAAACTAACTTCTCAAAAAAAGAAAAAAGAGGAATCTAGTTAATGTATAATCTGGATAAAAGAGGTATGACTTGAGAATTTCTCTTTGTGCAACCAAGTATTTCTTTCATGCCATATTTGTAAAAAAATGCAGTTAAAATACAGGCTAGTGCCATAAATTGAAACATATTGGATGAATCTAGAAGGATTTGTTTTAATCTATTGTTCGAATACTTCCTCTTTGGCTCCCTTATTTTTCTGTTTTCTCTCCCTATTGTTAATTTATAGAAATCATAGAAATGTTGGTTGGAAGGACCCTTTGAAGTCCAGCCTCCTGACATTCGAAGTGCAGAATTAGGTTAGCTGTGACTTGGTCTAGCCTTAAAAACATCCTAGGAGGGAGATTTCATAGCCTCTCTGGAAACCTGTTCCAGTGCTGTGCTACCCTTCAGATGAAGTTTTTCCTGGCATCCAGTTTGAACCTTCAGGGGCCTCGTGGCCATTTGCTCCTTGCTAGGTTCCTATGCAACCTAACTCAACATATCCCTGATTCTGCGTTTACCTCAGACTCTTGTCTTCCTGATATTTTCTGCTGAAGACTCTTTTTCTTTTTTCTTATTTAAAGCAAGATCTAACTCTTGTAAATTTAATGCAAATGTCTTGGTCTTTTGTACCATTCAAATTGCAAGGAGTTCACATTTGATTCAGTTGAAGATTTAAATGCTGGGACAGATGCTGGTCTCAAATTGTTTTTCCTCATTCACTGTTCTATTATTTGCTTGTAGGTTTCCCTTGTCCATTTCTCGTGGCTTTTTTTCTAATAAGTTCATTATTAGTGTAGATTAAGTAATACGTCTCTATTTCAGTAATGTTTTCATGATATTTTTGATGGGATGTGTCTATTCTTTCATTGATTTCAGTGATCATTAGTGTATGGATAAATGACTTTTTTAGTAAGTGTATGCATAACTCCAAAAGTAGAATGAAATAAATACCACAGAGACCAACAAACAATCATCTTAGGGTGGCTTTGAATCTGAAGTATTTACAAGGTATGCTAGTCTGTGCTGTTATTAACAATGCTGTTTTTGAATTATAAGGTCATTTTTCTTCCTGGACTTTATCTGCATAATTTAATAAATTTTATCAGTTATATTTCATGCTCCATTTATTTCTAACTTCATATTGAGTTATAGTCTGGGTTAAATGTTTATGCAGTTCTTTTTGTATGAAAAGGATTGTCTTGTTCTGAGAAGCTTCATATTCTTTTCTTTATTTTGCCTCACTCCTTCAGTAGGTGCTCTCCTTGTTTGATATGAATGCTGTCTGTCATCCCTGCATCATCCATTATTGGACAAATGAAAACACAGACTCTTGCAGATTCAGTGTGTAACAACAGCTATTCCGCTCAACAAAAGTAACAGTGGAAGGATGCTTTCTATGAAAGCATCAATAATAAAAAAAAGGAAATCTGTATATTTAAATCAGATGCACAACAGACTGAATATCAGTATGAGCTCAAACCTGCACACTTTGCACAAGCCTGACTTTAGTAGAATTGTTCATTAGTAAGGGCAGCATGATTTCGTCATGAAGGAGTGAGTCACAGTAATACGGCTGTCTTTCGATGATTGGTTTTAGGAAAATACAACAAAAAATAAGGTTACATTAATAAGTTGTACCAAGTTTATTGTGGATACAGTATCAGAACAAAAGAGGCATTGGGATGATCCCATTTTTGGTCCAGAAATAGAATCAAAGGGCTTATCTGTGCCTCTGAAAAACACTAAGGAGGAATTGTTCCACCAATAATAACTGAAAGTTTAGAACATATTCGTGCAGGTAGAAGAATGGGTTGGATAGGGAGGCTGAAAAAGAGTGTTTTGCTGGTGACAGACAGTACTTTTTCTCACTTTGATATATACCTGTAAGGGGTGGAATGAGCTGAGCAGTGACACTTCCATGGTTTCCACCCACCAGCTTTGGCCTTCGTGTCACCACGAGAAATTCTGAGAGATCCATTCATACCCCCTTTTTCTGTGAAATGTTACTCTTACCTGAAGTGCTATTTAGTGTTAGACTCTTTCAGGATGAAACTAGGTTTTTATCCTTCTCCCAGTCACAAGCTTTACAACCTACACTTTTCCTAATAATCTTCTCTGGATGTCAAACCACCACTATAACTCCAGTCAATACCATTACTCTGAATCTGGTTCATTGGTAGGTGGGCACTAAAGCTAACTTTTGGTGTTTGGATTGATACTGTAAGAAAATTGGTACTAAAGCCAAATGTGGATATGTAACTTCCAGTCAAAAATGTTTGAATTAAACCAGTTAAGTAGAATTACTTTCTTGATCCATATTTATGCAAGCTGGCAGATCAGAAATTATTTTCTTTGATTGAAACCGATGTGAGAGGATAAGCAGGTGCTGTATAATAGAATAACAGACTTACATACCTACTACCTTTCTCTGCTACTGTATTTTAATGATTGAAATTTTTGAAGAATTAACAGCAAGAAAAGACGTTAGAAAGTCTTAAAGCATCAGGTATATTTTTCAGGTGTGTATTTTATCTCTGTATATTTTAGCTTATGTCCTTGTCTCCTTTATTTACTTTTTCATAGGGCTAATGCTGATTTCAGCAAAAGGGAAAGAACGATGGCGTTTGTGATATATGTATGTGAATATATACCACAAATACACTATCATTTCTTGTTTTTAAATTCTGTGTAGTCTGTGATACAGTGAATTTAAATCTAGTTGTAGCTTGTACCTAGAGGCACTGGCAAGACGGTCATAAGTTAAATAGGTTTTTTGGGCTTACAGAGACGGGAAATGTAATGGTGTCTCCAACCTTTGAAGTGTGTATGCAGTAGGAGGCAGTTTCAGCCTCTAATCTATTTTCCCACTTGCCTGGGTTGCAACTGAATGTATTATTTTATCCCTGGGAGGCTAGTTTCAAACTGCTCCTATAAATGTTCTAGGATCTCTCTTCTGTGGCAAGGAACACATAAATGGGCACAACATAGTGTTGTAAGAATATGCTGATGAGGCTTTTGAAACTCTTTAACTTGTCTGAAATTCATTCTGAGGGGCTTCGGTCTAGGTTCTCAAGCCATTCACATCACAGTTGTTTCTTAGTGCCTTTCTGTAACTTATAAACGAGTATCACTCAAATATATCATGCATGCTTTGACATTGTTTTGGATTATTTCCATTCTTTACATGTCCATATACCTGAAAAAAAGCAGGATCAAAGGAGAATGTCTTGCACTTTAAGTAGAAGGTAGTTTACCACTTTGCTGAAAAAGTTACCAAGAGGAAAAATTTTACTTCTTTAGTCAGACAACTTTGCTGGTTTGCCTCACAGCTGCAGCAGTGCTGATGCCAGCACAATATACAAAGCTATATAGACGGTACGAGCAGTCAGGAGGAGGAGAAATAAAGAACACTGGAAGAGCAGTGATGACTCCAGCCAAGACCATTACCAGAAAGTTGACTTATTATGCCCTGAGTGCGTGCATTGGAGAAGCAGAGAAAATTTCTTGCAAAAGTGAACTGTTGCAAGAACGAGGATAGTTGTTAGAATAGGTAGTTCTGATCAAATGAAGAAACAAATATATGCGAGTCTGATTTTGAGTTCATCTGACTTCTGGTGGGTAGCACCAGAAGATTTTGACATCAAGGTGCAAAGATGTGAGACTCAGCCTTGGAAATTTAACAATTTAAAACAAGGTCCAGTTAAGATGTAACACCTAAGGTCTGACCCATATCTACAATTTAAACATACCCTGTGTGAGACTGTATCAAAACCAAAAAATCATCAAAGTGCATTCTTTTCTCCACATTTCTATTCTAGTTGGATTCTGTTTCCAATGCATGTTCAGGATCCTCGAGTAATTGTATATCCATACATATACAATTTGAATTTCATGAGGTGCTCCTGATTAGAGTGACTTACACAGAGGTGCTTTTATATTTTAAGGTAGTTCCTTACAGAGATTGTTGTTTCTCTGTCATTTTAGAGATGTTAAGAAGTGGCCACCATCACCTGCAAGTTCTGAATGGATTTTGGTTAGTGTGTAGGATTAAATAAATTTCCCATATACAATACTGCTACCTAGCAGTGGTGAGTAAACTTGGAGTCATCAGTGTTTTGTTCTATTGGTCTATCAGTACTTTGCATCTGTTATCTGATACTAAGGGCTGCTAAGTTAATTTGATTGACTGTTATAAGTAGTTGATCCTTTCCTTAGCACATACATTAGTTGTATCAAAATATATTATGGAACTATGTATGTAGATTTAACTTGGTTCTATGCTGAGTGGTAAAAAGGGATGTTATGTCCCTGGTACTTACAGAAGAGAGGTGTGAAAGAAGGCAAAACTGTGCAAGTCTGTTGTTGGTTTGCTTGCTGTCTTAATTTAGAACAGTTTTTACTGAACTTTTAGTCATTTGTTCTGCTCTCAACACCACGATATCTAAGCATCTATTAAAAATTAACTGTTGGCATAGGAATTTCCCCACAGAGAGAATTTAAGGGAATTGTGAAATGCTTAATACATCCACCTGTAGATCTCAAAATCCTTTTATAAAGGGAACTGGGATCAGTATCATCATTTTGCAGCAGATAATGCTGGGAACACAAAGAGAGGCTTTGTTATGCTTAAAAAGAAAATGAAAGACCATGTCAGATTTCGATCATTAAGGTTGAAAGAATGCTTCCTGAGAACTGTCATAGACTGGGCTACCCTTTTTTTTTTTTTTTCTTTAACATGTGTATGAGTGTGTGCTTGCTCTCAGTTAACCAGATAGGTAGTCTGTTTCTAGTCTAAAATGTGCCCTTTGTCTTCCCTGAATCTTCTCTGTCAAAAAAGAGAGGTATATTTTTCTCTATTATAAGTACCATAAAAGATTTTTTAGATATTGCCACATCAGGAAGAAAAATACATATATAAATTTATATATATATATACATTTTTTCACTTCCAAACTTTTTCTTCCAACATCATTTCCATATTTTTTATAAAGCAGGCAGGTATTATTTCCCTTTTATGGATGTGGAGAAAGAGGTTTAGTGTGGGGTCTTGCAACAAGCCAGTGATGGAGTTGGAAGCAGAACTTTGATATCTTGCCTTGCAGACATTAATGTGATTGATTCATATGTGGATACTTACTCTGTGGCAGAGGAATTTTTAAAAGTTATTTCCATTTCTTTTAACTTTAACTCCGCAAAAGAGCCAGAAACCAAGAGGAGAAAATCCTGATCTTTATGGAACACCACATGAAAGAAAATCATGGGGCTTGTTTTGTTTTTATTTATGAGGAAGATGCTCTAATGGAAAAAAATGTTGTGCTGTTAAAAGCAGGCTTTAAAGTAAAAATAGAAGTGAAAAAAACAGTAAAATGGAAATTATATAAGAAAAATGTATTTAAAGTTTTTCTAATTATGCAGCCAGAGTCTTGTGTCATCTACATAATATAAATGTGAGTTCCTCAAATTAAAACCAACGGAACTTTTAACTTGCATGAACAAGCCTTACAGATTGTTGGTTTGTAGACCTATGTCTTATATCATTTCATAATTGTGTATTTTCTGCATCACAGGTACCTCAGAGATGTTTCCTAATATGTGTTGAAATACCTAAATGCTAGAATATGTTTTACATCCACTTGATGAAAAAAATAAATTCTACCATTTTTCTGTCATGAAAAATGGATCTTTTGTGCTTTTTCTAGAAGTGACTGTTTCTCCTCTGAAAATGATCAAGGTTGTAAATATTCAAGACTTGTAGAATTTCTTAACATTTCATTTCACAGTATGATTTGTTAGATTGCAAAACAGCCATAATCATACTTCCCTGTTTTCATAAATTGTTTTCTTTTAAAAATATTCCCCCTTCCTTCCTATAAGTAAGGGTGTTCCTTTTATCCAGTAAATGGATGTTTTATTTTAGGCTCATTATTTCAGTGTCTTGTCCATGGGAATGCCTTTTTGTCATGAGAATCTGTCAGTGTTTAGAACCGAGAAGATTGAGAGCATAATAGTTTGTGGCATAAGAAGAAAAAAAGTGAATTTGCAATGTTGAAAAGAATTCCCATACTAGTATGTTGTCTGTCAAGAACTGAACAAAAAGTTACTAAAATGATTCTGGAGACCGGGATTACAGAAGAAATTGTTCTTAAAACAGCCTTTTCTCGCTTTACTTTCCATTAAGTTACAGAGAGAGGTTCTGTGGCTAGAAGGTGTCTCAGGCCATTGGAACCGCAGTAGGACTGGCAGCTTTGGGGAGTAGGGAAAAGGCCTTCTGCAGCCAGAACATGGGCCTCCTGAATGCTGGTGGGGGCTTTGCCTGACTTCTTTTATTTTATATAGAAGACTGACAAATGACATCTCAAAACCCCCCACCATTAATGGAAAATGTTCCTTAATTCAAATTTGATGAAAAGTCCATAAACAATGTATTATTCTCAGTTACTGCTTATCATGACCCTTCCTCTTCCCACATCCATGGTGAAAAGAAGACAGAACGGGGTAAAGGAAAGAGACATTTAAGGAAACATCCAAAAAATGAAAACACGAACATGTTTTGATTAGATGGTAGTTTTTCAACAAACTCAGAGTATTTTGTTTGTATGTAAAATATAGTTAATATTTTCGTAAGCTTATTGTATGAGATTTTTCTTTTTGGAAGCAATGTTGACAGGTTATTGAATTGTGCCTGGTTGTTGTTGTCAAGGAAGCTAGTTTGGCCTCAGGTGAAACCATTGGAAACTGGTAAGGGGAGTCTTCTGCAAACTCAAAAAAGGCAATACACAAACTGGTAGATAGGAGTGATGATATTAAAAAATATTTTTTTAAGGTGTTCTTTTCCCTGTGGAAGATGGCTGTTTGGCAAAACAATGTATGAGGGCAAAAATCCATTTCAATGAAAAAAATTAAGTTAATAAACTTCAAGACATCCAGAACCCCAAAGTGATTTTTGTGATTTTGTTGTTGAAATTTTGTTTTGTTGAAAGATTATAAGTTTAAAAAGAAACAATTCTCAAACAACTCTTCTGATCATATTCCATGAGTATTGCACACAGCAGATTCTCATTTCCGCACTTTACTACCTTCCTTTACCAGTCCACAATTAAATTTTAGCTGCCTCTCATGTATGGTGGCTTTCTTGAGCCACAGCTTCTTGGTGCTTTACAGGCCATCAGAAATGGGGGAACATGAAGAGCACAAAGCATAAACTGCCTTTTCCATGGTAGATATCTGAATGCATGATCTCTGGAAGCAGCAACAGAACAAAAAAATCCTAAGGAGGTTAATACAGTTATTTGGTGACTTTTCAGTTTACGAAGGCAGGGATGGTAAATATTAAGAGAAACATACGGCAAAAATAGCACTTGAAGAACATCTGCCTAACTTACAAATGGTAAATGGAGGTACAAAAAGTAAAAGAAAATGTACTTTTAGGTTAAAAATAAAGTCATATTAAAATGTGATTTAAAAGTGCAGCACAGAATGTAGGTACAGATGTAGGTACAGTGACAGATTATGATCCTTGTATTGAGATTTTAACAATATAGTGCTAGGAACTTGTACAGTTGCCGACTTCTTCCATAACACCACTCTAGACTTTATTTTATCCGTGCCTTCATCAACTTAACAATCATCTTAAATCAGAGCCTGTAAGATAAATTGTGAAGGTATATACTATATAATAGCAATACCGTAAATGTGTATGTTAACATAAGACTTAGCTGACTTTTATGTTCCTTCTGTGTACTCCAAGGAGAATGTTGATAGAATCAATATGAGTAAACTTACTGTGCCATTGTCTTAAGAGCAAGGAATCCTGTATTTGAGAACAAATGCCCTACATAGCAAAAATCTATTTTTTCTTTTTGAAGCTGTGCTTCTCAGTTGTCTGTGATTGCAGAGTTTGTCACCTGGGAGTGACTACACGTTGGCTCAGGTGTAGGGAGCTCAGGAGATGGGGAGATATCTAGGTCAGAGACACAAACAGCATGTACCTTCAACCTCCATGACAGCACAGTTCTTGCCTGAACCAGTCTGTCCTGAATTTACCTGCTGTCTGCAGTATCCAAAACCCTCTTTAAACTTGATGCTGCCGGTGACAAAATAATACTGCCTCCATTTAGGAGGAAGCTCATCTGCCACTTCAATCCTACTTTTCTAGACAAAGATGGAAGCATTCACAAAACCTGAGCACATTCTGTGGAGTACAGAGTATATGATCCAGAAGAGGATGTAGTGAAAGTTAGTCTTTTGAAAGTGAAGGCAAATGATACTTCATGGAATAATTACAACATACATTACTTCTCTTGCAATTAAAAGCAAATATTTTATGAATATTTAGCACTCCCTTGCCTGCTCACCTAAAAACACAGGTGTTTTCAGAAGACTAAAAGAAGAGAGAGTATGCAATTCTAACATGATGAAATATTAATATATTGCATGTTTTAGTCAAGCCTTGGAGCAAGATGGATCAAGTATGAGCACCCCACAAAAATCAAGAGAAAATGAAATACTGCTACATGACAGCAGGAGTACTTTTCTTTGATCTCAGCTGTATTGACAGTACAATTGAACCGTTATTTAAGAAAGGATAAAGCCTGGCGATATCATTTTACAGAGAGAAAATACTGCCAGGGAAAAGCCATCTACCAACCCATGTACACTATGCCATTGAAATATTGAATATATGACAGGTAGACAAGCTGGTGAGCAGAAATCTGTGAGGAATATTTGTGAGTAGTTCTAATCTAAGTTGAGCAGTTGGCTGAAGATGACCCAAGGGGTTCTTTTATAATATGAAGAATTAATTGTAATGTGTATTTCTGTTATCTTTCCAATAACTGGATAACTTCTCTGTTTCTAATAAAAGAAAATTTCCACTGTTATGGGATATTAAACTGATCTCTACTGTCTTTCGGATTTGCTCACTGCCTGGCATATTAGTTTTAATTTTTTTTCAACAAATGGATAAAAAAATGCATAAATAATGACAGTTTTAGGTAGGACTATAACATGTATAGGGTGTAAAACATGGTGCTGCTCCCTACTGTGACACAGAATCCCCCATAGTTCCTTCTAGTATGCTGATATCTACGTAAGAAGTGGAGTAAATTTTAGGTGGCTTTAGGTCCTGGTCCAGGAACAGCTGAACAAATTCCAAGGATGCCAAATTAACTTTTCATATTGACGGGGTAGAAAAACAGTAATATTCTATACTAGTTACACTATAAGGTATAACTGTAGCCTCAAGGGAATCAACTTCTGGTGATATGAAAAAGATGTATGGCAGGTTTAAAGGTCTGTGTTTCAAGTTAACAAAAAAGTTCAGACAAAAATGACATTAAAATGGTTACTTCATACTCAGCTTTTGATATATTACTGATGTATAATATAACATGGGAAATTCATATTTAACTGTGGATTAATATATATATATAAAATATATCTTTGTCATATTAATTCTCCTAAGTAACAACACCTTATAATAGTGAGAAAGGTCCTATATTGAAAAGATTTTCAAACATGAGTCTTTCAGAGAGAATTAATTTGTATATTCTTTGTGGAATCCTCCTTTGATTCCTTTGTGTAAAACCTCAAAGAAGCAAATTATAATTAATAATTATATTTAGTGTTGTATTGCATGAATCTTCAAGTACAGTTTTCTTAAATATTTGAAACATTAAAAGAGTCTGTATTATTAGGATATCCTACAAGAAAGAAGCTTTGACACTGCCTGCTGACTTTTTTAGAAATTACTTTCAGTTTGGGGGTTTATGATAACAATGTCAGAAAAGTTTTCATACTCAGAATTAGGCACTGTGATTTAAGGAGAGGATACATTGTACTCTTGCATAACAAAAGTTGAGGTGTGTTTGTAGGCAGAACTTTCAGTTTGGGGGTTTATGATAACAATGTCAGAAAAGTTTTCATACTCAGAATTAGGCACTGTGATTTAAGGAGACGATACATTGTACTCTTGCATAACAACAGTTGAAGTGTGTTTGTAGACAGAACTCCTCACCTTACTTTCATATGATAGCTATGAGCAGACTAGTTAAGGAAGTAACTAGAAGAGGGTGGATGTTTCTTTCTCTAGTAGAATATACAGAAAATTTTTTAAATGAAAACTCTGGAGAGATATGTCTTCAGGCTTTTTGTTCATTGTTGATTCTACAGTGGCTATTGCACAGTTGGAAGCATTTTCCACAGAAAGTTGCTCTGATGAAAATTCTCAGTCTGTTCCACTGTCCCTGTAGAAATTACAGCAGTTCTACCTTGCAGTTTTGTGTCTGACTTCAGGATGATGGCTTCTGTCATCCTTCATAGACAGACACATATTTTTATTGTGTGTGTAAGTAGAAGATGACAAACTTTGTAGTCTTAGTTACCCAGGCTTACTAGATGCTGCCACCCCGGTTTATTGTGTATGACTCTCCCCTCCTCTTTCCTTGCTTTGGGAGCATCCTTTGTCTCCTTTCTTAGGGGTTCTCTTTGTCACCCAACTTTTTGTCTCTTACTGTAAAATGCACTTAATTGCTTTTCATTCTGTTTTCAGCCCCTGAGATCCCTCTGTGCACTACTACCATCACTTCACCCACAGCCTTTCTTTGCCTGCACTCTCAGGTTAGGGATATGACTCTCTCACTCCCTACACTTGGATCCTGTTGTGTTCCCCTCACTATCCTGCTGCCCCACCTCAGGGATTGTTGGTCTCACAGGTACAAGGACCACCTAGATTGTGGTGTTCTCTTCATTGCCCCTTTCCCTGCATTTAGGGTCCACCAAACTGCATGAGATATGTGCGCTGCGTGTTCTGTTATCCTTTTCCATTATTGAAGGGTCTGTCTCCCTTCCGATCTTACTTATAGGGACTTTCTATTTTTACCCCTTCTCTCTTGACAAAGGCTGTGTCTATTCCCTTGTTCTCTTCTTCATCCTCAATAGGAATTCCTCTGGTTCCATTCTCATGTATCAGAATCCTCAAAATTCTCCATAAAAGGAATGCTGCATTTCATTTCTGCCTATCTGCAAAATTCCCTCTTTCCTATCTGTAGTAGGTCTCAGTATCTGTTCTTACTCCTTTCTCCTTTACATATTTCACTGATCAAGAAGTCTTTCTCTTCAACTCTATATTGTGTCTTAGAACTCGGTTCCAATGAATGGATAATCAAGGGTATTACTGTTACCTGGAAAGCATTAATAGGTGCCTTTTTCAGCCAGCTCTGTTCAATGTGGATATATAGACAGTTACAGGCAGTTAAACCTGTCACTTTTCTAAGGCAGTTAGCTCTGATTTTTGTATCCTTGTTTCCCTTTGTCTTTCTCAGACCACTA
Source organism: Dromaius novaehollandiae (assembly GCF_036370855.1). Classification (NCBI taxonomy): domain Eukaryota; kingdom Metazoa; phylum Chordata; class Aves; order Casuariiformes; family Dromaiidae; genus Dromaius; species Dromaius novaehollandiae. The sequence goes on from NC_088100.1 coordinate 60,587,616, forward strand.
AGTGATCCAGAGAACACTTAAGTTTTATAATTAGCTTTAAATGTTACAGCCAGTTATCACATTATGTACAGGTATGTCCATGAGTGGTATCAACTTGATAAGTCTACAAAGAACTTACACTCCAAATATTTTTGTATGGCTGCCAACCAGCCATGTCTTCTCAATACTAATGCTAAGAGTCTCATTGTGTAATGTGGAACTGCGTGCTTCAATGGACAGTTTGTGTAGAATAAAAAAATGTAGAAATTAAGGCCTCCAGGAACTGAGCAGTCTGTCAGCTAGAACGACTGAGAGCAACTTCTGTTAATCGGAAAAAGCTGCTTAAAAAGCTGTTGCATGCACAAGTGTGTGGGACATAAAAACTTTTTTTGGCATTTTCTCATCTTTCCAAACAGTGAGGCCATCCAAAGGAAAACCTGAGAGATGTATATTTGCTTCAGATTTCTGAGAAACAAAACATTTGTTCTCCAGCTGAAAGTCCACTTCTAAAACCTTTAATCATGCAAATAAATGTCATACTAGTGACAGCGGTACCACTGAAACTAGTTAAAATCCTACTGGAAAACCTGAAGGATTCATTTCCTTGATATGTCATCCCATGCATTTTTAAAGTAGCATGGAGAGATTCATCTGTTTGCAGTTCTGACTTTTTTAATGGAATGTAAAGATATGTGACATCTGTGACAGCTCTGAGTCCAGTTTTATAAAGAAGAAAAAGAGGGTTTGCATTAATACACATAGACACAGCTTTACCAGGGATGTATTAAGAGATACTGATATAATTTAATTTTCAGTAGTGATAAAGTAAATATATATAGGGATATTCAAGCTGGCTTATATTCTAAGCCAGATGTCTTTGGCAGTTACAAGCAGAAGCTGTATACCAAGTTGCACATTTTGTTGCTAATTCTAAACCATAGTTATGTAGTCACTGGTTTGCTGAGAGCCATCTGCTCAGACCTCATTTGATCTTCTCGTTCAGCTGCAGTTCAAGTTAGGGGAGAAAATGTGTGGAAGTGAGAGAAATTATTAGGCTGTTTTTTCCATGGAGCATTATGGCTTTTAGATGTACTTTCTCACAAAATGTATATTAAAAAGGTACTGATATAATGCAGATATTCTATATTCATGTAGAATTTTAGACCCTCTGTGATATATACTACTGTGACTACAAATGTAAGTGCACTGCCTAGGTATTTATGTATAAATATTATCTCTCTCCCTCTCTATATGAAAAATTTATAAACATATAAATATACTAACATCATTTATTAGTACACGTAATATATGTAACCCTTTTGTAGAAAAATCTATGAAGAACAAATGCATGTAACACAGCAACTAGTTGGACACAAAAGGCTATAGTAAAACTGATGTTTAACACATTGTGTAAACACAATGTTTAAAATAATCATTCACGGTCTAATCTGCAGCAGAAGAGGTTCTTGAATCAAAGTGTAGTAAACAGCAATCTCTTACTGTACAGGCCATTTAATATGCAGTTTAATTTTGCAGTTTACTAAGCATTTTTGCAGCATTTCTCAGTTATGCAGCTAATTGGTGCCTCAGAATAATGACTGCATGGAAATGAAGTGTAGGCAACCTAATCTATGGAAAGTTAGGAGACTGAGTAGGGAAGAATTTAAGTTTTACATTCTGTCTTCAGTGCTGTAATTAATGCAGGCCTTGATCTTGCAAATTGTACTATATAAGCATTGAAGTAGAACAGATCAAACGTTTAGTATTACTTGAGGAGAGCAACCTTTTTGTTCCTGAGTTTAAAATGGGTGTTATGTAGTTGTTTTAAGTAACACTTAAATGTGAAATGGTAAATGTAAATGATAAATGTAGCTAAGTTACTGATTTTAAAAACTTTTTAAGAACTTTGCATAGAAATTGATAGAACTGCCAAATACTCTTTTTAATTGGTGAACTCACATTTTACCAGTGTATGAATTAAAACTTTTAGAATCCTTATCAGTGTGTGTATGTAAAGCATTATAGCATAATAGCAAGAGGTTTCGTGAGTAAATCAGTTCAAGCAATTAGAACTGAAATTAATATTTATTCAGACTCCTCAGTTGAGGGAAACTTAAACTATTTTCATCTGAATCCTTAGGGGTAAAAGTAAGTGCAAGGAATGTCTTACATATGGTGAGATCAGATTTTCCAGTTGCACTTTGTTTTTATGGTGTAAAACTCAGTTTGAATTTTTTTTAGATGATGATGAGTAGATGTGTGATTTTTGTTAGCCTCCATAGCATGTCTACATTACCTCTTGTAAAGGGATGCAGCAAACACTTCAGCCTTTCAACATTTCTAAGTTGATGATGTTGGAGACTCAAGGCCACGATAACTCTCATACTGATTCTGCAATGTGGCTTCAGTAGGCATTCATTTTGAAGTTATTACAAAAAATAATAATATGCTTGATATTCTTTAGTATCTACAACATGTATAGTATTGTTTTGCCTTGTATAAAACAGCTTTGTCAAGACAAAAGTTGGAAGTAAATTGTTTCTGGAGGCTCCAGTTTTCCGAGGCTCTCTTTCACCTTTGGCAAATTCTCATTTCATTTTTAAATCTTTATTCAGTGTCATAATCCTTTTTTTCCTTCAGCGGGGTGGAACTGGGATGGAAGAACATACAGGTCTCTCTCTCTCGGGCGCTGGAGGAAGTGCATGAGTGGAGGGAACCAAACATATATTGTCTCCTGAAAACTCACCATATATGGAGATGCTGGAGTTCAGACCTGGGAACTGAACAAAAATGGAAGCTTTCAGGCGTATCATGCAGCTTGGGGAAGTTGTAAGCTGATGTGTGCTTTGCAAGAACAGAAGACACGATTTTGGAGAATTCTTGTGATGCACTGTTTGCCAGAGATCAGTGTTGTGTCTCAGAGGTCCTTCTTCTTGTTAGGCCTGCCTGGATGGCCAGGACTATATTACTGCATCCCTTGCATTTTTATAAAGGTCATGTGGTTAATTAATACAAGTAAATAACTGTAAAGAGTGTGGCTAACACACTCCTTCTACAGATAAGGTATTTATCCAACCTGGATTTTGCATTTTTCAATTTCTGCCACACTACAAACATATATTCTAAAATCAGTGGAACTGTGTTCTTTGTATGCAAAGCTCACACTGATTAATGCACCATTAATATTTAGCTTTCCAAACATACAAATGTGGTGTGTGTCCATTATATTAAGTCTCAGAAGAAAACTGAGTAGGTGCTTTAGTAGAACTATAAATCCTACCGGTAAATCTATTCTAGTGTGCTAAGGTTTTGTGATGGCGAGAAGTTATGAGGGGAGTTTGACTTTTCACATGTTTTAGTTTTTAGTCTTAGTGGGTGCCTGACTCAGACTGGGCATATGAATACTTTTGAAAATGGGATTTCTCTTAAATCTTTGTGCTTTGGATTCAATGGGAACTCTGCCATGGCTGCCAGAGATGAGATTTCATCTTTACCTGTGTTTTTCCTGTTCTGTTTTGCAAAACACCTTTCTGTGGCAACTCTGAGAAAAAGGGAATCCATTACAAAGCTAGGAGGATGCCTACATGTCTTTTGTACAATACAATATTGGAGTAAACCAGTATTAGGTTTTCACTCAGTTTCCTATCTGTAAAACTGACTGTATTTTGCTATTAAGATCACCAGCATCCCTAGAGATCGTTGAAAGCTGTGGAGATGCAAAGTAATATGATACATCCTTTTTTAGATGCCTCTGTTGTTTTGTAAGGATTATAGGAAGCTTTGTTATCAAACTTCTTTTGTAGGATTTTATACTGTGTCTCTTACCTTGAAGTTAAATATTTGGGAGGGTGTGTGTAATGTTCCTCAGTATGAAGAAAAAAATTGGGCTCAAAAATAAAAGCAAACCACCCAACACCTGAAACTGCATTCCCACTTCCTTTTGAAGGAAAAAGGAGGACTACGTAGTATCACTATTTGTACAATGGCTTGGAGCAACAGACGTAAATGGGGACTGAAGTATTTGCTTTTCAGTTTTGTTTTTGTTTGGACAAATGGACATAGTGTCAATTTTTCCAGTCTGTGAGCTCTGTTTTGTCTGGATAGCTATTTCTTCAAATTGGACTTATTTTCTACTTGTATAAAACTCTTCATCTGCATTGTGGATAGAGTGCATTAAATTACTCCCTGTGGTGCACAGCTGGAAACTATTCTTCGCTGCAATGTTTTGTTTTGTCCCAGTTTTTTCTCCCCACTGTGTTCCCACACACCAAGCATAGCTTAATACCACAACAGGCAAGTATCTGTTTTTCTGGTGACACTTCTTAGAGCATCAGAAATTGACATGTTCGCTTTTGTCTTTTTAACACAAATTCAGTGGCAAACAGCTCTGCTTGATTGCATGAACATTTCGAAGTACTCTATAGACTAGGACGACTGGCTTGAAAAGTTAGACATATTTAGGCAGGCTGTTTTATTTGCTTCTTTGAAGAGACTAGGGATATTTTGAGAAGAAGATTGAAGGAAATACACAGTGCCACATATTGGTCTGTTTAGAAGAGAGAATGCTGGTCTTAACAGAGCTTTCTTTGAAGGAGAAAAATATTTTCTCAGTTCCAATGTTTTAATATGACAAAAAGAAATCCTAAAGCTGATAAAAGAAAACTTGTCTTCTATCTTGGAAGTATTTTAGAAATACTATTAAAAAAGCAATAATGAAATTTTTGAGTTAACGTTTTGCATATGTGTGCAGGGACTGCTGTTATTATTTTACCCTCACTAAAGTGGGACAGTGATCTTATCGCTGTTTCAGTGTAATCACAATCTAGATATTAAATAATACTGAATGCACAATTTCCTGTGCCAACCATTATTTGTCAGGTGATGTTGTGGTAACTGTCATGCTGTTATTCTTTCAGCATCTAATTGCAGTGGTCTTTCTCCTTGCAGTTTCTTCTTTCCTTCCCTGTCTGCTCCAAGCAGTTAGACGGTACCTTCCTTTCACTGCTACTGTCTTCCATCTCCTATCTCTAACTGATGTTTTCTTCTTTCTCACTCAAGGTGGCTGCTACTTCTTCCATCCAGTAACAGTAGTCTACCAGAAGTTATAATCTTGGTTTGGTTCTTCCCCTGTGATGCTGGCTTCCATTCTAGTACTGCAGTGTCTTTCTAGTACAATGTATCCCACCACTTGGTCTGGAGATGTAGGATGCTGATGTGATTGAAACAGTATTTGCAATTCTCCATGTAAAGGTTATGTAAAGGGAAGAAAAGAAAAATATAAGAGTCAGAACTGGTAAATGCTAAGAAGACTCATGTGGAAAGTATTTTGTTTAGATTCATATCTACCCCCAGTACCCCTCCTTTCTGTAGCTACTCCTTGACACATTTTAGAAGTAGGTTACCACAGTGACTATCCCTGCTTCGTAATGAACCTGTAATCACCATTCAGCAGCTGGAGATATAGTTAATATCTTTGATTTCCCACTAGAATCCTTCCATCCTCTCTCAGCTAGGGAAATCAACTAGGTCTTGCAGCATGCTCTGAAGGTCAGTCAGATAGGACTATTTGAGAGGAGAGAGAGTGAGAATGAGAGTGAATTCAACAGCTGACAGGCTTTATGAAAATGTCTTGTACAAGCTACTTGGGTAGCGCATGTTCTTCTGCTGACCTCAACTATCGCAATAAAGCGTGTGGAAAATCTGTCAGTTTGGCAGAGAAGTAGGTAATAGGGCATGACAAAGTAGTGCAGGATGCCGGGTATCACATTGGTGGTATTTATTGCACTGATACTCATTGAGCTTTTATGAGCTGGAGGTTTGTGAGGAAATCTGAAAAGTACATAAAACATTTGAAACTAGGTTGTTATGTTCCCTTATGCAGTGAGATGCAGGAAAACATAAAAAGAAAATGAAGTAGGTAATTCTGCTTTGCAGAAAACTGCAAGGAAATCACAAATCTTGGGGACTGTTCTGAGGACCTATAGGGTCAGCAGCCATTAATGAGACCTCTGTGGATGTAAGGTAGTGTTTTGAAGTAGTACAGAGGATAATGGCCAGTGGAAAAAAATGAATGCTGGCAAAAATATTATGGTTATAATAGCAGCTCCACACAAAACTAAGGTTCCAGTTTGTACTCCAGTTTGGGTAGACTTTGATGTTGGGCTGGAGGTGCTACAAGCTGTAGTAAGAAACAACTGCAGGTATATATAGGAACACATATTGAGTCTATCCAGTCTTAGATACTGGAAAGGCTTAGGAGCAGTTCCTTAGGGAAGGTGAAAGAAGGGGATGAGTATAGTGATACCTTTCTAGATAAAACCCTGCAACAGTCTCTGATTTAGGGATGTTCTGAGCTGAAAATTGAACACCAGACCTTTTGTTTTTAATAGTCCCTGATGAACTCTTGTTCTGTACGTTGGTCCGATAGCTTTTTAAGCCATTCTTGCTTTTTGGAATAAAAACATTTTATAGTAATGTATTCTAGAATTTAATTTCTATTATATCAAAAAGCACTTCCATTTGTAAGCAAACAAAACCCCCCAATCAATGAAGAAAACAACTTCTGTATAATGATTTGAATCATTACCCTTCATCTGTGGTAAAAGAGTGTCTAAACTTAGCTTGTTTACTTCCAAATATTTACTTACTAAGCCCATTTATAATTTTATATACATCTATATAATTATATACACCTCCTAGCCAGTTCTTTTCCCAGTAGAAGACTCATATTAATCTCAGTGACAGTGTGAAGACTCTCTATTAATCTCTGTATTCAGAAGCTGATTTTTTTTTAGCCCTACCATGTCCTTTTGGAGATGAGAGATGGAGAATTTCATACAGTATTTGAGTTGTCATTGTGCATATTTATGCACTAATGTAATGATATACTGCTAGCTTAATATTTTAATTGAAATATCCATAATAACTCTTTCAATGGTGGTAATAGCTAGTGTACAGCCTATCCTGTTTTCTCCATGTGTATTAATTTTCATTCCTCAATACCACATTTCATCTGCCATTTTATTGCCCAGACAAAACACACAGTGATTTTTTCTACAACTCTTTACAGTCTGTCTTAATTTTGATTATCCTGAATAATTTCTACCATCGATAAACTGTCACCTTACTTTTTATCTTCTTTTCTAAGTTACTCATGTAACTGTTGAACAGAACAGGATTCAGCAGTGATCACTGTGTTTTTGTAATTTTATTTCCTATTTTCCTTTTTTGTTGTTGTAATTATGTCATGAGCGGTCCTTCCCTCATACGTCTTGATAGCTTAGCTCCTTTCAAGGCCTTAGAGGAACCTTGTCAAAATTTGTTTGTTAATCCAAATATGTTGAACTGAAGGGATCGCCCATGTCTGTGTGCTTGCCAACTTCTGCAAAGATCTCTAGTATTGATAAGGTATGACTCTCCAGAGGCCTCTGTAAGAAACAGCTTTACTCAGTGTTTCATACTGATCCAAGCATCCACTATTTTTGTCTTTAAAGTATTCAGATCTTTGACCTAGGAGCCTTTTTAAAAACTGGTACTGAATTTACCACTTTGGTACCAAGCCCTGTTTAAGTAGTACAGTGGCAAGGGAAAACTTGAGTTCCTTGGAGTTTATAGACAAAAATCACCTTTTCCTCTTGATTTATTGCTGTTCAACTTTATCAATTTTCTTCTAGAACTGTTTCTATTGACTTCATATGCTATCATCTGTAGAGAGCTGGGCAGGTTTCATTTTTTGTGTGCAAAATTTATTGATCTGCCTTGCATGATACACCGTTCTAAAGAATACAATTAATTTTTGTGTTATTTTCCTTCCATAGTTTAATCATGTCAGCACTAAACAAACTCTCTCTCAGATCTCCATGCTCTAAAAGCTCCCTTGAATACGCTCCGTGCTTATAGACATCAAGTGAAAAACAGAAGTATGAATCCAGGGTTCCAACCCATAGGTTGGAATCTGAGACAAAGACACTGTTTCTTTTTATGTAACAGAAGCCGGTTGGAAAACCAGAAATTGAACCAAAGTCACTAGAGCCACTGCCTAATTACAAGCTATCTTTTCTATCAGTTTCCTCCATCTAATTGCTAGAATTTTGGCATTTTTAAAGGTAGAAATGAATGCTTATCTCTTTTTTGCCAATGACAAAGAGAAGGGAAAAGGCTGATGTAGCTGGAAGCTGAAGGGAGTAGAATTTCTCTGGTTGCACTTCAGCTACACAAAACCGAGATAATAGCTTTCTGACGTGGAGATATTTTACCTAGTCTTTGCACTGGAGCAAGTGATTACCAAAGGTTTTTGGCAGTAAAGAATGAAGAGTTGTCTGTTATTAGAGTAGATGATGGTTTTTGGAAGTATTTCATAGCAGGGTGCCAGTAGAATTCAAGGTGAGATTGATAACTAAATAAACTTTATAATTTGGTGAGAAACTGAGTTTTAAAATGCACAGGACTAGTACACCACTTTTTAAATATTTCTTCTGCGTGATTATCCTCATGAAAAATAAGACAAAATTCTCTAAAAAGTGAACTGTGGTGGCTTTAGCTCTCTTGTCTGTTTCCTGCTGCTTTATGGTTGGGTAGATGTGAACACTTAGGACAAGATCTTAAAAAGTGTGAACACTGTATATTAGCATCACGAACATTCATATTTTCATTTCAGATTCAAAGGACCTAATTAAAGGATTCAAGACAACAAATGCTTTCATCTTCTGTGTTGCCTAAATCTCATGCTTGTGTTGTGGAAGTATTATATATATTAATTGTTAGACAGCAATATGAAAAGCACTGCTTCCTCCATTCCTTCAGTCTTGCATATCAAATAGTCTTTAAAAGCCAAGCCCTGTTTTGGGCTACACAAAGCAGTATGTCACAGAATAGTGTACTGCTTAGTCAGTCCTTCCATGGCTGCTGGGGAGCACTTGCTTCAGCTACAGCTACAGCCTTCCTTCATTCCTCTGAGCATCTAAGAAAACCTGCAGACTGGCACAGAGAAAAAAATTATACAGAAAGCAGCTGATGCATCATAAGGCCCTTCCGTAATGTGATAGAGTAGAATTTCTATTGGCTTCCAGTTCCGATTTCAGTTGTGTCTCTTTTTTGCTGCTTTTGAGTAGACTAACATCGCTGATAGTCTTGACTTCATTCTGAGCTGTGTTGTAGGGGTTTCCGACGCAGTCACAAAGGTGCTTTATCTCTGCACCAGATAGGCAACACTCTAACTAGATTGGTCATTAAAGGAGATTCAGATTTTCTCTAAGGAATCAATAAATAAATTGTAGTGCATATGTGTTGGGTCATGTTCATTGAAAATTGACATACTCCAGTCATTTACAATTCAAAAAACAAACTGCATGTCAGAGGAATGCCCCTTTTAAAGAAATGTGGTCATTTTACGACAGTTAATAGTTACGTCAAAGTATTCTGAGATTTGATGTACAAAATGGCATCTCATGGTAGAAAATTCAAGTTGGAGGAAAAGAAAATGTGAATTTCACTTCCCCTCCCAAGGGAAAATAAACTCTCTCTCCCATTCTAAATACCAACCCAATGCATAAAAGCTCCCTTTGCTTCCCCCAAGGAAAACTCCAGGCCCAAACAAAGATACTGGTGGTGCTTCTTTGAAGTGAAGAGTATTCAAAAATCTTTGAAATTTGCCAGTGCTAGGGAATTCCTCGATACCAAACCTGAGGTGCTGGGCTCAGTATAGGAGCACTTTGGGCATCTCTTGCTCTTTGCCTGTCAGATCCACTCCTGTGAGCCCACAAGGAGTGGAACATGACACACTTCTTTTCTGTGAGACACCAGGATTACAGAATGGTTGAGGTTGAAAGGGACCTCTGGAGACTGTCTAGTCCAACCTCCCTGCTCCAGCAGGGTCACCTAGAGCAGGTTGCCCAGCACTGTGCCTAGATGGCTTTTGAATATCTCTGAGGATGGAGACTTCACAACCTCTCTGAGCAACCTGTTCCAGTGCTCAGTCACCCTCACAATAAAAAAGTCTTTTCTTCAGAAAAAATAGTCAGATGGAACTTCCTGTGTTCTGAGTTTGTGTCCGTTGCCTCTTGTCCTGTCACTAGGCACCACTAAGAAAAGTCTGGCAACATCTCCTTTATACCCTCTCTTTAGATATTTATACACATTGATAAGATCCCCCTCAGCCTTCTCTTCTCCAGGCTGAACAGGCCCAGCTCTCTCAGCCTTTCCTCGTATGAGAGATGCTCCAGTCCCTTCATCACCTTTGTGGCCTGTTGCTGGACTTGCTGCAGGAGGTACTTGTCTCTCTTGTATTGGGGCACCCAGAACTCCAAGTGCAGCCTCACCAGTGCTGAGTAGAGGGGAAGGACCACCTCCCTCAATCTTGATACAGTCTTTTTAGTAAAACATCTGTCAGAGTCGAACACTCTGACCAGGTTCTTTTAGATACTCCACGCATGGAGGGTGTAAGATTTAATGTCAAATTTACTTGAAGATATTTGACATTACACAGGATTTTTGATTTAGCAGAGTGATACAGCAGTATACTGAGATCACAATACAAGCGTAAATTTCACTTAGCAAAGTATAGCAATTGCAATATACAGTTCAATCACAATACAAATGTGATCCACATTACCAATCTCTATAATATGCTCACTGTCATGACACTGCGCATCCCCAGTCACAGGGGGGAACCAGGCAGGAATACATGGGTTGAAACTAGCTCAAGCCCGTTGCTCTCTTTGAAATTCGTTTGTTAGTTGTTCAGTTTTTATACTCTGTGTTGGGCTGAACCATGTATACACTCCACCCATGTTCGTTTGGCTAACTCAGGGAGACATTCACACTCTTTTGATGAAATCAGGGAGAAACATCTACACAACCAGCTGATCACTCAACTGTGATATAGTCAGTTGAACCACTCAACTGACATAGCTGTTTATCTAAAGCAAAGACCAACCTCCAAACCCCTATGTGTTGGTATAAACTCAACTTTCCTTGCAACAGCTGTAGTCAGTCACTGCCTACATTCTTCCCTGGGCTTCACAGGTGCGTGGCCCTTGCCCATCTCCTCTAGGCCTTCTTCCATTGTGGTGGTTTACTGGTTGATCACAATGTGCAAGGCTGTATGGCCAACTTTTGCCCTAAGTTGCACTGTATTTAAAAATCAGAGAGTGAAATTATGTTCTAACTGTTGTATTTAAGTACTCTTAAGTTACGTAAGTGTCTTAAATTTAAAACTTGACTTGATATGGTAGGTATATAGACATATAATGGTTATGTGTATACTATTTTTATAAATCATGAATCTGCAGAGTTTTCCTGTGCTCTTTTTCACCTGTTCCACTGTTTTTTGAAGGATTTTTTTTCCTGTTGCCATGTACTGCAATTCATTTCATGAAGGATCATTTTGTCCTTTTTACACCAGGCTCCCTTTGAAGAAGTAAACTGCTCCCCTCCAAACCAAATGCCAGACTCTGCTTAGGACTAAATGATTACTGGCTTTTACACTTTACACAGCCTAAAAGGAGAACAATGAGGCTATAAGTCATCAAAAGAAGTTGCACAGCTATTAACAATTCATCTGTGCTGCTAATGCTTATACAGGTTTTACTGTGTGCCCCTGTTGTAGAAAGCAGTAAATATCACTGGATGCTTTGAATAAAAATACAACAAGAATACTCATAGATTTTAAAATACAATGAAAATAAGCTGTAATCTATAAGGGAGAAGCAAGGTACAAAATCAATAAAATCTCAACTATTGGCAGACTGTACAAATTGGACAGATTAGTAACTAATTGGTTGCCTTGCTCAAGCAGTATGTTTAACATGGTTTTAAAGTGAGCATGAGAGTCACTAACTTAAAATGTCAGAGGACAGCTGTGCCATGACCACCAAGCTCGGTAATTCAATGTCATACAGGTTAATTGCAGAGACAATCAGGAGATGGAGTTAAAAGGATCAAAAGGAATTGGTTGAATAGTATTGCATTAATCCATCTATGGAGGAGGAAAGGGAAATCATTATAAAGGAAGCTTTATAAATGTACAATAATTGCAAAATCAGTTTTGGTTAAAGCCTTATTTTAAGGTTAGAATAATACAATAGGGTAATAAGCTGTTTGGATTGTAGAAAGGTGGGTTTGGGGCCAGTGGAAATTGTCATGAAATAAATCCGAAGGTCATTCCAATCCATACCTAGGAATTTTTTTTGTTCTTTCCATTTAACCTGTAGCTGTGACAAATTACGTTTTTGAGGATGCAAAACTGATTGATTTCCAGTGTGAAAGGTTAATGTATACATTCAGCCCATCACATCGATTTGTCTCCATGGATAAATTTTATCACAGCATGGAGGGAGAGTAGACCCAACTTAATGATTGTTCCTCATATGGTTTATAACCTTTATAGCTTACTGCCATATAGAACTCAGTTCAACAGAGCACTCAGACACGTGCTTAAGTGCTGTGCTGAATGAGAATCATAATACATCAAGCAGCATGTACACCTGAAAAAATAATAACAGTACTGCTATAAAAGATACTATGCTGTATTATATTATCTGCTTCTTGAGGAAAGAGTGGTAGGGAGCAAACCAGACACTCAGATGCTGTTCATGTTGCTGCATGAATTGCTCTACTCCTCTGATGAGAAGGGCAACTATGAAGTCCTAAGTGGAACGGTAATACAGGGTAATACAAGCGAGGCAGTCTGTGAAGAAAAAGCTCTTCCATGAAGATGTAAACACAAAAGAAGAGTAACAAAGAGGTGTCATAGGTAATATGCATATAGTGATTCAGTGTCTGGTTGAGTAGGCACACAAGATAATGGTTTGGTTGTGAAAAAAAAATTACAATGCTTTGAATGTTTCCATTACCTTACTTTCTCCTCTGTCATTCTGCTGTTGTTTCAGATACAGCCAGAAGATACCAATTAAAATTTTAGAGGGGAATGAGGAGGAGATCACCAGTATGAATGGTTTTATTCTGATGTCTAAATTCTAGGTTCAAAAACTAAGTTGTTGATGCTTCTCTGTTCTTCATTACTTCCATAATTGTTGAAAACTAAGCCTTTTGCTTTAATGCCGTATGGGTTTTGAAAATTTCCGATTGTGCTACTAAATTCATCTTGCTCTCCCTTCTGTTGTTTCTGTTTATGATTTTATTTTTTTATTTTGCTTGCAGGCTTGTTTCCTGCAGTGCTGAACCTGGCTACTAATGCTCTCATCACAACCAATGCTACCTGTGGAGAAAAGGGCCGGGAAATGTACTGCAAACTCGTTGAACATGTTCCTGGACAGCCTGCAAGGAACCCTCAGTGCCGTATTTGTGATCAAAGGAGTAGGGTTCCACATCGTATGTGTGCCATTTTCATTTTGTTCATATTTTTTCTAAGATTGTAGACATTCAGGGATTTTAAGACCAACTGACTGGTCATGGAGAAGAGATTAAAAAAACCCAAACAAACACAACTATAGATCATAGGAAACATCTGTCTTGTTCTTTTTAAATTAGGTTTACCCGTCTCTCTCATTACTTTTTCAAAATCTGTTATCTGTTGAGTATATGCCTCAAACTGAAGCTTCTAATTTGGAAACTTAAAGTGGAGCAACTAAATTCAGATTTAGGAGAGCAAAGTATCTACAGCTATTGTTGAATTTTCTTGATATATGATCACCATGACTGAAAAGCAGATTGTTTTTACCTTCATACCTACCTGAGGAACTTGAACATTTTGGCCAGTCTAATTAACATCTGAAATTCCAGTTTAGGCCTAACTCCAGTTTTACTTTATTGTGTTCTGGGATATTTTTCTTCTTAGTTTGATGTTAATTCAGTTTCACCGAATCAGCAAAAATAGATAAGGGAACACTACATAGTTTAATGGCTTATTCTTTTATGTTAAAACTGGTCTTTGCTAACGGTGCTTTTTTAAACACTAGCAACAAGCAAGATCAGTTTTCATGTATGAATTTGTTATCCTCTGGTTCAGAATGTATGTTTCTAACCACTTAAGTAAGAAAGATTAGAAGTAAGAAACAACTGCGCGAATCTGACCTTTCAGTGAAAGATGTAAATAGCATTAACTTTGCTATTTTTTTTGTGTGTGGGTACGTTGGCACTGCAAGTGGTAGAGCAGTGGAGAGACACTCGATACAGCTTTTAAATGAAGATATGCAGTGTTGGAAGCAGCTTAGACTCAGAATCATGGAGTTTCATGAAGACAATTTCTTATTTTTTAATTGTTTCCCTGTAAAGCCTATCTCAGATATATTTACACTTCACTACTGCATGTGCTTAGAGCCACAAAAAAAAGAAGACATCTGATGTATCCACTAGCTCCAGAGAGGGTGAACTAGCTATGGCCGTGTCTTTCCAGACAGAACTTTATTTAGCCTCTCCTTAGAAATGTCCTTCCTAGGCCATCTGTCCTACAGCTATTCTTCTCATTACAAAGCTTTTTTTTTTTGCCCTCCTAATAGTTAATCTGCATCTTTCTTGTTGAAATTCAAGTATGTTATCTTTTGCCCTAACCTCAGTCAATATAAGGAGTAGATTATTCCCATTCTCTTTACAAAGATCTTTTACTTAGTTGAGAGTTGTTAGTAGTGCTCTGCCCAGTTTCTACCCTAAGCTATGCCAGTTCTTTCATTCTTCTCACAGGTTGTGTTTTCTAGAACTCTTTATTATGCAAATTACATTTCAAAGAATTCTCTGTAGAGATTTTAATCATTATTAAAGTTCACCTGAGCTCTTAACAGCACTGAATAGAGATGAAGGTTTGCTTCAGAATGGACAGATTATATTCCTGTTTATACATTCTACTTAGATATTTCCCTTTCTTAATGATGTGACACTATCTAGAAATGTAGCCAGTGCTCCATTATAATCCCCAGATGCTTTTATGCCAAATGGCTACTTATCCAGTTGTTCCCCATCCTGAATTTGGACAGCTCATTATAATTGCCTGAGTATGGACTACTTCATTTGTCTGAACTCAGTTGCAACCTGTTTTTTTCCCAAGACAGTTTTCCAGATTTTTATGTCTTCTTTAATTATAGTAACCACTGCCTTCTGAGGAAAAGTCGTATGATTTTATTGTAACGATATAAGCATTCAAAGTTACATTACATTATAGCAGTAACTGTCATTCAGAGAAGCTTTCAGGGCTTTTCAGAAACATTTAGACTAGCAGAAACACTGTGCAATAGAGTCTGTCTTTATAGATGGGTTTTTAGAGGTGCATGCAAGTTTTTTTCTGTCAAGTTTATTTAATTCACAAAGCAAATCTGAAACAGAGATGGATTGCTTTGTCCCTATGTCCTGCCTATGATACTAGATAGCATGGACTCGTGTGTGTGTATGTATAAAAAAAAAAAAAACCTGAATACTTTGTATCTGTGTTTCCCCCTATTCCTACCCTCATACAAAATTGAATCTGCCTGGCTTCAGAATGCCTGGTCTTCCATTGACAGCCACATCTCATTTTAAGGTTTTGAAATGTTCATTTGGCAGAAGGAAGTGCTTTATTTAAATAGAGATGGCTCATTAATAAGAGAACCATGTAATGTAACCAGACTTTAAATGATCCCCCTGGAACGAGTGAGTCTGCTGTTCTTCCCCTTAATTACTGTAGTAGGAAATGAACACAAATTCCCTGGTTAATCACATGTGAGCCCAAATTAAAGAGCACAATTTGATGGGCTCACTCTATAAGTTCTCCCCCTTATCATTCATCAGTGAGACTGGTCCTTGAACTGCATTTGCAATCCAGTTCTTCTTACAAATGTTACATTATTTTCTTTTCCTTTTTAAATAGGGAAAACATGCCAGCAATTAATCAGTGTTTTCAAATTAATTATGATTAAACTTTCATAATGGTGATTACAGCTAATTGTTAATTCCTCTCCCAGCCCACATTGTCATGTCTCACGTATCTTTATATCAATTTCACCTGAAGAGACTTGCCTCAGAATTTCCAATTAGACAGCTTCTGTCACAATCACGGAGGAGCTTTGAGTTTGATTTGCAGGTGATTTTTGCTAGTACTCATTCAAAGCCAAGGTTTGTAAAGATGATCAGAGCTGTGAGAACTGACAATATGTAAAGTGTGGGTGGTTTTTTTTTGTTTTTGTTTTTCTCTTCAGTATAAATATAATGCCACTAATAACACCACTTTTACCACCAGTATTCTAACTTGAAAATGTTGGTGCCCACTAATGCTACTGAATAATCTGATATTTAAATGATTTTTCTGGCATTTTCAATTTTGAGGGCTGATGCCTTTCCTCACTCCCACAAAGCACTTTAATTGTATCTTTAAATATGTTCAGACATTCTGGCTTTCCTTAATGAGCTAGGACTCCTGTCCTCCACAGGTGGCTGATGTAATAAGTAACAGAGACACAAAGACTATCAGTCTGGCTGGTTGATTTAAATAATAATCAGAATAACAAATAAATTAATTAGTTCATGAATTAATTCTTTGGAATTGTAGGACTAGCTAGTAATAAAGCATATTTCAGTTTCATATAAAGAAGACCTGTCAGTTCAGGAAGCTACTCTTAATAAGAGGGGTAGAGTTTCTCCTGCCTTTTTATATTCTCTTACACTCCTGCAAACAGAACCTGGCTCAAAGAAGCTTACTATATTTGAATTAACTTTTGGTTATTTTCCCCATAATGTACGGTCTTGCTCTAGGCAATTAGGGACTTCAAAATATACAAGACTAGATCCTTTGTATCCTTTAAAATTGAGGTTATGGTATTCTCCAGTTCATACAGGAGAAAAACAAGAATTAGCCAAAAAAAGACCTGGAGATTTGACTAAATGCAGTCTAAGTAACATAAAAAAACACTGTGTAAACAAATTACAGTATTTCACTGTAATATTTACAATGTTTTCATCTTGAAATCTATGAAGAATCTCATGCTGTAGATACATTTATATTCTTATTACTCTGGATTTATTAAGGACACTGACACAGAGTAAACATGGACACAAAAAAAATGCATCTTGGACTTTGATGTGATGATTTACTGCCAAGAGAACTATCTTTTTGTGCATGTAGTTGAGTCAGATTATTTTCTAGTTGAGAAATATATTCTGTAGTGATTTCTGCATTATTTCCCTATGTGCTTAGAAATGGCTTAGAAATTCAAGTACCAGTATTACTGTAATTCTGGTCTCCCTGCAAGTCAGATCTTAGGTTCCTGATTTGTTGTTTGCATTGCAACATTTAATCATTTAATGATTTCATGGTGCTTGAAATTTTTGTTTGGAAGATCACAGGAAGTGCTCGTACCATTTGATTTAGATGCCTATATTTTCTACAATCAGTGGGGCCTCCAAGTATATTTAATTAGGTGCTCTGAATCACCTTTTGGATCCCAGCCAAAATTAGACAGCTAACATTAGATGAGTGTCTTAGTAATACTAAGCACAAGAGTGCAACCCAAGAGTAAAGGAAGAATAAATTTCCTGGGTTTTATGTTACTGTGATACCTCATTAGTTCTATAATTGTTTTTGAATCTAGATTTTAGATCTAAAACCGTTTAGATCTCCTAGCAATTCTGAATTATGTTTATTCTGTGTGTTTCTACTGCTCTAACAGAACGACATCCGATAACAAATGCAATTGATGGCAAGAACACTTGGTGGCAAAGCCCTAGTATCCAGAATGGGATTGAATATCATTATGTGACCATTACATTGGACCTTAAACAGGTAGACTTCTCCTGTCTGTTTGTTTCTGCAAAGGCTTTCTTTCTTACGCAGTAGTTCATTTGCATTATTTTCCTCTACGCTCTGTGTTGCTTTTTTATCATGAAGTGAGTGTCAGCTTCTTCTGTAGCTTTTGGCTGTTCATATGGATAATGCTGACTGTGATCTATTCATTGTAACATAAGATACCAAATTAAAATTAGTTTATATGTATATTTATGAAGTAATATTTAAAGTTATTTTAAATATAACATTTCCATTTTTTCATCATAGCTTCTAGCTTGGCTCTTTAAAGACAAATAAAAGATGGTTTAAAGGGAAAAATTAAAGTTTACATTTACAATATTGTTCTCTACTGTTTCAGTAACATACTACTATACACTGTAACAATATAATTCTTAGCTGTGCTGGGGAGAGGTGCACATGCAGCGGGTTATTTTGAGGGAAAACCTGGAGAGTAAAGGGAGGAGTTTGGCTAACAAGGTCCTTAAATAAATTGCTTCTCATTACTGAAATCTCTGCTTGAGAGCTGTAGTTTTACAGAATACAGTTATTTGCTTCTTACAAAAATGCTAGATAAATTCTAGGTGTGTAAGCAAGAGGATTTGAGGACTGAAGGAAAATCAGTTCTATTTTTATTATGCCAGGATAAATATAGAACAACTATCTAGTGTCAAAGTTATTCATCATGTTATTAAACTTGATCATCTGGATATTCAAATAACTTGATAATTAAGAAATTTTTTCATTTTTCTCTTAAAATCGTCCATTGTCTATATCGGTCTGCAACCAATGAGACAAAGGAGACATAACCTGTTTTCCTGGTGTAATTAAAAAAGGGAAAGCCCCTTTCTCTGCCCCTTTAGACAAGCAGCTTCCTTTCCACCTCCTTTTTTCTCTGTGATCTGTTCACTGAGATAGAAACTCAAGAACGGTGCATCCCAATGAGCAAGAAGTCAAGCAAAGCGGGCAGGAGACCTGCATGGATGAGCAAGGGCAAAACTCAAACAGAAAAAGGAAGGGACAGCCCACTTTGGAGAATATAGGGACATCATCCGAGTATACAGGGATGGGACTAGGAAGGCCAAGGCCCATTTGGAGTTTAATCTGGCAAGGAATGTCAAGAACAGTAAGAGAAGCTTCTTTAAATACATGAGCAACAAAAGGGAAAAATGTGGGCCTGCTCCTCAGTGGGGCAGGGGCCCTGGTGACAAAAGATACAGAAAAGGCAGAGATACTGAATGCCTTCTTCGCTTCAGTCTTTACTGCTAAGACCAGCCCTCAGGCATCCCAGGCTCTGGAGACCAGGGAGAAAGTCTGGAGAAAGGAAGACTTTCTCTGGTGGAGGAGGATCGGATTAGAGATCATTTAGGCAAACTTGACATTCAGAAGTCCATGGGCCCCGATGGGATGCACCCACAAGTGCTGAGGGAGCTGGTGGATGTTATTGCGAGGCCACTCTCAATCGTCTTTGAAAGGTTGTGGAGAACAGGAGAGGTGCCTGAGGACTGGAAGAAAGCAAATGCCACTCCAGTCTCCAAAAAGGGCAAGAAGGAGGACCCAGGGAACTTACAAGCCAGTCAGCCTCACCTTGATCCTCGGAAAGCTGATGGAACAGCTCATCCTGGATGCCATCTCTGAGCATGTGAAGGGTAAGAAGGTGATGGGGAGTAGTCCGCATGGATTCAGAAAGGGGAAATCGTGCTTAACCAGCCTGATAGCCTTCTATGAGGGAATGACTGCCTGGGTAGATGAGGGGAGAGCGGTAGATGTTGTCTGCCTTGACTTCAGCAAGGCTTTCGACACTGTCTCCCATAACATAGGGTTCATAGGTGAGCTCAGGAAGTGTGGGCTGGATGAGTGGACAGTGACGTGGACTGAGATCTGGCTGAATGGCAGAGCCTCAGAGGGTTGTGCTCAGTGGTGCAGTCTAGCTGGAGGCCTGTAGCTAGCAGTGTCCCCCAGGGGTCAATGCTGGGTCCAGTCTTGTTCAGCTTATTCATCAGTGACCTGGATGAAGGGACAGAGTGCATCCTCAGCAAGTTTGCTGGTGATCCAAGACTGTGAGGAGTGACTGATCCACCAGAGGACTGTGCTGCCATTCAGAGGGACCTCGCCAGGCTGGAGAGATGGGCAGAGAGGAACCTCATGAAATTCAATAAAGGCAAGTGCAGAGTCCTGCACCTAGGGAGGAATAACCCCCTGCACCAGTACAGGCTGGGGGCTGACACGCTGGAAAGCAGCTCTGCAGAGAAGGACCTGGGAGTCCTGGTGGACAAATTGACCATGAGCCAGCAGTGTGCCCTTGTGGCCAAGAAGGTCAATGGTATCCTGGGTTGCCTCAGGAAGAGCATTGCCAGCAGGTTGAGGGAGGTGATCTCCCCCCTCTACTTGGTCCTGGTGAGGCCGCATCTGGAGTACTGTGTCCAGTGCTGGGCTCCCCAATACAAGAGAGACACGGAGCTACTGGAGCGAGTCCACCAAAGGGCTGCTAAGATGATGAAGGGACTGGAGCACCTCTCATATGAGGAAAGACTGAGAGAGCTGGTCCTCTTCAGCCTTGAGAAGAGAAGGCTGAGGGGGGATCTCATCAATGTGTGTAAGTATCTGAAGGGAGAGTGTCAAGAGGATGGGGCCAGACTCTGCTCAGTGGTGCCTAGCAATAGGGCGAGAGGCAACAGGCGCAAACTGAAACACAGGAAGTTCTGTCTGAACATGAGGAAAAGCTTTTTTACTGTAAGGACTGAGCACTGGAACATGTTGCCCAGTGAGGTTGTGGAGTCTCTATGCTTTGAGATATTCAAAAGCCATCTGGGCACAGTGCTGGGCAACATGCTGCAGGTGACCCTGCTGGAGCAGGGAGGTTGGACTAGATGATCTCCAGAGGTCCTTTCCAACCTCAACCATTCTGTGATTGTGTGATACTTTTCTGTTTCAATGTATTATTATTGGTTTATGACTTTCACCTGGAACCTGACTGTCTTATCTTCCTTTCTTTCTTCTCTTTATACCTCCTTAAAGAGAACAATAGCTGATTATCACTTACAGAGACTTGAATAAAGCATAGCTTGTTAGAAAATAAAATAAAAATAAAGGCAGGACATGTAGGTGTCTGTGTATGCACATACACACACAAAAAAATTGTTTATAAGAGATCATAGTCTTAATTTTAGTCCAGAATTCAGAAATTCTGTGAAGTTTATCAAAGAGTATGGTGTTTGAATTTCTAGTTTTTGTCTTTCATTTCTTGGAAGCAAACTGTCACTTTCATTTCTTGAAAGCAAACTGTCATCTAGATTATCTAAAGATAAACATGCTCGTAAGTACCTTTTACTGTTGGCACTGGAGTACTTGTAGGGTGCTAGACCTGGTGTCTTACTCCTTTACACTTGGAAGAGCATCTGAATCCTAGAAGAATTATTCACATTCTGACTTTGGAGCCCCCATTGTCATGATTCATGAGAGACAAATCTGGGTATTTGGCCTCATCTGCAACAGTGTTCTGTGTGCGTTTCTCTTGTAGTCAGTGAGACTAAGCCTTTTTAAGAAGGCTTGAGTTAAAACTTGTTAAGGCTCAGGAGGTTAATTTAAAATGTTCGTTTGAACTTTCAGAATTACTAGCTGGTTTGCCAATACAACAAGGGATTCTCTCTCTTGTTGGCTATGGCTTATTAATATGTAAATAGCTCTCATGCATTAGAACTGAATTAGCATTCTTGTTTTTCATTGCCCCAGAGATTTTACTTGTGTAGTTGTTTAGGCCAGGTCTGCTAGACTAGGACATTACAATTTCTGTTTTTTCCGTTGTGTCAGTATCTAGATTGTCTTAATAAATAACCAGATGTGTGTACTTCCTAACGTTTGGCCTTCTTAATATCCTAAAAGCTAGCAGCTACAGAGTTTGTGACTATATAAAAGAATAAGTACAGATTGTTCAAATGTATTTAAAAGGTTAAAATTTTAAAAGTTCTTTGTGTGCCAGCTGACAGCAAACTGACAATACGGCACTAGGTGTTACATGGGTTTGTTTTATTTTGGTTTTCGGTTTCTGTTTTTTTAAATGAGAGGGGGCTCAAATTCTTTCCCATGTTGTCCTGCTTACTCTTCAAAGAAAGATGAGCAGTCCTTTCCACAGGACTAATGATGATACAGTCTCCTCGTAACAAGTATGTTGCAACTTGCTTGGCTTCTTCAATATGTCTTGCTAATAAGCAGTAGAGTTGTTTGGGTTTTGAGGAGTATTAGAAAATTTTTGTTTGTGTGTCATTTTGTATATACAGCACTGTAAGCTTTCATAAAGTAGTCAGCAAAACCTGAGATTTCTCCTCTGGCTAGAAATTACATAGTAGTGAATGGAGGAAGGTCACAAGAAATCTTGGAGACCTCACTGAAAAAAAATGCTGTTCTTTACCTTTGGCTTATATGAGATTCAGTAATTGCTATGTTTGTGTTGATATAGTCTTGCTTCAATACAAAAATGCTTAACTTCTTTTTGTTAGATGGAAATAACAAATGACAAATCTACAAGTAATGGACTGTAAATTGCAGGAATGCATTAGTTTGTGTGTTATTACTGATAATTACGACAGTACATGGAGTGCTTTTAGCATATCCCAATTTCATGAAAAAAACCAGAAAAATAATTACAATTCCTTCATTTAATAATGTTTGACCTTTGGGGGCATTTACATATTTTTACTTTATTGTGCTGTATAGTCATAAAAATGCTGTACAGTAGTTAGCAATAACTAATAAACTGTTTAAAGAAGTGAAATCTCTTTAACATTAGAGGGAACCAACAGATTATCGGTCACGTTGGGAAAATGGAAAGGTTTCCTTCACACACACATTTGAGACGTCATGTAATATCTTTAAAGAACTTTTATCTGTAATGGAGGCTTGGCTCCTAATTCACTAAGGGACCTCTGAAATGTGTAACCCTCGAAGAAGTTATGAGTTAAAAGCTGGGACTATTGGGCTCTGAGCATCTTTGCTAATTTATGCTTTGCTCTTAACCCTTCAGTTTTTAAGAGTTTAGCCATTTCTGAAATCACTGTGTCTTATCTATTTCACAAGAGTATTCTGCAATACCATCCATAGCTATACATCTGAAATTATTTTTTACAATGCTTTTCATCCAACAAGTGCATAGGAGATCAAAATATGAATGCAGATTTATTTGGTAGAAGTTCCTGTTATGTGCTTGGACTGTTCAGATAAACATAAATCAACATTAAAATTGAGAATTTGAGCTGCACTCGTTCCTGAAAGTGGAACTGCAGATCTGATTTCGACAGGGTAGGTCCATCAGTGTGCTAGATCATTGATTGCATCTGTGAAGTGCTCACAAATTACAAAGAGAATGGATCTGCTATTCTGCATCTTTTGCTCCTGCTGGTTGTGCAGGAACTGTGGGTTTGGCCTTAAGAATGATGGGGTAGTTCAAAGGCAACAGAAGTAATTCAGGTGCAGTGAGTGCAGTTTTTAGGAGGATAGGAAATAAGCCTTTTCTTATATATTAGCTCCATCCCTTCAAAGAGCTACGCTCTTTTGTTAAGTGCAGAGAAAGGACTTAGCAAAATGGAAATGCATGGACTTACAGGGAGAACATATTCCCCATACTCATGCTATCCCAAATCCTCAAGTGGTTTAATGCTTTCACATTGCTGTGGAAGATTAGCAGAGTATCTCTAAAGAAAGTTGGCCAGTATACAGGAGAACTAGTTGGCTGTCTGAGGTGAAGTGGTCAGCCCATCTGTTTCTGATTTCTGCGCACATCAGGACACTTTTATTAACAAATTCCCTGCTGTTGCAGGAAACTAGGACATTAGCAGTATCCTTGATACTGCAAGGATATTTATGTCAGGATCATATTTATGTGGTTAGGTGCTTTATGTTTTTAAAGGGTGCTGGAATATTTTATGTGACTTGTAGTGTTTGTGGAGCTCAGATGGAGCCAGAGTTGATGCTTTGGCAGTAACTTCTGGACTTAATATCTACAACTGAATTTCCAGAGATTGTGTCCAGGTAATCCTTTCCAGCCATATATTTCTAAAGAAGATAGATCTTTCTAAAGCTATAACTCCTCAGAACCTCGTAAGTTTTGGTTCAAGAGTAAGAATCACTGACTGTTATGTAGTCATTTTGCCTGTAAAGCTACTGCAGTTCATGAATTTTGAATTCTTTAAGGGCTGGTAGTGTCCAGTTTCTTCACCTCTCCTCCTCCCTCTACCCTCCCATTTCCCCACTGCCCCCGGAGAGAACTATGTAGAGAACTGAATAAGTGGTAGTGGGAAAAGAATGCTCGGCTTTCTCAGAAGCATTTTGAAAAAATTTATGAAAAGCAGACAGCAATACTATGCTTATCTTAAGTCATTATTTTGTAATTCTATGTTGCCCAGATATAATTCAGATGGGGGATTTTTTAACTGTTTTCTTTTTCCTTCATTATTTGATTCACTTGAATGCCCATGAGAAGAAACACACACACACACACACACACACACACACACACACTTCACACTTCACACTTCATCTTCTCTCTTAGCTCTTCCTATTAACGATAGTGCCAGGAAGATGAAAAGAATTGCAAAACTGAATGTTGCGCATTTCTTTTTGCTTTATCTACACAAGATTGCATAACTAAGAGGCTCTGTGGCAAAAAAAAAGACATGATGGAACTAGGCAACTGTGACAAGCTGAATGGAGAAATTCAGGCTGGGACATGAAAATAACAGAATAGGACTCAGTCTAGTGTTATAAAAGCTCAGTGTGGCAGTCTGTGGGAAGAGCTTAAAAGGGAAAAAAGCCCTCCTATTAATGAAAGGAAACCAAGAATTCATGTCTGTGTGTGTGTGTACATTCACCTCCATACTGAAAAAAAGTTCATTAGGGAGGGAGAGTTCCATGCAAAATACTTCTTTTGACTGCTTGCTTTTATGGGTAGAGCAACTGCAAACATCAGAAATAACATGTAGTACACTCCTGAAAGTAGTATTTCACAGCTGATTTATGGATACCACATGCAGAAAAATAGACACCGAGTCATCATTTTGGTACTGTGTTTCATGCTACTTGATTTGAAAAAAAATGCTTGAATTTTGGGTTGCATGCAATACATGATGTGTTTATATATCTGCTGCTGTGCTGAAGACTGACTGACATACATAGTGTGAAATGTGATCTCTGTCAAACACTTGGGTAAAATTTAAAACTGACTGAGGAAAAAATAAGAATATTGATACTTGGTTGTGTCTTCATTAGCAAAGAATGTGGCATAATGGGAGAGGACTTCTGTTTATTGATGCTGAGGACCCAGCCTCCACACTGTCCAATTGTCAGCAGATTTACTTTGAACTGACTCAGTTCTGGACCATGGGCTGAATGTGCATTAGCAGTTCAGATGAATCAAGTGTGCTTCTGAGCATATTCTCCTGGTTTAGTTTTATCCAAAAGGAATGCAGTTTGTGAGCTCCAAGATCTGTTCATGATGTGAACCAAAGCATGTTAAATTGGGACAGTCAGGAGATACACTTCAAAAGCGTGCTCCTTGTCTGAACAAAAATGCTAATGTGGATGTGCCTTTGCAAGCTTTGCATCTGAACAGAGTCCAGATTTTGTGTAAAGCCTATCAAATGCTGGGTACACAAAAATAGTGGTTTTCCCCCCTGACTTAGGGCAATACTGCTGACTCTTGTTTGAAGAAACCTCCTATGAAGAGACCTTGCTTGTCATTTGTTCCTTAGCTTTCCCAGTAAGACTCTGCTCTGTTGATAGCTGTTTGAAGGAAACATTTACAGCTGTCAGATCCCTGGATGCAAAACATTAGTGAGATCTCTTGAGGGAGCACAGATCCTTTTCAGAGCTCATCACTGTCACAGAGCAGCAGAGATCACGTTTGTTTACCAAGGATAACATGGGGCCAGTGTGACTAGTACAGTCATATAGAACTACGTTGAAGATGTTGTCCATATGCGTGGCCAGAATGAGACAGGTTACTGGTCTCTAATACATTTACCTTAAGGAATGGCTGTTTTTAATGGAAGATTGCATGAGCAGGTAAATTCTTATTTTCATCACCAGTTCTCTGTCCACATTTGGCACTCTATCTCTTCCTTTCTAAGATTTGATTGTGAAGGTTACAAAAACATTGCTGTAGCAAGGATTGGGTTGGAATACTTATGTCATCTCAAAAATAAAGCCGTCTTTCCTGACTAGCCATTTCTTTGTGTTTCTAATAAGTGAGATTGTTTCTGTTTCAATGTCCCTGTCCAAAGCTAGACTGAAAATACACATTCTGGGAGCTGTGTCATATGGCAAATTAAGTGGCAGACACTATGAATTTGCTGAGTCTGCAGCTCTGTCCAATCTATTTTCTTCTTGAGGGAGAACTAGCCAGGTTTTTGAGTCTTGACTGCTCAGAAATTGTGGGATGATTTTGCATTCTGGAACCATATCCCTGTTGTCTGGTTTCAAAAGCTAATGGAACATGTTGTGCAGACCTGTGCCTGCCCAGCTGAACCATGCAATTAGATCTGGTTAGACTAATGTTTTAAGGATTGACTTAAGTTTCTCTTACAGCCACAGTGAAATACAGTGTGAATTGGGTGGTAGAATACTTCAGAACAACACTGCTTCTTTGAATATAGGTTTATAGCTTTTTGTTTTAACTGGTAATGGTTAACCAAAGAGCAGCCACAGAATCAGAACCAGTTGCGCCACACAACCATATTGAAATAGCTTTTACACACTAGCCGCATAGTGGTACAGAAAATATTCATATGCACTGCTAGGGAATCTTTGATTTTCCTGTTATGTTTTCCTTTCTCTGGAGAATAAAAGATGTTTTCCAATGGAAAAAAATTACAGATGTATTGCCATAAAGAACAGCTGACATGAAATATCAGAACAGCTAAAGGAACAAACAGAAGGTTCATGACACTGTTTGGTCTTGTGGTACAAGAACCAGATTAGTAAAATTAAATACCAGTTGGTCTTCACGTACTAAACTTGTAAACATATGTCCAAACATTTTGCTTAGCTTTATGGTTGGTATTTTCTTTTTCTCTTTTACTAACGATTCTGTGCTTTAAATGTTTGAGACACTTTTGTAGAAGTTTCTGTAAAGATAGGGCTAGTGGCTTTTCTTTGTCCCCAAACCAGAAAGTAACCTCATAGAAATTAAAATAAATCTAAACTAGGAAGCATCTCACCAGCAAATGTCAGTCTATTTCATCCATCTTCTCAAATCTCTAAGGAGAGAAATATGAACAGAAGTAAACACTGCAGTTTCATGATTACTTTAACCTGTTCTGCATGCCCCAGCCTGGCTGAACATTCCTGTATCCCTTGATCTGGCACTAACACTTGATGCAGCCATGCAGTGAACCAGATCAATTCCTTGAGCTGGCTGAAAACTAGGCTTTCTTGTTTTTTGGAGGGATAAGCTTCTGCCAGATCAATTTTCTAATTTGGCTTGCTGTGTGAGTTTTAATGTTAGCATGAGGGAGGGGCCAGGAATATATTTCTGGAGGTGGTAGGAAAATCAGTTCCACCCCTCTCAGGAGCAGCTGGTATGCTATGTTGGCTTCAACTGATTGTAAAACTTGAATGTATGAAATACTAATCTGTGAGCTTTGGGGACTGTGAGATACAGTGCTAATCTGTGAGCTTTGGGGATTGTGAGATACAGTGCATGCCTGCAACTTAGAGTCATCATCCTGAATATTTTGGTATTTCTTGCGCATGCATCATTCTGATTTAAAATAATGTAAACATTTGAGAATATAAAGCATTTAATTATCTCAAAAAAATTGCAAGGCCAGTTCTCAGGCTCAGTTATACCTAACTGGCAATGGACTGTTAAAGCGAAAGCCCTAAAAAGATGTACATAAACCAAGAAAATGAGTCCATAGAGCTAATGTAAAAAAGAATGATGTCTGTTCTGTTCTGTTGAAGTTCCCAGAGAATTTTTGCACTCATAACTTGATGCTAGTTATAAAACCTATTCATTTATTTATTTGGTTGTCTTTACAGACTTGAATCTGAACATTTTAATAGTTCTCTTCCATTTCTTCAGGTTTATAATGTGCTGTTAATAGAATAATTGGATATCTATAGGATGAAACAAAGCATGCTTTGCCATTCTGATATTCTTTTTAACCAAAGCCAAACCATTGAAGCTGAAGCTATTTTATAATGAAATGATTTGAAAAAAAAATAAACAAACAGCACATAAATATACCTGTGATGATTTATAGCAAACATGCCTAGGAAATGTAATTATTAGTAATCAAGAAAACAAACAGAACCGTAGTAAATATTTTGACACCACAGTGAACACTCTTAAGAACTACCTGGTTTATGTATATTAGCAAGTATACTTCATATCATGTAGATTTCCACCTTTGTGGAAATCTGTTGTGCTTTCTCTTTTGTGGGAAGGACAGAATATGCTTGAATAGAATGTATGCATGTTGGTGTCAGACATTATCCAGGGCTCAGTTCTTGTCTCAGAATTAAGCTTCCCATATTCATGTCATTCAGACTAAAAACTAAAGAAAAATGAATGACCTTTATCCTTAACTAAGGGTCAAGAGCGCACAACTATGCCAGCCGTAACTCCAGTAGAACCTCCTTCATTAAGCTTTTAGATGTTCTAATAAATGAGTGTTGTAATGTTATTCAAGCTGCCTTTTCTGCAGCACTAAAAAAGAGTGTTTTTCTTGGGTGGAGTAATAATACAACACATCCTGAAATGCTAGGAAGCCATTATAGTACTGAAAGATCAGTTGTAATACCCACCATATACAGTGCTGCTATCTAGGTTAAGTAGTTGTATTAGCAATAAATCTCCACAGGATTATTTTGTCCAGTCTTTACAGACGCTATTGCTCTGTGCTTTGTCAGATTTCTAAAAGTAAGCTATTCCTTTCAGCTTCATATCCTAACACACATCTACAAAGATTAAAAAAATGTTCAACAATTTATAGCTTTTCTTTCTGAGGTTATTTGCCTTTTTTTTGCCTAGATGTCTACCATAAATATACATATCATTTTTCCCTTTCCAGTTTTGGCTGTTACCAGAAGTGCTATTCACCTTTCCGTCCTTAGGTAGAGGTCCTAAATACTCTATTATAGCTTCCAAATCCTGAATAGCATATGCTGGTACGTTTCGACATGACTATGAGACTTTCTTCTGATTTTGTATTATTTGCAATTCTGTTACTGAAGAAAGTCACAGAGTCTGGAAGACTGGTGGCATGACAGATGTTGGGATCAATGGAGGCTGGGTCTTGAACAGATTTTTCTTGCTGAGAAAATGTTATGAGTGAGTAGTTTATACTGAATCAAAAGCTAACTTTAAAATAATCACTTGCAGCTGATGCTGGTGGTCATGAAATATAATAGTGCTGCTGTGGAGCTAGCTGTTTATCGCAAAATTGTTATTAAAATGTAAGGTCTATACTAAAGTTGCAAGAATTCATTGGGCAACAAGATTCAGTAGTAGGCAAGATCTGTATGAAAGCTAGTGGTAACAAAAACACAGCAGAATATGTATTAACAGATCGATTATTCATTGACCAAGTTGCTTTTTGGTAATGTTCAGTGTGTGAGTTAAGATTTAGGGGAATAGGAGCAATTTGCAATAGCAAGAAGGCACTTTGCCATATGAATGGCATGTAGCTCTTCGCACGATTGTACCAACGCTGATACAATGATTTGATGAAGTATGCTTGAGGTTGTTTTTAATTATTTTTTGTTTAAGCCAATAGCAGGATGTAAAAGTATGTGCCCAAATACCAGTATATGCTGGAGGGTAAAATACTGCGACTCTTAATAATATGCACAGTAGGCCAAAGCTTGGTCAAGAGCACTGAATCTGACTTACCAGCGTTTTTTCCTCATCTCTGCAGTGGTCTAGATTTGTTGGCAGATCTTAAATTGTGCTATGAAAAAGTAATAATGGTAATAAAGTAAATGTATAAACAGAACTTGAGGCTATGTAAAGTCATCCCTTGTTAATTGAGCAATGAAGAATGAATATATATATTCCTTTCACAATTAAAAAAAATTATCGATGGCAAAATAAGTCTTTCTGCTCTGCAAAGTCCATGTGCAGCAGGACACATGGTCTGTGGAAGCACCTAAATATTACCTTTTCAGTGATGTGGTTTAGATGGTCAGTAAAAACACTCATTAAGGGTTTTTTTTTTTTTGTTTGATTTGGACTCATGTGGTGTAAGTGCCTGAACAAACTTGGAGAAGGGTATGTATTGTATCTTTCCAACTAGAAAACATGGCAAAACAGAGTCTTGGTCTATTCTTACACAGAACATACCACTTCATGGTGAAGAATGCTTTTCTCTTGGTTGTGAGTCCTAAAGTATTATGTTTGCTCATTATTCGTAAGTAAATTCTATTTGTAAAAGGGAAACATGAGATGGAAGCATATAAGAAAAAATTATCCATATCAGAATTCCCTTTGTACATTTCATATATCCCCTGCTGTGCCATACAGCAACATATCCATGGCTAAAGAAGGCCTGAGGACAATTCAAAAAATATTAAGAACCAAAAACCAAAAAAAATATTAAGAACCAAGAACCAAAAACTCAAATGAACATGCATACACTACTTTGATCTGGACATCAGATTGAGAATCTGAGCAGATTGAGAATCTTGTTTCTTTTCCATTTTCTTCTTTCCTTTTGTATGTTTTTGAAATTTCCAAAGTTTACTGGCATGAGACAGGTTAGAAACTCTGCCAGAGTATTTTTTCAATCTTTTTAATCACTTCAATGTTCAGTTAAAGAAGTGCAGCATGATATGTGGAAACTGAAAAAAGCTTAAAATACTTTTGAGAAATCTTCTTTTTTTGGTTTGAAGGTTTATATCACTACTTTATTCATATTCTCATTGTTCAGGTTGTTCATATTACACAGTATTCCCACTCTGAGATGGAGAGAACCTTGAGCCTATCTATTCCTATTCAGAGGGAATGGGGATAAATTAGCATGTGCCTATTTCATGCCTGGAGCAATGATCTTTCCTCAAAGAGCTTACAGTCAAAATCCCAGGTCCTGAAGATGGTGTTTTTTATCATAGATAATATATGGTGTGCTCTGGTAAAGCATGTACTTTTATAGAGAACTCTCGAAGTACCAGTTCGCTACAGTTTTAACAGGGAAATATTAAAGTTTTAAATGTCAATAATGTAAAGTTGCTCTAAGCTGGTAGTACAGCAGTTTCAGATGTGTTTGTATGCCTCTCTACAAGGTAGGTAACAGATGAATGTCACCTCAGACTAAAAACAAATATTTATTTATATGCTGGGTAGTATCTAGCACTGTGCTGAAAAGTACAGAAACCGTAACATAGAAAAAGGTCTTTAAACTTCACATTCATAAAATAGTTTAGTGCTGCATGAATTTGTGGTCACTTGCACAAAAAGCAAGTTTGGACAACTTCTTAAAAAAAGAAAGTATTCTGTAGGAAAAACAGGTTCTTATGAATATATGCATTCCTGGTCTGACTTTTTGTTTTATATATATAAAAATTAATGTTATCATTATGGAAATAAAACATAAAAAAAGATTTGATAGCAGTCTAGAATAGGTGAGGAGATTGACAATGGTTTTTAAATGTTTAGGTTTTGAGGTTAGTGTATTCCGGAGCTTTTAAATGGAGCTTAAAAAATTGTCTGTGAAGTTGTTTGATTCTCAGGCTAGGGGAACACACAGGTCTTTCTGAAACACAGCAATTGAGAGGACATCATGTGGAAACCTCACTGAAGGAAATTAGAATGCTCTCTTTACACTGGGAACTCACTACTGGACTGGACCCAGGCTGAACATCAGTTTTTGAATCAAGCAAAAAAAAGTATTTAAAAATTTTGGTGTTTTAGCACCAAAATAGAAGAAAAACCTTTATGTTCTTCTCTCCTGTTGCCCAGGTTTGAAGAATAAAGGTTTGAATATTGGCATTCTCATCAATTTTCCTTTCCTCATCACACTCTGTCTCCATGGAAAGAAGTGATTGTTCTTTGGAAATAAAGAAAAAAAGTAATTGCTTTCTTCCATTGTTTAGAAGTGTGATGAAAGGAATTACTGACTTTAGCCCTCAATTCTGGTGTACACTAGACCAATGGTAACCAGCAATACAGTCAAGAGAAAGCAGCTATTCCTTTTCAGGCCTCCACAAACAACTAAAAAGTGGGCAATGGAGAAAACCAACGGAGAAAATTGCAAAGAACAGCATTGGCACTGCCAGGAATTTTACAGGTACTGACTGCTTCCATTTAGCTTAATGTACCTGAGGTATTTCAGCAGCTGGACAACTTGAGAGTTTTGCAGTTATTTGACATTTTATAAAGTGCACAGTTTTAATAAACTTTGCTTTTAAATGTTGAAAAAATGACATAAGTTATAATCATCTTTTACTCATAACATGAACGAAAGCTGAGAGGTATCAATAAAGAATATTTTTCTCAAGAAGAAGAAAATGGTTTTTGAAGGAACCTTAGCCTCTTTAGCAGTTATATACAGGGTAGGGAGTTGAAATTGTTCTTTCTCATGGAGGCATTTTTAAACTGTTGTTTAAAATGTTTAAAATACATATTGAAGATTACAGTTTTGCTGGTATTAAGTGAAGGCAACTGATCTTTGCACATGAGTGAACTTCTATCTTATTAGAAGAGATGTAAGATTTCTAATTGAAACTTGGTTTGTTTTAGAGACACCCACCTTAGAGGTTTTCAAGTTGTACTATGGTAAAGTCTTTCTTATTTTACCCCACGATGTGCTGTGGACCTCTTATGTGTGACATTCTTTACAAATTTTCTGGGGCAGGTAATGCCCTGCTAATTAGTAAGCACAGTTGTTTGTAACACTATAGGAAAAAAAAACTGTGTTGGAATCAAGTATGTGCAGCTTTCAGCCCAGATTCCCCATCTGGTAGCAGCACTTCAGTTGGAAACAGCTCAGATGAACAGGAGAGACGCTGTCATTAGAAGGCAAGCTGCACCATAGTAGGGAGCTGTTCAGCTCTCAAAATTGATATTAGTTGATTCCTGCTAAGCATCTTTTCTCCCCATGCCAACATTTTCAATTAGAGAGTTTTGAACTGTGAGCTGAATGTTTGAAACCAGTGCTGCTGTCTCTCAGGACAGTGGTAGGAAGAGATCTATGGTAGGTGATGGTCTGAGGAATTTTCAGAGCCACTCCATTCCTAAATTAGGCTTTTTTTCACTCTGAGTTGGATGTTGCAGTTTTAAAACTAGACTGAAATAAGAAAGCAAGGTATTTTTAAATAGCCAGTTCTTTGAAAATTCTTGTATCAAAGCTGTCTACTCTCTGTTATAAATAACAGTAGTTATATGGGCAGTAACCCATAATAACAAATGTGTACTGAAATATGATGGGCTACATAGAATCATAAGGAATTGGTACTGGCCTTTGAAAACAAGAAGAGCTGCCTCACAGACTCATGAAAACTCTCCTTTAGCTCGTTAGCAGAAGTAATTGGACTTGGTCTCTGTTTCAGATTTTAAGCCTGTAGAAAGCAAGGCTATTCCAAAATAAAAAATACTGCAAATGTAATATTCCATTTAAAAGAGTTGTGTGATGTCCTGCATACAAAGACATTCGTATGTGTTGTAACAGTGACTTTTACATATGAATGTAAAGATAGAAGTTGCTGATGGAGAAGCTGGCACTGATTTAACTTCATTCCAATACGGTTAGATACCTGATCACTGGTGGCTGGTAATGGTAGGTATTAGAAGTTACTGAGTCTGGTAGCCTGATGAATGCAAGGCTGCTACAGATCTGTCTCTCCAGGTTCAGCCAGTAGCAAGGCAGAGCCCATATTCCTGAGAGAGCAAGGAACACACATACATGCACACCCATAGCTGGCTACACAAATGGACGTAAATAGACTATAGTGCCTTATCAGCCCCCACATAAACACACAGTAATCACACAAATTCAAACGGCATAGGCTGCACCATCCTGTTTGTCCTCTGCAGCTGATCAGGACTGAAGTCTGCTAGTGGCAGATGTATGCGTATATACACAATATAGATCACTCCAGTAGCTGTCCTTAGACAGTCTATCCACTAGCTGGCCCAAGATCCCCCAGTCTTTTCACTTGCTGGTACCTGAACGTATAAGCCCCAGAGGCTTGCAGCCCTACGCCAATTGCTGGTCCTCAGGCTTCTTCTACAGCCTGGCTAGTCCAGCTGGAAGGAAGTTCTCGAGCCTTCATACATACATACTCAAAACAGAGAGTGCACCCTCACAGATGATAATTAGACAGGATTTAATGGTAAAATAAGACAGACTGCAGTGATCAAGCTCAGGCAAGTGTATGGACCAGCTAGCTGTTTGCACTTAACTGGTCCATTTCATCCCCTTTTCCCTCTGCTATCCTGCACTTATTCCTCCCTTTTTCCACCTTTAGTCCCTCCTTTAAACATTCCATAATGAGTCTCACCTATTCACACGTTCCCCTTCAAACATACCGTAATAAGTTATACACAGTCCAAAAATGCTCTTTCCCTGTGTCTTGTAATGAGCCCCTGTAGCCAGTAATGCCCTGGTAGCCACTTACCCCATTAATCTGCAAGGTATTCTGTGACAGCTTCTTTGGTTGACTTGTCTTGGTGGGTTTTGCACTGGGACAGTAGGTGTCTGCAGTGCTCAGCTGTCTCCAACAGAACTTTTAAATGACTGGTTAAATAAGTCTGTGGGAGTTAAAAGATGTTTCAGGCCACAAGGTTTAATAACATTTATTCCAACCTGTAGGGAAACAAACCCTTGCCCGAATTGTGCACTCTTCTCAATAAGGAACACTGTGTTTACTTGACCACTGAACTGGAATAACAATCAACGAGATAATGTAATTACAGTGAATAAGTAGCTACACAGTTTACACCAGATTGCTAATGTAATCCTCCATTAGAGATATTACATTCCTCTGATGGGAAAATTAAATGGAAATACTGAAAATCTTTTGTAGAATTGTGTGGTAGTGTATTTTTTCTATGATGATATTCTGACTTACATGAACATTTCCTAACTGAAGAATTTGTTTTTTAAATAGAAGAGCAGGTGGGAGTCAGGCATAATGAAATTGCCTGCTCCGCTAGCTAACCCTATGCAGATTAATGATTCACTTCAGCTCTATCTGAATAATATTAGTGTAGCAAATTATCCTGTACAGTAGGATGCACTTTTCTATGTC
This sequence comes from Dromaius novaehollandiae, assembly GCF_036370855.1. Taxonomy (NCBI): domain Eukaryota; kingdom Metazoa; phylum Chordata; class Aves; order Casuariiformes; family Dromaiidae; genus Dromaius; species Dromaius novaehollandiae. Next base: position 60,622,537 of record NC_088100.1, read on the forward strand.
TTATGAGCCATTCATAAGATATAGTGCTGTAACTTATGGAAGTGTTCCTCCAAATGTGTGCTTTGCAGACTTCACTGCTGAGACAATTACCAATGAAAATGAGACCCAAGACTCATTTTGTTTCTCATCTTGAGCTTCATATTGTCTATAATTTGGGAAAGGCTCAAAGGACTATTGAGAGTGTTTTCCTTCCACTCTCTTAATTATGTTGTGGTCACATGAGCAGAGTAAGTGGAAAAAGCACCAGCTGTACTTTGGCACCTGTGTTAATGGGTTGTCACATGCCACTAGGCAGTTTGGTATTGCTCCATGTTCACATTCATATCAGCAAACTTTGATTTTCCAGGTTACATTCTATTGGAGTTGTATAAAACCAGATGTGCTCTAAGATTGTACAGCTATCACATCATTTGACATGTCAGCTTATTGATGCTATTTAAAAAGTAAACCAGATGTGCTCTGTGAGTCACCCTGTGGGACTACGAGCTCCATGTTACAACCTCCTAGGCAACTTTGCTCTAGAAACTGGAGTAGGTTCACTTTTGTTTTTGATTGTGAAATAAACACAGTACCAATGGAACATAAATGCAGCAAAGCTCAACGATGCCTTAAACTTTATGGGCATTAGGATTCCCATGCAGCTAAGCTCTAGCAGGTAGCATTACAGTAGCCAAAATACCATTGGCTAAGCAAGTCGACAGTAAAGGAAGGATTACTCTTGTCCCTGGAGAAAGGTGGTTCTTCAATCAAGTAGAAAAGGGAAGAGTCAGTGTTGCTTCCGTAACACAGACTTGCTCTGAGAGCCATAAATCAGTGGCCATAAATTTTAGTCTCTTTTCTCTGTACTAGTTGTTACTGTTGGCTTGTTCAGAAAGCATGTTAAAGCAAAGAATGCATGTGTTTCTTGTGTGTATCATGGCACTATAATGAGCTTGTTGTAACTCGTGTAGCTCTGACTTCTCTAAGCTGAGACAGCTGCTTTTCTTAAAATCCATAGTAAAGCCCTGTAAAGCATTGTAGAACTCTACAAGTTCTACCTGTCCTGCAAAGAAAAGGTGTTTCTAAAAAGCATGGATTAGCTCCCTCTACCTACCTCAGCCCAGTCATAGTGAAAAAGATCAAGAATATCAAAAAGGGCATGTATTTGAAGTCTCTGCTTGCTCATCTTCCCTTGACTGCAACAGGCATAAACAGCCTACCAACATTTAAAAATCTGGTCTGTAGTTCCGGTTCCACATCTCTGCCCATAGAAGAGTCTCCTTATACAGGACAGTCTTTCAGCTGCACTGATGAATGGAGACATGAAGGAGAAAATGGAATGTTTTGCAGCTTAGTGGGGTGTAGGTCGCTCGGCACTGTTGCAGACACCACTTCAGCAACTCTCCCATGAGAGGCTAAGACCGCAGCAGTGTTCTGGATCAGGCTGATAACTGTCGCTGACTAGCAGCTAAAAAGAACCGTTTATGTGCACTATTTTATTTAACAAGCTTTTTTCCTGGTCAATTTTAGATTAAGAAGAATAATGTCCACCTCACTGCGTGATGTGCTGTTTCCTTTCCACTGCTTCTTTTTATAAAAGTTTGCTGCCGTTTTCGTGTATGAAATATACTAAAAATAATCAAAACCAAAGGTATATAATAAATTACAGTCAAACAGTATGCTATCCCAGAAGGTAAGAACCAGATTTCAAACAAATCTGGAGCAGAATGTGCAGGAAATGTTATTAAAATAGGGCTCTAATTTGAAAAGTAATTTTAGAAACTTGCACTCTCCTACTCAGCCTAGCTTTTCAAAGCAAGCAGACAAAAAAAGGGCCTCCTGTTGATTGTGCCTCTTGGCCACACAGAGCCAACACATCTCAGATATTTGCAGAGCTAAATGTTTTTTGGCTAAAGGCAGTATTTAACATTGAATCTACTGTGAGGTTTTGCAAATTTTATGGTTTCTACAGAGGAAACAATAGATGCACACCTAAGACTATGAATATTGTCAGCTAGGACCTAAACCAGAGATCTTCCACTGTGGAAGCCCTAACAATAAATTTAACCTTAGTTATTATCCCTTCAGCATTTAAGGAGTGTTCTCTTAATGAGGACTTGGAGTAAAACATAAAAAAAAAAGCTTTTAGAAAAAATACTGCAATCTCTGTTCAGAACGGCTTGAGCTGAAGGAGTTTATGTGATTTGACTAGACAATGCAGATTCAAATAAGAATTACTTACTGCAATGGATTCTTTACTCATGCAGAGAGCAATATACAAAGTAACTGTATAGAAAAAGAAATAAGTTAGTTCCTTAAAATATAGCTGTTACTTATTTTCCTTAGGAAATAATACATGATTAAGCACTCCAGATATTTTGTTTTATTTCAATAAACTTAATCTTTGGGGGGTGGGGGGAGATTTGAGGGTGGTATTTAAATGTTTTGGTTTTTTTCTGTTTATTGTAAATAACATGTTACTGTGACCAAGTGCAGAATTTGTGGCCACAGTTGAATCTATCTCTAAATGAGACTAGATAAGAGAGGAAAAGGCATTCATGAAACAGGACAAATGATTGTACAAGTACTACTGGAACAATGGAATGAAACAAGTTTCTCCTTGTCCCTGGAGTTTCTCTGTTATGTTATTGAAGAATAATGTCGATAATCTGAGATAATTTTCCACAAATGCACAGTGACACACAGATTTTTCAGGTTGAAATAAATACAGCCTCACTAACTTCTTATTCCCATTGAAAAAACTTTTTCTTTCAGTAACTGACTAACGTAGGATCTTCTTTCACCTGCATTACTAATTGCCTAAATATTCATCAGACTGTCTGTGGACTAAGTTTGAATCATGCATCTTCTTTACAGCGACTATTCACTATCCAATTTAGAAAACCTTAGGTATTAAATCAATGCTATTTTCTCCATGATGCACTCTGGCATCCTCATGTGCAGACTCACAGCACTGCATCTTAAAAACAGTAATTTGCTATACACTCTACTTTTCTAATGGAAATAAATGTTTCCTTTCCTTAGCTTCAGTTTTATCCCTGTAGCACCTAGATGTTACTATGTACAAAAAGGATACTGCATCACTAACCTATGCCATTCTGTGGTTGCGAAGTATTGTTTGTGGCTTGCATTCATGCAAGCCTGTAAACAGAAATAAACCTGGATACATCAATGGAAAAGGCAGGTGAAATGGACCATAATGAGCACTGATTACATGCTTCCATTCTGCTTATAGTCATATTTGATGTATCTCTGTCCTATAAAGTTTATTTATGGCCACTGTGCACAGCCATGTGATTTAACCAAGAATGTTTTATAGAATGATGTGATTAGCTTGGAATGGCTTAAACCTACGTTTTTTTCGTAAGAGCAATAAGGTTGTGACAGAGTTTGGCGACTGGTAAACATTACAGAAGGTAAATGTCTATAAATACGCATATAGAAACATACCCATTTGTACAAATTGAAAATACTTGAAAATAAACTTTACAAACATTTGACTGAAGCCACAGCTTAACAATTATCTAGTACATTATGTGGAATTCAGAGTGCTTTTTAATTCTATTTGCGAATATCAGCTGTCCTAATGCAGCTTAGCTTTTTTAGAAATGTTAATGCAGTGGATTTATTTCTATAGTTAAAGAATTTCAATGGAATTTGAGGCCATATTGCATTTTTAGGGAAAAATTTTTAAACAAGATCATATTATATTTACTTAGATTGGTAGGTAATAAGAAAATGGAATGCATTTATAATCATATGTTTACATATATTTTAACAATTTGGATATTTTACAGATTTTTCAGATAGCATATGTTATTGTGAAAGCAGCTAACTCACCTCGACCTGGGAACTGGATATTAGAGCGTTCACTTGATGGCGTGGACTATCAGCCATGGCAGTATTATGCTATCACGGATAGTGAGTGCCTGACACGCTACAATATTCATCCCCGTACTGGAACTCCATCCTATATAAAAGATGATGAAGTTATATGCACTTCTTATTATTCCAAGATCCACCCTCTGGAGAACGGAGAGGTAAGATCAAATGTTATTCCATACCCAGGAACCCTGCAGAAAAAAAAATATTATGCTGAATTGACAAATATGTGCCCTGAGTAGACAGCAAATGTTGCGGTATGCCTGAGAAATGGGGAGGTAGTCTGGTTGCTGTTGTAGAAAGTAATCATATGTGGTCCTATTTTAAATGCATAGGATGTAAACTCTAATAAGCTTATTCTACAAGTAATGCAGAAGGTAGAAGGGTTACTAGATGGAACTAAGCACTAGTACTTTTAGACACTTTAGAAGGTTGAAATATGTTCCAGTGTCACTTGTCAGCACAGATAAAATACTGGGAAGAATCATGAATCCAGTGAAGTCATTGGAAGATTTTTTGTGCAAGTCACATTTTCAGTCTCTGTGTATCAGTTGGGCTGTTAAATGGTAATGGTTTTATTCAGTGAGTTTAATTTATGGCATATAAATATATATATGTATATATATATGTCTAGTTATTTAACAGCTTCTAACTGACCTTCTGCCCCTGCACATGCCTATTCATTCTTTCCCTATTAGAGGCCCCTGCTCTTTTATTGTGAGCCCAGCCACATGCATCACAGACCAGTCATTTGGTTTAACTGAGAGTATAGAAAAGATGTGGTGGAGGTGAGAATGAGAAACAGCAGTTGAGAGAGCTGTGCCTCGACCACAAGGCAAGTGTAACAACTGTAGTGAAGTACGGTCTTTTCAGCCCCTTAAAATGGATAGAGGGTTGTATATGTATATGAAATCCTAACTGTATATTCATCTCTGTATTTTTTCAGTGTTTGCTACCTTTGCAAATAACTTGGTAATTCAAGGAAATAAAGTGACTTGAAAGTGGATTGCATCTGAAATATTTATTTACTTATAGATTCTTTGATGTCTAGTGATGTTCTGTGAAATTTTAGTTTCAATATTTATCTTTCTGCTGAATTTTTCCTTTCCGTTTTTTAATTGTAAAATGATTTATTCCCACCTAAAGAAGTAAAAACTTACTCTGTTTTGTTTCTCTAATATGCAAAGCAACATTCATATGCAAAATTATTACTACAATTGTTTTTGAGTCCTGGGTATAGATGTGTGCATATTGCTGATATGCACAGGCAATTTTCAGTGCCAGCTGCAAAAATAGAATAAGGTGGCTTCCAACGTAAATACCCTTCTGGTATATTTAAAAAATGTATAAACTTGGGTCTAAAGGATGCTGGTATGGGTTATCAGACATGAAATCAATTGCACTTCTAAGAAAAGCTTTCTATGCGCATAGCTGTATCATTTGAATGGGTATTTGTCCTTGTAAAATCTAGCATTAGCAGATGAAGTGGAATGGTAAGAAATAGTGCATACATAGGTGCTATGTTTTGAAAATGTCTCCAAGTAGGTGCTTCTTGAGGGGTGAACAAAACATGTAAATTAGCAGTTTATGACTTACAAAGAAATTTCATAGTTTGCTTTAAGAGAATATTTCTGTAATGAAAATACACTGCCAAAGTAATTATTCCAACAGTTCAATTAATATACATCATTCAGTTTCTTTAGTAATGTAATTCTCTTGCAAACAGATATTATTGATTGCAGTAGTCTGCTGTCCTTCTGGTTTTATTGTTAACCCAGTGCCTCCTTGTATTTGTTTGGCTGGTATGAGTTTAACAGGAAAGGGCCTTGATTCAGCATCCACATGTATATCCTTGACTTAAACATCTGCTTAAGCCCTATTGAATTTAGTAGAACTTTTACGTTACAAGCATGCGATTAATCGTTTTTAACTGGGCCTGATGTGCTCTACGTGGTGTTCTTCTCTGAACCTAGTAAACGACGAGCATCTGATATACAGTTTCTTTAAATGGGAAGACGACTTAGAGGAACAGAGGAATACACCTGTTGAATTCCAGTTAGCAAAGCAGAAATGTAGATACAGACATAGTCTATGAAAGAGGTATCATTTAAGCCACCATAAACAGCTAGTTATTAATCTGAGAAATGGCCTTAATAGAGCCAGAATATTTTGATAAGAAAAGCCTGAAGTTTAATTTGTATAGTCACTGGAAGAGTGTGATGCCACATAAATTAATAAGCTTACATTTTTTACGATATTCTTTTCGCAGGTAAAACACTAGTCTCATCTGTCTGACTAGTGACAAACTACATTATAAAAAACACAGCAGCCAGCTTAATCCTTTTTCATGTTCCACCAAACATGTAACATGAAATATAACAAAATTCATACCAATGTCAGATTTACTTGCAGTTGCATTGTAGGAGTTATCTGACTGGCTCCCGGTCTTTCAGTGGAACTACATCTGCATGTCATTTACTTTTGTTCCAGGGTCGAACTTTTGTTTTATGCACCAGACATTGCAGGGAAAATATTCTAAGACTGACAGAGTTAAGAAATGTTCCTTAAATATCTTTCCTTTGCTTGAAAAATCTTGAGCTGTTTAGGCCACACCATTGTGGTGTGTGCTCAGGAAACCTGATCAAGTGCAGAAGTATAGGTCTACAGGCCAGTCCCAAAGCCACATCTATGTCTACAGTAGCATTTTAAATTAAAACTTGGCATCTTAGAAAAAGCAGAATACATTCTTTTCATCTATGCTTTCAATTAACATTTTAGTCAGTGACTTCATTGATAAGAGTATTTCTAGAAATCTAGATTCAATCAATCTATCTGTATTCAAGCAAAATAGAGTTTGGGGTTCTAATAGTGTGACTATTTGCACCAGAAATAGCTTTTTACTATGTTCTCTTGGTCAATCACAGAATTAAAAACAAAAACAAAACAAAAACAAAAAACAGCAAACCAAACTGTGTAGTTTATCTTCAGGTTGGTATAACCAACACAAGTTTAAGTTCCTCTCAGTCAAATACGAGTAAACAATCCATAGATCAGGAATTATTTGCATAAAATGGTTCTATTGAATATTTTCATGAATTAGTCAGAAAGTGCATACTGGCATACTGGCAGCTTGTGGATAGTGAAAAAAATGAGCAATTCTATATCTGGAATAAGAAAATTTCTCTTGAAAGTATAGACTTAAATGCAGAAAGATTGTTAAAATTCCAATTTCCTGTCTAAGATCAGTAATACCTAAAAATTTTAAGAAGATTAGGACATCTTTTATATCACACTGCAAAGGCAGGCTTTTAGCATATATGTTTCTGATATGCCATCAATAAATGAAAAGGCTAAAATTTTGCAAAATATTATTTCAATATGAAAAGGCATGTTCTACTATTTCAGTGTGCCCAAGCCAGGAAGAGAGTACCTCTTTCAGTTTATTTATATAAGGCAAAATAGCTGGCAAGACATGGCTGCTATTTTTGGGAAAAGAAGAAAGACCATTTTGTGACATTTTTGTCTTTACCTGAACACCATATCTGGATGGTATTTTTTTCTTTGTTTCCTCAGATCATCGTTAGTTTGAGAAATAAAAATTAGTGTGTTACCATAGTGATTTTTGCTTCATTTCCCTGACACAGAAGCTTCTGATGTTTACATCTAATTTGTACCTCTTTTATTGAAATCTCTTCTGCTGCTGCTAAACTACAGTTTGTGTCACAGCTTGTATATCTTGATGGCCAGGTGGATATAAGATTCTGGACATGAACTTTTAATATCATATTTTTTTCTGTGAGCTGTATATAATATTTGGTTAGTCATTGCTTGTTTGAACAAGCATGTGTAATACACATATTTTGAAGCATGGAATCTTACTTTCTGCTCATCACAGATATCAAAGCTGGACTCTCAGCAAGCTGAAGGTGCTCCAGTTACTTGCTGTAACGTATTAGGAAAATGTACATCTTTCCGTAGAAAATGAAATGTTCTATATCTGAGCTGCGGTTCCTTCAAATAAGTTACACTTAGGAAAAAAGCATTCTTCAATAATGTGTTGATTTGTATGTACTTAGTACAGGCTAGGAGAAAATATTTAGATCAAAAATAATTGTTTTTTCTCATATAAGTAATTCTTTATGCAAGCAGTCATTGAAACTAAAATCCAGTGAAGACAATGGGAGTGTCGCAGCCCGAAGGGAGTCGTTCAGGACGACCTCCCTCCCCTTGGGACCAAACGACCAATTTCTTGATGCCCTTGGACTGAATTAAGGTGAAACGACACCAGCCAACCAGTTTTAAGATTTATTAACACAAAGATAAGGCATATGGTCAAATAGGATAACCAACTAGCTAGACAAGTCCCGTGCCACACATTTCCTACTGATTCAACAAAGGAGAGGGGAAAAGAGAGGAGAGAGAGAGAGAGAGAAAGAGAGAAGAGAGAGAGAGAGAGAGAGAGAAAAGATATCACCACCCGTGGATCCAGCGTTGTCCCGTTGGTCCTCTTCCTTTGGGAGTCTCAGCGGTGGAGGTGGGGGGCTCCCGTCTGGTGGTAGGTGGGTCCTCTTCACATGGCTCGAGTTGGGTGCCTCTGAAGAGGGACCCCGAACAAAGAAATCCCTGGACAATTATACCTTCCAGTCTAAGCTCTCCACCCCTCACATGGTAGTTTGGACCAATAGTAATTTTCTGGGTCTGGGGTCTCCTGCTCCTTATTGGATCTCATCGTCATTCCTAGGCAGGCTGTTTTCTGCTGCAGTTTCTTCCACAGGTGTGTCTCCATTCCCCGGGTTCTACTATTGTCTCTCCAGGTCCTGACAAAGAGTTGGTAACTCCAGCAATTAGCACTGTTTCAGATGCAAATTGCAGGTAACTCCCTTATCGTTCCCGCCTGCACCAGCTCTGGGGCCCTTTTCTTACCAAACTAGGGAGTGTGGCCCAAGGCTCCAGCAAATTCAGCCACTCATGTCAAGCAAGTCTTATAGAAGTTGCGCTAAAAATGGACAATAATTTACAGTCCAGATCCCAAAGTCTCTGCCCGATTGTGGTCTCGTTCAGTGCAGGCTCGGTGTGTCCCGGGTGGTTGCAGGGAGACCATCTCGGTGGGGTCGCAGCAGCCCAGTCCTGTTTCTGCCAGGGACAGATGGCTTGTTCGTGGTTATGGCCTGCCTGCACCCCATGCACCAAGAAATGTTTAAGGCAAAAAGATTCATTCATTGATCCGCCACAGGGAGACAAGTTTAATTAGAGCCTGATACAAAAGCACTGGCTTATATTGAAAAGCCAAGCAGAAAAAAATCTCATCCTCTGGGAAACATTGAGTTTCTCCACAGTGAGGCTTTCTGAAAGTATCAAAACCAAGAGAAGGATGTGAATTTAATTCCGTCTTCGGTAAATCTTAATTGGAATAGCCAACTGACTACATAGTCCATATTAGTGTGATCACATATAGGAATTCTGACAGAAAGGTGTTTTTCGAATTATAGTGATTCTTGATGCACAGAAGTTGTGTAAACTTACAAGGAGGAGAAATCTCTCCCTCTTCGTAGGTAGAATATCTTGTCATGTTCTATTGCATTTCATTTTTCATGGCAGAATAAAACTGAGGTGTATAGTAGCTGTATCAGGATGTTGTTAACGTCAGTCCCTGGTAATTGCTGCAATATTAGTTTGGTATCGTGAGAAGAAATCCATAAATGTATGTCTTCCATAGATTGTAACCAATGAAGAAAGCCATACATTTGTATTCAACCTAACCAGGCAATGGGGAGGTGAAATTTCGGCATTCAGTAAGTATTTTCTTTTACTGAATGAGAGAAACAAAAATTCTAGCCCTCCTCTGTGAAGCACTTTTCATGCATTGTTTTCAGATGTTGAGAATGTTCTGCCTTGATTTTAAAGATCTAAAAATTGGAAGGTTTTAGCCCTATAGCTGAAGGAAAGTCATGTGTTTATAGAAATGAAAATGCCACCTAATTGCAGTATGTCAGCTGTATCAAGTTTTTAAAATGGTTGTTTAGATACTTCAGATCAAACACAGCGCTGGTCATTGCTTGTTGTTTTCAGCCATTGGCATTTGGGAAGCAACTGATATAAAGCTCAGATAGTAAATTATCTACTATTGCTAAGCAGATAGTATATTTCCATGTCTGCTACTTACACTTTTTTGAAATAGTTTGGCACAAATGTACCTTTTAAATGACTCATCAATGTTAAAGCCCTGGGTCATTTACTTCAACAATGTCAAACTACTTTCAGCATCAATTTTATTGTGTAGGGTTAAGCAAATTACAGGGAAAAAAATTATATCCCCAGAGACATATACAGTGTTCGTGTAGTATTGACTCTTAATAAATAAAGCAGTGCATGAAAAAGGATTTAAAAGTAACTGTTATTGGAGCTGTATTTTATATCCAGCCTTTCTCCACTTGTAGGATTTCCTCATCCTGATGTGTTTTGCCAGTACTCCCAGTGAATCCATCTGCCAAGTACTTCTCCAGCCTTATCTCAGACCCATCTAGAGTTCTTGCATTCATAGCATCTTTTGGCAAGAAGTACCATATGCCTAGTACCCATTGTACAAAGCGCTATCTCCTTTTGTTTCTTTTTTGCCTGGCTCCCACTGGTTTCATCTGATGGTCCCCAATTCCTGAACTGGAAGAGTTGGTGTACAGTCAATCTGTAACCACACTCTTCATGCCATTTATGATTTTATAGACTTCTATCATACATTAACTTAAGTAATCTCTTTTCCAGGCTGAAAAGTTCTAACCTGTCCCATTGTTTTTCCTTTGGAAGATACTCCATTCTTTTCATCATCCCTGAACTTTTCCCAGTATCAATATGTTCATTTTCAGATGAGGGAGCAGTATTCAAGATGGGGGTGAACCATGGATTTATAGAGTATTATGTTTTCTACTTTGTGATTTCCTAATAACTTGCATTTGACTTGTTTTGTTTGACTGTTGCTGAGTATTTTTGCTCACTAAAGTCTAACACTTTCTGTAGGAAAAAATAATGTTTGTCACTTAAAAATATGAAATCCTTTTTATAATAGCCTGCCCCTAATCTCTGTGCCACATGTGCCTTGCTGGCTTCCTTTTCATCTTCAGGTGTTAAAATTCCCACTTCATTTGCTTTTTCCCCCTCATCTTTTCATCCTTATTTACTTTACCTCTTTAAGCTGTCTTTTCACTAGATCATGTGCACTCCATCTCTATTTTTTTAACATCTTTTTTTTTTTTATTTTCTTCCTCACCTTATATAATTCTTCAGCAGTTACAGCTTTCTCACCTTTCCTACAATTCTTTAAAAAATAAGATGCCAAAGCCAGGAATGCAGTGCAGATACTTGGTTGGATGGGCAAATATGAGCATACTGTGCTGGCTGAATGGACTGTGTCATACCTCCCATGTCTGTATAAATATCATTGGCATCATTTAATAACTGGAGTGATGCCAGGTATTAAATTGAACTGTGAACTACTGAACTACTTCTTCTGAAAGCAAATGGCATGCATGTAGTATTGTGTGGGCCTTTATGAGATTTTGTTAAGATTTCCACACTGTAGAACCTTAACCTCATTCTGTCCAGGAATTCAGCCCGCAGGTAGGCTGTATGTTTTACTGTGGGAAAGGTAGTACTAACTGTTCGTCTTTCCAAATTTCCAAAGTGGATACTTCAAACAGAGATTCCTGGGCCAGAGAGAATACTAAATAGTTGATGCAGTGCAGTTTCCTCAGTACTGTTTTTTTAACCATAACTAGTGAGAGATGAAAATTACTTGGCGAATATTGTCAGAAATATATTAATACTAAAACATCATACTTACGAAAGATTTGTGAGATGACTGTTGGTCAGTGAAACTGCATAGTATTGTTTCCATGTTCACAAAGGCAAACATTAAAGACCAAAGGACTTTGGCAAGAGCTTTCTGTCTGAATGACAGAGGTTTTCTGAGTCTTCATCCTACCCTTTAGTAACAACAATGTTCTTCCTCTCTGCTATATGGCGTTAGCCAGAACTGAAGCTAAAGTGGGAGACTAGTGGAGAGGGCAGCTGTAGTGGGAGTTAGATATCTGATATCGCCTTCCTTTTCCACACAGGAGTTTTTCTGTCACTATTATTATAGTGGTGGGAATGAAATTGTAATGAAGATGATGCAGCTGTGCTGCTCCTTTAAATTCTTAACCTCTTGCTTCTGCTGTGGTGGTAGCAATGTAAGTGCAAGGTCAGAAAGATAGTTTATAGTTTCTGTGGCAATAAAGGCTAGTCTATCTGAGCACATTCATCAGCCTTTATTCTCTGCAGTCAAGTGGAAGGTCAAAGTATGTATGAAACATGCAAAGAAGATGCTTAAATAAACAGAAACAAGTGCATTGCTATTACCTTTTTTTATTCGTTCACTTGCCATACAGCTCAAATGCCTGTACTTTGCTGCTTCTTAAAGCCCTCTTTGTGCTGCAGGTCTCAACTCACTTTGAAAACTTTTTTTTCCCCTGTAATTTGCTGCTCCTCTGTGCCAGTGTCAGACGAACCATGTCAGGAGTGTTGAACTCTGCTACTTCCCAATGTTTTCCCGTTAGTTTTCTCCTCTTCATACCTTATTGCTTGTCCTGTTCACTATAGTCCGATTGACTTGCAGGGGAGAAGGAGAGACTTACAAATGAACTGTAAATCCAATTCTCCCCTGCTGCGGCCCGAAGAGTGAAGGGAGAGAAACATCACACCAATATGATGTGGAATCAAGCTCCGTTTATTCCATTTCCCGGCTAAGCTTTTATGCATACATTTTTCCCTTAGTCATGCTGCATGTGCAAAAGCAGCGTCCTTCATTGGCCGATAGCAATCTTCATGCCTTGTCCACGCGCCTTTCTGCTTGCTCTGATCCGTTGGAGTGCTTTTTTCTCAACATCCTCTTGTCACCAGATGTTTCCTGCTAACTTGTTTATTTCCGAACACTTCCTCTTTCCTTGTGGTCGGCAAGGACGTTTCGTCCTTGTCAGCAATCCTTAAATTCTCTCATATACATTCAGCATACCTAAAGCCCCAGCACTCCCCACAGCCAGATTTAATCCTTTTTCACTAGGAGTCTGAAATTGTCAGCGCTAAGAGGACGGAGGGTCAGAATTTTCCAGAGCACTGAAATGTATCCAGTTGAAGAGCAGACTGAAAATTTTCTGAGGCAACTTTTTTCCTAATAACAAGTGACATAGATGCTGCAGGATTCCACAAACATTTTGCATAGGAGTTTATGAATTGCAGTAGTCATACTGCCTTTATAATTCCTATTTTTAATTTGACCCTCTCAGCACCTAACCTGTGTTCAGCATCTTGTCTTTACTGTGGAATCATATTCTGGAGTTTGAACTGTCTGTTTACCTTGAGTTACTGTGAAAGTTTTTCTTTTCAGTAACATGAGATGTAGAAAAGGAACCTGTGCAGTGAAAAATAATGCCAGTAATATCTCTCTCCATGCACTCAGCTGCAATCTCTGAAGGAATTTCTCATGAGCATGCTAGATTTCCATATATTTGATGGGTGCATCTCTACATTTTCTTAAATTATTTTTAAGATACAACAAATGTCTTGCACCAGTATTTTGTTGATATATCGTCATTGCAAAGAAGGGATGATAGAAAAAACTAGGTAACAATCCATTCTTAGTGGATGAAGCTGTTCAGAAATTTAAACTGGTTCTACTAACATCACAGGTTAGACAAAGGCATTAGACATAGACTAATAATGCAATCTGAGTCAGAAATTCCAAATCAGGGCTTTGCAAATAACTTTTTTCAGTTTGACATCTGAACAGGGAGAATAACACTGGTTCTAAATTATTCAGATTTTCTTTCAAAACAGCAAGTGGGAAATTTTGATTTTGATCAGCATAGCTTGTTCCATGAGATGCAAAATGAAAGCATTTTATTGGATCATCTTCATTTAAAAGATTTCAAAGGTAGTGAAAGCTCATTTAACAGAACTGTGATAGAAGAACATAAGACTGGCCTTCTTTTGACTAAATGTTCAGCTGCTACAGGTCTTGTCAGATGTAGTCCTTACATCCAAGATCATGTCCTGCTCCCCAGGTTGTAGCATACTCTGAGTCAGGCTATATAGTCAGGTGGCATAGTTTCATTTCGTATAAATAAAGTTTTTTCTGCACTGAAATCCAAGTGTCCCATCAGCTTAAGATCATTCTAATCCTCTTGCTTTGCCTTATATGTGAACTATTAGGAATTTGTAGTAATTAGTAATGCGTAAGTGTGAGACAGAGCCAGCAGGATCCTTAGATAAATGTCATTACTGATGAGGCTGATTACTAAAGAAAGAGACCTTCACACTGAATTCAATAACCTTTGGATCAGGTCTTTTGTGAAGCCTTTTTATCTTATTCAGGTATGTCAAGTGCTGTCCACACTTAAAGACTTAATTCAGTGTTCCAGCACTTCAGTGATTCACCGCTATGTTTAACATTTTAGATTACATCATACTTTGTTTATTTTGTTTACTTCACACACACACACCCTTTGTCCCTGCAATGGCTTCTGTAAATCTTGTGGTCTAGCTATGGGTTTGGAGATTACCTTTTTCCTCATGATTTTTGTATATGATTGGTCTCAGATGACTGTGATAATTTCTACTATTGAGTATTCCATTCTTGTGTGTTTTGAAAGTGCAACTTAGCTTAAAATGTTATTTGTGTCTTCTGGGAATGGATATTACACAGATTTTCTTCAAAAATTTTGGCACTTAAGCTTTCAGCTGGAGTCCAAAAATTCAAATTAGAGCAATCATGAAAGAAACAGTTTATAAAGAGAAATATGACAGATTTGAGCTTTGGGCAAAGATTCAGGTCTAGTCTATTTTGTTGCTTTTGGGGCTTTGGGTTTTGTTTTAGTTTTTTTTCATTTGATTGAAGAAAATTAAACTTAGTAGCTTACCTGAGGAGAAAAGTCATTTATATATATAAGAAAAGGCTAGCTTACTGTACATCTCATATTATTTTCAATAAGGAAAATCTGAAAAAAACCGAATAGTTGAGAGTTTGACAGAGGCCTGACAGATTTAGTTTTTGTGGCCAAAGCGCTATCATTTTTGTAACTTTACAATTAGCAAAAGAAGCAAATAAAAAAATTGTTTTCATGCACATGATTATTTAACTTCTTATATTTTACATGTTTGATTAAGCAGATTTATGATATTATTCCTGACCTTTCCTGTTCATTCTGTACTACTTAGATTTTTTTTTCTGGTTGTTCTCATATTAGCTTCTATAAAATATCTCCAAGTTTGAAAAGATCTGGTTCAGAGTGGGAGAGGGATCAAAGTTGCTTGTATTCCACAGCTGAATGTCTCATTTCTTCTTTCTTTTTAAAACATTATAAATGGTTTTAAAGGCACTGAATGCTTACCATTCAAAGTTATCCCATCTGGTTTTCAGAAGTATTCCTCAGTGTATGTTCCAGATGATATGACACAGCTTTTGCTAGAACTTAAACTCCTGCATTGTGCAGTAATTGTAATGGACTTTTCCACGTATGGGACTGCAATGCAAAAAAAACCCCAAAAGTGTTGTTTAAATTTTCTGAATTCGTAAGTCTTCAGAGTCATAGTCCAAAACAAGAATGTTGGAGTAATGTAAAGCATATTAAACCAGTTTATTTAACGATAACGTTCAGGAGCAGATGTACTTGTTTACTGTTTTTAACAGTATTATTTTTGTATCTTGAAACCCTTGCCCTTCATTCAAGAACAGTTTAAATCCTCACATTCTCCATCTTTTACATCAGCTGTTGTGTTTGGCAGCCCCTCGCAACTGCTTACAGCTGGACAAGTTGCTGTGGATTTTCTTTCCACTGTTCACAGTTCTGTTCTGGCTATGATTTTTCTGTAATTCCACAATGCACACCACAGTACCTCTCAGGAAAAAAAATAGTAGAGAGTGCTATGCATTTTTAGGACAACCATATAATAATGAATAAGGGAAATCATGGTATCCTGGTAGGAAAGGGGTTTTTGCTGTTTTTTTTGTTTTGTTTGGGCATAGCTAGAAGCCATTTATTTAAATTCATGGACCAGTATGCTTCTTACAATAATCTGCAAGAAAACAAAGCTTTCCTGTTTTGGTCATTCTTTTGGAATTACTTATCCCATTGATGATCATTGTCCAAAAAGAAGCATATACCTTCAAGAGACACCCCCACACACACACTGACAAAAAAACTCCCCTTAAGAAAATGTGCATCTCATTTTAGTCCTTTTTAAAAAAGTAGCGTAATTTATATCTTTTATATTGTGTTTTTTCAATACTTGTGAAGGGTGTGAATTTGACATACCACTATATTTTATTCTTTAAACAGATAGGTGCTAGTAGTAAACTCTGTACGATCAATGTGTTTCACCTCTGATTAATCAAAACCCAGACTAGCATAATTTTCAGAATTCATAAATTTCATAAATTGTTTTGCACCTAGAGCTGCCATTGGCATCAGCCACTCAGTGTGGCTTCGTTTCTTACTCAGTTTGAATCTGCTTGCCACTAGATCAGGTAGCAGTTATGTAACACAAAATGTAAAATAGAGTAACACTGGTCATACACATTTTTACGTATCAGAGGTCAGGCTCTTATTGTGTACAGTGAAATTTGAAACAGATGTCATTTGATGATTTAAAATTATAAGCCAGCTTGATAATATGTGTTAAAGAACCTATAACCCATTGCCAGCATACCTTCTCATGGATAACTCTTAAAAATAGAGGTTCAGTATTTTTCATCTTTGAGAATGAGCTAAGCCTTAGCTTTTTCCCCAGCTATGTTATTAGTTATTACTAAGCATAAAATGCTACCTCTTTAGTTTATTAAGAGGTGGAGTCTCCCTTACAAGTACACTTTGAAAAGCCAGTGGAACGTGAAAAAACAGCGCTGTATTAACATACTGTGTTCCAGGCCTCACATCTAGCTGACTGAATCCCTTATGGTCTGTAGTATGCATAAGTGAAACGGCAGCCTGGTGTAGCATTTTCACTTAATTAAGAGAGTAACAAAAAGCAAATAAAAACTTGAAATGACAAATACTGTTTCAAGGTAATCAAATTCCTCATTATTCTGTGATTTTTTTAATAGCTATTGCTCTGACAATGAGCAGTCTGTTTAAAAGTATGCAAAGTGGCGTCTTTGACAAATTGTTTCTTGTCCAGAAATGACAAGCATGAGAATTAGAGGAACTGTAGAAAAGCAGTGGCTAGAGTAAGCAATTTTAGTTTCAGGTGAAATTGGAAACTGGAAAGTGACAAAAGCGAGTTAATCAGAACTGAAGAGATGAAGCCCTGTTCAGCTTAAGCTGTAGGGTATAGTTGTCAATGACACAATAGTATTTGCTAAACAGTTCGTTAAGCTGACATTTGCCTGTATTCTTTGGGGGAGGGAGTTAGCTGAGATAGTTTGACATGCACAGCCTTTGAAATTTTAATGCAAGTTTAAGCACTGCATTTCAAGCAGCTCTTGTACTCATTAGCGAGGCACAGAATGAATTTGTGCTTTCTCTTAATAAACTGTTAATTTATTAAGATAGTGAGATACTGATTAGAAATATAACAAACCTTGCAAAATACACTATTTCAACTATTTCATATATATGACTTTCATATATATATAAGTGTGTATGTGTATATTTATATATGTATATGTGTGTATACACACACACAGAGTGAAGAATCAGATGCTGAGTTCTGGCATATACTTCCAATATAGTTTATTGGTTTTGAAACCAACTCTAATGATAGCTGAAAGTGTGAGAAGTGCTAACACTAAGAAAACCTGCAGAACTTTTGTCTTTAGGGATTAAAAATAAGATGCCAAGAGATTCATTAATTAACAGTAATTTTAGGTCTACTGCAAGTGAGCAATTTGCAACAGATAATGAAGGCAGTTATTAGGAAGGTGAATTATGAGAGCTACTGAATTACCTGTGAAAAATTGATGCTCTCTATTGTCCATCTTCGTATTAATGTACTTGCATAATTTGAGAATGTAAATCATGGAGTGCCCTTCTCATTACATAATTTTAAGACTGGCATATCTGTCTTCTCCACTGCTGAATACCAAACAGCAAGTCTTCTGGTTCAGGAAAGAAGCTTTCCCTTCTTTATGCTGCTAACTAAGGTATATTAGTGAGAAACGGATCTTTCGTAGAAGTATTTCAGGTTCTGACCGCTGTCTTACATACACCATCAGGCTTGAAGCACACAATATGATATGAGTCCAAAATAAGCCACTGCCTACTTGAACAAAGTGAGTTCTTTACTGCTACTAGCCAAAAATTACTGTGGAATGCTGGCACTCCGGCTCTATCTCTGTGACAAATTGCACCATTTTATGAAAAAATTATAGCGTTCAGTTTATCTAATGTTCAGTAAATAGATATGCACCAGTGGAAAGCATACCGGTTAGTGAAGTAGTTTACTTGAGAGGAAAGTGAGCATAAAGACTCCATGCCACATAGCCAAACAGCTGGGGTTTTTTATATCCTAGAAACAGCTTGAGACCGACTGGACTCAAATTGCTTGGCAAAGTAACTAATTTCAAATACTGAGTTCTAAGCAGAAAGATATACCACTTGCATTCATACGTGGATATTTTAAATTTGAATGCAAATATTGTTCATACTTAAAATTCTAAAAAGTTAATTTGTTGAAGCGCATTAATTTAAAGTAACATAGCAGTTGATAATATATTTTCATGCAAAGCAACAGCATTGTTTTGCATTAAATAAAACAACAGAGACAGCTAGCAGATGCAGCAGTTTGTGCAGCAGTTGACACAGAAAGGCTCACAGAAGAGGGGTGGAAATTCTGCCGAGTGCAGTGTTTTTGTGCTCAGCAGTGGTGGTGATGCACCACAGGACATGACCCCAGCACCAACTGGAGCAACTACCCCAGTGCAACAGAAGCCTCGACTCAGGCTGAGTTCCAGAGGGAGGATGCAGCTGTCCAGCTCTAGGGCTGCAGGGAGTGCTGAGGTATCTCGCGAAGGCTAGGGCAGAAGGAGATGATGTCCTTGCCTGGAAGAGGTGTGCACTAGTTGTGGATTTGAGAAACTCCAGACAACTGGGAGAATGCTGAAGTCTGCAGGCCCTGGCCCTCAAGGGGAACTTGAACCATCCTGATATCTTCTGGAGGGCAACTCAGCAGGGCACAAGCCATCCCGGATGTTTCAGGAGTGCACTGATGACAACTTTACTAACAGAAGTGATCAAGGAGCTGACTAGGCGAGATGCTCTGCTTGAGCTCCTATTTACAAACCAGGAGGAAGTAGTTGGGGATGTGGAGGTCAGGGGCAGCCTTGTCTGCAGTGACCATGAGATGATGGAGTTCAAGATCCTGAGAGGAGGTAGCAAGGCAAATCGCAGGTTCACAATCCTGCACTTCAGAGTAGTGGACTTTGGTCTGTTCAGGGATCTGCTTGGAAGAATCCCATGGGATGTGGAGCCCAGGACATCTGGCTGATGTTCAAGAATCACATCCTCCAAGCTCAAAAGTGGTCCACCCCCAAGTGCAGGCAGTCAAGCAGGAGGAGACCTGCATGGGTAAACAAGGAGCTCTTGACTAAATTCAAACATAAAAAGCAAGCATACAAGACATGGAAACAGGGACAGATGACCCAGGAGGAATACAGAGACATTATCCAAGCATGCGGGAGTGGAGTTAGGAAAGCCAAAGCCCACCTGGAATTGAATCTGGTGAGTGATGTGAAGGGCAAGAAGAAGGGCTTCTACGGGCATATGGGAAGACTATTGAAAATATGGGTTGCTGGTGAATGAGGCAGGGGCCCTAGTGACAAAGGACGTGGAAAAAGCTGAGGTACTCTATGTCTTCTTCACCTTGGTCTTTACTGGTAAGACTGGCCTTTAGGTATCCCAAGCCTTTGAGACCAGTGGGAAAGTCTGGAGCAAGAAAGACTGACCGAAGGTGGAGGAGGATCAAGTTAGGGAATATTTAAATAAACTGTATGTGCACAAGTCCATGGGACTTGATAGGATGAACCTACAAGTGCTAAGGGAGCTGTGCTGAGGCCACTCTCAATTATCTTTGAAAGGTTGTGGTGATCAACGGAGGTTCCTGAGGACTGGAAGAAAGCAAATGTCACTCCTATCCTCAAGGAGGGCAAGAAGGAAGACCCAGAAACCTAGAGACAGATCAGCATCACCTTGATCTCTGGGAGGGTGATGGAGCAAATCCTCTTGGAAGCCAAACATTAAGGACAAGGTGACTGGGAGTAGTCAGCATAGATTTACAAAGGGGAAATCGTGCTTAACCAAGCTGATGGCCTTCTGCAATGGGATGACTGGCTTGGTGGATGACGGAAGCAGTTTATTTTGTTCATCTTGTCTTTAGAAAGGTTTTTACACTGTCTCCCCTAACAACTTTGTTGACAAACTGAGAGGCTGAACTGCCAGGCTCAGTGTTGTGATCAGCAGCACAAAGTCCAGCTGGAGGCTGGTCATTAGTGGTACACCCCAGGTATACCAGTACCAAATCATTCTACTGCAGGGTCATGCACTCACAGCAAGCTTGCAGACAATATGAAATTGCAAAGAGTGGTTGATACACCCAGTGGTTGTGTTGGCATCCAGTGTGACCTTGATAGGCTACAGAAATGGGTTGACAGGTGTAAAGTTCAATGAAGGGAATTACAAAGGCCTGCAAAGGCCTCCCAGGCCTGGGGAGGAATAACTTTATGCACTAGTACTGTCTGGATGTGGACTGGCTGGAAAGCACCTGTGCAGAGAAAGACCTGGGGGCAAAGAAGGCCAAGAGCATCCTGGGCTGTGTCAGGAAGAGTGTTGCCAACAGGTTGAAGGAGGTGATCCTTCTCTTCTGCAGTGCTGTGTCCAGTGCTTGTCTCCCTGGTACAGGAGAGACATGGATATACTGGAGCAGGTCTAGCAAAAGGCCACAAAGACAATTAAAGGCTTGGAGCATCTGACACATGAGGAGAGGCCGAGAGAGCTGGGATTATTTAGCACCTTGAGAAGAGAAGGATCAGGGGGATCTTATCTATATGTATAAATAGGTGGTGGGGGCAAGTAAAGAAAATCAAGTCAGACTCTTCTCAGTGGTGCCCAGTGACAGGACAGGAAGCAACAGGCACAAATTGCTATAAAGGAAATTCCGTTTAAACGTTAAAAAATGTTTACTATGAGAATGATCAAACACTGAAACAAGTTGCCCAGAGAGGTTGTGGAGTCTCCATTCTTGGAGATATTCAAAGCTCAACTGGACACAGCCCTGAGCAACCTGCTGTAGCTAACCTTAGAGCAAGGCGGTTGGACTAGACAATCACCAGAGATCCCTTCCAACCGCAAATCATTCTCTGATTCCATAAGAAAAAATTCCTTTGAGTCTGCATATAGCAGACAGCTCTGAGCCTCTGCAACAGAGCTCTTCTGTGTTCTAAGTACCCATTAGAAGTACAAGCTAAATAAGTCCATGTTCATTAATATAAGTTGTGTAATGTTTTTAAACCCAAAATATCAGATTGTATGGACATCTTAAAAGCTTCTTAGGCTACATCTGTCACTTCCGAGTGATAGAAACCTGATGAAGTGTATTCTAAAATCTTGATCACCTGACCATCTGGTTGGACTGCACTGCAGCTCCTCTCAGGTCTCTTTTCAACAGAGGCTAAGATTGGCTGCATCCAAGTATTGCCCCGATAAAAGCAATCTGCAAAAGAATCCATACTCAGCAGCCGAGAAGGGTTACCTGCCCTGCTAATTAATACCTAATCTTAAGGGGTGTTGTAAAGTGCTGTTGCTGCCAGTGCTGAAAGGAAGGAGTAGGGCAGAGGTTCTAAAGATGAAACTCCCTGAAGAGCTCTCAGCATCATGTTAAAGGCTAGGTAGCTAGGCAATCTGAGAGGGCTTTGACTTAGAAGCAGCATAGGAAGAAGTTTCAGGGTAAAGATTGGTGTATCACAATGTCTGGTTTTAATTGAAAATAGTGACACAGTAGCCATGCCAGTCGCCACAACAAGGTCTTTAGAAATGACTGAGTGTTTTGTGGAGGAGGAGCACTATAGATTAAAGAAAAACGTAATATAAAATAAGGAAGTCAGGAGGAATAAAATGGTGTGTGAGATGTCTATGAAGTGATATCCTAAAGCAGGGCATCATAGGTTTAGCACTGCATCAGCAACTGCCCAGTCAGAAGTGTGGAAGTGAGTGAGACTTACCAAAGGCTGAGAATAATATCAGCCTTCTGCTACCCATTGGCAGACAATGTGGCTAGCAGAATTGGGTATACTGCAAAGAGGAATTTTTAGACACCTGACCGTTCTTGGTGCAGCTAGTAGGGTGCACAGATCCTGGTGAGAGGTATAATTGTTGAAGAACCAATGTGTAAAAATAATCATGAAAACCTCAAAATGCAACATCCCATGGGAAGAAAATCTGCCTAAGTACAATTTAAAAAATGAAAAAGTTGGTTGAAAAGCTAAAAATTTTCAGTCAGCCTGGAGTTTGTTTAAAGTTAACATCACACACACTTGGAACACATGCATGCTACACATAAAATGGTTCCAAAAGCACTACTGCATGTTTAAACCGTAAGGTAAGAAAAGATTTTAGAGATTAGAAGTAAATTCACATCATTCATGAATGGAAGTCTTGTGTTTTCCTTCAAATGAGGAAAACAGATAAAAATAAACTCCAGTAAACGAAATGTTAAACCATGATAACGATGCCAGAAAGATTCTGAGTGACTTGCTAAGGGTATGAAGTTAAAATAAACCTTTTTCAAACACATCAGATTAAAGAAGTCTGACAGAGAATTGGTGGGCTGAGAGATGATCAAAGAGCATTAAAGAAAGATGAGGTCATTGCAGAAAAGCTAAATTAATTATTTGAATCAGTTTTTGCTAGAGAAACTGTCAGCAAGGTTCCTGCAGCAGAAACATTATTTACAGGAGAGGAGTGTAAGAAACAGTCACAAACTAGATTGTTAACTGAAGAGGTGCAGAAATAATTGATAAATTGAATAATAAAAAGGAACTCAAGGATGAACTAGCTGATTTACAACAGTAGTATGTAACTCCTCACTTAAAAATATTCTTAGTAACTGAGGAGTGTGGGGTGTCAAATGAGACACCAGGTTTTAGAAACATTCCTTAGGAATTTGAGGGAACTACAGATCTGGAAGCCTGATATCGGTGCCAAGCAAATTAGTAGAAAATGTAATATGGAATAGAGCTGGTAGAAAGATAAATATACTTGTTTGTTCCAATTTAAGAACTAGGCGGTATCATGTGAATTTAGTAGGAACCAGGTTTAAAACAAGCACAAGGAGGATGTTTTTTCCTGTAACATACAAGTAAGGTGAGAAGTTCTCTATTACATGATACATGTGAGTTCTAAAAGGTGACCTGGATTTAAGGTGAGATTGAATAAATTCTTGTAAATCCCTTGAGGCTTACCAAACTATACTTGGCTTAGAAAGTCCCTGAGGAAGTATTATGTATGCTTGTCTTTGTCTTATCCTTAAGCATGCTTTTTTGGCTATTGTATGAGACAGGATACCGTGCTAGATAGATCTTTTTCTCTTTTTGTTGATTCACAGCTAATGTATGTCATGATCGGCTAAAAAGGGTTTGTCTTGGCAGCAGGGGAAGAAGATTGCCTATTTTTGTTTGCCTTGACCTGGCTGCTGCAATCTGGGTCATAGAGTCTCTTTATGAAAGAGGGGAGATTGCGTCTTCTCCAAGAGCCACTGAATGCACTTATCTAAAAGTTTTCTGGAGTTTAGGATAGGGCAGGCAGAGAAAGGAGGGAATCGTTACAGAAACCATGGTGCAAGCAGATATTGATAGAGTCTTCAGAAAAACATACAGTGCACAGACAAGTTCTCTGAGGTGATAGAAAGAGACTCCTTAGGGAGCAGATGAAAACTGTTGCAACACAGAAAATTACTTTAATTTGCTGAAAACAAGACTCAAAGAAAATTATGTACTCTGTAAAGAGGCAATGGGAAGGGGGAGATATGTATGAATGCATATTTTGACTCATCCAGCTGTTGTAGTTGTCTGTATTTCAGAAGATACCTTATTCTACTTTGTGTTCTAATAGCACCTGGCTTTATAAAACATCTAGTTCAACAGTCTTTTGATGTTGTTTGCTCTAAGAGGTGCAGGCTGGTCCCTATCCCTGGTGAACTCAGAGTCCCAATCCAAGTATCCATTCCTTTAACTCAAATTTTGTGCTACTTCAGTTGCTCAGTGACTTGAAAATGTCTATTTCATTGGATCAGACTAGAGCAGGAGAAATGACTTGTGTGTGGTGTGGACAGTTACAGGGCCTTGCTGTGTTGTGTGCAGTTTGTTCTAGAACCTTTCTGTGGCTGATGACTCTCCTTTGCCCAAAGAGTTTTCACTGTAAAGTCTCTGCGTAACTGGGGAGAGTGGGTATGCAAAATATTTTTGTGGGGATATCTGTTTTCTTAAGGAAGAAGGTATTCTGGTTAGAATGCATTCACACAGTAATGGTATTGGCGTCATCATGGCTGCATTAATGTCATCTAATTGTTTAATAATTTTGCCTTCAGATTCATACCTCTCTAATTAATGGACGGCCTAGTGCTGATGATCCTTCACACGTATTACTACAATTCACTTCTGCTCGCTTTATTCGCTTGAGGTTTCAGAGGATACGGACACTAAATGCTGATTTAATGATGTTTGCCCACAAAGACCCCAATGAAATCGATCCCATTGTTACAAGGAGGGTAAGTTCTGGCAACACTATAGAAATGCATGGGTAGAAGTTCTACAATGCTTATAGATGCTGCACGTGCCTTTGCTTACCATAGAGGATCTTGGAAGATTATGAGCAGCTGCTGTTATCTGTCAAAATCCTACTGACAGGTGGAGTATTCCCCCTTCTTCAGTGTTTTGTTTTCTTCTCTATAGCAGAAGTGAATGATTTATTTTTGCTGCTTGGTGGTATTATTAACATAAAGAATCAGTAGCACAGAGTTCCTTGGGGTGTAAACATTTTGATACGGGTAATTGGCAAGTGACTGTTGTTAGATAATGTCTCCTCATCCCTCTGTCTGCTCCCTCCTTTGCTACCTTTAACATTTCTCGAACACTTAATTTGAATGGAATTCCTGTTAGTGGTACTATTAGTAGTAGTAGTGTCTGAATGTTGTATTTTTATCATCAGTGCAATACTGTTGCTAATAGTAAAAATTTTACATCTTGCTTTAGCTTCAAAGAATGGATGCAGCATTCATACTCCTGCCATACCCCTATCTTCTCTGCTGTTCCTTGTGTGCATGTGCCCCTGTTCTCTTCTTTCCCCAGTCCTTCCTTTCTTCCTATGCCTGGTCTTCCCATCTTCGAGCTGCTCAGACATTGTGTGTTACTCTGTTTGTCCTCTGATTTTTCTACTAGGCATTCTTAAAAGCTGGAGATACGTACTTTTCCACATTTTTAACTCTTGCTTGATTCCTCTTTATTCTGATCTAATTTTGCTTTGAAAAGTTGTTGC
Organism: Dromaius novaehollandiae; assembly: GCF_036370855.1. Lineage (NCBI taxonomy): Eukaryota > Metazoa > Chordata > Aves > Casuariiformes > Dromaiidae > Dromaius > Dromaius novaehollandiae. The sequence continues at coordinate 60,647,967 of NC_088100.1, forward strand.
TTACGGTATCAAGGGGATTATTGTTATTCTTGGCTTTAATGAATGCCATTTATCAATGGTGAATAATTGCAAATAAAAGTGGCTTCTTCCGTTCCACACTTCTAGTTTCCATTTCTTCCTCCAAATCCGTAGGGTGCTGGCTGTTGAAGTGGAACAGTCTCTGAATGTTTGGAATAGCATTCTGTTTTGTATTACAAACCCAGAATAACTTCCAGTTTTTGCATACTTAACTAATCATGGAAACTAAATGCTTACAAAAGGATGCACATTTAACAAACTAAGCAGAAACAGAAAATTGAATCTAGCTAAGGTGCTGATTCACACTTTAGAATTCACTGTATACTCCTGAAATCTAGTTCAGGAGTATCCACAGATTTCTTGAATAAACAAGGAATAATGACTTCTGTAAGGCAGCTCTCTATGAGGCTGCTGCAGAGACATCTCCAGGAGAACAAGGAGCAACTGATACTTAGATATCAGACAAGCCACTATGCCACAGAGCAGGAAACAAAAGGTAATAATGAATGATACATTTTCTGCATTGTAGAAGGTTAACTATAAGTTACATGAGTTCTAGTTGTTTGATATATGTATTAATGATCAGCAAAAGAGGTTGAACCCAGGAACAGCAACATTTGCAAAAGGCATACATTTATTTTGATTAGTCAGTTGTTACGATATTGCGGGACCCTCACAAAAACAGATGAAAGTGGACAAGGCAGCATGTGAAATTGGCTTTTTACAGATGTGAGAATACAGGATTATAAACCTCTTTCTTTCCTTCCTGTAAGTGCTAGTAATCCCCACCAAAAAAAAAATAGTAATGGTCACAGGGCAGAGCAACAGGTTGAAAACTATTTAAATCTTAGAAATGGAGACTCTTGCATAGTCATTCTAAAGGCTGGTAGAGAAAAACAGTTCTTTTTTCCATAGTGCAGTAAATGCTCAGGTGATACCCAGCTAAGGTGAACAAAGGTGTCCCTTTCTTTGCCTTTGTTCATCCTTTCTCTTCTCCTCTTCACCATGCTTTTTCATTTTCATGTTTTCTGAAGGCAGTAAGTCTACAGCATTGGAATTTTCATTACCTAGTGTGCATATAGCCTTCTCTTGCACTCCTGTTTGGTGTGTGCTGTGTGTTAATGGACATAGCTCTTGTGACTTCACACAAATGGAGCTGTGCCAGTTTATACCCTTTCTTTCACTAAGCTCGAATCTGTTGATCAAGATGCAGCTTGGATTACTGCTGTATTTTTAATAGATCGAGAAAGAAATAAAACAGGACCTGACAGTTTTGTCACCAGAAATAAATTCGGTAGTTTGACACCTGCATTTTACAATCCACTTAGCAATTCATTTTCTGTTTTGTCTTACAGTATTACTATTCTATAAAAGACATCTCTGTTGGAGGCATGTGCATCTGTTCAGGCCATGCAAAGGCTTGTCCATTGGATCCAGTGACTAATGTAAGTAGGGGTTTTTTTAAGTGCCTTGTTCGTAGGGTGGAACATGAGAAAGAATCCTGATAATTCCTCAGAGTTCTGTGAATTGACATCTGTTCTTCACCTAGAACAGCCCAAAGCAGTGCCAGGATAAAATAATGCTGGAACCAGAATGATAAACATTCATGCAGTTTCAGTGAAGGCTTTCTCTTGAATGGAAGAATAGGTTTCAGATAATTCAGTCTGTCTTGAAAGCCTCCTAGGAACAACAGAAATTTAGATTAAGTGATGTAGCTGTAGAGGTGAGCTCTGCTAGTTGATATTTCTTTTTCTTCTTTGGTATTAATCAAGGTGTTTCCTAAATAAATATCACCAATTTAATGGATACTTGCAAATAAATGATGGCTCTAGAATGGCCCGTTTACCATAAGGAAAATATTAACTGAGTGATCAGTCAAGCCAGTCTAGAAAACTGTGAAGCTGTTTATAATTCTTCCAAACTTGTAGCTTTCTTTTTACACTATTACTGGTGTTCTGACATTCTGACGCAAGTCAGAAACATAATTTCTTATTGACAGTTGAAATCTATACACATGCATGCACATAGTATCACTAATGCAGAATTTGCAGTGTGCTGACATTGCTGATATGCTGCAACAAGGAATCTCTTCATATATTATTCTTTTAATTAGAAGTTTTGTAGAATTTAATGGAAAAATCTTGTTTCTATAGGACATTCAGCCATTGTTTGGGAACTGTTTACAAAAAAAAGAAAAGAAATTAGAAAAAATATTATAGAGACAGCTTTTGTAGTTCTAAGCAATTTCCATGGTCCGTGTTAAAACTTGATGAAATCCTTGGTTTAATCCTTTTCAAGTGATGGACCATTGTTTCAGATGATCTTAATTATCAAATGGCAGCATTGTCTCAGTGCCATGTGTTTGACTTGGGCCTGCCTCAGAAAATAAGTGCTGCTACTGCAGATTAAGAAGGACTTCAGTTTGGATGGTTTGGCTACTGGGTAGAAAAAGGTGTTATAGCAAGAGTTGTGTTGTTTTGCAGTAGAAAGAATATAAAAGATACAATAAATGAAGCAGCTCAAGCTGTAAGAGATGTGGGTCATTTGGTTGAGCTCTCCAGGCATACTCTTTAGAATGAGCCATACTGAAATAAATGGTCTGAACTAGAGGTTCTTTTATCTTTCACAAGCTTCCTCTATGCCTCAAAGAGTTTGTGTGTCCCCTACATCAATGTTTGTATGCTGTGACTAAGCTGATCTGCTGAGGAACCAAATGCTCCTGAAAGGGTGGTCCTGCTCTTGGCTCCTCTCTTAGTTAAAAACTCCTTCTGCTACCCTCACATAGAATTTAGTTATGGTGCAGCTAGAAGGTTACATATGTAGCTATATTTTATATATGTTTGTGTGTGTACGTGCATGCGCAGATGCATATATGTATGTATGTGTGTATATACACATACATATGCACATGTGTATATGTATGTATATACACATACAAACGTATATATACACATACATACATATATATATACACACACACACATATATGTATGTATGTATGTACATATATATGAGTCAGCACAACTGGCCCATCCAGTACAAAATTAATGCTGAAGGGAGAGAGAAGAGTGTTTTTATTGGATCAGCCAGCTGAAGTGATTTTAACCCTGCAGCTGCATGAGGCAAAGGGTGGAGGTTCGCTCACCGCTTTTTGTGTAAGCTAACTGTAATGTGAAGCTGTATCGGAGGGCTACCAACACTTTGGCTTATTTGCTGTATTGGGGAATTTTCATTCTCCAGTCCTCCTTTCTTCAGACGGTTGTAAGTAGATTCTCTTAGTACAGGCCAACTTCCTTTACACAATGGTTGTTTTCTTATAATAAAACTATTAAGGTTAAACACATTCTGTTGTCTCTTACTTGGTGGGTGCAGGATACATAAATGAATAAGAACGAATAAACAGTGGAATTAATAGAGAAGTTTTAACGTTAACATTTTCATAACTTGAACTGTAATGCAGAGTATGTACATGGACAGATTCTTCAAATCATCGCAGTGTGTTAATATTTTATTTTCTTTTAAATTAGAAATCTGTCTGTCAATGTGAGCACAACACATGTGGAGAAACATGTGATCATTGTTGTCCTGGTTTTAATCAAAAACCTTGGCATGCTGGAACTTTCCTGGTCAAGCATGAATGTGAACGTAAGTCAAGATCAGTAGAGAAGAGAAGGTTTAGTGTAACTGCTGGTGAAAACTGAAATCAAGTCCTGCTTGATTCTGGAATTCATTTTAGTTCTAAACACACTTGTTTATAAATCAGTTGTTGTTCACTTATTATTCAGACTGGCTCAAAAAAGTCAATAGAACAATTATTTGTATAACTTTACTTTTATTGAACTCAGAATATTGTAGTGACATGCTGATTTTGTTTACGATAATATCTAAAAATCATTTTGACTTCCTTGTTTAATTTTTATAATCTTTGTTGTTTTGTTTTGATAAAGTCATCGAAGTCCATTCTGATAAAGTTAAAAATTCTTTTTTGAAGACTTTTTCATTATATTAAACTTTAACAGCACTATGTTTGTATAAATGGCCACTTTTATGTATTACAATGTTCAGCTTTGCTGAAACTAAATATTTTGCATCATCAAAATATAATTTGAGTTTCTGATTTTTTAAATGGAAAAAAAATGATGTGTTTAGTTTTACAACATGGAATGAAAACATACATTGAAATACCATCTTATCACAGAGTGGGAAATGCATTTTCAGATTTACCGTAGTAAGGATGGTAATAATTGAACTTCAACATCTTACTTCCAGAGGTCACAAAGTATATATGCTTCTGAACATAATATCTAGTTCTCTGGTACACATAAGTATTTATTCAGTTCTAGGATTGCAGCTGTGGATTTGCCAGGAGTGGTTAAAAATAAATAAAAAGAAACAGATATTCTCATATTAATATTATAAATGCAATGCGTATTTCTGTCCAGTAATGTATTCTTATAGACGCTGTTGTTTGTGCAGACTATCTGTATGGGGAATGCATTCTGGAATCAAATCAAGGTCCATTAATTTTCCTGATTAATTTTTAAGGGATCCTTCTTACGCCCTGTTCCTGTTACGCCCTCAATGAATTGTTCTGCCTTCATGGCAGAAACAATCCCCTGGGATCCAGTTCCAAACACAGAAGTGTCAGTAGAATGATTCCCTGCAATGCTGATGAGCCCTGTATTCCTCTTTATATGCAGATTAAAATTAGGAAGTTTTAATACTCAGAGGAGGGGAGAGTGAGAGCCTCCTCATTTTCACAGCAACAGATTATTAGATTAGCTCAGACACGTATGGGCTTGCAGCATAAGGATTCAAATATGAACTTCTCAAAAAGTTGTAAAGATTGGGAGTTTTCTCATTCTGACTCAGTTTTTATATGTGTATGTGTAAATCAAGTGCTTTTAAGATTTCTTTTAGCTTTCATGGAAATGATTTTAATTTACTCTTGCCAGTTTGCTGTATCCCTTATAGTTCTTGTATCCTCTTATATTTTTTGTTGGCCAACTGTTTCCTGAGTCATATGGGTGTACATTCAGCAGAAGGTAATTGGGTCATCAATTTAAACAGAAAAGAAAAAATCCAGGAAGAGCATAGAGCATAGTTAGGCTGTGTCTGCCCACTTCCCTAGTTCCCCCAGACAAAACACTGAGGAAAAAATACAATATACAGACCTCCGAACAGCATTTGTGAGCGGACCATATTATTTTTAATAGCTGAAGAAACAGTAAATTAATGTTTGAATGTGCTGTTGGTTACAGTGTACACAGAACAAATGACAAAATGTTGAAAGATTGTTATTAATATGTTAGTAATAGTCTTACATCTCCAGCCAGGAAGTGATGCTTGCTAATACAGTTCTTTCTCTTTCAGCATGCAACTGTCATAGGAAGTCTGAGGAATGTTACTATGATCAGAATATTGCTGACAGAAATCAGAGTTTGAATGTCCATGGAGAATACATTGGAGGTGGAGTGTGTGTTAATTGTACAAGCCACACTGATGGCATAAACTGTGAGACCTGCATTGACGGTTACTTCAGGCCAAAAGGGGTAATCCCATCTTCTGCTGTCACTTCACTGTAGTTCTTGGTGTTCAAGCCACCACTTCAGCGTGGGGAGTTAAGCTATTAAATTGAGATGACACAGTTTTGACTGCCATTTAATGAAGGTTAACTTCTAATTCTGACAGTGTTGTAGTTGCCTTTCACAGTTGCAAGTCTGTAAAGTTAATGTTCACAGAAATATGAAAGTGAATTTCGTTGATGTGAAGGAATGCACTTGAGGTCAGGGCCTCCAGCTAGTATTTCAGTTTAAATTAAAGGAGGATATGATCCCATAAACAGAACTTTTGCCTCAGTAATGAATTTCAAGATGCATTATCAAAGATCAAAAATATGTTGCTATATTTGATATTGGAGAAAGGCAGTCTGTAATTTTTATTTTTTAAATGTAATGTAGGAATAATAACCTCTGAAATTCTAGTGTCCCATGAATGCCTTTCATTTTTAGTGCAGAGGGAATTACCTTTTTTTGTGCTTCAGCATATAATGCTATATTTTCATCTAAGTTGAAGGTGTCAGAAGATGCATTTTATATTAGGTTGCATTGTCAATATGGGCTGTGCCTGTGCTTTAAATAGCTGCACCATTAATGTGTGCTTAAATTCCTCATATTTTGTCAGTGTAGTTTCGGTTGAGCAAAGCATGGTCTTTAGTCTGATTACACTTTACTCCTCAAATCCAGAAAACATCATCAAATAAAGACAATTAAAATCTTTTTTATATACTGTTTTTAGCCTTGGAGCTTGTAGAAGGAGTACTGCTCTCTTCAACAGTGGTGAACTTCCTTGATTCGTGTATCCGAATCAGATTATTATCCAACTAATAGTGATCATATCTATTTACATGTACGTGTGTGTGTGTGTGTGTGTGTGTGTGTGTTTATACGTGTATATACACACACATATACATGTATACATACATACATGCATGTATATATTCACATACATACATATGTACATACACACACACTTAGTTTATGTAGAACTTCCAGTTTATATCCCCAGTGTGATATTACACGAAGATTTAAGTTTTGCTGAGGTATCCTTTTCAAGAATGAAAGGAAATTGTTCTATTGTCTAGTGGTCACTTTTATTCATGTATCCCTTTCTTTAGTTACTACAGTTGTCTCATGTTGGACACAATAACTGAGCTATTTGTTAGCATTATTTTATACCGTATATTTTGGGTAGCGAATGTTTAAAATCTACTTCATTATTTTTAGTTATAAAAATACAATTAATATTTATATAAAACTGTGTTTTTCATGAGAATATGTCTGTGTCTAAATTACTTACGTATGTTCAATACATATCTAACATGCAGTGTTAATGCCTAGACTGCATGGGCTAAGTAAGGCAGCTGCTTCATTTTTGTTAAGAGTGCAAGCCACCTGCACAGAATATGGTTCTTTCCTAATTGTAGTTTAAAAAAGAAATAGAAGTTTCCAGTTATTAAAGGAGAGGTTTTGTTTTGTAATTTCTCTGTCTTTATAGGTATTGCCAGATAGTCCAGATCCATGCCAGCCATGTTCCTGTGATCCCAATGGGTCTTTACATGATACCTGTGTCAAAGATGAGAAACATGCAGAAGGAGGTGAGATTCCTGCCAGATAATGACAGTAAAGCTTAAGTTCAGCAGTGAGCACATATATCACAGGAAATTTTTGAAAATTTACTCATGTGATCAATAATCCACCTGCATTCTTGTGATACTTTTATTTGGAAATTCAGCTTTTATATTCCCAGATTTTCTGAGGCATTCTTTAAGATTTATGGCTTGCAACCATGGCTACATTTGGGAGAGTATTTCCCATAGAATATATTTGAGAATTTTGGCTTTAAATAGCTTTCTTCTTTAACAACAGTGATTAAAACCAGCACAACCTTAATCTTTTCATCTTTCTTTTTCTGTATGTATATTTGCATTTGAAACCTAGAAAAAAAATCTGTTTGAAATGTGTCATATTTATGTGCTGTCTATATTATTAATGTAGGATTACAGGCTCTTCACTGTAGTCCTGAAGAAGCTATCTTCAAATAGAGAATAAATTGTTTTCTTGTGCTTTGGAAATAATGGATTGCAGTAGTTTTTTGGGTTTTTTGCTAACAAGCTTCTGAAAATACAGTAGGAAGGCAAGAAAAAAAATCAAGGTCAGTTCTTAAGAGATTTTTTAATTGGGCTAAGTACAAACTGTTGACAAGAGATATTATAGTGATTTTTTGCATGCATACAATTTTAAAAGATTGGGAGAATGGGAGAAAACTGTCTGATAAAACTGGTAGTTCAAGATGACTTATCCTCTAGGATGAACTTTTCAAGCCTCTGTACACTGCAAGGTAGGACAGAAACTGATAATGTTCAGGTAGAAAACAATAAAGAACAGCTTCAACAAATAAAGCCCCACTCAAACAACGCTTATGAAGTAATCAGACCAAAAGCAGGAGATGATGTGTATCCATCCAATGTTAGTTCTTTACAAAGAAAAAAACAATCCTGAAACATCCTGCCTTAAATTAGAATGTAATTAGGATGTTGACATAATATGCATCACAGAAGCTTGGTAAGAGATAATCAGTGGGACATTGACAGGAATTTACATATTACATAGGAAAGACTAGATCTTGCCAATATGGCAGTGCTGTAAGTTAAAGAAGGCATTGAGTGCAATAAGATATATAGGCCAATCATCTCAACAAGCTTAAGAGACAGAATATATGATTGGTAGTAGTCTCTACAGTTGCCTCTCTTAATCGTGGAATGTGAGGTCTCTTAATAGATGATAGGTTTAAGGGTATCAACTACTGTATATACTGGATAACAAAGGGGATTGCTGGGCTGGTAATAGCGGATTTTTCAGTTCCTCAGATGCAGGGAAAGGAAAGAGAAGGAAGGGGAAATTTCTTGATGGAGAACTAAAAAGAGTGGACTGCCTGGGCAGTGGAGGAGAAACTGTAGATTCAAATGAATATTGGGAGTTGTTCCCTACTGAGGCATTTAAAAGAATTTGTATTTGCTGAGACTTGTGAGATCTAAGAAGTAATATTTGAAACTTTTAAATTAAACCAGCCTGCTTCTAAAGAAGCAGACTTGCCTGTGTCTTTTACTGCAAAACTCCGTTATATTGCAAGATATTTTCATATGGAGAAACAGAGGTTTCTCTGGTAAGGCAAAAGTGTCTGACTGGGATACTATTGCACTGACCCAGTTTACAAAAGAGCCAGAGGTCTCCTGTGCTGCAGGGGCTCACCAGTGGCTAGCTGAGAGGGTGCCTCAAAGATTTGGGAAGCAGCTGGGCCACAGGCACCAAGACCCATGGAACAGGTGTTTTTGTGATTGTAAGTAACACAGAAACTTCATGCACTGAATTTCCATTCATAATTAGGACAGATCAAGAAGGTGGCAGTCAATATGATATGCTACAGGAGATCAAAGAGATAGCAAGGGGAGAGAAGACAGATTGAATTCATCTCTGTATAGATTAACAGATAATATTTTAAACTCATGTAGGTGACTGCTTCTTCAGAAACCTAATTAGAGAATCCATAAAAAGAGCAGTAAGTCTGGATTTATGCGTGAGGAACTGGTTTAAAATCGTTCTGTTGAAGAGCACTCAAATTCAACGTTCTTGTAGGAGTCTGAGGCCCCCCCCCTAAAAACCAATTTCATCAAAACAAGGAATATTGTTAAAAAAAAAAAAATCAAAATGAACAATCCAAGGATTGGCAAGCAATGGCAGTCATGATGTTGACAGAACACATGTTAGGTACTCAGAGAAGAGGCATTTCTCTAATCCAAAGACTCAAGCAACATAATTAAGCTGTAAAATAAATAAAATAAAATAAAATAAAATGTATTTAGGAGCCAAAATAGAAATTCCCTTCAAATGCAAAGTTATATCCAGTTGAGGAAATGGACATAAATTGTGACAGGTGCTGTAAGGTCATATTCTTAATAAACATCAAAATGTTTTAAGGAATAATTTGGTAAATGCTTAATTATTACTAAGTACTTCTTCAGACAAATCAGAATTAAAAAGACTGCTAGAAGTTCAAATTCTGTAGGGTTTAAATATGCTAAAGGTGTAATCAATTAATAACTGGCAATCTCAAGAAAGAAAAGGGTACAGCAAAAAAGCTAGATGAATTCTTTGTATTGGTGAGTAGAAAAACTCAGGGAATTTCCCACTTGGGAGCCTTTGTTCACAGGAACAAATCAGAAGAACTATCTCAAATAGAAGTGTCAGTTTTAGAACAAGCTGATAAAAGAACAATAAAACATCATCTGGCCTAGATGATATTTATTCATGGCTTCTGCAGATAGTTAAAAATGAAATTGCTGAAGCCTAAGTATACTTTATAATATGTTGTTTTAACTGACATTCGCATCTCATGAATAGAAACTGTTTGTCCAATTTATTAAAGGGGCATCTAGAAAAAGGGGATTCTAGAAAGCTAAAATCAGGAGGTCTAACTTCTGTACCAAGCAGATCAGTGGAACTACAAAAAAAGACATATGCCATTACTGAACTGTGGCTAAAATTCCATTTAATGGACAAAATTTAAGATAACTTCTTTTGTAGAGGGAGGTGTTCCTCATGAGTCTATTTAAAGGAGTTAGTGAACATGTGAACAAAGGTTCATTTGATTAATAATGTATTTTGATTTTCACAAAGTTTTGACAAGGTCCTTCACCAAAGACCATTAAAGAAGCTATAATGGGGTAAGGAGGAAGGGTTCTGTCACAGATTAATACTACTTAGAGTAAGAATAGATAAGAATAAATGGACCATTTTCTCAAAGCAGAATGATCTGAGCCATTCAAAATAATCATATATAACTTGGAAAAGGGATGAATAAGAAACTGGCAAAGTTTGTACGTACAACAAAAATCTTTAAATGTAGAAAAATGAAGTGCAAAATATTCAGAAGGATATCAAGATAGTGACTGAGTAATAAAATAACTGATGGATTTCTATAGCATTTAAATGCAAAGTAGAACACAGAGGAAAGCAGTTCTACTTGTACATTGATTACAGTGATTTCTAAATTAGGTATTACCACTCATGAAACAGGTCTTAGAATTACTTTGGATTGTGCCCTGCCTGTATTAACTCAGTGCTTGCTCAGCAGTAGTCAAAAAGGTCAACAGAGCCTTAGGAAATTACTGATGTTTTAAGAACAAAACTGAAAATATCATCGTGCCACTTATAAGTCCACACCGTACACTCCCTCCCCCTTAAATAATTTATTAGAACTCAAAATAGTGCAGAGAAGGACAATAGGGTTTCAGCTAGACAGAGCAGTTTCTGAATAAAGAGATATTAAGTAGGCTTAGGCATTTTTGGCATAGAAAATAAAATTGTTACGTGGGATATGATGCAGGTATATTGACATCACAGATGACATGGAGAGAGTGAATGGGGAATGGTTATTCACCATTTTCTATGATACATGAATTAGAGGGCAATAAATACAGTTTTAACATACATGAAATGTTTTTTTGCACTACATGTGGTTAAATGTAGAACTTGCTGCCATGAAACTTTGCAGATTCTGAAAGTAAAAACAGGTTCAAAGACAATTAGACAAGTTAATAGAAGAAAAGATTTTCAGGGATTGCTAGGTGCAAAGACCTAGGCACAACTTTAAGGTTAGAAGATCTCTAATACGCAGATTCTTAGAAACTCAGAATTCAAACCACTATACACTTGCTCTGTTCCTACGTGTTTTGAGCAGCCGCTCTCAGGCAGGATACTGTATTAAGTAGGTGTATGATCTGACCCAGAGTGGACACTTATATTATACCTACCAAAGGTGTTGCTTTGAGTGCTCTGACACACATATGTGATAATAATAATGATAAATCAAATATGCGTGTCTCATGTTTTTTCTTTCTCTGCCCATAGGTATGTTGCCTGGTTTTTGTCACTGCAAGACTGGCTATGCAGGAGAGAGCTGCAATAGGTGTGCTTTGGGTTACACAGGATATCCTGCCTGCCTGCCCTGCAACTGCTCCCTGAAAGGCAGTGTGAATGTTGACCCTTGTGTAGGGCTCTGCATCTGCAAGGTATGGATGTCAAATTCTTCTGGGCCATGGGAAGAGACCAGTGATATTGAAAGATTGCGGTCAGTGGAATTCTGTCGTTACAATGGTGTTCCACTGTCCTAGTTCGCTGTGTGGATATCCATATGCCAGTCACTTCTCATGGGACGCTTGTTTTAGGTCTCGTGAACTCTTCGATTGTCTTGGGTCATCTCAGTACTCATTGTAATTAAAGCAGGTACCTAGGAGTCTGCTGCCAGTCATGTAAGTCCTCTAGAAATCTACAAAGAGATGCTTAAGAAGCCTGTGAATCATTTGTTTCAGACTCCCAACAACTATACATTTACAGTACTATGAGCTGTAAAAATAACCAGTACTTCAAAAGAGCAAATGTGGTGAACCGTTGATGTATTACAACAGAACAGAACAAAACAAAACAAAGCATTTTAGGGATTATCATGAGGGGTATAATCCTCTTTTCTTGCTAAGTTTTGAACTGAAAATATTCTTTCTTGCCTTGAGATGCTTTTTTAGGAATCTCTAACATATTTAGTTAAAAGAAAATCCATTAGACACAGGGATTTTTCCCTTCTGTAGGATGCATATCTTATTTTCTATGAAGAAAGATCAAGAATGATTTTCTCTATATGCTTGCATATACTTCCATCAAATTATATATTGATAGCGAATTGAAATAAACAGTATTTTAAAACCACATACATCCACTTCTTACAAAATATCTAAATATCAGAAATGCTTTCAAAAAACTGGTGCTCTGAAAGTCGCAGGTTAGTAAGTCACCAAGAATATGCCCAAAGGACAACTAATTATACTCTGGGTTGCTTTTCCTGTGTTGTACTTGTGGGAGTTTTCTTCCAGCATTTAATTAACAGAATTGGACAGAAATGTAAATGCAAAAATACTTATATTATATTCTCAAGCACAAGAATGTACGAAAAATACTTTGCTCTGTCAGCTCATGCTGCATACACTTATAAAAGTTCTGGTGTGACAGCTGAATAGCACTGAAATCTATCCAGGGTATTAACCTTATCCCCACTTTATATAAACTCAAATACTCCCTGTTAGAAATCAAATCTGTCCATAGCAGCGTTCTAATTTCTTGGCTGTCAAATCTAGAAGATCAGACAAGGTCTGCTTTTGTTATGTTCTGACTTGAAAGGGAGCTTTGATGAAGGTATCATAAGCTAAAAAGAAGATACCCACTGCTGAATGATTTTTATTAGTACAGCATTATTTGTATAATATTGAACTGGCCTGTTGGTAATCAGACCAAAATAACAAATACAGAATAGAGATACTGTTCCTATTCCAGAGAGTCCATACTGTATATGTTTTTTCTTCTCCAGTCATCATTTGTCTCCTCTCTGCTCCGCTAATTCCTTTTTAAGTGCTTATCAGGGAAAAGAGATAGCCTTTGCCGATAGCTGAGATACTGATGCATACACATTTATTTTCATTAGCAATCTTCAAATTCAAATCAATGCCAATTATGGTCAAGGGGATGCTGAAATCATCAGATTACTTATGCTCTATATGAAGAATAAAGTGGGATGTCTGGACAAGTTAATAACAGGTCTTAGGAAAAATGCTTCTCTTCTCTTACTCACATCTTTCAGTTAAATATAATGAGCTCTGAGATTTACTAAAGCTAGTTTTCTTGTTAAGGAAATTGACTGCTGAAAAAAGTTCCTAGGATGAAAAGCAAAATGCGACAAAGTGGGCATTAGATTGTTATCTTTATCACATCAGCCAGAGTAAACTAAAGTACAGAAAGGTGAGGGACAAGTGTAAGTGGCGGTTTTATCACTGATTATCAGAGAAAGTTTCTTGAAGGTATATGGTTAAAGTCTCATTATATAATTTAAAACTGGGCTGAACACGGTCTTCAGACATAAATTAGACTGCAGAAACGTTGCTTCACTGGCTGGAGGATAGGTTACATCACCTTTCCAACTTCAAGCTTTATGTGTGTATTATTCAGTGAATTTACTACATACTTATGAGAATGATACAGGTTTTACTCGCTGAGGACATGCTTGTGCCTGCAGAGTAGGATAGTGTTCTGCTGTTCATTTAAACAAATACTTGTGCCTTGCAGCTCTCTTTATTTTCTCCTTCCTACTCTGCACATATGAAGCACCTCAGCAAGGAGGTTTTTAGGAGCAGCATGCATAATTCTGTTTTCTAGAATAGTGCATGTGAACCTTTGAGTGCCTGTAAGTTCCCAAAGGCTGTCTCATATTGTTTTTCATATAGAGCATAAATAACTGGGTGCCTTCAACATACCTATGACTATAATATGCATTGATGCTAGTCCTAGCGTAAAATGTAAAAATACCATCCTTGAAATTAATGAGATGTCAAAGTTAAAATTTATTGACTGCTAGCCTTGAGAATTGTGTTAAAGAGATGTTTTGTTTGTTGAACAGACAGTATGTGATGATGTTGGTTGATAACATAGATACAGCACAGCTAGAGAGGTACAGCAGCATTATTTTGCTACATGTATTGTCACTGTATAATAGTATTCGCTGTATATAGTGAAATCCTATTTACATTTTCCTTTTGTCTTCTTTTCTTTACCTGTCCTTTCTCCCCCTCACCCCTTCACGATGTCCCTATTATCTCTTAAACCACCTATGCTTTCCTTCTTTCCCGTACCACTGCATGCTTTATGTTATTCTCTCCATCTTTCCCCTGTATTGGCCAGGAGGCTGTCAAATGGCTTTTTGCTGAAATTATTTCAAGAGCTATATAGTTAAAGCAGTCCTAGACTACACAGCGTGGGCAGGCTTTTTTTAATGTATTCATTCTCTGCTGACTTGGAGCCAACAATTTGGTTCTGTGTGCATACCACAGAGTACTGTGTCCAGGATTAAAGAGACTGTATATAAAACACTTTTGAGAGGGAAAGAATTTTATGGCCTATCTTGGGAAAAAATATTGAATTACTAAGCCAGTACCACGGTGTGAGCCTTTTGTAATGTACTCCTTGTAGAGAAGCTAGCTTTATGTTTGCCTATTGATTTATTTCATAAATTGATTTATTGCATAAGGTAGCAGGACTTCCTGCACAATGTAAGAATTCTCTGAAAAATATAATTATGAAATGCTATGTTTAGAATCTTGTGTTTAGTGCCCTGACTGTGCAGGAGAAGAGTTTGCAGACCTGGCTGCATGGTTGGCAAACATGTGCAGTCATGGAAAGGAGAAGTGCAGGCCTTGTTAATATTTAGATTTAGCCTGAATTCAGCTAGTAATGACAGACCACTGAAAAACTGATACGCTGGAGGATTGGTGCAACTCATACTACGTACCTATAGTTTGCATCAACTGAGCATGCACAGTTTTTATCAGCCATACCTACTAGCTACAACTGTTAAGGCCACATCATTGGGTCCCATACTTCCTTCTTCTCTTGCTCGTTTAGTTGTACAGGAGACTAATTAGAACATTGCCTGAAATCAAGTATTTATATTCATGAAGAAGAGGAACTAAATATCTTAAAATGTCCGAATTCTGGAGTCTGTTATTTTCATGCAGCCAGATTAACTTCTAATGTGTAGAAGATTTGGTTCTAATATTGACAGATGGGAAGAGTGTTTCCTATAAATGTCTTTTTAGCTCTGCATGAAAGCAAAAGAGAGTAAAACCTGGGGGGGTCTTAGTGGTCTCAAGTTCTAGTCTGTGACAGCTGAAGTAATATTCCAATGTGTATTTCCAGGAAAATGTTGAAGGAGAAAACTGTGATCGCTGCAAACCAGGTTTCTTCAACCTGCAGCAAAGCAATCCTAAAGGCTGTGAAGAATGTTTCTGCTCCGGGAAAACAGACATCTGCAGAGACTCCCACTTCACCTACAGAAGTGTGAGAAAATTTGTAAAATATCACTGTATAAATATGTCATTAATTTTGTGTCTTTGTGTATTGTTACTGTCCACTATCACCTATTATAAAATCACGCATATTCTTTCATGCCACATAAGTCTTCTCATTTATCCAAATGAAAATGCTTATAAGCTTTTTTTCTTTTCATCATGGGAAAATTCTGAAAAAGTGCAATTGAAAAATGCAATACTGCAAAAGAAATCCTAACAGTCATAAATGAAGCTATGTGCATAAACAGAGTCCTGGAATATGCAGATATAATCAGTCTTGATTTAAATGCACTGTGTCCATATAGCAGCCTCCTTTCCAGATTGTTATTAAATTTCCAGTCCTGAAATAATAAACAATTTTGAATCCTGAAATGTACCACACACAGCTTATGTAAGAAAAAGGGATGCTTATGGGGACATTTTGGTTGAATTTCTTTTGTACGCTGCATCCCTAGGGAAGGATGTGAAAGTGCGATGCACATACTGTTCTTATTTGCAAAATCTTGCTGTAGAAAAATGTCTTTAGCATGCAAATATGCTCTAAACATTAAATTAGTTCTCAAAGCTTGGACACTGGTTCCACTGTAACGGATGTATGCTACATATTCATGTCTGTAGATCTAGGCTGGGAAATGTGTTCCAGGTCTGCTAGCTCCTTGCCTTGTCTATATGCTGGAAATCTGAAAGTAAAATATGCCTGGCATGCTTATTTACATGCCAGCATCTGGAAAGTTTTCCAGCCCACAGCTGAGCTATTTTATTGTTCTGCTTGTATCCAGGCTCCGGAAGCCATACTTGTATGAACACTGATACTTCTGTACTGATTCATTCCTGGTTATGGGATTTCAGAAATTCAAGTTTGTGCTTTTCAACTTTGCTTTGGGTTTGCTGTCCATCTAAAAAATAAATATTTGAACTTGTAAGTTGTAAGGCTTTAGAATTACAAACTATTATGAACTATGCTGTCTACAACAATCAGAAAATATATATACAGTTTTCAGTTCATCTTCCGTACCTTCTGTGGCTGATATTATTTAAAGAAAACTTGTATAATATTGGAAGAAATCATTTTACTCACACAACTGTGAGTAAGAAAGAATTTCCTCCTTTCTCTGGGTGATGTGAAAGCACTGGAAACAAATATTTGCATGTGGTATGCAGTTACTTACGACAACCGACTGAGGAGTTATAATTCCTGGTTGCATACAGTTAGGATAGTTTTTGCCATTACTATCCTGTTACTTCCTCCTTTCCTTAACTGCTATTGATCATATTTATAAACCTAATCTTTTTTTTTTTTAATGGAACAATGAGAGACTGTGAGTATTTAGATGACCAATGTCTTGAATCTCATTGTAATGATATATTTTTTTTTGTCTTCATAGATAGAAGACATGAATGGCTGGTATCTGACGGACTTACCTGATCTCATCAGAGTTACCCCCAAACAAAAGAGCTTCGGTGGACGTCAGCAGCTTAGCATCAGCAATGCGGCTGCAAGTAAAGTACTGCCACAGACTTACTACTGGAGTGCACCCAGTTCTTATTTGGGCAACAAAGTAAGTGCAGATGGTACTTGCTTAAATGCCGATTTGATTTATTGAGAGAGAAAAGAAGTAAGGCTTTGAAGGAGGGAGGGGTTGAGGGAAAATTAAGCTGGATAGCTACTTGACCAGCAAAATTGCAAGCAGAAAGGAATGAGGCATATGGAGAGTCCTTGTGAGGCAAAAAATTGAGCAGAAAAAATCAATCAAGTTCTTTGACCTTGAGGCCTCTTCGGGCTTCTCCTGTCAGGTGTTAGAGAAGTTCATATAGTTTGCAGCATTGTTTCTTGAATGAATTGGCTAGCATGTGGTTCTGGTTGTCCTCTTTTCTTCCCATCTTGTCCTCAGCTTTGAAAAGCAATTCCCTTGTCTGCTTTTCATGGATGCAAATAGTGTATCAGATGTTGCGGGGGTGTGTTACATAACTTCAATGTTTGGCAAGAAACTTGTGTGTAGGGAGCTCTGCCCTGGGACTCAGAAAATGCTGTTGTGACCTCTGTGCCAGTTCTAATGCACATATTTATCCGCGTGTGCATGTGCACACATACATGCATATTCATGCCCTGCAGGTTAATACCAAATATTTACTTTCTAAAGTCTCTGGAAGACTTTAGTGGTATGACTATCAGGCATATCACCATTTCTGCTATCATACATGATACATTCATGAAAATGCCAGTTTTTTTCCAGAGAGTAGAATTGAGGACTGTGCAGGCATATCACCATTTCTGCTATCATACATGATACATTCATGAAAATGCCAGTTTTTTTCCAGAGAGTAGAATTGAGGACTGTGTCAGTCCTAAACCTGAAGAAAGCTAAACAGCCTTTTCTCTGATTATGGTAAAATTTGTCTGAAATGCTAACACTAATATGCTTGAGCACATTTTCCATTGTAGTCTCTTCAGGCTAGTCAACCTCTTGTTTGTTTATTTTTTTCCTGCTGGCTGAAAATTGACATGACAGAAGGTAAGTGAGCATGTGGAAATTAAGTAGCATTATTCCAAAGAATTGGGCATCCTGTTCATGGCTCTAAGTTGTTAAAGGTAGTCAGACTTATTTAGCTGTGCAAGGGAAAGATTTTTTCTATAATCTTCTGTACCCGGTGAGCTTACCCTGTGATATCAACTGATACTTTTCCAGACAGAATTTCATCCTGTTTCTGTTCAGTGAGGAAAATAATGGTAAGAATGTGTACCAGTTACTTGAACATGGAAGATACTTTTTCAGTGTAATTTGGAGGTCCTTTGTGGTTACTGTCAGACATCTCTGTATGAATGGAACAATTTGCCTTAATAACTGAACCACATAAATTTTTAATACTACAATAATACTGAAAGCACTCACAAATTACCACAGTACATCTTAACTGTCATGTTACATCACGTAAATTATAGTCGTAATGACATGCTTAGCCTGTGTGAGTTATGCAATGGAAATGGAATATTGCGAGTACTTATTTGTAAACTCAATAAAACATTTCTCTAAATAGCTGAAACTGGATTAAACCACCCTTTCTTGAGAGTGATTGCTAGCTGTGTTATAATATAATAATTGGTATCTCAGAGCAGGCAAGTTTCCTTAAGAATTTTTGTCTTAAGAAATGTAGAGAATGATTTAGGAAATCTTGTAGCTATAGATGTACACTTCTATTGTAATTCACAAACCTAGTGTCAGGGAAAACTGCCTTTCCTTTTTATTATTAAAATTATTGCTCTTAAATAGTATCCCCCAAAATAAAATTCAGTAACAAAAGGTAGTAACCATCTTGCATTTCCCAGTTTTCAGATATAGCCCAAGAACCTTGTTTAAAATAATTCTTTTTATATAAAGTTGACATGTTGTGCATATGCCTCCACAATGTTGATTGCCATATGTATGCTATCTGCCTGTTTTATATCCATCTTCAAATGCTTCTTTTAGATTAAAAATGTGTTGTAAATAGGATACTCTTGAGTATGCAGCCTTCGGCTTTTTCATCTTCGTCTAAAAATGGATGACACTAGACTACGTGATACTGGTCTTTCACTGTGTCTCTAAGGAGACATTATAAAAAACAAGAGACTGTAGATAATATAGGATTCTTGTTTGTATCAAAGTGGGGCAAGAACATAAGGAAATTAGATTAACATCACCATCTCTTTTTGCTCTTCTAAATATACACAGTACTAACAAAATGTCAGCTAAGCAGGATTTTAGCTTAAAATTTCTTGTTCAGAACAATACAGAAACTTTTTTTGAGGCTGGACACTTTACATGCCTTACTATGTAACATGTGTTTGAACTGAAAACTTGAAAACTTGTTGATAAAGAAGACATTTGGGAGTAATTTGGAGGAAATTATTTTCTAGAAACTAGCAGATAATTTGGGAGAACATATTTAAGATGGCTAATATTAAGATTTTAGTAGGTATCATTAAATAGTTGATCTGCGCCTGCCTAAGTACTTTAGTATAGCCTACTGAACTAAGAATTGCAGCAATCATAAGGACTTGTGATCTAAAATTTATTCTATCAAATCTAATTACATTTTATAGATAATTGAAAATGACGTTTGTTTTTTAGCAGTTCTTTAAGTTATTTTGACAACAAATCTGTACATCTATTTTAAAGTTACATCCATGCTAAAATATTTTATCAGTTTGTCTCTGAGTTATGCATTATGAGTTATATTCTGATGCTGTTTTATAAGAGCACTGAAAAGAAGTACTATGTTACTTACAAATTAGGTACCAAACTCAGCAGGATGATGTGAAGCACCTGTTTCTTCAAAATCAATGCAGAAAGGTTAGGTGATCAAAAGTTTCAGAAGTCTTAGTCATGTATCTACTCTGCCTCATTTCCTTTGGCATCTCTGAAAAAAGCAATTCGATGATTCTTGTGCTGAGAAGGAACCACTTCCATTTAGCCAATAGAAAACATGACAGGGAGCATATATAAAAAGAAATATGACTCAGGCATATGACCTTCTATGTTGTGTCCACTTGATATTCTGCAAGGAGACATCCGTCTTTGATAAGAGGAAGTCTCAGTCTCTCTGCTCCTGCAAATATTATCTTCTTTTCTTGGCTAAGGCCCAGCTTTAAACATGAAGGTGGAGATTTACCCTGCCTCTTTCAGATGGTTAGGGCACTGTCCTTTGTCAGCAGTCACAGGTTAGTTCAGCCATTAGACAGAGGAGGGCCTGGAGTCCATATCTCCAAACACTGCTGAATCTAAACACTCAGCAGTCATGCAAAAATTAGATAATGCATCCACTAACTCCTCCATCTGGGTTTTGAGCAGATATTAATGCTGCCATTACTCCAATTGCAAACAACTTGGTAGAAGCCCTAAAACATCTTTGCTCTAAAACCCTATTCGCTTAGTGGCAGATTTTATTTGGACTGAGCAGTTGCTTTCATTGGATGTAATTTTATGGGAGTAATTTGAAATAATTGTACAGCCTGATCCCTTTCAGTGTGAGTAAAGTTAAATTTGGTCCTTCACGAAGTAAGAATGTGTTTGAAATTAAAGCCAAAGATGCTTGAGTAAAAGGCTTTGTTATCTCTTTGAAAAATTCTAGCTGAGCATGTCTGTCAACTCCATGTGCTTTTAAGCAGACATATGATGGATTCTTTGTTCTTTCTCTGACTTGGAGTCAAGACACCAACTGAAAATTTTGTGTGAAGTCTGTGCCTACAGTTTGAATAGTAAGGGGAGTTGTTTGACTAAAGAGTTGACTTATTTTGTCTGTTTTTTTTCATCATTAACTGTGTAACCTATTTGCTGACTGACAGAGGTCAATGTTTCTTTGTTTGCAAACATGAAGACACTATAGTAAGCCTGTAGCCAATATGTATAAACATTAAAAATGTTTTGGCCTTTAATAAGTTCTCTACTGTGGAAAGTTAAAGATTGGGATGGAGTGAGCAGCTTGTTTTGTGACATTTTATGTATCACAAACTGCCCCGAATACCTCATAGGATCAAATATTGAATTATAAAATAACCATAAGCTAGGTCTTTGTGGCTTTTACATTTGCTTCCTTCCATTTGTTTTCATTTCTTGGGCAATTCTAGTGCAAAAGGCAGAATAATGCAAAGCAAATTGCAGCCTACAGCCTGGGGGGTTGGGGGGGAGGGCCAGGCACAGCAGAGAGGGGGGTGAAACCCAAAGCATAAAGACGTGTAAATAATACAATAATCAACTGGAACAGAAATGCCAAGATCAATTGTCCTGGATTATTAATGCATCTAAACCCAGAAAGCTTCATTGAGTATTGTCACGATTTTAGTTTCAGATATCAAGACTTTCTAGTTCATAAGACGCAACAGAGTTAGAGCTCAGTCTTTTTCTTGCTTTTACTGTCTGCCTTAAAAGAGAGAGCAAACTAACTTAACACCTGTTGGTATAAATGGCTGAGCCGAGAAATGAATTGGTGATGGAAACTATTTTTTTCTACCACCATTTTGTTTTGAGATTCGTAGGCCTCTCATGGAAAGCAGTGAGTGTCTTAGGCTGCATATTTCCATCAGTTAGCTACGCGTTAAATTTAGCTAGTGAATGGATTTTTCTTAAGCTTATGTCTATATTCCTTTTATAGTCATGGAAGAGAACATGGTGTGATCTCCCTTTGGTCTCTTTTAACAAAACTCCTCTTTCTTTCAGCTTGTTATCTGGAGAATCTGGGCCCTACATTTAAAGGATTTGGTTCTCTAGTGGAGACTTGGTTGCCCAAGTCTAGGCAGACCACCATTAAATAACATAATGGCCATGCTTGACATATCTGCTAACTGGCTGAGTGATTTTTCTGCCATGATGACAAGTCCAGTACTTCATGTTGAATTAGCTTTATTTATGCCCTCTGCACAGAAATGAGTTTCAGCCCCAGATTTTAATATATACGAAGAAGATCTCCCAGCTAGGAAAGTGAAGAGATGAAGCAGATTGGGATGGAGAATGGAACATGCTCCTCCATCCATAACATATCAAAAACAGTTTTGTGCAGACTTTTATAGATTTCTTAGTACCTTATAAGTTTGAGTGGGATGAAATAGGTAAGTTCTATGCACATATTCATATGTGTAAAAGAAACAGGAATAGGCCATCAGCAGCACATATTATTCCAGAAATCTGCATTCAGTGCAAAGTCCCTGAAGTTACTCAGAGCTGCTGCAGATTTCTTGTAAGCAGTGACCATTAGTAGTGCCAACACATGCTGGAAAATGAAGATGATTCTCTTGAAAAATGCTATTATAAAGAAAACTACTTCAATATCTTTTGGCTTCCATATTTGAATTCATTCTTCTGATAAAAAGCTAGTTTAGTTTATTGTTATGTTTTTGCTTTTTAACAAGTAAATCCTAAACTGATTTAAATAATATATTTATATTTTAAATCACAATCTAATTTGCCTTGATGGAAATTAAGTCACCGTGGTAACCAGACTTAGTCAACAGTAATATGCTGTCTTCAACATATACCAAGTGTGCTGTTTATTTCATTAGCTCTTCACTATAGCTTCTAAAAATTATTTGAGTTATTAGTCAAATTCAGATACTGAAAGGATGAGACAAAAATAACAGGAGTAGCAGTGAAGAGCAAAACATTTTGAAGATCAGAACCACAGCTGAATGATGCTTCCTTTAAATTTGCTGAATTCTTACTATATAGTTGGGTTTAGATTTTTTACCTGTGCTGAAATATTCTCAGCATGGCACTGAGAAATGAGACGGAATACTTTTATGCATTTTTTCACACTTGTGTCTAACCAAAATCTGGTTTATGCCCTGTACAAATTAAAACACTATCAGAACTGTCCTATTTGAGTTCAGCTACCCGTGACTATAAAGAACCGTCAAGATATAAGTGAATTTCACACACATTATTCCTTGTAACATTGTCTAACAATATTTGGATAGCCTGTTGGGATGGTTCAAGTACAGCCACTATTGTGACTGCAAGGAAAACAGGATGCTTGTTACACCCTTTTTCTGCCTTTGAAATGAGTTGAAACAGGACTCAAAATCTGGCTAGCTGAGTCCATTGACTACGGGACTACATATATCCTATGATATGTTTAATTTCTTTGTGCTAAAATCATCTTATACTATTTTAGAGAAAAGAGGAAATTTATTGTTAGTGAAATTATTTCATAAATCTCAAGTGTCCTTTGGGTTACCTGCTTACCCAAGTGTGCCTTGAAGGCAAGGGTTTTAATCAACAGTGACAGCATAAAGATGGAGAAACAAGCAGGAAATAAAATAGTTTCACAAAAGAAGGGAAGTAAAGGCTAGAGAAAGAATACTGAGGAGCCTTGGGAAATAGTGGCAAAGATCATAAATTGGGGAATGTGCTTGCCAGATTGGAAAGCTTTCCTCTTCTTATCTCTGATCCCAAATACTAAAATAATGGAGAATTCAACAAAAGGAGAAGAAAAATGGAAAACTATGTGACTTAGAGAGAACTGACATGCCTAGGGAGTTGTGGTGAGTGCTGGTCAACATGCAAGGAAGAGTGAAGACAATGGTACAACTTGCGTCTCCTGAGCTAGAGCTAGCTGAATTGAACAGTGGTTATTAAGTCTGCAAAGGAAATACAAAATTTATGAAAGGGAGGATACACAGGGTTTTTGTGCCTCTTGGATACCTTTGCATGCTACGTGCTTCTTGAGTAAATAAGCATTTGTTTTGAAAATGATATTTAGAGATACTTGCTGATCATAGGTCACCTGGAAGAAAAGAGCTTAGTGGAGTTTTGCTCAGCTTATCCAGTTGTGTTAACTAGACAGAACTCATTGTCCAGAAATCTAGTTGAAATTGGTCTGCACAGGAGTATGATGAAGGAATCTAGGTCCGTTGCCAGGAGGGTGTATGTTAGAGCTACTGAAAGGTCATTCTCTAGTTATGATGGCCACAGAGAGTTAGTGCTTGGTTGAGTTTGCAGGGTTTCTTTTTATGAATAATTGAGTTGCTATTTCTGTTTAATATAACTGCCCCCCAATATTACTTTGAATTTAAAAAAATTTCAAAATTTTGAAGTAGAGTGTAATTGAAATTGTTGAGTTTGTAAGTCATTAGTAGAACTTCATGATACCATTTATGAGCTTTAGTTTTGTAATTTTGTGCTGTTCCACTTTTGCCTCTCACATCAGAAAGGCAGTAGGCAGAAGGGCAAATGTGCTGAGAATTTCTGGTACTGCACAAGAGAAACAGCCTTCTCTGTAAATCAGTTGTAGTACTTTCAATCTGTGCTATATTGTTTGTGAAGTTTGGCATGCTCAATAGCTTTGCATCTGACAATCTCAAAATCCTCTTGACTTGGAGAATCTCCAAATGATAGATAAATACCATTATTTCCATTTTACATATAGTAATTAACGTTACTATTCCTCTTGTCTGTCCTTAGACAGCTAACTTTTGGTTCATAAATTAGATCAACCAACCTTACCTTATGTCATTGAGAAGTTTTAAGACCAAACCACTGAAGCACAGTTCATTGAATCTGGATGCCTAGTCACCTGTGTACATATACAGTCGAGATGTATATGTGTATGAATTTGTGCATGACACCTGTATTTATCTACTGTACCTGGTGTCATATAAAATTTCAATTGGTAAATAGATTTGACTGACCTAATACAACTAACTTTGCAATGGCATTTTACATCCATTATTATTAAAAAAGTTGAAATGTTTTGGTATTATAATTTTTTTTAATTTGATTGACAGTAATTAAAGGCAAGAGTCACTCATTTTTAACACACAAAGCACCATGACTCATATAGAAGAAGGGAGAGTGGTGGTAGAAATTAATATTTACAAACAGATTTCTGTTGTTATCAACCTTTCATCAGCAGTAGAAAAACTGCAAAATTAAAAGCATAGTTCTGTAGATTTTATATATTCTTGACTTTTACATAAATGATTGGTGACTGATAAGACCAGTATGCTGTGACTGCCTTATACACTGTAATTTTCAGAGGGTGATATTCTGTACTTACTACATTTCTGCTTACTCAATAGAAAGCAAGAATCAAAATCGTCCATCACTTTGTATGTCTTAGCTTAATACTAAAACGAAAGAGAGAGAGAGAAGGACAGACCATCTTCAGGTAGTTAGTCTAATACTAACATCACATTTAACATCATTGAAAATGATGGAAGAAATGAAAACTTTAAGCTTTTGACAGTGCAGCACTTAAAGGAGATTTTCAGTGTGGCTGCAAAATACTGCCAAAGAATTTAAAAAAAAAATGGTAACCAAACTGACAAGGAGGTAGCACAGTAGTGAGCAGAGGGGGGCAAAAATTTTGTTTTCCAAAGAGAGGCTCTAGCTAACTAGAGTAAATTTCTTTAGAAAGAAAACCTTGGTGGAAATTTTAAATATTTTAAAAGTTTCTTGAAGAGAGGGTTACTCTAACTACAGTATGAAGAATTTTGTCTCCCTGGACCCAAGAGGCAGAAGGGTTGAGACCAGATATTTGGCATATTGAAGGGAGAATCATGTGCCTGAGCCCCCATCTGAACTGTGATGAATTATTAAACAAATGGTTTGTTGGGTGATAGAATGTTATCTGCAAAGAGCTGCTCGTCTCCTTGACGCACATCCAGAGCTAACTGAATTGAGCCAATTAGACTGTCTCTTCAATGAGTTGTGACCTATCAATGGTAATAGCTTATTATGATGATAAATGAACCCATCTCTCAAACTGAAGCCCAAGTACACACTTCAGCAGTTTCTCTCAATCGTAGTGCCAATACCTCTCAACTTCAGATTGACAGGAGTGACAGCAATGAGAGCAGATAGCATGCATGAGTAGACACAGATGATTGTTTTACCCAAATGAATGTACCTGCAGTTATTTTTGGTGAAGTTTTTTTTTTTTTTTTAATGGGCCTGCCTGAGCTTTCCATATTTTTGCTAGAAGTACCTAACATTTCTCACAACGTGTGCAGTAGCACTGCTGTCTCCTGAGATGGATAGATGAATTTCTGATGGTATCTACGTGCCTTTTCAGTCTCAGAAACACTGGGCATTGTCATGCAGGAGAATATTTTTTTCTAATTGAAAAGTTTGTTTTACTTGTTTAGCCCTCTTAGCCCTATTAATTTCTGTTCCAGAAGTAATTTCCTGAGAAAAAGCAAGAACACAGAGGAACTGTAACATTACCAGCATTTTTCATTAATTTATTATAAGGTTTTGAAACCTTTAAGTATCAAATATCATGAAATATTTAGAAGACTTCTGGACCAGTTCTTTGTTTGGTTTAACCATCTTTGGGGACAGGAAAATTTTCCACAATAAAGGCAGTTGTTTCAACAGCTAACATTCTGTATCAGTTTTCTTCCGACTTTTTTCAGTTAAGGATTTCAGTGTGTTTTATGAATTAAAAATAACAGTGCCAGAGATATGTACCTTCAATTTAGTGTCCTGAAAGAAGATTTTGGTTTTGTCCCTTTTTTTACAAAATTATGTAAGAGAAATGGCTTAGTAGATTCCCAAACTATTTCAATTATCCACAAGATAGCTGCAATCTCCTCCAAAGTATCCCAAGATCCCTTGATGCAAAGCTAGTTTAAGCTGTGCCACTAGTCAGTCAGCACAGCTGTCTTATATTCATGCTTCTCTTAAATAATATGATTCACATCAGATTTCCTGCAGTGTGTCCTGAAGAGTCATGCCTCATTGCAGTGCATACTTTACTATGCAGTTAATAAAGCAAGAACTTCTACAGTTTCACATTTTTGCTTTGCAGGGAACTGGTTAGCAGGTTCACAGCAATATTAATGGATGTGAATAAACTGAATAGTAATCCATAATTTTCTATCAATATTGTATCTTCTGTGCTCCAGAAAACCATAGTAACAATTAGTATTTAATGTACTTCAGGGTTTTTTTTTGAAGGTCAGATGATCAAATATGCTGTATTGAAAAGGAACTTTCTCTTATGATGTATTTTAAATTAAATGGATATAATTCAGAGCTATAGACATATCTAGGCATTTAAAATGTTTGCCAAGCTAAAATAACAGATGGAATACAAAAAAGGAGAATGAAAAAGAAGTAGATCAATATTTTGTTATCATTAGCTATGGAAAAAAGATTTCCTAACTTTCAAACCCAGGCGATCCAAATCAAGAAAACTGGTGGACTGAAACTACTTTGTTTAGCTTACAGAGTAGATTTGTAACAATAGATGCTTTTAAAGCTAATCAAATAAATAGATATGATGTTTGGTCAGCTGTATCTTATTATTTAAATGTTTGAGTTAATTCTGTTTAGTCTGCTGGGATGAAACGTCCTTTTGAGAAAGAACTTTCTACAGTTTTGTTTCTGAGATTCATCTCATGTGATGTGCAGTCCAGTAAATTATTCCTCTCTTTCAGAGATCATGTATAGGTTCAGTTTAGGTAGATGCACAAAATGCCAGTTTTGTCACTCTACTGTGTCTTTTTTTTATGTCAAAAAAAAAATAAACATTTGAATACAAATAGCTTTATACATTTGTCTCGCCTGTCTAACAAAAATATGAATGTATGACAAAGAATGCAAGAGAATAAAACTAGCTACATGGGATTAGAAAAACTTAGTAGCTTACGCAGTTGAGAATTTGTCATTAAAGTACTAATTTGGATTTTTTTCCACCAAACATTTTCAGATTTTCTATTAGACAAATTGCAGTGACGTAGTTTGTTTCAGATTTTAGTCAGCAGCATTGACAGATCAAATTGTTTGAGTATGTCTGCCATTAATGGAGTTTTTCTGAGCTGCTTCAGTTTGCCTTTGAGGATCTGTAGTTCATGTTCCCTGCCTTTCCTTTGTTTCTGAATGGCAGTAGTGGAAAAGTTTTAACATTTAGTGACAAAAACAGCAACTCAAAATCTCTTACTTCCACCATGAATATGATCAAGTAAATCAAGATGACCTTACCAGTCATCAGACTCATAAACAAGCCTTTCCAGAACTCCATGTAACAGCAGATCCCACAAAATTCAAGGGGATAAATGGTAGCTTAAAGATTTGGGAGAGTCCGTAAAGCTCTACAGACCTCAGAATATCTCCTGACTGTCCTTGCATTGAGTCTCAACTCCAAAATAAATTGAAATTCATCTTCTGTTTAGTGGTGGTCTCATCCACTCTGAAACTTATATGAAAATGTGTGACAAAACACATTTATTAATACAATTTACATAGCTGCAAATCTAATATATTTGAGAAATTTCCAAACAAAAGTATAATGCAATAAGAAAAACATTTCCAAATTTTCCATGTAAATTTTTGTAAAGAAAATCCTAAATTATGATAAAACTCACATGCTTTATTAAAAAAATTGAAGCAGCATTTTTTCCTTAAGATTGTTTTGTCTCATAAGATATTTGTTTATAAGTATTTTGATTGGCTCTAGTATACTTTCAGATTACTATCTATAGATTTGGCTCATAGTCATTGATAGCATTGCTCTAGGCAAATATGAAAAACTGAGCCTTAGTGATTTTTCAAATAAATCTTACTTAACTTCTTAGTCTACTTTCCTTTCAGTACTGTGAAGTGTTTTCTGTATTTGCTTTCATGAGATAAGATAATTCTGGGCTGTCTGCTATAAACGTATTGTACAGCATATCAACTTTGCTCTGGTCACGTACTTTGTGTTCCGAAAAGTAAGTGCTTTTGCTTCCCTCTGCCAAATTTTCTGCATTAAAGTGTAGTTGTTTCAAGCTGTCTATGCCTTTCAGTGTTTTGCATGGCTGAATGATGAACGTTCTGTTTAGGAAATAGTTGTTGTTTAGATCTATGAAAGGTGTTAGGACAAGGGAATCTCATTTTTTCATGAATGTAGCTAGAAGTAAAAACTTTTTAAAAATCTATAAAAAAGTAATTTTCTGTTTTCTTCTAAAGAGTTGGAATGTTTAAAACACAGGAAAACCTAATAAATTGTCATGTAGTTCTCCTTTATGTATTTTGCACAGGTTTCATTTTTGATCTCCATTTAAACAGATTTCTGCATAAAAAATATCGAGAACATGTAGCTATGTTCCACTCTGTAACAAAGCAAAAGACTGTATTGAGCAAATACAGAAATTTTGTCCAATTTAAAGATATCTAGGGCTTTTTGAGTTGAAGATGACAAATTATTTACTTAGTAACATTATGCAGTCTTTCTTATGCTCAGACAGAGAACACTAGTTTAAATAGATTTTGATCTGATCAACTAAAGCCCTTGATTCTTACAGCATACGTTCAATTTTGAATTCAGAGGCCAAAATCTTCAGAGAGCTGAAAATCCATCTATCTATTTAGGTACCTGAGATTGTTCTCTGATACTTAGATATATAAAGGACAGCTGTGGTAGCAGTAAGCGTAAAGTGACTAAAGTGAACCACATCTAGTTGACCACAGTCTGGTAGAAGTGTACTGCTTTCTAGTGTGAGAAGACTCCATTTTCATAAATACTGAAGCATCTATTTGACTGCTGCAGCATTTCATGAAGCACTGAAATCACCACTTATTTACTGATACATGCTCACTTTGTCTGAAGAATATGGGAATTTAAGCTTCTATTACAAAGCAGGATTTATTTTGCTCTAGGCAGGTAGCGACTACCACTTTAAAATAAGTGGATGTTAATTAATGCCTGGATACAGGAGATACTATATTGGATAATGTGGTTAAAAATCCACATTATTAATGAAAAGATCCATCATAATGAGTATTACCATCTATCCTGAATTATGATGGAATTCTTATGGAAGGATAGATGACAACCATTGTAATACCTAATGGATATCATTATGGTCAGTGTTAAAACGATGAATACCAAATGAATGAATAATAGGAGGGACATTAAGATAAATTTTATTCATTAGATGTGTTGGTAAAAATGTGTAATCTTTTTCACAGAGTTTTACGTACACCTTAGTTGACTCTGCATGTGCTTTGGGCAATTTCAGACTACCAGCAAAATTTGAACATTTCAGCAAAAAGTTCTTCTTAACTATTGCACCAAAAGTACATCCATATGTTTTATGTAAAATATTGAAAGTTCAAAGAAGATAGTCTAAATACTGCCCAAAAGGCAATAAATCTGTCTTCTATCCCTTTATATGCACAGCAACTTAAATACAAATCCCAGCAATATGACAATGGGAATTAAACATTTTGTTGTTAGTGTGCTTTGTTATGCTGACTGTGTAAACAAAAGCATGAATTCTCCATGACTTGAGCTGCCCTATTAAGTACATCTCCTTGGGACAGCATTCACCATCCTGTTTAGACCAGCTATAAAAGAAGCCAGTAAGCTAGCTCCAACTATGAATCAATGATAGCTTCAGTGAGCTCCTCAAAGTCCCCAAGATTCTTACCGTTGTCCATAGAGCTTATTTTTCATTGTAAGCGCTAATAGGGCTTCTAATAGATTCTATTTAAATATTTATTTATGCATTCATTC